>NC_138868.1:37941385-38571385 GCF_965194805.1 Balaenoptera borealis
TTGTTGGTTCTTTTGATTTCTCAAGAGAAGCAGGATGGATGGATTTGTACGGTACATCTTCTAAAAAATATATTCTTTGCAGGCTGAATTTTGTCAATGGGTCCCCGGTTTGTCTGTGCTAGATCCTTCTCCTTCCGACCCGGTGTGTTCCTCTCCGCAGACGGCCAAACACTAGCACCCTCCAGCAATCAAGGGCAGTACCAGGCAGGCCAGCGGGAGGCAGAGGTTTCCCTTGCCCAGTTTGCTCTGCTCTGAGGGATTCCCCACAGAGATGAATTGGGACAACAGGGCCCTGCAAACAGCAGTTTTCAACATAAATATTGCCGGGTTTGAGCTAATGTGTTATCAGCCTGGCCTGTAATCCAAACAAAATAGACCATTGTCCCGTGATTATTTTTCCTTTGGACAAAAGCCTCTGAACACTTGGTTTCCCATTTTTTAACCTCTGTATTTATGGGCCATGTTAATTTAACTCAGCAGCTCCGCCTTCAATGCGGTTCAAAAGAGGCCAGGATTTGCATTTCATGATTTCAAAGCCTTTCTGATCTGCTGGGCTGCCCTGAAAGGGAGGCTTTGTCCTCTTCATTCTGAGAAAGAAGAGGACAGAAAAACCACCCAAACCCTTTGACATAATACAAAACCTCTTCGGCAGCTACACACACGGCTGCTCATATCCCAGAAACAGAGAGCTGATCCCAGAACACCTGGAACGTTCTGGAACAGTCTGTCTTGGCCCTCACAGCTGCAGGCTGTGACCAGGGAGTGGGGCTGCTGACCCAGGCCCAGCTGAAGGTCATCAGAAGTGCCGGCTGCTGGCTGGTGAGGCTGGGCCAGGCGCTTGTTCATGGGACCAGCTTACACCCCGTCCAGGGCTGCCAGGCTGTCTTCTCTAGAAGCAGAGGAGCCTTCCCTGAAGTCCACCCACCACTTTTTCACAGCGTGCCCAGCACTGGGCTAACAGCTTCATAAACTGTACCGCAGTTTAACCTCGCAACATATGAAATGGGATCTGTGACTGTCATTTCACAGATGGGGAAACTGAGGCTTGCAGAGGCAGAGTGATTTGCCCGAGGGCTCAAGGTCTCTTGAAATGAAAATAAAGGATTCTCTCTGGAAAGCAAAGCTGGCTTTTTTCATCTGTCCTCAGAAGATGACTTTGATTTCAATTCCCATGACTGAGAATGGATTTCCATTTTTCTCTTTTAATATAAATTTCTAATGGAACAAATCATCCATGAATGTATTCCAATACATTCTTTTTACAAAACATCACAGGTAAGGCTTAAAGCTTCTTAGACCGCTCTCCTTCACGCCTTACCCCAGCCCAGCACTCACATCCCAAGTCTCTCTTCCCCTCCCCAAAGGCAGCCACCGTGATCAGCTTCCACGGCAACCTTCCACTGGTTTTCCAAGTGCTTATATACTATTCTGATGGCTGTGCATGTATGTAATGTTTGCCACTTCTTAATAAATTGGTAATCATGTCGTATATATCTTTCTGCAATTTCTTTTTTACATTCACTAAGCTCTTGGAGAATACGGAATACAGCAAATCTAGAACTTTCTCAGTCTTCTTACCCTGCTCCATGGTTCGGCCACGCCGAACCATGTTTTCACTCTCGCAGACACTGCAGGGACACGCCAGCCCGAGGCTGCTTCCTGGGGCATACCTGCAAGTATCTTTTCAGAGCTGATGTGAAAAATGGGATTGCAGCAGGTGACAGGGACTGTTTGTTCCCAACATCCTCTCACCTCTTCCGTGATACAGAACCCAGATTTCTTAGTTTGGGTTCCCTGAACCTGTCTCTGGTGTAGAGTGTGCGGGCAGAGGTTTACTGGGGAGAGATCTCAGGAGGGCCACCTATAAGGAAGTGAGGAAGGCACGGCTGGGCTGGCAATGCTCTTCCAACCAGGCTCCAGGGGGCCCAGCAGGACCTCTGGAGCTGGAATGACCCTTCAGAGCTGTCCCAAATTGAGGCAAGGAGGCCAGGAATTTTTCTGCCTGCAAAAGCCAAGTATAGGCAAAAATGGCCTCCTTCTGGAAGGGTGTATAAGCTTGGGTGAGATGGTTCCCAAGTGACCATCTTGGCTCTGGGCAGTGACCAGAGAGAGACACAACTGTGTACTATCAGTCACCGATATCCCCAGCAGCTGGGGACTGGGATGTCAGCCCTGAAGAGGGGACCTAGGCGATGTAGCACATATCCGCTGCACCCACTTCCAGAAGAATGACTCCATTTTCCAGACTCCCTCCCAGCTAAGTGCATGTGATGAGCTTCTGACCAATGGGACCAGGCACTAACATGAGTAACTTGCAGGTTCTGCCATAGAGGGATCATCTCAGACTTCTGCAGGAGAGCAAAGTTAACTTGAGTGCTATTTAGATCAATTTTATGTGAACTTTCTTCGAAAAACAGCCGAACGTATATACTGACTAACGTACCATGGGCATGCACTATTAAATAAATTGAACAGCTATAGCACTACTAGGCCTCTCCCTCTCATCCACGTCTGTGCCAACTCATGCCCCCACCTGCAGAGTACGCACATGTCCGTTTCATGGAAATGACTTGGTGCTGAGCCATCTGTATCCTCTAACCTGGGCCCATTTCTGACCTATTTGTAAGGACTCTAGCGGTGGCTAAGGATTCTGTCAGATGCATGGAACAAAGCAAGCCTAACTTGGCAGAAAACAGACCCAAATAGACACCCCCTAAGCCATATTAGCTTCTAGCTTCAGTTGGCTCGCACCTCAAAAAACAAGCTGGGGGAATCAGGACCAACAAAGCTGTGTGGGTCCAAACCAGAACTCTAAACTCTGAAACCTTGGCTCCAATCCCAGCTTGGCTGCTCTCTTGGGAGCCCTGGGAAGATTCCTATGGGTCCTCTGTCTTCTCATATGGAAAACCTGCTGACCTGTAGCACAAAGAGTGGGCTCTTCACCCAGACCTGGAAGAGCCTCCAGTTAATCATGGTGCTTCTGTGGGTCACACAGTTGAGCTGCTGGGGGACCCCACATAGGAGGGCAGGCAGCACCAGGCTTGGCTACTGTCGCTGACTAAATGATGGTTTTACCATCGAAACTTCAGGCAAAGTATCATCTTCCCAGCAGGCACTATTGAGTTTATTTACATACAGCACTGCCTAAATCAACCAGGAAACAAGGGCCCTGGAGAAACAGCTCGAGGGAAGAAGGCAGCAGCACTTCCTGAGGGCCTATTATGAGCCAGGCACTTACAAATATTCAATATTATCCTATTTAATCTTCCTGACAACCTGAGAGACCGAAGTCTAGCTATCGATGAGGAAATCAGGACCCAAAGCGATGAATGCACTTGCTTGGGCTGACAGAGTGAGGCTTCAAACCAGCCCTATGTGGCTCCAGGATCAATAATAATAGCATTACTACTAATAATATTAATGGCTCTCATGTACATGTCACATCTATGTTTAGGTATTGTTCTTAGCGCTTTACACATGTCAACTACTGAATTCTCAGGACAACTCTGTAAGGTAAATACTCTGATTATCCCCACTTTACCGATGAGGAAACTAAGACACAGAGTGGTTAAATGATTGGCCAACGTCACACAGCAAGTAAAAGTTGGAGCTGGGATCTGAACCAACAGCCTGGCTTTGGAATCCATGTGCTTATCCACATGTCCTCTGGGCTCACTGCCCTGTATTTGTCTCTACACTCTCAGCTTGCTATAGAATAATGGAGCTAAAAGGGATTACAGAAAACATAGTCTAATCTCCCTATTCTACAGATGGACAAACTGAGACCCAGAGATGACAAGAGATTTCCCCAATAACACACAGATGGGAGCAACAATGCTCGGAGCAGAACTAAGATGGAGGAAGTAAGGAGAAATTCATAACTAAGTTTAAAAGCAAGGCACTCTTCACCCTTAGCCTCTGTTTTTTACTTCAACAGATCTGGGGTTCTCAGGAAGCTGGCCGGTCTAACTTTGGTGTTCAGTGTTTGGTGTTCCAGCAGGAGTGGGGATCTGAGGGCAGCATCTGTGGGAAGAGGATCAGAGTGAAGCTGGCAGTGGCAGAGAAGGCTCTAGCAGCTCTGGAAGCCAGATGGGTGCCCAGGCAGCCCTAGCCAGGCACCGCAGGGGCTGCAATTCTACCATATTGATTGGGCTAAGCAGTGCCCTCTTCAGGCTTACCCTTTACTAGTTGGAAATCAAAAGTGAATACTGAGTGAGGATGACGATGGTGATATAACCAGTGCTGAGAAGTAGTAGAGGGTAGTGGTTATAATAATGAGTAGTGGGTCCACTCCATCATTGGCTCTCAGTGTGACTATGGATAGCTGCTTAATCTCTCTGCCCCTCAGATCCTGCACTGGTAAAACCATGATGGGGAGAGTGCCTCGTCTACCGGGGAGAACTAAATCCACAGACAGTCCTAAAGTGAATAACATACATCTGGCACAGAGTAAGCGTTCAAGAAACAGTTGTTGCTGTTGCTTCTTATTGCTACTGCTACTTGTTGGGCACTGACCCTGTCCCCTGGCTCAGGGTGTTATAACCATTTTTCTCATCTTATCCATCTGCTGTGGTGGGTATTACTTTCTCTACTTTACAGATGAGTAAATGGAGACTAGAAGGATTAAGTAATTTGCACAAGGGAAGCAACTGACTTCTTGGTGCGAGTAGTTTACATGGAGCCCTATCTCTCCCTCCATGTAGTGTTCAAAATGGTCCTGATAACATGCAGATGTAGCCATGGGTACTGGGAAAGTCACCAGAAAAAGGAGATGGGGGAGAGACACAGAAGGCAAATTTCAATGCAAATGCAAATAATCTTCATTAAAATAAGAGAATTTGGAGGTGGCTGATTTTCTCCTTTTGCCCCACCATTCTCCACACTTCTCCACCCTGCTCTGGCTCAGGAGGTGATTCTACAGACTGCATTACCCAGACTCCCTTGCCCTCTAGGCCAATGAGAGCCCCTGCCTGACAAGAGAAAGGAGAAACGAGAGCCAGGGTTGGGGGCGGGTGGTATGTCCCCAGCTCCCTCCCCGCCAAATTGTCTCATTCTTCTCCTTAAGGCCAAAGCTGCTGTGGGGAACCCCTAGTCCAAGGCTACAGCTTTCTCCCCTCAGCTCTCAAGCCTGGGGCTTGGAACAGCCCCTACTTTCGCTAGTTCCCGTTGGCTCCCTCAACCCTGCCCGTGCCTTTGTAAATAGTCCCTTGATTAAACCCTCTCCAACCAGTCCTTCCCAGTGTGCCACCAGCTCGCTACTGGAACCCTCACCTGGGTTATAGGGTTCCAGGGAGTTTATGGGACAGGAACATCACTTGAGTTATTCCAACTCTCCTGGAGGCTGTCTAGGGAATGATCCAGACACTTCTAGTGAGTTCTCAGGCTAGCCAACAGCTCTCTGAAGCCCCATAGCTCAGCCAGCACTGACTCACTGACTCTTCAGGGTTTTCCACCTTCCCTCAGCCCCAGGGAGACAAGGAGCCTTTGCAGAAACAAACTTCCAGGAGCCAGTGTAAGCGCTGCCTGGCACAGTCTAGGTTGACCCTCTGGCCAAGGGCAAGCTCAGGGTCAGCGATCTCCAGGTCATCGGGCAACCCTCCACTCTTAGTGTTAATAAAGAGGCAGAGGTGACAGACAAGGCACAGGGGCTGCCTTATTTTGCATTCTTGCCTCCTTTTAAGAAGACAGATAATCAATGTTAGAGCTTCTCATGGGGCTTTAGTACAGCTGGTCAGAGTTGCCTGGCTAGAAAAATTCAATACAGCAATGGAAAAAAAAAAGAAGAAGTCCAATAAGAAAATATAGAACAGGTAGAAAATGCAGGAGAGCCAGGAACAAAGGTAGCCAGATCAGGAACATAACTTTTGGATTTCAATGGTTTTCTTCCTTTCCAACCTCTGCTCTTTCCAACTCCTGCCAGATTTGCCAAGGAAAAGCCTGCCAGGATCCTACAAGCAGGTGAGAGTGCACCTGGTGAGATGAGGCTGGAGGCCATAATGGAATGCTAGAGATGAGAGAATGCAGGAACTAGCACCACTGACCATATGGGGAAATGGCTCTGGTTGACCAAATGGCTTAATTAGCAGGGTTGGTAGGGCTGGGCTTTAGGAAAGGTAGGTCTTTTCTGCCCAGTCTAAACGGGAAGGCAGAGAATACACGATCCTCTGGACACCAGAGGGCAATCTTTTAAGCCCCTAGCTATCCTCTGTCCCATCCCACAGAGTTGATGGCAAAGGCCGCAGATCATAGTCTAAGGAGATGGCTTTTCCACCACTTCTGCCTCATCCTGGGGGCCTGCCTCAGCTTATTCTTGACTCATATTCACACGTGGGCATTCTTGGGGCCAGAACTGAGCCAGGGGAGCGGCCACCTATCTTTGGGAGGCAGTGGGTTCCCTGGAAAGGGTGGGGACTTGGATGTCACACTGTCTGGGGTTTGCTTCCAGCTCTGCCACTTGGCAAAATGACTACAAGGTTTTGAGTACTTTCCATACGCCAGGTACGATGCTAGGAGCATTACATGAAATTCTCTCATTTAATCCTCATGAGAACTCATGACAGACTCACGAGTTAAGTTTGGTTATCCCTGTATACAGGTCCAAGGTCCCAGACACAGTACGTGAGAACTCAAACATCAGCTCTTTGTCTTTAAAATCTCTGCACTCAACCGTTATGTCATCTGTCTTTCACATAACCTCTTGGCACTTCAATTTCCTCTTCCAAAAAATGGGGGACAAATAGCTACCTTGGAATGAAACAACAGAAGAAAAGGACCTAGTCACATAGCAATAATAACAGTAGTAATAATAGCTTCCAGTTTTTGAGATTTACCACAGCCTAGTCCTGGTCTATGACTTTTACTTCAATTTAATCCTCCAGACCAACCTGTTAGGGGTTGACTTGGGTCCACTAAAAAAATATGTTGAAGTCATAGTCCCCAGTAGCTCAGAATATGATCTTATTTGGAAATAGGGTCACTGTAGATGTCATCAGCTAAGATGAGGTCATATTAGACGAGGATGGGCCCTTAACGGATGGTGTCCTTATGAGAGAGGAGAGAGACGCAGAGAGGAGAATGCCATGTGAAGACACAGAGACACAGGGAGAAGATGGAGGCAGAAATTGGAGTTACACTGTCACGGCCAAGGAAGGCCGGGGACTACCAGAAAATCCCCAAAGGATTTGGAGGGAGCAAGGCCCTGCCAACACCTTGAATTTGGACTTCAATCTCCAGAACGGTGAGACCATACGTTTCTGTTGTTTTAAGTCACCCAGTTTATGGTACTTTGTTACAGCAGCCCTAGGAAACTAATATACAACACTAGGCATTTTTTTTTTCTGTTTTTACAGATGAGAAAACTGAGGCTCAGCAGAGTCTCAGATCAAGATCATGCAGAGAGTGTGCAGTGAAGCTGAGAATGGAATGTGAGTCTGTCTGACCCCAGAACCTCGAGGCTCGACCACCAAGCCTACAGCCTGTCTGTGGGAGAGGCTCAGCACACACTAAGCCCCTCCCATGCCCCTTCCCCTCTCGGCTCATTCTGCCCACCCCTTCAGGGCCCACTTTCTCTCAGGAAGCTTCCCTGTTGACTTACCCACGTGACCTCTCCCTTCTCTGAGTTCCCACACTTCCACAACAGAGCACGGCCACCTGGCACCTTTCTTCACGCCCTCTTCCATGGCCCCTCTTCGGTTCAAGTGAGCCTCACTTCCATCATAAGACTGAAAGTTCTTTGAGGCCAGGAACTGGTCAGGTCTTCTGCTGCTCTGCCCAGAGCTAAGGCAGAATCACCTGGTACTTACCCATCTGCCCTCAGACTGCCCCATCCAGGGACAAGACGCTGATCCCAGCAATAAGAGGCCCATCTGATTCACCCGCAGATCTGAGCATCCACAGATCCGCATGAGAAGCAAGATATTTCCTGGATGTTTTTGACAACACTGGATGTCAGGTCTCTCCTTTTAACTTACTCTCAATTCTATGCTGTTTCTCAAGGAAAATCTTTTCATCCAGGGTGTAAGGGAGCAAGCTCTTTGACACCAAAGGAAATGTAAATTGCTACAAAAATTCCTGGAAAGCAAGTCAGCCATGAACGTCACAAGTAGTTTTTTTGTTTTGTTTAACTTCATAGTTTTTATCCACTTTTAGAAATCTTTCCTAAGGAAATGATCAGAAATTCCAACTAAGATTTATGTTCAAAGATGCTTATTAAAATAGTATTTATTGTTTTGAAAAAACTGAAAACAGCCTAAATGTCTAACAATAGGCGATGGGTTAGTTAAATTATGGTACACTCACAGAGTGTTATGCCTTATTGGTTAGATAAGTTATGGTTCTTCTAAAAAATTATCCCTGGACTATTAAAAATGTTAATTCTGAAGAAAATGTCTTATCATGGGAGCATGTGGATACTATTAAAAAATCAAGTTACCAAATTGTACATACAATATGATCCCAATTTGGACTATAGATAGAAGGGGGGAGAGTGAGAGAAAGAGAGAGAGAGAGTGAGAGAGAGAGAAGGAGAGGGGAGGGGAGGGAGAAGGAAGGAAGGAAGGAAGGAGGGAGGGGGGAGGGAGGGAGGGAGGGAGGGAGGGAAGGAAGGGAGAGAGAAAGGAAGAATGGATCATGGGGGGATAGGAAGGGTGAGACAGAGATTCTCAGATTTATAGGAGATACATTAAAAATATCCTTTCCTTTTGAGTAGTAAGATGAGAAATAAATTTCTCTTTTTCCTTGTAATTTTTTGTGTTTTCCAAGTTCTCTACAGTGATTACCGGTAAGGGTTTTATAACTGGAGGGGAAGCAGGGGGTGGGGGCTGTCTCTGCCCAGCGAAATGTCCCTGCCGCCTCCTTTTCACCTCCCTGCCTAAACTGACGGCCTCCACTGGGCTCCACCCATGGCTCATTCAGAACCTTCCTGTGTGGCTCACTCCTGAGCCACGTGGAGCTGAGACTAAGCAAGTGCCAGTGCATTCAAGAGTCAAAGAATGAGCACAGTGAATGGACAATTTTCCAGTGCATCTTTCTGCACCACACAAGCAATTCATCGTCTGGGACTATTTCCAAGAACAGCACATCTGCTCTGAGCAGCAGCTGGCTCTGGCACCTGCACACCTCTTACCTTGTTCCCAGACCTTCAGACACAAAAGCTAGGAGGAACTGGGGGCAAGCCCATTCACCCCAAACTGGAAACAATCCGTCTTCCCAAGCGTGTTGCCGCCAGCCACATCTCAGGGACAGGGCCAATAGGGGCATTTGGTGGAAGAAACAAGGGGCTGTGGGCAGGTCCAAATGGATTTTCCACAGTGAGGTCACAGGAGGAGAAATCCCACCAATACAAGCAAAACGATAAGTCTGACCTGTTACTTTGGCCCATCACCCAGTGCAGCCACAAGGCTTTTACAAATGCTGCCTGTCTTCCCATCTGGCACGGCGCTATAAAAATTTAAATAAAATACCAAACACACACAGCACCAAATTATCATCATCATCACTTTCTCATGGAAACAAGAAATTCAACTAGCTGAACTCTCACTCGCGAACTGCATTTCAACAAAGCTCACATTCATGTGCATTTCTGGACTCCTGTGTCTCCCCAGAAAGCATCATACATTATAGGGACCAATTGGTGCTCCCCCATCTAGACCTTTACCTGTTTAATTTCCTCTCTACTGATTACCTTCTGGGTTCATCCTGTAGGACAAAGACCATTTCTAATCCTAAGGTGTTAGAAAAAGTAAAGGAATTGGACACCTGGGTTCTAATTGCAGCTCCCCCACTAGTGAGCTGAACCTCAATTTCCCCGACTGTAAAATGTCTACCATATTTTTGAGGATCAAGTGAGATGTAAAGTGTAAACTGCGGTGAATCCTCAAGTGAATATGGTTAATATTATATCATCTTCCATTCTTAGGGTTTAACTATAAACTTAGTTCAGTCACTTTCCCAAAAGCCCTAATCAGGGGACCTTCTCTCCAGTTCCCCATTCTACAACTTGACAACACACAAAAAGCCCACAGTTTCGTTCTTAATCTCTCATCATGAATCTGAAATTATAAAGGCTTTTTTTTTAGCTAGTTAATTAAATTTGATTTAATAGCAATTAAAATAATTAAAATCTTTTGGAGAAATAATGGTCATTTAATACCAAAAAAAAAAAGCACCTTTATAAAAAAAATATGAAGACTTTTGATTCTACTCTACCTGTAAATACAGACTAATCCTGAAATAGAAAGACTGACTTTCTTGCAGCTACCACAGCAGGGCAGTCCTCCCTCCAGCAGGGGGCTCCCTTTTCTTTGAACAATCAGGAGCATGCAAACCTTCCCACCCATGGTGGATGCAATTGCAGGAGAAAATACACACCCCCAGTGTCCTCTTACCCTAAGGCAACTGGAAAATGCTGTTCTATGGATAGTTTCCCAGGCTCACCAAGTTTCATTCCAAGTTAAATAGTTTCATTCCAAGTTAACCTGTCAAAATCAACACTATTTCAAACAAAAGCAATACGACTATTCCATGGGAGCCCCCATGACAGTTCTGTTCCAGGCTAGTTCATGAAAGAGCCCAACTCCAGGATACTCTATAAAAACAGTACTATTATCAGCCTAGTCCCATAAAACTAAAATTACTTTAGTTCCATTAAGGGCCAAACAGGGTTTTTGTGGGTTGGCCAAGAAAGTTACCTCCAAGTTAAATATTCCCTGGAAAGTGCATTCTGAGTTTGACGCAAGAAACTTAAAAGCCAACTGTAGGGACACAGCGCATGTCTAAGCGGGGATCTGCCAGCAATGTCTAACTTTTTTGCACTAGATGGTTTGCTTCTGATCACAGCAGCAAATCTGGATAAAGCACGTTAGCAGAGTGTATCCCTCTGATAGATGAGAACAGACAGAGCCTGGCAATTTGCTGATCAAACATCTTATAAAACAAATCTCCCAGGCAATTGCTGTCTAAACAAGGAATATTATAGATGGAAGGACATGTAGATAGTATGATTCAACTTCTCCATTTTGCCGGTAAGAAAACTGAGGCCCAGAGAGGGGAAGGGTCTGGCTCAAGGTGGCCCAGGCATGAGCCGAGTCTGAATGCCAGACCCTGTCTTAGAGGGTGCCGTCTTTGCATCATTCGGCTCCGACCAGCGGGCTATTTCCCTATATCCACTTTCACTTCCTTTCTACTCCTGCAACTCTAAAGCTGATTAACCGGAAAGTTCTGGAGCCAAAATTCAAAGCCCATCACCCCCAAGAGTAGGGCTTTAAATATTTTTGTCGGGCCCCCATCCCCTCACAATAGCAACAGAGCTCGGGCTCAGTGAGAAGGACATTCTTTTAAAGCAGGGGTGGCTTTTTTTTTTTAAACAAACAATCCCATTAGAGTGTAGCCTGCAGTCAGCTCGTGATGGAAAAGGGCGCTCAGGGCGGCTTCGGCCCAGCACTAATCAGGTTCTGCGCTTGATCCTGAGGGACCTGGATTACTACCGTATGAAATAGAGAAATGCCTCCATTATCCCTTAAATCTTTTCACTGGATTCAGGGGTTTTCACACAGAGGAGGAACATTTCTTGCCTGTCAGCTTCTTTTCTCCAGGTTAATCCGCATCAGTTCAGCTTTCTGTCTGGCACAGCACAGCAGCAACCACCCAGCTCCCTCACAGGGAGCTGGGGACTCTCACCTGCCTGCTCCCAGGGGCACAGTGATGGTCCCCTGACTTCAGCATGGCCAGAAAGGCCTCTCTTTACTGTTGCAACCTCAACACACCCTTCCACCATACCCTGTCCCCCTTACAGTTCCCCAAATGCCCGCTTGCTCCCTCTTGCCTCCAGAACACACAGGTGGAGATGGAGATGGAGAGAAAGATGGAGATGCGGATGGGGATGGGGATGGGGATGGAGATGGAGACAGAGATGGAGATGGAGACAGAGATGGAGAGAGAGACAGAAAGACAGAGACAGAGAGAGACCTGCCTGATTGCTTGTCTGTCTGTCTTTTATGTAGGTATACAGGCTGTTCCCCCTTCTCCCTGATCACCACCCCTCCTTTAAATCTAATCAACTCCCTATTTGTCCTTCCATACTCAGCTCTTTCTGCAAGCCTTACACAACATGCTCTCCCCAGGGAATTAAGCAACCCTCACACAGGGTATGAGGACCTCTATTTTCCCCTATAAGGGCATTTACCACACACCACTGTAATTGTCCATTTCTAAGTCTCACCCACTAAACCAGGCAAAGCAGAGAAGTTAATGGTTTATGGCCACTCCACCTGCTGGGCAGCACTGCCTGAATTGCCATGTGGAGAAGGATGCTAAAGTTGCATATTGAGCTCAGTGTGAAATGATACCATGATCAACTAGCCATGTTTGCCTCGGGCATGAGATTAGAGAGTGGAGGCAGGTGGGTCAGTTTAGCACTAGATTGAGAGATGCCTAAAGGCAGGGGCAGGGCCATATTCATCTTTCTAGCTTTGGTATACATAGCATAGTGCCTAAAACAAAGTTAGGTGCTCAATTAATATTTGCACGTGAATGAGTAAGGACTATACTATCTACTATTTACTGAGGGTTCATTCAGTACCAGGTGCCATGACAAGTGTTTTATATATGTTATTTAATCTTCAGAAAGTGCCTATGAGGTTATAGGTATTTTTAGTCCTGTATGAAAGATAACAAATCACGACCTGGAGAAAGTTAGGTAGAAGGCTCAGGATCACATAGTAATGGACCCAGGATTTGACCCATATCTCTCTAATCCCATAGCTACTGCTCTTTCAGCTACAAGTAGAAGATGTATCCTTTGAGTACTATACTCTAAGTCCCAGCCTAGGAAGTGCCAAATGTTGGCCTCCATTTGGGCTCTTCTGGAATCATAGTTGATATAGAGAACATTCCTGGGCAAAGGGGCTTTTCCTGGGCTTGGGATCTTCATGAGACCAAGCCATGCACATGTCAAGACTCCAACTAAGACCCAGGTATGGAGTTGTTGACAGGAGGTGGGGCAGGCTTGCAAAGACTGATAAAGGCTAAGGATGCCATCCAGCTTCTCATCAAGCCTGTGCTCTTCTTCCCTTCTGGGGATTAGGTACCCATCTAAATAATAAGGGGGTTCCGCTTGCCAGTGCCAATGTTTCTTCTATCTCAGGCAATTTATATGGGACTTGGAGAAAAAATATAGAAACAAGCACACAATATACAGAGAGCTGCCAGATCCACTTGTTGAAGACAGATTATTTCCAAAACTAAATCGAGCATAACATGGTTTAGAGTTTGGGGGTCAAACAGACTGAGTCTGTATCCTAGCTCTTAATCGTACCAGTTGTGGACCATGGGCACATTACTTTCTCTCTCTGAATCTCAGTTTCTTCACCTATGAAATGCGGTCATTAGGCCAATGGTTTTCAAATGTGGTTTGGGATGAGCAGCATCAGGCACCTGGAAGCCTGTTAGCAAAGTTTTAGGCCTGACTCAGACTTACTGAACCAGAAACTCTAAGGACAGAGGTTGGCATGCTGTGCTATAACATGCCCTCCAGGTGACTCTGATGCACACTAAAGCTTGGGAACCACTGAGTTAGGCCAGTGAATTTCTAGCTTTTTTTCTCCACCACCCACAGTAAGAAATTTATTTTTCATCACAGCTTAGTACTCACACACATTATGCTCATAACTGAGATACAAGTTTCATGAAACATTCTTCCTCTGGCTTCTTTCAATGCTCTCTGATATTTAATATGGCATTCCATTCCATTCCACTCCATTCCATTCCCTATCAATTTATTTCATTTTTATAAATTAATTAATTAATTAATTTATGGCTGTGTTGGGTCTTCGTTTCTGTGCGAGGGCTTTCTCCAGTTGCGGCAAGCGGGGGCCACTCTTCATCGCGGTGCGCGGGCCTCTCACTATCGCGGCCTCTTTTGTTGCGGAGCACAGGCTCCAGACGCGCCTGCTCAGTAGTTGTGGCTCACGGGCCCAGTTGCTCCGCGGCATGTGGGATCTTCCCAGACCAGGGCTCGAACCCGTGTCCCCTGCATTGGCAGGCAGATTCTCAACCACTGCGCCACCAGGGAAGCCCTATTTCATTTTTTAAATGCTGGTTTCAACCCAACAAATTGATTTCATGACCCATTAATGGATCACAAACTATGGTTTTGAAAGAAACAGTGACCTAAGTAGTCCCTTCCAGATTGGGCTGATCAGAAGAGATGTTTATAAAATACCTAGCACACTTCCTGATGCATAGTGGGTTCTCAAATTAACGGTAGCTTTCATCATCATCAACACATTATGCAGCAGGCAGAAACTTATTAAGTATTTTAGAGAAATGAAACTCATGTTAATGTCTTAAACCACATAAAATGCACAAGTCCCAAACCTCTTCTTTTGAATGTGCTTATGCATAAATCCAAGTTCATCTTTTCCTAGGAAATCCCTCTGAAAGTTATAATTACTCTGATTCTTGGCAATAAAATTATCATAGTGCTAGAAAATCCCCATGGAGGAGTGTTGGCAATGGACTAGTGAGAGGGGAGGCGGGGTCAGAGGTGGGGGCTGAGAAGGGAATCTCCATGGTGCACTGAGCTCTGATGGGTAAATTTCAACTTTCCCGTGGCATTTACTCAGCACTGTAGTTGCCAACAAAACAGATCTCCGCTAAGGAGACCAGATGGCCGCAAAGGAGCCAAATGGGAAGGTGCTGGTTACAAATTATAACCACAGCACCTGAACTCTACAGACGGAAGCTGCTGCAGTGCTAATCATCCCCTCCTGGAAAATCAGACCTGCGTTTAATTCTGAGGACCTGAAATGATGAATCCCATCAGAAGTACACTGTAAGTCTCAACTCCCTTTATTGCATGTGGAAGGAAATGAGGAGTATAAAACTCCACCCACCAAGCAAGGGGGAACCTCTCTCCCAGGACTGCCTGGTGAGATTCACCTATCTAGAAAGTTCATCTTTGATTCTCAACTCCCCCAACCAGGATTTTTTTCATGATGATTTCTTTCTTTCCTTTTTTTTTTTTTTAACATCTTTATTGGAGTATAACTGCTTTACAATGTTGTGTTAGTTTCTGCTGTGCAACAGAGTGAATCAGCTGTATGTTTACATATATCCCCATATCCCCTCCCTCTTGAGCCTCCCCCCTAACTTCCCTATCCCACCCCTCTAGGTAATCACAAAGCACCGAGCTGATCTCCCTGTGCTATGTGGCTGCTTCCCACTAGCCATCCATTTTACACTTGGTAGTGCATATTTGTCAATGCTACCCTTTCACTTCGTCCCAGCTTCTCCTTCCCCCACTGTGTCCTCAAGTCCATTCTCTACGTCTGCGTCTTTATTCCTGCTCTGCCACTATGTTCATCAGTACCGTTTTTTTAGATTCCATATATATGTGTTAGTATTCATGATGATTTCTAATACCTATGTGCCACTGCACATACCTATGTGCCATCTGGCTGGCACATAGTGCCAGCCAGGTGACAGGCTGAGCTTTATCTGTAGGTAAAGTAGGATTGTAAATGAAAATTTTCAGATGAGGAAAGAGGCTCAGAGAGTTTGTCCAAGGTCACACAGCTGTTAAACAGGGAAGTTAGATTTAATCCAGGTCTCTGGCTTCCAAGCCCAAGCCCACATTCTTTATCAGTCAGAACCTACTTCTTCAAACTCAGCTGAACTGCATCACTGGATCACAGGAAGAGGAAAGAAAAGGAAGAGAAACCAAGATTTGTTGCATACTTATGATGTGCAGTATACCATGCTAGGTGCATTATAGAAATTTTCTAAATCACGGTCTTCCTTTCAGATCAAGATTGTTCTCCCCCTTTCCGGATGAGAAAACAGAAGTAAAGGAAGGTTCAGTATCTTGCCCAGGGTCACACCATTTAAAAGTGGACGAGTCGGACTTTAACCCCACTCTCCGAGTCTAAACCTCTTGCTTCTCCACTACACCGTGCTGACTAGAATCTTGAAAGGGATTCTCCTCCACACTTCAATCCACCCTCTGGGTTAACGCGGCATTAGTCATCCTAAAACGCAACTCAGGCTAGAGCCCTCTCTTGCTCTAAAACATTCTATGGCTCCCAAGTACCTAGAGAATAAAGCCTAATCCCTCAGCCTGGCTTCAGGCTCTCCTCAGTCTGGATCCAAATAGTCTTTCCAGTGTTTATACTCAATACTACTCTTCAAGCACAAGTAGACACCCCACATCTCCCTAGTCCAGTCCAATGTCACCACCAATGCATTCTTCCTAAAATACTGCTGAATTACACCAGCCCTTTGCTTGAACATGGCTCTAAGGAGACATCTGTTACATTCACTGCCATCACTTGCCCTTCCTCTGGTAACAGAGGTGACTGTCCTCCTTGGGGTGAGCCTGTAACCAGGCCTGACCAATCAGAGCACCACACCCTTCAGACCACAGAGATTGCTGCAGGTATGGGCAAGTAACCTGGGCCAGGACAATCCAATCCACTCAGAGCTAATCCCAGGACTTGGGCTCAGGCAAGAGCACTCCCTGTTTGGGGGCATTTTAAGTGCAGGGCCATAGGCAGTCACCATGCCACCAGAGGGGAGACTGTATCTGAGAATGCAGCTCACAGAGAGGAGAGATGCAAAAAGACAAGCTCTTAATGACACGGTATATCACCCCTGGATCAAGCCTGGCCTGAAATTTCTTTATCCCTAGACAACCCAGTGACATAGCCAATACATTTCTTTTATGCTTAAGCAAGTTTGGGTTGGGCTTTCTTACAACTTGAACCTGGAAGTCTCCTTATGACTGGAAGCTCTAATTGATGTAGCTCTCCCCTGCCTTTGGCATGAGATTCAGTCTCCTGAGGGACTTTGAAGACCTGAGCAGTCAGGACCCCAGTCTTCCTTTCCAGGCTCATCTCCTACCACTTCCCCTCGTCCACCCCCACCTGTGTCATCACGTGTACTCACACACTCAAGCCGCCCTGCCATGGCCCACATTGCTCTCTGCCTGAGTTACTCAGCCCCCGTCCCAAAGTTAGTCGATGCTAGATCGGGATTTGAATCCCCACTTACCCATCTCAGAGTTTAAATGCATAACCACCGTGGAAGATGGCCTCTCAGAGGCGGGAGGTGTGCCTGGAAGGTGGGATGATGGACCAAGGAGCACCATGTGCCAGGAGAGGACTCTGGACTCTATTCTTTATTTACTGTGTGTAGAAAACTGGCTAAACACAGGGCCCAGGAGCCAGACTCCTTGGGTTCAAATCCTGACTCCACCTCTTACTAGCTGCAGGACTTGGACCCCTTAACCTCTCTCTGTTTTGGTTTCCTGATCTATACCATGGTGGTGATAACGCATCCTACCTTGAAGGATCAAATAAGTTAACAAAGGATTAAATAAATTAACAAAGATAAAGCACTCAGAACAGTGCTTGATCCACGGTTGGTCAATCAAAGGCTTAGCTACTATCACTGTTCATCGGCAGGAGACAGGGAGCCATGGAATGTTCCTGGGCAGGTTTCAGGGACATGAGCAGGGCCTTCATTGTATTTCACACAAATGTGTGACTCAGCTACAGGAAGACTTTGGTGACTTCCGGGCACACGTGGACGGTCCCCTCACCAAGTGCTTCCTCTCCATTCAGACCAGACACCTGTGGGAAGGGGCTCTGGGAGCAGCCACGGCTGGCTGGTCACTCCTGCATCCCCCCTTGCCTCCCAGCACAAGCACCACCTGCTCCCAGCTGCAGTGTGGCTGTCACGGGGCTGACCTCTTGTCCACATGCTACCAGCGTGGGGCATGAGCCACTCCTTGGATGGCAGCTATGGGCACCAGGCCCAAGAGCCACCATGGGGCCTCCTCCGCCCATCAAGCTGCCGCCTCCCAGATGTTCTCAGCTGGCTGGGCTTGCAGACCGGGCGAGAGCAGGATGTCTGGCACATGGGGGCCAAGCCTGCCGCCAAACCACCCATAAGACAAGGGACCAGATGGAGGCTGCGGGGCCAGAAAAGAGGCAGAGTGCAGGCCAGTGGGACTGGAAGGGAGGCCCCCCGCCTTCTTTCCATCTCTAACTCCTTGCTGTGCACCGCAGACCATTCCGTGCTCCCGCAGCCCACTCCTGTGTTGCATTCTCTTCGATGCTCTATAATTATTTCTTGAGGGTCAAATAGGAGTTTGTTAAGAGTGGGCTGTAGGATCCTTCAGGAGAGCAGCTCGTCACACGCATCCCTGTTCTCCCCTCCGCCCAGCACAGACCTGCCCCCAAACTTGTTATAAAATCTGCCAGCTTTTCTCCACTCCTCCGCCTGTTACACCCCAGGCCAGCAGCTCCTGCGGGGAAGACCGGCCTTCCTGCTCCCCCTCTCTCCCACACCCTGCCATTCGTCCTTCATGTGGCAGCCCAAGTGACCTTTTAAAAATGCAAATCAGAGGGTGTCACTCCCTGCTTAAATCTCTCAAACGGCCTCCCATCCTAATTAAAACGAAGCCTAAACTCCTTATAGCCAACAAGTCCCTCCATGCGCTGGCTCTGCCCCCCTCCCCCCTCCCTCTTCCCAGTGATGCCAACCATCGTTTTCTTCCTCCTGCTCACCAAGCCGGTCCTGCCTCAGAGCCTCTTCCCTCTGCCTGGCACACTGGTCCCTAGGTCTTCACACAACTGGCTCCTTCTTGTCTCCAAGTCACTTTCCCAGAGACTTGTTTCCGGACCACCCAGTCTGAATTAGCCTACTTACGCCACCCTCCCTTTTCTACAGCATCATTTTATTTTGGTTTCTTCACAGCATTTACCAGTACCCCCTAAAAGGCATTGGTGATGGTACTGTTTTCTTTCTCCTCCATCTGATTGAAATTTTGTTTATACTTTTTCTTCCCCCGTTAGAATATAAACTCCATGAGAGTAGAGACACTGTCTGTTTCATGTACCACCTCTGTCCCCAGAGAATTTGAACAGAGTCTAGTACATAGTAGAAGCTTAATAATTTTTGAATAAATTTTTGACCTGATAAGTCACCTGATCCCTCTCCTGCCTGGACTACAGTTTCCAGAAGAGCTGAGTCCTAGGGAGGTAACAAGAGAGAGCACATCAGAGGGTGGGACTGCAGGGACTTCTGGTCTGAAGGGCTTTGAGTTTGTCTCCATTCACCTCACCTCGTGCACCACCCTGGGCAATAGAAGAGGTCACCTGTAAACAGCGTCCAGTCCTGGGAAGGGACAGTCAAGCCACCCTCAGAAGATTGCTCCAAGGGGAAAGCCTGGGATGGGGCAGGGAGTGTGAGCTCTGAAGTCAGACAGACCTGGGTCCAAGTGCCATCTCTGACACTTCTACTTGGGAGGTTGTGCAAGCTGTTTCTTTTTTCTCCAAACCTCAGTTATTTCACCTGTATAACAGCTACTTTACAGGGCTGTTCCACACAATGGATGTTACTTATTAATAATCATTACTAGGGCTTCCCTGGTGGCGCAGTGGTTGAGAATCCGTCTGCCAATGCAGGGGACGCGGGTTCGAGCCCTGGTCCGGGAGGATCCCACATGCCGCGGAACAACTAGGCCCGTGAGCCACAATTGCTGAGCCTGCATGTCTGGAGCCTGTGCTCCGCAACAAGAGAGGCCGCGATAGTGAGAGGCCCGCGCACCGCGATGAAGAGTGGCCCCCACTTGCCACAACTAGAGAAAGCCCTCGCACAGAAACGAAGACCCAACACAGCCAAAAATAAATAAATAAATAAATAAATAAACAAAACAAAACAAAACAAAAAGTAAAAAAAAACACATGTTGCTAGGCTCTACCTACCCCCAGAGTTGCTAAAAAAAAAAAAAAAAAAAAAATCATTACTAGTATCTCACAAAGGTGTTTGAGGATTCAGTGAAATAGTGCCTGTTGATCTATCATGGCACCTGGCACATCATAGGTGGTCGTAACTGGCAATGACATTCGGGTCACATTAGGGAATATCCCAGGAGCACCAGGGATATCACAGGTATCCTTTAAATGCACGTTTCTTTTACTTTCTTTTTTCTACCTATAAAGGCAGAGGCTTCTGATTATGCTTTTCAGAGCTGGGTCCTCACCTGGTTGGGAGGAGCTGATGGCAGCAATCCGGGTCACTTGGATGACATCACTGCACCTCCAAGGTGCTCAAACCCTGAACGGCAGGAGCAGCCTGTGCTGCCTACTTGGCCTCCTCCTTTCCCCCTCTGCAGCGCTGGCCCCACCATGAATCTGTACACTCAGGCCTCAGTCACGGCAGAGGATGTCTCTGCCTACTATAGGTCAAACACCATGGCAACCGGGCAGGCCCCAAAATATCAGGCCTTTTGATACCTCGGGTTCTCGTGCATTGCTCACGGCTGGCAACCATTCTCAGGGGACTGTTTCACCAGCACAGACATTACCCTGGAATTCTACTGGTGATTTTTCTTAAATAGCACAAAGGTAAAAGGACAAAAGGAGGGGCTGGCATCGTCCCGAAGAGCTTGGGTTCTGATTCTAGCCCCAATCCTTCCTAGGAAGACAACTTAACCTCTTGTAATGTTTCATCTCCTGTAAAGTGGGAAAAATAATAGTTCCCATTCACAGAGACGCTATGATTACATTCAATTATTCATTCCACAAATATTCCTTGAGGCCCTACATGGCAGGTATTGTGCCTGGCACCAGTTCTTGCCTTATAGAAATCACGGCATGTGCCTGGCACCAGTTCTTGCCGTACAGAAATCACGGCAGAGTGGAAGAGACGTACCAACAATTATGCACAATTCACTGCATTTCATATGTGGCAAATGCTGTGGATGAAGTCTACAGGATGCTTTGAGAACAGATAACAGTCTACAATGTGATCATTCTTTCAATAAATATTTACTGAACATCTACTATGTACCTCTTGTGATTCTAGGCACTAGGGATATGGTAAACAGCCTCCCAACTGGCCTTCCATCTTCCACTGTCAACCCGCCCCACCCCATCCATCACTTCTCCACATAGCAACCAGGAATATTTTAAAATGAAAACTCAGATCATCCCACCCAAGTGCTGAAAAATCCTTCGGTGACTTCAATTGCACTTAAAATCTAAACTGGCTATTGCACTTTCCCTGGCCCTACTGAGCTCTGCAGCTCATCTCAGGCAACCCTGCCCCTTGCACACTGTGCTCAAGCCCAGTGGTTCTCTGTCTCTAACATGCATCAAAGCCACCTGGAAGTCTTGCTGGGTCCCCCACCCCAAGGTCTGTGATTCAGTAGATCTGGGGTGGGCCTGAGAATTTGCATTTCTAATTTGTTCTCAGGTGATGTTGAGATCCACTAGAGATCCACTCTGAGAATGCTTTAGCCAGCTGGCCTTCATTTTGTTACTTGAAGACACTAAGACTTGTCCCACCTCAGGACCTTTGCACATGCCATTTCCCTCTGTCTGGAATGCCCCAACTCTCCCCCTGCTTGGCTCCATCTCATATTCATCGTCACTTCCTCAGAAATGTTATCCTCGGCCATCTGCCTCCTTTGTTGTTTTCAGTTACAATGGCCTGTTAATTCATGACAACAGTCCTGGTCTGTTCCCTTCATTATCCCGCCCATTCTCCTATAGGCTTCATGAGCAAAGGGCTGGCTGTTTTGCCTACCAGCTCAGCACGGTGTTAGCAAATGATAAGCTGTCAGTAAGCGCACTGGGGTGAATAAAGGACAGGCGCCCTGCCTCAGGGATGTCCGGTCTAGAAAAGTCCTTGCAAAGCCCTAAGCACAAGGCCTAGCACACAGTAAATGACAATTATCATTAACAACCTCCCGCCCTCAGGGTGATGTGCCTGAAGGAGCCGTCCATCCTCCTTAAATATGAGTCACAGAGAGGCTGTGTCCTCAAAGCTCCCTGAGGCCTACTTTCTTGGCCAGCATCGAGGCAGCTGTTTGCAGCTGGCACTGGCCCCCACCCTAGGAGGCCAGGAGGACTGTGTCCCCTCTGCAGACAGCCGTGCACCCCAGTGTCCTTGAGTCGGCCCCCCACACAGTTGATGCTTAGTCTTTTGGAGACATAGCCCTTCCCCCAGCTTCTCTAGTCCCCCTCTCTCCTTGGCCCGGCAGTCTGATCCCAGCCTTCAACCCTCTCCGTGCTCTGAGTGGCACCACCTCCAAGGCAAGGAGTGTTGACTTTAAGCACTCTTGTTTCACTGAAGCCAGCATCTCTCTGTGAGAAGACTCTGTGTCCAAGGCAGCCACAGAGAATGGTGTCCAATATTGTCCATGAAGGCTATGCAGAGGCACCAACGGATAGGCAATTAACAATGAAAACTAATCGTAATGGCCTCTCTCCGCATAAAGGGGTTCACTTAAGCCACAATAGTGACAGGAAGGCGGATGGAGCCCGGCTGGGCTCTCTCCTCCCTTTTCTAAAGGGCTGACTCTGGCCTTGAGCAAGAGACAAAACCTTAAAGGAGTCATTTAAAAGGATAAAGGTTTATCCATGAAGGGTTTAGATTCACGGCTGGAAGGATTTCAGGAGGAGGAGAAAGCCACAGGGGCCCTGAGGATTGGGCAAAGAGGCCTGCCCTCTGCTCCCAGGCCAGCTCAGATCCTCCCCCAGCCCTGGTGGTACCGCAGCAGCAGAACTAGGACAGGCTGATGGCCCCGTGGGGTCTCAGCCAACGACACGACAGTCACTCTGGGAGCCCCTCAAGGCAATCCGAGGAGAGTTAAGAGAGGTCTCAAATGCCTGCTGGGTGTTTTCAGAGCAAGTCAGCATGGCAGGAGGGGGGGAACCCCACGGAGTTCTTCAGAGGAGACGGGACTGCGGCCAGTTCCAGGAAGCTGGAGCCCCCGCGGTGCTCTGGGCGGGGTGGGGAGGGCAGCTGCCTGGGGTCAGATCGAACAGGGAGGTGCCCTCTGGACTGAGCCCCAGTGGTCAGCAGACAGCCTGGCCATGGTGATGGGCCTGGCTGGTGGGATCAGTGTGACCGGGCTCCCAGGCCACTCGGACAGGACATTGGTTTTCTCAGAGGTGACATTATTACAGGCTGACCCAGGCAGCCCACGGGAATGTCCAGAGGATGTCTCTCTGGGGGAGATAGCCACATACCAAAAAGTGTTAGCATGGTCAGGGATCTTCCAAACACATTTCTAATATCCAGCTTAAGAATAAAGATCAGTTTCCCTCTATTGATCTAAATCTCACTGAATTTTGTTAGGGTCTGGATCGTAGCCCTCCTGAAGGACATGCACTCTTTCTCAGGGGCCTTCCATCCAAGAGGCTTGCTCCACACTCAGCCCTCACATCTGTTGTCCCAAATTTTCCTTTGCCTTTATCTGCAATCAGCCAGTCTCCACGTGTTTATTTTGAACACCTGTGATGTGTCAGGCACAGTGCTAAGCACTGGGAATCCAGAGGGAACAAAACAGCAATAGTGTCTGCTGTTAAAATCTAGAGGGGAATTCATAGCAATGAACAGTTAAATATGGGCAATAAACTGTCACAGTTAGGACCCCAGTCTCTGGAGTCAGACTGCCTGCTTGGGATCAAACCCCAGCTCTGGCACTTACCAGCCATGTGACTTTGAATGTATGTGATATTGATCAAATTACTTAACTTCTCTGTGCCTCAGTTTCAACATCTGTAAAATGGAGACAATAAGTGCCTTTATCATAGGGTAGTTCTGAGGATTAACACATGTAAAAAGATTTTACATATAGCAGCCACTATTTATCTTATCGTGTTCTCATTGTTTGCGATCTTATTGTCATGATGGAAGTGGAAATACAGGAGTCTGGAAGACAGAGGAGCATTTCTCACCCAGACAGTGGGGTGTGGGAGAATGTGGCCGAGGAAGGAACCCGCCCAAGGGGGAGGGGATGGCATTTTGGGAAGACAGGGAGGGCGTGGGCCTTTCATGATGGTCATTCCCCAGCCTGTGAGCTCTTTCTTCCTATCTCAGTGTCCAGCATGGCACCTGGAGCATGGCAGGCACTCAGTAACCATTTAGAGATTACTTATGAGTTTTCAAAAATGATTTCCCGGGGGCTTCCCTGGTGGCGCAGTGGTTGAGAATCTGCCTGCCAATGCAGGGGACACGGGTTCGAGCCCTGGTCTGGGAAGATCCCACATGCCGCGGAGCAACTACGCCCGTGAGCCACAACTACTGAGCCTGTGCATCTGGAGCCTGTGCTCCGCAGCAAAAGAGGCCACGATAGTGAGAGGCCCGCGCACCGTGATGAAGAGTGGCCCCCGCTTGCCGCAACTAGAGAAAGCCCTCACACAGAAACGAAGACCCAACACAGCCAAAAATAAAAATAAATAAATAAATAAATTTAAAAAACAAAACAAAAAAAACACAACGATTTCCCTAAATTTGCCTTTAGTTTAGGACTGATTTTTAAAGGGTTACCCACTTACATGAAAATAATAGAAGGGAAATGAAGAGAAGAGAATCTTTGGTGCTCTCTCTCTCTCTCTCTCTCTCACACACACACACACAAACACAAACACACAGACTCTTACACCTAATTTTTTAATCTAATAGAACTGACCACATCACAGGGTGTTGTGCACTGTGTAGTGAGGATGGGACAGCAGATACCACAGCTGTGGGGACACTTTATGGAAGATACTTCCTTGCTCAGCCCTCTTCACCAACTCCTTCTCTTTTGGATCCAGGCTCCACCCTCCACCTGACCTTCAGGGTCCCGCTGCTCTGGTCCTTGCCAGCCCCAGCAGCTGCTGCCCCTCTTCACCTGCAGGCTCCAGCCAGCCTCTTCCACCTCCAAGTCCCTGACTCTACTCCACTCCTTCTTGTCTCAGGGACTTTGAACCAGCTGAGAGGCCGTTCCCTCCTCCAGGACTCTCTCCCGCTCCCCTTCCTTCCTTCTAGGAAACTCCAGCCTATCCTTCAGTCTCAGCTGAAACGTCCTCAGAGCAGGCAAGCCCTTTGGACCCCCATCCCAGCCTCACTGTGTCTCGCTCTCCTAGCATCCTGCACTCGCCTTTGCAGCCCTCCAGTCACCTGTGAGTAGTTCAGTATTTGCACAAGTGGCTGTTTTCTCTCTCCACTGCTGGGAGCTCCACTGCTGTATACTTAGAGCCCAGTACAGAGCTGACTAATAGTAGGTCCTCAGTAAATACCTTTTGGAAGGAAGGAAGCGATGAAGGGAGGGGGGAGGGGAAAGAGAGAATGGGTACCATTTGGGGAGAGGTGTAGATGGACACTGGGTCCATCAGCGGGGGATATGCTTCCCTTTCTGTGGTGTCATCTGTTCTGTGCTGCTTGGGGGAGAAGCGTAGATCTCTAGGAATATCTGTGAGTCATAAAAGAAGAGACTGGGGGAGGGGCAGGGAACTGAGAGGAGGCAGAACAATACACGGCAGCCTTGGGAACAAGAGGGAGAGAGAGCTGCAGACATGAATAAGGGGTAGACAGAACTACATCCCTTTGTCCTAGCAACTTCTTCCATGCTCCAGGGCAGAGTTCATTTGGGGCAAGCTAAACTCTCTATCCCTGTATATGTATTCCAGGAGGGCAGTTGGACAAGTCCCTACTACGTGGTCATTTACTAAGTGGCCACTGTTATCAAAAGCCTTCAAGTTGTCTGTCCTATCCTTTCAGACCACAAGTCCATACCTTATTCAGAAATTGCTACAGACCTCCGCCCACCCAGCAGGCCCAAATCATCGCCCACCAGCTGGCATCTGCTGTGCTCAGGTGGCCTAGACTGGGAAGCATCAGATGCACTAAGCTCAGGCCCATCACACACTTGACCCTGGAAGAGAATCGATGCCACTTGGTGGAAACCATACACAACCACGTCCCTGCCTCAAAACAAACTAATTAAGCCAGTCCAGCCACATGGTTTGTTGTGAATGACGAAGTTGCATAGGTTAGGCAGGGAAACCTCATTAATTCAAACCTCAGGAAACCAGACATTAATTCAAAAGTCAAAACAAGACTACAAATGTGCCGGTTGCTTATATTTTTATTAATAGGGCTTTTTTTTTTTTTTTTTTTTTTGTCAGCTGGGAGATAGCAAAGGTTCTGAATTACGTGCTACTTTGAATAAGCCATTAACGGATTAGGAAAGTTTTTTGCCATTTATGCTACAGGATGTAACAAATGACCTCAGGGGCTTAGAACCAGTGATTTGCTTGGGCCAGCTCTGCCGAGAATGAGGGACCAAGTCATTTTCTTGCCACCAAATGGTTTTCTTCCAGTGCCCCATGACTCAGAGGAACTGGTCTTTAGACATTGATAAAGGGGGCAATGAAAGGGAAGGAAATTAGGTGACACTGCAGCTCTGAATGCCGCTGATTACAAGTGACCCTCCACCATCAAGGAGTCAAATCATCGTAGGCTGTGCAGGAAATTAGCTCAATGTGCCTCAGAAGGGGATTTTTTAAAAAATCCATATATACCACACTGCCACTCACCCCTGCAGCTCCACTGTAGTAAATGGACTTCTACATTCTCCCCGCCCAGACCTCACTGTCGTCACAGAAGTTCTTCTCCCCCATTTCCAAACACTTAGGCAGTTACTTTTTCTAATGAGAGTCCACTGATGAATTGAAGATGATAGAATTTGCAGGTCACCATATCTCCTGTCATGCCTTTCCCTGGAAAAGCACACAAGGCTCCTCGTTGTCCTCTGCTCTGGATGTCTGCTTAGTTCTCACCACAACAGAATGACGCCACAAATCCTGAGGGCTGAGGGCAGGCCACGAGAGAAGACTGCAGAAGGAAGAGGGGTCACTGGAACCCACGATTGTTTTCTTAGCTCAACCACAGACTTGCTCTGGGCCAGACCCTGGTCTGGGCACTGGGGACATAGAAAGCACTGCCATGGCCCAGCCCTGCCCGCCAGGGTCACACAGGCTGGCAAGGGAGGCAGACAGGGAAACAGACTGTAACAGTAAGGGATCTACAAAAGCACCCACTCCATGCCCCCGCCCCCGCCCACCCATCCCCACACATGGTCTGCCTCAACTATGCCTTTGCCCTCTGTCAAGAGCAAGGAGGATCAGCCCTGGAAGGCGGCGGTCCCTGCCCAGGAAGATGGAAGCAGAGGCAGTGTTTGCCCAGAGCTCACAGCCCTCCCTGGGGGGCTGCTGCCAACACATTCTGCCCGAGGCTGTCACTTCTCCACTCCCGCATTTCAAATCAGGCCTCCACATTCCTCAGAACCTCTTCTGGGGAGTGCTTCCAAAGCCCCCTCCTCTGCTTACACCGCCACAGACAAAGCTGTGCGTGTGTGTGTGTTAGGGGGGGGCGGTGTGAGGGGGTGTCTTTCCTCAGCATAGAGCCCACCTAGATGGTCCAGCTCCCCAAACTAGAGGCAAAGTCCGGATGCCCTAGCAGACCCAGGAGGTAGGGATGGGGAGAAGTAAAAATAATAGCTCAATTCCAGGCTTGCTCGAGGCTAAGTGAATTTAATAATCCATAGATCATATTATACAAACTGCATTTCACAGTTTGAAAAAAATAATCCCACACTGTGTACAATCCTGGGTGGTTTATTTTACAAATAAATAACCACTCTCTAAACAGCTCTATTTCCTTAGCCATCACTCTTAGAAAGCAGATTGACTCCCTGGCTCCCCTCTCTCCCTCCTTCACAGACTGTAATTTCATTGCCAAAAAGGCTTTATTTATACAACTAATCGCTATGTGAACAAAACAGAAAACAGATGGTATCTACTGAGTGCTTACTATATGCTAGGTAATATGCAGCTTGCAAATTATAATATTAACAACATTATTAAACAATAACATACATTATTGCATTTAACGCTTATAGTGTGAAGTAAGGATTGTTGTGTCATTTTGCAGATGAAGAAACAGGATCAGAGAGGTTAGGCAACTTATTCGAGTTCACGTAACTAATACTCATAGCTCAGCGTACAGAAAAAAGTGTCCAACAAAATGTCCCACAAAACCAAATGTCCAACTAAATAATGAATGGCCTCTCCAAGGAGAACCATGTGCCTGGATCCCAGTATAAAACAGACTTGGGATTGGGGAGGGATTCAGAACTCCCAGGGTGTCCTGGCCCTGGGTGTCCTTGCCATCAACCTCCCTGGGGAGGAGGGAGATGGCTGCCACCCCTGAGGATCTTGCTTATATTCCAACCCATGCAATGAGACAGCCAGGCCTGCTGGGGGCGCTGAAGTAGCACCCAGGCCATACTGACTGCCTTTAAGTGTTTTTACCCCTTGTGATCAGCAACAGTTCAGGCTAAACCAGGGTGCCAGGACATTTGGTCACAGGAGAGCGAAAGAAGTTGGGATAATGCTGATTCACATGTTCTGATGGTATCTCATATCTTACATCTCACTTCAAGAATCCAGCGGAAGGACCAGCTCATGGAACATCAAGGATAAGGAAGCACTCTTCCTGGGACATTGTTACAAATCAAATTCCTAGTTGGTCCAGAAAACTAAGACCTTCTGTGACTTAGTCTAATAAGTGAAACGAGATATGGTCTCTGGCCATGAGGGAAGCTTATATTCTAAGTCAGGGAGGCTTAATATTTCATCTAATAATTCATAGATTATTACCACATAGCTCAGAGTGTTGTAAGAATTTTTAATAATGATAATAATAACAACAGCTAACTACATGCTGGACCCTGACATAGCACTGTAAATGCATCCTCTAGTCTCGTTTCCCCAAAAGCTGTGAGGTAGGAATTGCTGTCTCCACTTTACAGCTCAGGAAGCAGAGGTGAAGCACCTTTGTCCTGGCATCTTAGCCGGGAGGTGGGAGGGCTGGGGTTTGAACCCACTCTATCAAACTGCAGAGCCCAGACTCTGAACCTCCTCCCAACACAACCTACTCAAATTCAGATGAGCAGCAGTGCTTTGAAACTCATGAAGCAAGGCACAAATGTCAATGGTTATTCGAGTCTACGTGACAGTCTGATGGAGAATCTATCAGTTAAATCCTGAAAAGACCCATCCCGCTCAATTTCAGGGAAGCCACAAGTAAGCTAGAAAGAGACTGCCAGTGTTTTATTTCCAACTAATTTGGAAAAGGTTTTCAGGTTAGAGGTAGAAGAGAGACAGCCCTCTTTTACCACAGGCCTGCTGGGCAACAGTGGGTATCAGTATCCCGAAGGGCATAATGAGTGGGTACCAAACCTTCTAGGTTCTGGGGAGGGAACACATGGGACCCCCTTCAGGTCCAACTGGCAGCACCATAACCTCACTGGCTCATGCCAGGTTCTTTACCTATTGATTCCCTCTCCTTGGAGAGAACGTGAATCACGCGCACCTGAAGGACTCTTACGGCACTTGAGGGCCCGGGCTGACACTGGCTCTCTCTCCATCAGGCCCAGGATATGTCAACATCTGTTCCACACAGCTGTCCACACAGACCCAGGCCTGGAAGTCTCGGGCCCTCCAGTGTGTAGATGTGGATGGACATATTCCAAGGGGCACGGCCCCTGTGATGGGTTCTCTCCCCGGCTCCCACACGCAAAAGAGCCCTAAGCCCTTCAGCAGTTCAGCTGTTGGCATTAATGATGACGCGGGCGGGCAGGCAGGCGGCACTCTGTCTGAGATGCAGTCCTCGCTCTTGTTATCAAATCCCCTGAAGCAGTTGCTAACCCCCTGCTATCACCTGGCAGGCTGCGAGCAGCTCATTAAAAGGGAGAAAACTCCCTCCACGTGGCCCAAAACTCCATTCCCTGGAGAGCTGCCAGGTGAAGCAGATAAACCCCGAGTTGTGTCAACTTTCATTTAAACCCAAACAACCCCCGGCCCTGCTCCCTGTGCCAGTTTGGCCTTAGTTAATGACACAGAACACACAGTAGAAGAAGTGGGAGGAAAGGAAGAAAGGATGCAAAATTAGCATTTATAATGCTCCTCCCCATCTTTGAAAAAATAGAGGAATCTAGGAGCCCACAGCTCTGATGGGGGGAGGGTGGAAGGGGAGAAGAGGAAGCAAGAGGATCTAACCCAGAAGAACCCAGATCCTGATCCTATGTTTCCAATGCGCCTACTTGGCTGCGTCTCCACTGCCTTAGGCTGGGAAGAGAGGGTAGATGATACAGAGCTGGATATTCAAGTTGCCATTTTCCTCGCGTTGCTTCCCAAGGAAACTTTACAGAAATGAGATTGAGTAAATTAAGAGCTGGAAGAAGTCTTGAAGATATTGACTGTGTTGAGGCACAGTGACTTGGGATTTTATGCCACAAAAACATTGTTGACACACATACCCAGGAGATGGGTGTGCCACAGAGATCTGGGACGAGTGATGGAATCTCTCTCTCTGCCTCAGTTTTCCATAACATCACCTACCTCGTATATTGTTGGAAAGATTGAAAGAGTTAGTTGTTCTATTGAAAGACTCCAGTATGGTACCTGGCATATGTAGCTTACCTCCATCCCCCTTTCTCTCTTGTTAAAAAAAAAAGCATCAGAGACAATAAAGCGGCGTGCCAAAAATCACAAAGTCAGCTAATGGTAAAGGTAGGGCAAGCCCCCGTCTACTGACATTGCTTGCCTTTTCCCAGCTGTGACCTCAAATTCTGCTGAACTAACCTTGGTGAATGAAAGTGGCTCCAGAGACAATAGGGTCTCTACCCAGTGAAGATTCAAGCCTCTGCTCTACAATTGACTGTGTGATTCTGGGGGAGTTCCATCGAGTCCTGTGTATCAGCTTCCTCATCTATAAAATGAAAGACGTAGCAACTTCATGGGTTTGTGGTGAAGGTTCAACAGGTTAGCAGGGATCCACGGCTTAGCCTCCTGTCTAGTGCATCCCAGGTGCTCAGCATCCTCTCCCACTCCCTTCCCCTTCTTACTGCATCTCCCTCAGTGCCCAGGGCAGTGCTCTGTCCACAGGATGCTCTCAGAAGATGCTTGTTGGCCAGTAGGACTGAAGCCACCTTCCAGAGGAATGTAGGTGCCCTGCTACATCAGCTGTGAAATGGGCCAAGTCTGTTTTCAGCACTGCATCACTTCATCTTCCCACTGCTCAGCTGCCTTTCTCAAACCTGCACAACCATGTCCTGAGTATTTTCTATGCCCCCCTTCAACCCCAGAGCCAGACCACAGTTCCACCTCCCATTCAGTCAGTGCCCAATTCTCCACTGACATAACGATGATCGTGATGATGATGATGATGAAGATGATGGGGGTGGTCGTAGTTAAATTTCCTTGAACTCATTCTGTGCCAGACACTGTCCTATTCTTTACACAGTTTTCTTGACCCAATTCTCATAATGGATCCATTTTACAGTTCAAGTCATTTGGCACAGAAGTCACACAGCTAGTAAAGTGATGGAGTTGGAATTCACATCCAAGCCTTCTAACTCCAGAGTCCACATGCTGAACCCCTTGAAAAGCCTCAACAGGGCCTCTCAGAAGAGGTCTTACTCTGAATTATAAGAAGTTACAGACGCAATAGCAATAACAATGTAATGACTAAGGTAATACCAGCTGCAATAACAGAAAAAATCCAAAATCTTGGTGGTTCAACACAAAAAGAATTGATCTCATATTTATATAACGTCCACTGGTGGTGTGACGGGATGGGCTGGTGAGCGGGGGGCCTCTGCCCTGCCGCCATCCAGGGCTCCGGGCTGCTGGATACTCTGCTGTCTTCAGCACATGGTTAAACTGCGGCGAGAACATTTTATGAGCCAGGCCGGGGTGAGGCATTACATCACTTCTCCCCACATTCCACTGGCCAGAACTCAGTCATATGGCTTTCCCTACTCGCCAGGAAGGCTGAGGATGGAAATCCATGGCGGGGCAGGGCTTCTGAGCAGCAACTCTTCATTGTGGAAGGGTTGCACTCAACTTTGGTGACAGCCAACCATTCCTGTTATAAATAATAACAGCAGCAATAGTAAAGATAATGATTGAGCACTCGCTGTGCTTATTCACCAGGCTCTGTGCTAAATACTTGATACTCATTATATCTACTTTTCACACTCTGAAAGCTGAATATTATTATCCCTATTTTACAGAGAAGAAAACTGGCATTTTAGGAGAGGAGAAGTTGCACGACTCACACCGCTGGAAAACTATAGATACATGTGCCAAACCACATGTCTCAGTCTGGGTCCTCCAGGAAGCAAAGCTTCAGTGGGAATTCAAGTACAGATACTCTTAGGTAAGTGCAATCCCATGGCAGCAAGAGGGAGAAAAAGAGGAAAATGAGACCAGGAAAGGGGCAAAAGGATGCAAAGTGATGCCTCACTGGGGGCCACTGCTTCACCACAAGCTGCTACGTGACAGCAGGTGATCGGCAGGTTTGTCTGCTTAGCATGTGGAACTTCCTCCAAAAGATCTGCAAGGACAAACTGTGCCTTGGAGTGGTCTATGGCAGGGAGGAAGAAGTAGGGAATTGGCCCATCTCCCCCAGGCTTCTTCCTTCCCATTGGTCCAAGTCTACGGAGGGTTGGCTCCCTATACTTCCACGTGGTATCATTCAGTCCCTGGTAAGCACGAGGGAGGCCAGAGACAATATCCTGCCTCCCACCCATGTCTCACAGTGAGGGACAATGCACCAAGGATAAGGGCCAGCACATAGGGCATGGAGGCCACACTGGCCCAGCGCTTCACCTTTGATTGTCCAGCTGTGGGTGGCAGCAGGACTAGGAGGTGGCAGCGCCTTCAGCAAGAAGGAGGTGCTCTGAGTAACCTGGAAAATGCCCAAGGCTCATGTCTCACCACCAAAGCCCATGCTCTTTCCACTACATTACCCAGCCTCCCTCTCAAATTAGATGCAAACCGTGGGAATTTCAGGCCCTTTGATGCGGAGATAGGGAGACCTCTTTGGGCAGGAGTGCATTTCAAATCTTACCCCATAAGGGACCACCTTTCTCCCCACACTGGAAGAAGCAGCTGAAATCAAAACACTAGGGACCCAGGGCAGTCCACCTACGTAGCTCTTTTAATCAAGTAAACTGAGCCACACACCTGACGATGGTAGCTGAGAGGGAGAGGATGATACCTCTGACGTAGCCCACTGTCACACCCATTTCAGAAACTGGGACCCATTTTTAGAAATTTCACAGTACTGAAAGGGCGTTTCCTCTAAGTTCACGCAGCCAATTGGTGGCTGGGGCGGACCAGAGCTCTGGGCCTTTTCTATGATGCCACCACCTCCCAATATCTCTGCAGGCTTCTGCAGACCACCCCTAATCCTAATTCTGGCCAGCCCTCCAATGCCTGGACTCCCCCAGCAAGAGCAGAGAATGGTCCCCTCCCCACATTTGAGAAATGCACCTCTTTTCTAGCCACGCCCACCAGTCATTTCTTTGGGGAAATCCCTCCTTTAGAATGAATCATTTCACCTTTGGTTTTGAGGGATTGCAAAGCCACAGACATAATTATCCTTGTTTATCAGCTGGCCTGATCCCAGGAAGTCAGCAGCTTGCCCACGCTGCCCACAAAAGCCAGATAGGAGGGAGGGGGTCTGCTTGAACGTTCAGAGTGGAGGCCCGGCCGCCCACGCCAGCCGCCTTTCCTCAACCCATTAGCATTCTGGAGAGGGCCTCTGGGGAGATGGGGAGGAGGGAGCACACAGAGGGGAATGTCTGCGGTCTCCCCTCCCCATGGCCCTCACCCTCAGAGCCCCATCAGTTTCAGCCATGACGGTCCCGGACTCTGAAACTGGAGATTCCTTGAAAGGTGCAGAGCCAGGCCCAGACCAGTAGTTCTCAGACACGCTGCTCCCACCGTGAAGCCATTAGGAGGAGGATTAAGACGATGGGGCACCAGGGCGGCTACAATTAAGCCGGCACATCACTATCTCCACAAATGGCGTGAGCGATGTAATTTAACAGCTCATTATTAATGGGAAAAATGAGATAAGGACCAGGTTCCGTGTCCAAGGGGAGTTCCTATACCAAACTGAATATGTGCTAATGCTCGCTTTCAAGCCAACCCCTGACAGAAGGGTGAATTCCACTCCTGCCCAACTTCAGCACCCTCAACCCCTGGCCCTTCCCTTGAAACCAAGGGAGAAAATGGGCTCTGATAAAAGCACGTTATCTGCTGTGACCCACATCCTCTCCCTGAGAAGAACAACTGTAAGGGAAGTGTCGTGTCTGTTGTTTCATAAAATTGGTAAAAAAAATAAATAACAAGTAATGTCAGCTTTAATGCAGGATGAAGGGGTGGGTCATATCAGAAAGACAAGGAAGAAACAATGTGAAGACAATCAAACCTCAGTTTCGTGTTCCCTACGGCTTTCTGTATACAGGGCATTGCCAGCCTGTTTGGAGAGAGGGAGAGAGAGAGAGAGAGAGAGGGAGTGTGTGTGTGTGTGTGTGTGTGTGTGTGTGTGTGTGTGTGTCCCCCAGTGTCCCTTCTTGCTCCCCTCCAATCCATTCATGTCTCAGCAGCTTGTGTGACTGATACATCTCCCCCCAGTTTAAAACCTTTCAATGGCTCCCAGTACTCTTAGACCAACGATCAAAATCTCTAACGTGGCTACAAGACCTCCAGTGAGGAGCCCCTGTCTGTGCGCCAGCCCACCTCCGGCCACCCTCCCAGTTAATCCCTGGGGTTCAGCCACACTGGCCTTCCATCATGTCCTTGAACACACTCTGCTCCTTCCTGCCTTGGGGCCTTTGCACCTGCTACTCCCTCTGCCTGAGACATTCTTCCCACCTCCTTTTGCCCCTTCAGAACCTAGTGCAAGCAGCCATTTCTTTTTTTCTAAATTACTTTTTGTTTTTATTTGACATTTGCCATGAATTCTTCTTTCTTTTTGTAGAGATTGAGTGGTTGCTCAAGTGCTTTAATAATTCCTCCTCCACTGATTTATTTAATGGAATATTTGCTATCAGTTCACTGGCTCACCTATATAAAAATATAAAGAAGGTCATGATTTTGCACCTAATCAATAATAAAACGAGTATTCTTTCAGATGGCCAACAGGCACATGAAAAGATGCTCAACATCACTAATTATTAGAGAAATGCAAATCAAAACTACAATGAGGTACCACCTCACACTGGTCAGAATGGCCATCATTAAAAAGTCTACAAATAACAAATGCTGGAGAGGGTGTGAAGAAAAGGGAACCCTACTACACCGTTGGTGGGAATGTAAGTACACTATAGAAAACAGTATGGAGGTTCCTCAAAAAACTAAAAATAGACTTGCCATATGATCCAGCAATCCCACTCCTGGGCATATATCCAGACAAAACTATAATTCAAAAAGATACATGCACCCCTATGTTCATGGCAGCACTACTCAAACAATAGCCAAAACATGGAAACAACCTAAATGTCCATCAACAGATGAATGGATAAAGAAGATGTGCTGTATATATACAATGGAATACTACTCAGCCATAAAAAAGAATGAAATAATGCCATTTTCACAACATGAGATTATCATAGGAAGTGAAGTACCATATGATATCACTGATATGTGGAATCTAAAATATGGCACAAATGAACTTATCTATGAAACAGAAACAGACTCACAGACATAGAGAACAGACTTGTGGTTGCCAAGGGGGAGGGATGGACTGGGAATTTGGGGTTAGCAGATGCAAACTATTATATATAGAATGGATAAACAACAAGGTCCTACTGTATAGCACAGGGAACTATATTCAATATCCTGTGATAAACCATAATGGAAAAGAATATGAAAAAGAATGTATATATATATATATATGTATAACTGAATCACTTTGCAGTACAGCAGAAATTAACACAACATTGTAAACCAACTGTACTTCAATTAAAAACACCTAGTATTTTTTCCCAAAGCAATATACTTTGACCTAGAGATTCAATTTTTTTTCTTTTCCCTTTCAATTTAAGAAGTTTCTCTGTTGTGAAATTTTTGACTATGACTTCCCTCAAATTGTTCCAGTTTCTTCTCTGAAAATACCTGTAACTCTGAGCTGAGCACTGTTTTCTATCCTCCATATCCACTGTGTTCTTTTGAATCACTTCGGTCTTTATCCTTTTCCACTTCAGGTTTCTCTCCACTGGATTACCAGTTCACCTTCTCCTTTAGAGTAACCATCTTTTATTCCTGTTTTGCCCCTTCTTTACATGTCTCAAATGTACTTATGAATGTACTTATGTGCCTTTCTTAATTGAATTAGTTCTAGATTACATCAGAACACAGATTCCAAAGTGTTTTCTATTAAAGGGATAGATTTGTGTAAAAACAAAACCAAACAAAACCAAAAAGACCACAAGACACTAAAACGTAACAAAAGTTTAGGATAAGTAGACACTTTTGTTTCATCTTAAGCCTCACTAAAACTGGAAAAAAGCAGCCATTTCTAAGAAAGCTTTCCTTGGCCCCGTTATGTGCCCTTACACCCCCCACCCCCCGTATATCTTCTTTGTATTGTGTGTCAACATTTTAATTACATAACTATTTGTGTGGTTAGTTATTTAATGCCTGTCTTCCTCATTCCATTGCAAGCTCCATGACAACAAGGTCAAATTGCATTTTTTTTCTGTACTGATTTCCAGAACACTATGTAGGAGGACTGGCCTGTGTTACAATGGAATAGAGGTGTTTCCAGATGTGTACGCAGCACAGATGAAAGAAAATAAAAGCTGTTGAGTAGGAAGGGTTAAACCATTTCTCCATTCATTCATTTGTTCAGTCAATCGCCAAATCCCCACTGAATGCCTGTCTGATGCCAGGAGATGTGTGGGCTGGGCACACAGGTCCGACAGTTAATAAGATAGGCGTGGACCGTGCACAAGGCACAGTTCATGTGTCCTGTCCTCTATGGAGTCAGTCTCGAGCCTTTCACCTCCCAAGAGATTTACTGCTTCATTCTTTGTGATGGGTACCTGTCTCTCACCCCCTCCCATGCTTGACTGTCTCGAGTGTCTTCCCCACTGACTGTGTGCACCCTGAGGTCCAGGCTATCACCTGCTGACTGTGCTACCCAGGGCCTAACACAGTGCCTCCAGCACTCGTGGTGCCTAATAGATGGACAATGAAAGAATGCAAGATGAATACTGGAGCTGCATAAGCCTCCCTTAGATAATCCATTAAGAGCATGACCTGGCGCCGTCCCCTCCCCCCTCTCCAATCCCCCTGGGACCCCTACTCTCTGTTCCAACCGCACTGACCCCAGCACCTTGGACAACACTGGGGGTGCTCTTGCATAGGCTGCATCTCTTACATAGAAAACCTTTCCCTTTATCCGACTCTAGCTCATCCTGCAGCTCTTGGCTTAAGCATTGTTTCTCCCGGAATGCCTTCCCTGTCTGACCATCACCACCTTCACCCTTACCAGCTGCCAAACCCAGACTTGGTAGGAATTCCTGACATGGCTTCTCATAGATCCCAGGACTTCCCCCACCAATTGTCTGCCTTTCCCCTAGACAGTAGCTTCGTCTATCTTGTATACCAGCCCCTTGCCTGGCACATAGTAGGCTCTGAATGAATTTTTTAAAGTAAATGATTGTAAAAATACTTGAGTAGAAATTGCATATGAAGCCAGAATGCTTCCAATATCTTGCCTTCAATTATGTAACTTCAACTATTTGGGCATTTAGCTGAAACTCTGAGCAAAAAGGTAAATTACTTTTTTTAAAGTTTGCATTTGGAATTAATTTTTAAACCAATTTGCATGTTATTTTCAATATTCTACATCATTCTTGGCTCTACCTGCAGGCCTGGGTAACGAAGAATGATGTTCAAAATGAATCAAAGATTAAATCATGCTCACCGCATGTAAGAAAAATGGATTCTGACATTTTCTAAGGATTTTTAACAAGGGTTGGAACAAAAGAGAATTTCTAATTAATCCTCAGTTACCTAGGAAATTACATCCATCATGGCATTCATTCACAAAAACATATTTCTTGATCATGTACTGTGTGAATGATTAAGGCCAAAGATGTGAATGAGCACATCTCAGGGGGCAGGAAGTAAACATGGCGGCCTGTTGCGCCCATTATATAGATCATCCCGCCTAAACCTCACAACCTCTCTGTGAGGTCAGTATTATCACTGTCACTTTTTTATCTGGGAAAAGAGACTCAGAAAAAAATGCATAATTTCTTTAGGATCACACAGTTGATAAGGGCTGGAGACAGGGTTTGAGTTCAGGTCTGCCTGAATCCAGGCCTGTGCTTCCTCTAGCCCCCTGATTTCTACACTTCATGGCTGAGATGACCGTGGGGAGAGTGATAATAATAATATCAACAACACTAACACAGCACAGAGGGCACAAGCAAGCAGACAAATGAGGTTCAGACCCTGACCCACCACATACTGTGTCTCAGACACGTTACTTAACCTTTGAAAGCCTCATTTTTTTCATCTGTAAACTGGGGTGATAATAATACCTATATCATAGGGTTGTTCTAAGGATCAATGAGATAATCCATGTATGGGGACTTGCTGTACATTAAAGCACAACGATGCTGCAGAGAAGGACTCTTTTAGCCCCAAGGAGCAATGGTTATAAGATAAGTGATGGGGAAGTGGTTAGTCAGAAGTCAAGTGAAGCAGGAGTCTGAAGTAGGCTCACTTTATATAACTGCAAGACTGCTGAGGGCCTAGAACCAATGGCTTTTCATTCTTTTAAGAATTCATTTCAGAATTACTAAATCACCAATGCTTACATTGGCATTAACAGAAAATGGTATTATGTGGGAAAACACCCATATCAATGACTCAAAAATTGATTCAGAAATCTCAAGCTCTAATTAGAGACATTTTAGCAATACCTTACTTGATTTATTTTGCTTGTCTTTTTTATGCATGTACGAGTGATATGATAGAAAGCCATGTCTAATTAAGTATAAGTATCTTTTGATAAGCAGAAAAATTCTAAGTGATGAGAAAGCATTGTGTCATAGTTTAATTGGCAGTGATTTTTTTTTCTGAGTGGCACATAAAATCACAGAGAATTTTATAACCAATGGCATTTGAGATTTGATGAAACACCATAACTCACAAACAGACATTTGGTATATGACCCATTTGTGAGTTTTAACTGACTAAAGAAGGAATTCACTCTAAAGTATAAAGGACTGTTCTCCTTTATGTCTCCAATATTTATGTCTCCAATATTTCCCAGAGTTAATTTTGCTGGAAAATGAGAGCGCAAAGGGGAGAGAGGGAAGTGATGGAAAAGAGAGAAAAGAGGTGGAGTGTAGGGTGAGGTTAAAGCAAATTTTGTATAATTAGCATTCTGTACACAGGGCCAACCCTGATAAGAATAAATATTTTGAAGGATGAATAAAGATACTGTGAAATCCTCAGCCATCAGGCAAAGATTCTATTATATTTACCACATATGTTTGGAAAAGAAAGTAGATTTTGAGTTACTGACAAGTTTGCAAGGATTTTAAACATAAGATTTTTCTGATTAGTTAGCCTCAAGTAACCAGAACTTATGAACCTTGGACATTCCATTTAAATGAGAGTTGGTGATGGTAGTAGCTTCATCGCATGAGTGGTCACTGTCTTCTCTGTGACAGATCACATGATCTAGAATACCCTTGCTGCCCCTTCCAGCATACACATACCTCATTCCACCACCAACAGATCGGTGCCATCAAGATTTAGGAGAGCTGGGGACCAATATAACGACTCAAGACAGATTTGGGAAACACGAAGAACCTTTTCAACTTTTCTGAGAAGAACCTTGGCAAAAGTCCCCCATAGCCTCTTGCTTCTTTCCTGTGTTTCTTTTGACTATAAAAGTATGAGAGATTCAAATGGTGATAGATACATCCATGTCAATGAACATACTTTGATATTTGAAGGCTCATCTATAACAAAGCCAAAGTGTTGGCTCCCACCACCCAGTCCAGAGTAACTTGATTGCCCAAGGTAGGAAAATACCTCAGGACCTGCTCAAACAGTATTGGCCTTCTAAAGGAGCTAAAGAAGACATATGTTCCAAACCTGGGGGTAAACTATTGTGCATCCATCCATGGGAACTTTACGTAGAGTCTGGGAAGGTAGATGCTCACTCAGTTCTGGATTCCATGCTTCTGATGGGAACTCAGCTTCCTTCTTCCCAAGGCTACACTGTGAAACTCCTCACTTCCCTTCTTTCTCTCCAGGTTCTTAATTCCTTCTTTTTGTAATTATCAACAACAAAACATTGGCCACTCTGACATATTAATTCTTCTCTGAAAAATGCCTCATTTCTCCACCACCAAGCTACACAGAGATGAACCCCAACATACTTCTTCCCTTCAGGAACCAAGATGCCGTACTCTTTTTGATGTCCATATCACCAATAGCCACTGGTCACTTTCTATACATGAAATCAGATGCCTGGCTCCAACGTCACTGACAAACTTGTAACACCCATCTCTTTAGACATGGAAAGTCGTCTCTTCTGTTTCTCATGTGAGAGACTGCTATTGACTGATATCCATGCCATCCTCTCTTCTTTGGCATATTTCTTAGTTCCCTATTATCCAAGGGAGGCCATGTGATTAGTGTAGTTTGCCCAACGGAGTGTGGGCAAAGTGACCCACACCATTTCCAGGCCTGGCACCTAAACTTCCTGCATGACACTTCATGCTTTCTCTTCTCTTGCCTATTGGCCAGATGCTAAAGTTCTCCTGGACTGCCACAGGGAGAATGGTCCATAATGTCAACAGTAGTTACAGGACATAGAGGCCCCGGGTGATGCATGTGATGGGAGAGCCCAGAGCTGAGAGAAGCCTGGGTCCTTGAATGTTTATGTGGAGCAGAGCCCCGTGCTGATCCAACTGAAACCATGGCAAACGTGAGAAACATCCCTTCATTGTATTAAGCCCTTGAAATTTTAAGCTTTACTTGTTATAGCAGCTAGCATTACTTACTTTAACATCTTAACATATTTTTGACAACTCTTTTCTAATGCAGATTTTATTCGTGCATGTGATAGCTTAAACGTCTCAATTGGATTTGAGACTTTTTGAAAAGCAGTGATCTACCTTCCAGTCAAGGGGAAATACAGCTTGTCAGTGGTGGTCACAACGGCAAGGAGTTAATATAAAGATCCCGATTAGATTCAGGGACCTAACTGGGCAGTCCTGGTGGAGCTAAGACCCTTCAATAAGCAAATGTGTTGCCAGCTCACAAAACACTTGGTCCAACACCACCGCCTTTCAGGTGAGCAGATGGGGGCTTTGATATAAATTGTGCTGGCATTTGCCACTCTGAAAATAGGTTTGGTTTTGCCTGCTTCCAAAATCAGTTTTAAAAACCAACAGTCAACCAGCTCCAGTCCCTCCCTTTAGGCAGGTCAGCAGGACCAGACCTCTGTTTCCTATTAAAAAGTGCAGAAATAAAGAATCCAAGCATCGCGGGCTTATGAGGGCTCTTAGGCATTCCCTTGTTGTTGCCCTATCAAATGCAGAAATCTTCTGGATTACTTGTAATTTCTAATTTTTCTAGAAGCATATATTGATTTGGTAATAAGAAAAATTAGTTTTAAAATATAAAATAAGAACTAAAACAGGTGCAGAATACTTAGGTCAACATTTCCAAAATAAACTCTCAAAGTATAGAAGTTGCATCAGTTCTTAGAACTTCAAATAGTGATTTCTGGAGCATTCCAGATGGAGCAGCCAACCTGTGTTTGCTTGCCCTCTTTGATGGGGAGCTCACCACTTGATAAAGTAGCACCATCTAGCATTGAAGAGCGTTGGAATTAGAGGGCTGAAATGGCCTCCACAAAAATTCCATTCTTCAGTCCCATATCTGCCCTTTAGAGGCAACCTCCACCCCCATAAATACAATCCCATCTCTACATGTGGACCCTTCAGGCATCTGAAGACAGAACTGAAGCCTGAACATTTATCTTTTCCTTATCTCTGTCCCAAAGCCCTCTCTTCACCAAACAGCATGATTTCCAGGACCCTTCCTCAGAACGTACGCCACCTCATCAGTATCCTATGAAGACTCAAGTACCAGGAGCCAGCCACAAGTCTGCCAAATACGGAGAGGAATGGGGTGAACATTCAGCGTGTTCAGGACGTTAGTGGTTCAGGGTGAGTTGGACTCTTTTGATCGAGTACGAATTGCCTCAGAGGACAGCAGGGCTCTCCTCAGCTCCAGTAAGGTTTACTGGGAAGACAAACATGGAGATAAGGAAGCAAGAACTTGGGTGTCACGGAAACCCTGAAATGGATTAGCACGTGAACATGCTTTGAGACCACAGGGTAGTTCAGGATCCAGTGCAGTTCTCACAGCAGCTCCTCAGGGGCCCTGGCTCCCGCCTGTCTCCACCTGTGCTGCTCCAGATCCGGCCCACCAGGTGCCCTGCCCTCCGTTCCTCACGTCTTTCTAGCACCTGCATACTCCCGGCTAATACCTCCTCATGTTCATCGTGCCTGTGGCTTCTCCTGCCTGCCTCCCCTGTGAGTGTGTGGTTTGTGGTCTTTTCCCAAAATATTCTCTATGACTTAAATGCAAACCTTCCACAGGGAGACAACTTGAAATTTCCACTTAATCGCCACCCACCCAGTCATGCCAAGTTTTAGGAGCAGGTCGCCCTATCAGCTGCTGGCCAGCCTACAGATTAGTTCAGATACCCTCCTCTGATCCATCAACAAAAATGAGAGGGTGGCCCACAGGATATGAGAGTGGCAATTTCTACAGGAGAAACTCTGTCAGGGTCTTTAGCAAGATGGGCCTATGCCGGCTTGCCCTGTCTTAAACCACATTCACGAATCCAGGCTTGTCAACGCTTTGGACAGTCACGTTACACTCTAAGCCTCGCACTTATTGAAAATTCCCAAAGCTGGGCTTTCACCAGCTGCTGCTAAGCCCACCCTCTCCACCAGGTACCTGTATGTACAAATCTTCACCTCTTCCATCCATCTTGGTAGATTCTACTTAAGGTCGAAGCCTGTGAGTTCTCTCTTCATCCAAATTCATTCTTTCGACACCTGGCTTTTTAATCTCTGCTCTTAAACCCCATCAGAACCATAAAGAGAAGAAGCAGAGCGAGGGGGTTAGAGTCAGCACCCAGCCCCAGCTCCACTTTGGTCAGAAAAATGGTTTTTAACACAATAAAGTTCCAAGTAGGAGTTTGTTGGAACAACGGTTTCTGAAACAAAAATAAAATTTGAAAAGCATGGAGGCCAGGCCTCTCCCGGGCTTCTGTACTCAGTGGATGGTCTCATTGTTCAGTTCATCAAGATGCAGGGCTTGCACAATCCTCCAGGCCTCCTCCTGGGGCAAGTAGAAGCCAACGGGTACACTCTGTCTCCCCGCTGCTGCTCCGGCAGTCATTAAATGCGGCAAAGAGCTGGGACCGTGACTGCTGGCCTCCTAGCTCCAGGAAGCGGCAGGCCGCCACGTGGCTTCCCGCTTCGGGCTTTAGCCAGCGTTAATTCAGCACAGCTAGAAGGGACAAGCTGTTTATCCCCAGCACTGTGAGACCACCATGGGTAGAGAGACAGCGGGTGAAATTGTTAGCAGCTTCCAGGCGGGAGATGAGATGCCCCTCCATGGGCACTTCTATGCTGCCTTTAATAAAGCTAAAATAAGGCAGATGTACACTGTAAAGGTTTAAGAGGCTACGGAAGGGGCTTTTTTGTTGTACCTAAATCTTGGCTGAAGCCTTAAAGGAAAGCTAATGGGTGACAAATAGCCCACATTCTGGAGGGTGGCTTGACACATCCCAGCAACACTTACTGGAAGACGACAAAGCTAGTTCTGAGACCCCCTTCTCCATTCAGGTGGTGTCAGAGGAGGCTGGGGCTTCTCTGAGGAGCAGACCCTCCTAAGGACATCTGTGGAAGAACAGGAGGGGAGGGAGAAAGGTGGTGCTTTCCACCCTCATCCCTCACTGGCCGACTGAGGGGGCACCAGAAGGCCCATCCAGAGATTGAGGATCCGTTCAGGAAGCTCCTCACTCCTTAACTGTGCTGAGTTCCAGAAACTTACAAAAACAACTCCCTGTTATAAATGGAGTAGACAGAAGTGAGAAAGTTCTTGGGAACTCAGTGTGCCTCCAGGAGTTTGAAAGTGTATGTGAGGGGCTTCCCTGGTGGCGCAGTGGTTGAGAGTCTGCCTGCCAATGCAGGAGACACGGGTTCGAGCCCTGGTCTGGGAAGATCCCACGTGCCGCGGAGCAGCTGGGCCCGTGAGCCACAATTACTGAGCCTGCGCGTCTGGAGCCTGTGCTCCGCAACAAGAGAGGCCCGCGCACCGCGATGAAGAGTGGCCCCCACTTGCCGCAACTAGAGAAAGCCCTCGCACAGAAACGAAGACCCAACACAGCCATAAATAAATAAATAAATAAATAAATAATTTTAAAAATTTAAAAAAAAGACATATAAAGAAAGTGTATGTGAAATGAACAGGGCTGCCCATGGGCTGGAGCTGCCATGATGGTAGGGCAAGGGGATGGGGGTCAGCAGTGGGGTTAGCTGCTCACTGACCTTTCAGCTGGGCAAGGAGGCACTGTATCCATGGGACAGAGAACGCTGGTGAACTGGGCTTGAACTGTCTTGAAAGGACCCAGCTGAAGAAGGCTGTGAGAGAGGGGACAGGAGGAGGGGAACAGACACCAAGGAGGCCAGCTGGGGTGAGGGGCACAGTCCACGTTAAGGGTGGGGCAGCGCAGAGGCACTCAGAGGACACGCCAGGGGCTCCACGGCGGAGCTGACTTTGGGAAAATGCTCTGACACAGGTGCCTGGAGAGCTAAGCAAGAAGGGCAAAGAGCATCAGCTGCACGAGAAAGCCTCTGCCCCGTCCTTCCTCCCCAGCCCAACCCTAAGCAGCCTGCAAGGGGGAAGCCAAGGGCGGGGGCAGCGGGGCAGCTGAGAAGTGGAACAAGGAGAATGAAGGGCAGAGGGTGGTCCTACTCCCACCGCTGTTCCCTGAGGGCCAGACCAGGTGGAGCTGAAGGGAGGGATAAAGTTTTAACCTGAATGTCAAATTACAGTTTTCAATTTAAATTGGATTCAATGTTCAAATAACTCAAGATGAGACCTCTTCCTTCCTCCTCCTCTCCCTTCCCCCCACCCTTTCCCCCTTCCCCTCGTCCTCTTCCTCCTTCTTCATGGCTGAAAAGGACTGGAAACTATGAGTGTCACCAAGTGACAGAGAAGTGAGATCAAAGGCACCTGCAGGAGAAAAACAATGTGGTTTCCTGAAGGGACCCTACTGAGTTCAGGCTACTGGAGAAACCGGTTGTGTAGTCTTAGAACTTAACTGTCCTAAGCCTTCGATTCCTCATCTGTAAAATGGAGACAACAAGATGCACCTCCTAGACATGTCTTGAAAACTGAAATGAAAGCATATATGTCAATGCATAAAGCATCTGGCACTTGGGGGAGCCCAGCCAATGTCTGCCAGCGCTGACAGGGGTCCCTCTCTATAACCTCTGAATCAATAGACTCCTAGAACAGCAGAGCTGAAGAGTCTTGGACAGCTGTGGTCCAATATCCTCACACTACACACGACTAAACTGAGGTTCAGAGAAGCTGGGGTCAAGCTGCCTGAGGTCACCCAGTGGGTTCAGGGCAGAGTCAAAATTCAGACCCAGATCTCCTGACCCCAAAGCTAGACTTCTTTCTCCCAAGCCCCTGGGCATTTCCATAATAACTCAGCGAAGGTCTGCAGACTGGTTGATTGACAAGCCTGTTGATTGGCCTGGTGCCCTTGGCAGTGCCAGGAACTGCCAGATAAATGGATGCATCAGCACAAGGTTTCATTCACCCAGCAAACCTTCCCCAAGCACCCACCCTGTCCCAGGAATTGTGAGTGGAGCTGGATATGGATCTGGAAACCATCATCTCTGTACTCATTGAGCTCCCAAACCAACAAGGGAGGCAGAAGACTGTGAGTATACCTTGGAGATTCTAGAATGGCTGCACAGAAGGGTTCACGAGCTTGTGCAATGGATGGAAAACGATGGAGGTCCACTCAGGATTTTCCCCTGTCCCCGTCTCCCCAGGCCACCTATCTTTTAGGGCTCAATTTTGAGTTCCGCAGCTCTGTAGTCAGGCTGGGAGAAAAGTCCTCTCTCACCTTGCTTTTGCCTGCAAGTACCTACTACACTGCACACGAGTCAAGGTTCTTAGGCAAGAGTTTTCTTGATGCAGATGAAGAAAGGATCACTTGGGAAAGCGTTTGCCAACAATTAGTTTGCACATCTCTGCTTGTTTCATAATTTAACAGTCTGGCCAACCAACCCTTGTCTTCCCACCCTGATTCTCTGCTTATAAGTGTTTACAACAGGAAGGTGACTCTGAGTGGCCGTGAGGAAGGCACAGACTGTAAGGCACAGGGTTTCCCTGAAGAGAGCAAAGCAAACAGAGCTCAAGGTTTAATTCCTGGCCAGGGTATTAAACTTCTGATTCAAGTAGCACCATTCACCCAGTGATTTCAAAGCACTTAGGAGGAAGGACATGAACTGCATTTTTTAAATATCAGGTAATCCAAATTTGAATTCACTGCCCATGTAAGTAACACCAGGGATAAAGCTCTTAACCTCTTTGGGTGCAAAACCAATTAAGTATAGCCAAAGGCCATACAGTGGCTGGACTGTGTCAAGGAGACACATAATTCCCAGTGATGGCAAATCGGATTAGCCCCAACCTGCAGCTGGCAAAACTTTCAGGGGCTCTCAAAGCTCAGTACTGAAGGACTGGCCAGGAGACAGCCCTTTCCAAGCCAAAGGTACTGCGAGACAGAGAGCAAAGGCTTCAGGACAAACTGGGGAATGATGGGAAAGAAACTATAAGAATGAAGATGTGTTTTAGAAACAGCACACCTCTAGTTGCCCAATTATGTAATGTTTTCACACAGGATGACAGTCAGGTCTTAAACCAGAGGTTGCAAATCAGGGATCGATAGATCAAATCTAGCCCATGTGTGTGTTTTGTTAGGCCAATATAATGTGCATGCATGTTATATGAATTAGTTGCCAATATTTAAATACAAAGAAGATTTAAATACAAAGAAGGAAACTGCTATAATAGAAGAAGAAATCATTGGAGAATTCTTTTATAACCTCAGGATAACGAACACTTTTCTACTTTAGACCCAGGATCCAGAAGTTATAAAGGAAATGACACATTTGACTATATAAAAATCAAAAACACCATAAACAAAATCAAAAAGACAAACAACAAACTGGGGGTGGAAATTGCAACTCATATTACACAGGTATAATTGCTCTCATATATAGAGACTTCAAGAAATCAATAAGTAAAAGATCAACCACCCAATGAGAAACAAGCAAATGACATAAACTGACAGTTCACAGATAGTGAAATACAAGCAGCTTTTAAATATAGAAAAGATGTTCAGCTCTACTCATAATTAAAAAAAAACACAACCAAGCTAAATTATACTGAGATGCCATTTTTCACATGCTGGAATGGCAGATATCCAAAACCTTGATAATATCCACTGTTGGCAGGGCTGTGGGAGACTGCAATTCCTCTTCCAGGAAATTAAACAACAACTATTTTGCACTACAGTCCAGAAGCCATCTGACTTTTCATCACGTGTCCCAGTGACTAGATTCCCTTGAGAGTTTCGTACCTGGATTCTGAAGATGGAAACAAGAACTTTGTCTGGAGCCCATTCAGCATTTAACTTGAACATGCTGCTCTCCTGTAACTAGGCAAAGGTTCTGGTTAAAAATAAAAGGGTTTCCTCAGTAATCCTAGCTGCATGTGCTCTTCTATTTCTTATTAAAAGAGAGAAAGAAGGGGAGAAGCAGCAGGAGGGAAGGAGAAAGTCTCGTACCGTTGCAAGCTCACTACGCACCAGCACCCACCCCGAGCTTCATAGGCATCACCTCATTTCTTCCCCACAATAAGCCCAAGCGCGTTGCCATCCTCTTTTTGTAGAAAAGGAAACAGACTCAGAGCAGCCATGGGACTTGACCTTCTCTGACAGATGTGTGCAGGGAGGGTCTGAACAAAGGAGCCACAGCTTGGTCCATGTGGAGGAGAAGCTTATTTTGACATGGGTTGTTTTGGTTGAATGAGTGAAAGGAACCCCGGAAGCTAAGGGTGCCCTGGTCAGCTGTGGAGCCAGCTCAGACATAGTGTAGCAGGGTACCATACCAGGGATTTCATTTGTGCTTTTCCTTAATCCTCTTCTTCAGTAAGAGAGGGGCCAAGACCAGTCTCAAATGGCTGCTCTGTGTAAAGGAAATAGCAGTGGGGAACCCCTCAAATGCCATTGCTTCCTCTGATTAGGGGAGAAAGCATGACTGACCTTTGCACTGCATAAATCACCAGGTTCCAGGACAATGTGGTGGAGGTGGAGGAGTCAGACAGGACCTCAAGGGGGATACGAATTTCCTGCTGGTAGAGCAGTTGGCGGAGGAGTCCATCAATTCATTAGAAAACAAACAATGATAAGACTTTGAGCTCTGAGATGGTGGGGAGGTTCTCACTGGTTACAACCTACAGTACTTGGTTTCCCTCTCCCCGTACCCTGAATCATATTCCTCTCTTGGCAAGTTCGCCATGAGAGACACTAGGATTCTTGCTGACCTGTCCCTCCCCGTTAATGGAAGTACTTGTGGGTAGATGTTGTTATCCTTGGCAAAGGGATATCTTTGGAAACCAGGAATTAGAGTGAAAAGGCCAATATTTTTTCTGTAACCAAGGAGCATCTCTGATTTATTTCTTCACAGAGTCCTTCATGGAGTATCAGGTTGTGATTGGCAAAAATTCCCAGAGAAGAGTGATGGGGAAGAAAGCCATTCAATGGCCTGGGAAAGCTGAGTTCCTCTGGAGCCTGCCAGCAGTACCTCTGCATCCCAGAAACCTCCGCTGGGACCCATCTGAGCCCTTCCTTGGGGAAGACACAAATCTATATATCTAGAACTGTGATGCAAACGAATTTTGTGGGATTCTCTGAACACTGATTAAAACCACTGAGAAAAGGAGAGGGTGGGCAGGAAGCTGTCAAATTTTGCAGAAAACCACATTCCCAGAGTCTTTCCAAACCAGTCCCAGAGTCTCACTAAACACAAAGTCGTGTTTCCTTTCACCATTATTCAGAATCACTGAGCTGGAGTTGTCAAAATAGTGCATTTCTCTGAAGTAGTGCAACTTCAGTTAATCAAACCTTGCTGAATCACAGCCCCAGTAATTCTAAAGCTATCTAGTTCCCTCTTTCCCTCTGTCATTAAAACAAGAAGGCAGGGAGCGGGAGCGGGAGCGACAGTGTCAGGCCCAGCAGCTAGAGGCCAGACTCACCACACACACCACTCTCTTTTGAAAGGGTAAAAAAAGAAGAGGAAGAGACAGAAACTACAGGAATTACATCAGGACCAGAAAGCAGAACAAACATAGAGTATGGGAATATTAGCCAGACAAAAGCAAAGAAGAATGGAATGAAAGACAAAGCTTTGCTTCTGCCATTTGTCCTAGGGTTCTGGGTTCTGTCTGTCCAATTTTTTTTTTTTTTCGTATAGTTCTTAGCGCTTGTTATCATTGGTGGATTTGTTTTTTGGTTTGGTTGCTCTCTTCTTTCTTTTTAAAAAAATTTCTTTAAAACATTTTTAAATTTTTTTATTTTTAATAATTTTTTTATTTTTTATTTTACTAACTTTATTTATTTTATTTTTTTTCTTTCTTTTTTTTCTCCCTTTTATTCTGAGCCGTGTAGCTGACAGGGTCTTGGTGATCCGGCTGGGTGTCAGGCCTGAGTCTCTGAGGTGGGAGAGCTGAGTTCAAGACATTGGTCCACCAGAGACCTCCTGGCCCCATGTAATATCAAATGGCAAAAGTTCTCCCAGAGATTTCCATCTCAACGCCAAGACCCAGCTCGATTCAACGACCAGCAAGCTACAGTGCTGGACCCCCTATGCCAAACAACTAGCAAGACAGGAATACAACCCCACCCCTTAGCAGAGAGGCTGCCTAAAATCAAACACCCCAAAACACACCACGAGACGTGGGCCTGCCCACCAGAAAGACAAGATCCAGCCTCATCCACCAGAACACAGGCACCAGTCCCCCCCACCAGGAAGCCTACACAACCCACTGAACCAACCTTCCCCACTGGGAGCAGACAACAAAAACAATGGGACTACGAACCTGCACCCTGGGAAAAGGAGACCCCAACACAGTAAGGTAACCAAAATGAGAAGACAGAGAAATACACAGCAGATGACAGAGCAAGGTAAACACCCAACAGACCAAACAAATGAAGAGGAAATAGGCAGTCTACCTGAAAAAGAATTCAGAGTAATGATAATAAAGATGACCCAAAATCTTGGAAGTAGAATGTAGAAAATACAAGAAATGTTTAACAAGGACCTAGAAGAACTAAAGAGCAAACAAACAATGATGAACAACACAATAAATGAAATTTAAAATTCTCTAGAAGGAATCAAGAGCAAAATAACTGAGGAAGAAGAACAGATAAGTGACCTGGAAAATAAAATAGTGAAAATAACTGCCACAGAGCAGAATAAAGAAAAAAGAATGAAAAGAATTGAGGACAGTCTCAGAGACCTCTGGGACAACATTAAACACACCAACGTTTGAATTATAGGGGTCCCAGAAGAAGAAGAGAAAAAAAAATGGACTGAGAAAATATTTGAGGAGATTAAGTTGAAAATTTCCCTAATATGGGAAAGGAAATACTCAATCAAGTCCAGGAAGCACAGAGAGTCCCATACAGGATAAATCCAAGGAGAAACACACCAAGACACATATTAATGAAAGTATCAAAAATTAAATACAAACAAAAAATATTAAAAGCAGCAAGGGAAAAGCAACAAATAACATACGAGGGAATCCCCATAAGGTAAACAGCTGATCTTTCAGCAGAAACTCTGCAAGCCAGAAGGGAGTGGCAGGACATATTTAAAGTGATGAAAGAGAAAAACCTACAACCAAGATTACTCTACCCAGCAAGGATCTCATTCAGATTTGACAGAGAAATTAAAACCTTTACAGACAAACAAAAGTTAAGAGAATTCAGCACCACCAAACCAGCTTAACAACAAATGCTAAAGGAACTTCTCTAGGCAGGAAACACAAGAGAAGGAAAAGACTTACAATAACAAACCCAAAACAATTAAGAAAATGGTAATAGTAACATACATATCAATAATTACCTTAAATGTAAATGGATTAAATGCTCCAACCAAAAGACATAGACTGGCTGAATGGTTACAAAAATAAGACCTGTATATATGCTGTCTACACGAGACCCACTTCGGACCCAGGGACACATACAGACTGAAAGTGAGGGGATGGAAAAAATATTCAATGCAAATGGAAATCAAAGGAAAGCTGGAGTAGCAATTCTCATATCAGACAAAATAGATTTTAAAATAAAGACTGTCACAAGAGACAAAGAAGGGTACTACATAATGATCAAGGGATCAAACCAAGAAGAAGATATACCAACTGTAAACATTTAGGCACCCAACATAGGAGCACCTCAATACATAAGGCAAATGCTAACAGCCATAAAAGGGGAAATTGACAGTAACATTAATAGTAGGGGACTTTTAACACCCCACTTTCACCAATGGACAGATCATCCAAAATGAAAATAAGTAAGGAAACACAAGCTTTAAACAAGATGGACTTAACTGATATTTATAGGACATTCCATCCAAAAACAACAGAATACACTTTCTTCTCAAGTGCTCATGGAACAGCCTCCAGGATAGATCATATCTTGGACATGATATGATAGGATAGGTCACAAATCAAGCCTTGGTAAATTTAAGAAAATTGAAATCATATCAAGTATCTTTTCTGACCACAGAGCTATGAGACTAGATATCAATTACAGGAAAAAATCTGTAAAAAATACAAACACATGGAGGCTAAACAATACAGTATCAAAAAACCAAGAGATCACTGAAGAAATCAAAGAAGAAATAAAAAAATACCTAGAAACAAATGACAATGAAAACATGATGACCCAAAACCTATGGGATGCAGCAAAAGCAGTTCTAAGAGGGAAGTTTATAGCAATACAATCCTACTTCAAGAAACAAGAAAAAATCTCAAATAAACAACCTAACCTTACACCTAAAGCAATTAGAGAAAGAAGAACAAAAAAACCCCCAAAGTTAGCAGAAGGAAAGAAATCATAAAGATCAGATCAGAAAGAAATGAAAAAGAAATGAAAGAAACAATAGCAAAGATCAATAAAACTAAAAGCTGGTACTTTGAGAAGATAAACAAAATTGATAAAGCATTAGCCAGATTCATCCAGAAAAAGAGGGAGAAGACTCAAATCAATAGAATTAGAAATGAAAAAGGAAAAGTGACAACTGACACTGCAGAAATACAAAGAATCATGAGAGATTACTACAAGCAACTATATGCCAATAAAATGGACAACTTGGAAGAAATGGACAAATTCTTAGAAAAGCACAACCTTCTGAGACTGAACGAGGAAGTAATAGAAAATATAAACAGACCAATCACAAGCACTGAAATTAAAACTGTGATTAAAAATCTTCCAACAAACAAAAGCCCAGGACCAGATGGCTTCACAGGCGAATTCTCTCAAATATTTAGAGAAGAGCTAATACCTATCCTTCTCAAACTCTTCCAAAATATAGCAGAGGGAGGAACACTCTCAAACTTATTCTATGAGGCCACCAACACCCTGATACCAAAACCAGACAAACATGTCACAAAAAAAGAAAACTCCAGGCCAACATCACTGATGAACATAGATGTAAAAATCCTTAATAAAATACTAGCAAACAGAATCGAGCAGCACATTAAAAGGATCATACACCATGATCAAGTGGGGTTTAACCCAGAAATGGAAGGATTCTTCAATTTACACAAATCAATCAGTGTGAAACACCATATTAACAAATTGAAGGAGAAAAACCATACGATTATCTCAATAGATGCAGAAAAAGCTTTTGACAAAATTCAACACCCATTTATGATAAAAACCCTCGAGAAAGTAGGCATAGAGGGAACTTACCCCAACATAATAAAGGCCATATATGACAAACCCACAGCCAACATCATTATCAATGGTGAAAAGCTGAAGCCATTTCCACTAAGATCAGGAACATGACAAGGTTGCCCACTCTCATCACTAATATTCAACATAGTTTTGGAAGTTTTAGCCACAGCAATCAGAGAAGAAAGAGAAATAAAAGGAATCCAAATCAGAAAAGAAGAAGTAAAACTGTCACTGTTTGCAGATGACATGATACTACACATAGAGAATCCTAAAGATGCTACCAGAAAACTACTAGAGCTAATCAATGAATGTGGTAAAGTAGCAGGATACAAAATTAATGCACAGACATCTTTTGCATTCCTATACACTAATGATGAAAATCTGAAAGAGAAATTAAGGAAACACTCCCGTTTACCATTGCAACAAAAAGAATAAAATACCTAGGAATAACCCTACCTAAGGAGACAAAAGAGCTGTATGCAGAAAACTGTAAGACACTGATGAAAGAAATTAGAGATGATACAAACAGATGGAGAGATATACCATGTTCTTGGATTGGAAGAATCAACATTGTGAAAATGACTATACTACCCAAAGCAATCTACAGGTTCATTGCAATCCTTATCAAACTACCAATGGCATTTTTCACAGAACTAGAACAAAAAAATTCACAATTTATATGGAAACACAAAAGACACCGAATAGCCAAAGCAGTGTTGAGAAAGAAAAAAGGAGCTGGAGGAATCAGGCTCCCTGGCTTCAGACTATACTAGGAAGCTACAGTAATCAAGACAGTCTGGTACTGGCACAAAAACAGAAATATAGATCAATGGAAAAGCATAGAAAGCCCAGAGATAAACCCACGCACATATGGTCACCTTATCTTTGATAAAGGAGGCAAGCATATACAGTGGAGAAAAGACAGCCTCTTCAATAAGTGGTGCAGGGAAAACTGGACAGCCACATGTAAAAGAATGAAATTAGAACACTCCCTGACACCATACACAAAAATAAACTCAAAATGGATTAAAGACCTAGATGTAAGGCCAGACACTATAAAAGTCTTAGAGGAAATCATAGGCAGAACACTCTATGACATAAATCACAGCAAGATCCTTTTTGAACCACCTCCTAGAGAAATGGAAATAAAAACAAATATAAACAAATGGGACCTAAGGAAACTTAAAAGCTTTTGCACAGCAAAGGAAACCAGAAACAAGATGAAAAGACAACCCTCAGAATGGGAGAAAATATTTGCAAATGAAGCATCTGAAAAAGGATTAATCTCCAAAATATACAAGCAGCTCATGCAGCTCAATATCAAAAAAACAAACAATCCAATCCAAAAATGGGCAGAAGACCTAAATAGACATTTCTCCACAGAAGGCATACAGATTGTCAACAAACACATGAAAGGATGCTCAACATCACTAATCATTAGAGAAATGCAAATCAAAACTACAATGAGGTATCACCTCACACCAGTCAGAATGGCCATCATCAATAAATCTACAAACAATAAATGCTGGAGAGGGTGTGGAGAAAAGGGAACCCCCTTGCACTCTTGGTGGGAATGTAAATTGATACAGCCACTATGGACATCAGTATGGAGGTTCCTTTAAAAACTAAAATAGAACTATCATACGACCCAGCAATCCCACTACTGGGCATATACCCTGAGAAAACCATAGTTCAAAAAGAGTCATGTACCACAATATTCATTGCAGCTCTATTTACAATAGCTAGGACATGGAAGCAACCTAAGTGTCCATCGACAGATGAATGGATAAAGAAGATGTGGCACATATATACAATGCAATATTACTCAGCCATAAGAAGAAACAAAACTCAGTTATTTGTAGTGAGGTGGATGGACCTAGAGTCTGTCATACAGAGTGAAGTAAGTTAGAAAGAGAAAAACAAATACCGTATGCCAACACATATATATGGAATCTGAAAAAAAAATGGTTCTGAAGAACCTAGGGACAGGACAGGAATAAAGATTCAGACATAGAGAATGGACCTGAGGACATGGGGAGGGGGAAGGGTAAGCTGGGACGAAGTGAAAGAGTGGCATGGACATATATACACTACCAAATGTAAAATAGATAGCTAGTGGGAAGCAGCCGCATAGCACAGGGAGATCAGCTCGGTGCTCTGTGACCACCTAGAGGGGTGGGATAGGGAGGGTGGGAGGGAGACGCAAGAGGGAGGAGATATGGGGATATATGTATATGTATAGCTAATTCACTTTGTTATACAGCAGAAACTAACACACCATTGTAAAGCAATTATACTCCAATAAAGATGTTAAAAAAGAAAATACAAGAAGACAAAAGAGAAAAAAACAATCTCACCTAAGGGCTTTGGACAGTAACTTTTAGTAGATATCTTGGGCTTGAGATCAATAACGAAGAGTCATAAGAATTGTTGTTCAGAATGACAGACTTGGGGTCTTTAATACCCTCCATCATCAAAAAAGGATTTGATATGAATCTTATACTCTGTCTACTAGAGTATGTAAGAGAATTCAGAACTAACAAGGGTTGAAACCAAAAGGATATTCTGGATAAGCCTCCACTGTCCAAAATCACCCCGTCCCTAAGTTTAGCAGTTAATGGAAGTGGCACTATAACTTCCCATTGTGGGAGGCATGTGTCTTGACCTTTATTCTGAGACATAATGGATCAGAGCTACATAAAATGCACAGAAGACTAACCTACAGGAGATCCAGTCCAAGTCAAGACTGTAACCAGCTGGGGACATGTCCTTCTAATTATCTGACTCTTAACTTTCTTACCTGAAACACAAGCCGGTTAAATTAGCACAGGCTGACCTTAATGGGAGGAAAGAGAGACCAGTGGGGCACAGAGGACCTACCCAGTTGGAATAAGGAAAAGGTACTCTTGAAGAAGGAAAGAGCATGATTAAAGGCATGTCAGTGGTAGAGAATGTTGTTCTTTTCCTTGGATCTGGTGACCCTATCCCCGCTCTTCTTGGATATGGATTGGCTGTTCCCTTCTGCAAAAATGGTTTTTCCTTTCTTCTGCATGTGTCTAAATTCTATGCAACCTTAAAAGTCCCATTCAAAAGTCATCTCCATAAGCTTTCTTTTACAAATAACCTCTTCACTGAACTATTCCAGCACTAATTTGCACCTCTATGATGATAGTTATCACTTCTCACCTTATACTAAAATAGTACATACCAATAGTGTCCCAGACACAAGGCTGAATTACATATTTGTATACCTGATAATGCCTAGCAGAATGCTTTGTGCCTAGTAGGTGTTCAAATTACTGTAGGATGACTGACTGACTGACTGACTGAATGAATGAATGGATGGAATCCCGTAATATCTGGACAAAACCACTGCTGTTAACCTAAATACTTTAAATATTTTTATTTTGAAATTCTTGCTTAGATCTTATTAAAAAACTGCAATAATCCTATTCCAAATTCTGTGGTTTATTTAGTTATGGATCCATCCCACATTGGACCACTTCTCACAGTGCAGAAGAACCTTTAATTTCCGACAGTCAAATCTTCAATGAGTACCACACCTAGAGCTCTTCTCATCGCTCTCAAATACGCGTCTGTGACAACACTTCAGCCCAAGCCTGCTGGGAAAATTTCATTCCTCTCTTATAGCCCCACCTCCCAAGAACCAGAAAATAATACTTAGAGAACTAAGCATCTTTGTCCAACACAAATAAAGGGGAAAACAATACCCATGACTACTTAAAGCTGTATATTAGCCGCACTGCAGAGGGTATCTCATTGATATTAATGTGCTTACAGCTTATTACACAAAAATTAATTAAAAATTGAATAAGGCCAGAGCTCAAAATTCTGCATGTCTAATTTCCCTGTCAAAGCAGCTCATACAATGAATAGCTAAAATTTTAAGAGCATTAGTTTATCACAGTGCAGCATACAACTCCATGTCGGATCACCCTTTTCACAGGAAATGGGGGCTCCTTGGCTTTCTGGGTCTACCATTTACATGTCAACTTTGGGGACAGGAGTCAGATCTTGGACTTGATGCTACTTTACAATTCTCAGCTCGAGCTTCAGCCCCCAGGGAAGTGCCCAGTTATTTCCGAACTGCCAATGGCCCATCCATGGAGAAACCTATCAGAAGTTTCCCCAGCCCCAAGTATCTCTGCAGACTCAGGAGTAACTCACAGGGAGGAAACCATGGCAGGTCAGGTCAAGCTGACTCCTACTTCTCAGGTCCCAGTCACTTCTGCTGCCCTAACTCTGCTCCCTGGGGATAGCTGCGTACAGTAGAAAGATAATGAACACTGGAGTCAGACATTAGCAAGCAACTTCCATCTCTGAGCCACAGTTCCTCACGTAATACCTACCTTAAAGCTTTGTGTCAAAAGGGACACGAGATAATGTATATGTTGCACATGGCACAGAGCAGATGCTCAATGAATACTCCCCCCACTGAAGACAAAACCCAAAGTTTCAGTCCAGCAGTTTCCAGCTCCATTTATTTCCCTACAACATAAAATGTCCACAAGCCTCTTGCCTGTTGAGTCTATTGAACAGTAAATTCTTGAAGGAAAGAGACATGTCTCTTTCATCTCTATGTTCCCAGCACCTTGCACAGAGCCTGGCACACAGCTCTTAGTTGGAAATGCCTGTAGAACAAATGAATGAAAAAATGGAAAAAAACTGCCACTAGTTGTTGGGTGCTTGCCTTTAGCACTTTACAAACATTAGCTCATTTAATCCGTACAACAACCCTCCAAGGTGGATACTGTCTCTGTTTTACAGTTAAGGATACAAATGCTCCAAGAGATTCAGTATGGCAACTTCACGAAGGCTACACAAATAATAGGTAAACCATATGAAATTATCGTTAAAAAAAAATACAAATGAGTATTTACTACATGTCAGGCACCGATCTAAACAGCCTACATGCATTGTAATCTCAGCATTACAACCTTGTGAAATGAATGAAATTACAGATGTGGAAAGTGAGGCTCAGAAGGGTTAAGTATCTTACCCACAGTTCTGGACCATTTTAGACTGACCGCAACGGCCATTTCAAACGGACCAATCTGGTATTAAAAGGGAAAGCCAGGGCTCAAACTCAGGTCTCTCTGCCTCCAAGTCTCTGATGTGCTGCTGTGCCTCATGAATAAATGAATCAGTGCATGACAGGAGGGGAGAGGGAAGGAGAAAAAGAGCAGACAGAAGACAGAGGGAGAGGGAGAGAGGGAAGGAATGAGGAGGGAAGATATGCGCAAACGCTGTAACCATCTGGGTAATTCCTACAAGGCCAGATCTTTCCTATATTTTTTTTTTAACATCTTTACTGTAGTATAATTGCTTTACATTGTTGTGTTAGTTTCTGCTGTATAACAAAGTGAATCAGCTATACGTATACTTATGTCCCCATATCCCCTCCCTCTTGCGTCTCCCTCCCACCCTCCCTACCCCACCCCTCCAGGTGGTCACAAAGCACCGAGCTGACCTCCCTGTGCTATGCGGCTGCTTCCCACTAGCTATCTATTTTACATTTGGTAGTGTATATATGTCCATGCCACTCTCTCATTTCGTCCCAGCTTACCCTTCCCCCTCCCCGTGTCCTCAAGTCCATTCTCTATGTCTGCGTCTTTATTCCTGTCCTGATCCTAGGTTAAGATCTTTCCTATTTAACCTTCTGCATAATTGCTGCCGTGGGGACCGGGCCAGTCTCCGAACCTGCAGCTCCCCGTGGCCAGTGTATAAAACGTCAAGGGGCCAGCCTCTCCTTTGCACTTAGCCCCAGAAGGGCCGTGTGGATGGTTTCCTGTTGGATGGGAATGGGGCTCTCCAGCGCAGGTGCATCCCAGAACGCTGCGTGGGTGGCTACCCTCTGCTGGGGTTGGCATCCCAGGGGCACTGCTTCCCAATGCAGTGGCCCCTAATTGCTCTCCAGGGCAGTGGGGACCTCCCTCTCTGGCTGGCAGCCCATTCGGCTGCTTAGACGCAGCTCACTGATCCCCAGGCTCACTCATGAAGGCCTCTTCAAATCACTGGTGCTCTCGCCATGGAAAGTCAGGCCAACCCAGCAGAGAGCCGGGTAAACTACGCCACACTCTCCTCTAGCTGACCCTGGGCCACTGGAGCAAGGACTTGCAGAACCAGGATGAGGAGGGATGGAGCCTTAGAAGAAAGAGAACAGGACTGGGAGCCAAGAGCCCTGGGTTCCAGGTCTGGATCTGCCTCTAGACGCTGCCTTATATGAGTCCCCTCCTCTCTCTAGGGACAGAGACCAACCAACTTGAGCCTGGGGCTTGATTATCTCTTTTAAACCTTGTAACAACAACCGTGTAATATAGGTATAAAGTTTTTCATTACAGATAAGGAATCCTCAGCTCAGAGAGGTTAAATTACATGTACAGTGTCGCACAGCAAGAAAAACGGAGGGTTGGGATGTGACTCCAGCTTGATCTGACTTTGAAGCCTACGTTCTCACTGTTGCCCTGTCGGGGACCCTGCTCCTTCATTCTTGGTGATGGATGATGGTCATTATCTCAACCTCCCATGCTGGGGCAAATCTATCTCTTAAGAAAACCTCTCTCTTAAGGTACTTAACGGGCTCTCCAGTGCTGTGTCAATGTTAGGAGTCAGGATCGTCACGTTGTTCCTTCCCCCACATCAAGCCTCAGTTTCCCCATTGTGACCTGAGGGAGCCAGATTAGTGTTTCCCAAACTTCCACTTCTATGATTTTTGCCATATCCTTATATCACATATACTAATACTTAATGTTTGTCTTTAAACCAACTAGTTTTTAAATTCAGCATCATTCTAAGCAATAATATCCATGAAATCAAGGATTTAATGCAATAATTATTTCCTAATACACAACAAAGTAAGCTGATCATTAAGTTACAAATTGTTCATCTTGGTGACACCTAGGAGCATCCCATCAGAGGCAAGAGAGCCTTGTTTGCGGGACTCAGTGATCTCCAAGCTTCCATTCAGCTCTTGCTCTGTGAGTCCTTGCCCCATCCCCCTGCATGGGTGTGTGTGTGTGTGTGTGTGTGTGTGAGTGATTGGACCTGTGTCATCTGCAGCCGTGTGGTCTGGTCCTCCATGATGGACGCCGGGCTGCCACGGAGGCAGCTGTGTGATGGGAACTGGACTGCAGCACGTAGGCAAAGGAGGCAGAAGTTGATTTCTGGGAACCTGAGCGTGGTTTCCATCTGGAGTGCCTGGGGCAAGAGTCTGGTGAGCCTGAAGAGGTGGAGAGCAGGAAAGGGGCAGGATCCCGCCGGGTAGCGACCCCTTCCACCAGCTGCCACACATCAAACCCAAGCCCTTCTTCTCAAGGTGTGAGGCTGGGGAGAGCAGCTGGGCAATGCCTTTTGGGGCAGTGGCATCCTATGGTGGAGGAAGGCAGGGGCAAGCACCCTGCCACATACAGTGGCAGATCAAACTTAAGAGATCACCCTTAAGTTTGTTTCGCTTTGCTTGTCAGCTTAGCTTTTCACTGAAGCGCAACATAATAAGAAAAATACACAAATCACAAGTTCAGAGCTCAACAAATTTTTAATAACTGAACACACCTATGTAATCAACACCCAGATAAATAAATACAACATCGGCCTCATTCTAGAAGCCTTCTCATGCTCCCTTCTAGTTAGTACCTTGTCCCAGAGGTGAACAGTGTCCTAGCTCCTAATATCAGAGATTGGTTTTGCCTATTGTGAACTTTATATAAATGGAATCATACCTATGTAGTCTTGTGTCTGGCCTCTTTGGTTCAACATTATGTGTACAAGATGCATCCATATTATTATATATAGCTTTAGTTTGTTCATTCTCATTGGTGTATAATAGTCCATTGTATAAATAAACTATAATTTATTCATTCTACTCTTAATGGGTATTTGGGTAGGGCTCAGTTTGGGGCTGTTATGAATAATGTTGCTATGAATATTCCAGCACATGACTTCTGTCTTCATTTCTCTTGGGTATATACCTAGGAATGAAAGAGCTCAGTCATAGTAAATGTACATGTTCAGGTTGAGTGGATACTGACAGTTTTCCAAAGCGGTTACACCAATTTCCACTCCCACCAGCAGTGTGTGAGAGTTTTAGTTGCTCTCCATCCTTGCCAACCATTGATATTTTTTTTAATCTTTTTGATTTCAGCCATTCTGGTGGGTTTAACAATCACCCATATTTTGGTTTTGTCCAAACAGCACAACAAGTCCACGGGTTGATGTCATTTCTAAGAAGCAATGTGGTGTAGCAGACATTGTTCAGACCCTGACTCAGAAGACCTAGCCCTAATGTTGGCTCTCCAGCTACTAACTTGATGCCATTAGGAAAGAATTGCTGCTGGTCTTTACCAAGCCCTTCCTCAAGCACTCACTCATTCATCTGATCCTCACGACAAACAGATGAAGGCAGGCAGGAATTATTCTCCGGAGCTTATGTAATTTGCCACGTGAGGGCCAGGGACAAAATTCAGGCCTGTCTTCTCTTCTTCTGACTCCAGTCCAACATTCTTTCACAGAGTGTGTACTGATTCTTAAGTAATTTACTCCCCATTTCTAAGAAGAAGGTGTTGAACTACATGATCTCTGATGTTTCATCCAGTTTAAATACGGAGGAAGGATTTTTTTCTGAGCCTACAAGTGGTTTACTCACTAAGTTTAAACAAGTGGAAGAGCCTTGCTCAGTCCTAAGAGGAAACTGGGCCAAGCTCAGCTGGTGACTCAAATGCCAAATGAAGCAGAATCTTTGTGAATACTCAGCTGTTGGAGACGACAGAGACTCAGCAAGACTAAGAGTGAACAGAGGTTACAGCTTGGTCATTGAAATGACAAAATGTGCTCTACAGACACATTTTATTATTCAGGATTTCCTGCAACCAAAGAGCATCCAACCATCCATTCATCCATGCATCCGACCAATAAGCCATTTATCTATCCATCCGTTCAACCATCCTCCCATCCTTTTATTCACCAAGCATTTATTGAACACCTACTCTGTCAGTACCCATACCAGCTTCTGGGGTTACAGAAATGAATCAGTAACAGTCTCTGCTCTGAAGAAACTCTCCATCTAGGCAAGTATCTCATCCTATACACACCTCCCTATACTCTCAGTTACCAGAAAGCAAGGGCCTTATCTCATTTCTGTCATTCCTAGATCATCTATTGCTAAGCGTGGTATAAAGTATTGCTAAGATATATTTGATGAATGAACTGTTAATCCCCAAGAATTCTCGAAAAGAATTTGGAGTGTTCATTTCTATCATTCCCCATTTCTTCTCACTGGACTAAGAACCAGGTCTTGGAGCTGTGCCTGCCATGTTTCCTTCCACATACCAACCAAAGTGCAAAAGAAAAGAGCAAGCGATTGTTGCACCACCTTCCTTTCTCAGCGTGCTGATGGGTGCAAACAGCTGGGAAACAAGTTCTGCCCACGTTCCCCAGAGAATCTTATTCATGAGATCCTTCCGTATCAGACATGTTTCCCAAGTTTTCTAATTGGCTCATGATAGAATGCTACAGAGTGTTTTTGATGAGGCTCACCTACAGTGCTTTTTCTCTAAAGATAGTAGGAAAGCTACATGTTTTATAAAAAGCAAATAATTGTCAGTCAGCATTTCAACAACGATGAGCCGAATACAGTTTAGAGAAGGTGGGCAGCTTGCAGGTAGGAGACAAGAAAGAAGCGGAAGGCACTTCAAACTCCAACACTGTACCATTACTCCCCACCCCCAGTAATACTGACCCCCAAACCTCCAGGGCTCAGCTCCCAGCACTCAAGGCATGTGTCTGCCATCAGATGCATTCAGGTCCATAAACACCCTCTGAGATCCTATTATGTGCACTCAGAGGCTGGGTGTTACCCTTACCTTCTCCCCCTCCCTTACCTACCAAACACCATTAAGCACCAAGTGGTCCAACCCCTCTATCTCTGGAATCCAACCCTTGCTCTCACTCCTTACTGCCACCACTTGAGGCCAGCCCGTTGTCATTCTCCTATCTGGACCCCCTCTGTCTCCTAACTGGTCTCCCTGCCCCTACTCAGACCCTCCAGCCATATAATAGATGCACATCTGATTACACCACCCCACCACCACCAACCCTCCAACGGCTTTCAATGGCACTTAGAGAAATGCTCCAAGCCCTTCTGATGACCTGCAAGACCATCTATGATCTGGCTGCCACCTCTCTTTCCAGCCTCGTCTCAGTCCCTTCTTCATTTGACTTATTTTGCTCCAAATGCACAGATCTTTCCCTAAATATGCTCCTCCTCTTTCCTACAAGCAGACCTTTATACATGCTGGTCTCTTCTTGGAACATGCCTTTTTCTAGTCCCTCATCTCGTAAATCACCACCATTTATCCTTGAATAAGAGTTTCAGCTTGGACCTTTTCAGTGAACACTTATCTGAGGATAAGTGAGGGGTAATCCCTGTGCTGTAAGCCTCACAGCACCTGCGCATTTCCTTTGGGGATGCTCATCCCATTGACAATTCTTCTCTCCATGTCCAGCTTCCTCCTAGACTGTGGGCTCTCTTAAAGCAGGCACATATAGACTTTCTCTATTGCTGAATCTCCACTCCTAACACACAGCCTCCCAGACGAGAGGCTCTTGATAAACACTGGTAGATTGAGAGGCTGATTGAGAGATACACTGACTGACTCACTGCAAGCACTGAACTCGGTGTCAGAAAGTCAGAAGAAGGTTTTAAAACAGACTCCTGGGATTCTTTCCAAACTCTAGTCTATAGCTACAAGCTGTGTGTCCTGGGGCAGGTGATTTCACCTCTCTGAATCTCAATATCTTCATCTTTACATTCATGATAGTAATACTTGCCCTTCCTGTCTCATAGATGCTGAACCAAAAAATGAAACACCCATTGTGAAGATGCTTCACAAAATGAAGATGTGCCAAGCAGGGCAGCCCTAACAGTATAGCTGTGCTCTGAAGGAAGTCCCGTCTCTGGTCCTCTTCTCGTCCAGATGGAAAGGAATAGTCTCCACATACTTTCTCCCCATTCCTTATCCCTTAGTATGTTCTCAGGGCTCCTTGGGATTGAGCTAAGACCCTCTTAATAAATAGTAAATAGGACATAATGAGAAGGAGGAAAGCCAGAAGAGATTTATAAGAGATGGAAGAAAAACACCCTAGCCATACACACACACACACACACACACACACACACACACACACACACACACACAAAATAGCTCCTGGTCCTACTTGTCTCTGGGGTCTTGTAATGAAGGAGAAAAACCCTAAATACTTACAGGAAAGGGAAGGAAATGATATTGATGGCATGTGGGTAGAAAATGCATTCTGGTTAGTAGAAGGTCCTTTAGGTGTCCCATAACCCAGTGGCTTTCAATTGTTTCGAGGGTTCAAGCTAGTTGACAGTATGGTCCTCAAAAGAGTACTTTTTGCTGCTAATGCAGTGGTTTTCAAAGTACAGATCCCAAAGCAAGGGCAGCAGCATCACCTGGAAACTTACGAAAATTCAGATTCTCAGGTCTCACTCAGCCTTAATGAATCAGAAATTCTGTGGGTAGGGCCAGAGAAAGCCCTCCAGGTGATTCTGCTGACACCCAGGTTGAGACCAACTGTGCTATTTGGGCAGAGGAAGATGAAAGAGAAAGGGGGATAGGATGGCAACTTTGGTAGGTATGGGAATGTCCCCTCTGGCACCACCAACACGGGCTCCCTTGTTGGGGAGCCGTAGGAGGATTTGACGTCAAGTTGCTCTGTGCACACGTCCTTGAGTCCCTTCACCACCAAAAAAAAAAGTTGATCCTGGAACTCAAGCAGAGCCTTGAGAACAGGGGCTCAAAAGCAAACAAATATTTATGCCTGCCTACCCGTCTTCCTCCCCCGTTACCTCTGGAAACAGTGGCTACAGGGATGAATCTCTCAGTCCCTATTCAATATAGAGGGTCTCACAGTCAAGAGGAGGGAAGATCATGAGTGACAGGATAAAAATGTGTTGACTTGTAAGCGTTTCAGTGTTTATATTTGCCTCCACCTACTAAGGAGAGTCCTGCATTGGCCTCTTGGTTTTCCCTTCCCACTCTTAAAGAGAAAAGATTCGTACTTGCTAGGAAAGGGACTAAGTCCATAGAACTATGAAAGGAATAGAGAAGATATGGAAGGAAGAAAGAGACAGAAAACCCTTGCACATTATGCGTAGTGAGATTTGGGGTTTGGGGCACAGAGAAGGATTGAGAGGAACTGTCGGATATAAGGAAATTGGAGAGGAGAGAAAAGGGAGTTTTGCCAAGGATTGTGGTAGATTAGGATGAGCATCTTTGGTGTCTCCAGGACATGGATTTTAGTTACTTTTTCATTTGAATATAATTACTTTAAAATTTTAATTTGGATCGTTAGTCCTTGGATATACTAATGCTCCAAAACTGAATCATGTGGTTTCCTAGTCTTATTAGGGTTACACATATACTCTGACAATCACAGCACTACAGCATCGGGACAGTGTACTGTGCATGACTCACTCTGCTCAAGCCAGGCAGGGAAAGTTTCTCCATAGAGGAGACATCGACCCTGGGTCTAGGGGAATAAATAGAGGTCAGTCAGGTAATAAAGAGTAACTGGCCAAATGACAGAGGACCTGTATTTCTAAAGAGCAATTTGGTGCAAAAGACCAATAGCTCTCAGAAATAAGTAAGCTAGCACTCTGAATATTGTGGATGACAAGGAACACAGCCAGGTCCCCTTTGGATGGGTGGCATTCACTTCAGCAATGTAGGGGGAGTTTATGACTAGCCAACAGGATATTTCTGGCTACCTGGGACAACTATTAAATGGAGTTTGCCAGTGCTAAAGTATCTCTTCTCACCCTCTGCCATGCCCCTTAAGAATACTAGCTCTTATCTAGAAATCTGGCCTTCCACCCCCTCCGTCTGGGTCTTTGGAAAATCATAATGTTCCATCAGTGTTCATCTCTATTTGGCATAGCAGCGGCAGCATCTCAGCTCTCATTTACTGAGCGTTGGGTCAGGTTTAAAAGGGAACTGAGAACGACATAATAATATGATGTCATTCCCACTTCACAGATGAGGAAACTGAGGCTCAGTTGGCATGTGGTGTAGCCAGATTGAACCCAGGTAAGAAGGGCACCAAATCCTGTTCTCTTATCCAGAAGCTCTGCTGATTCTCCACCCCAAGCCTCACCACACACTGTGCTGTTCTCTCTCCCCTGAACACTCTGTTATGACATTCCTAAGTAAAGGGGTTTCTTCATGTACGTCCTCACCTCCCCCAGCACGGTGTCCAGCACACACTAGGTGCTCAGGAAACGTCTGTTTAATGATTAATTAAAGGAAAGAGCCCTTCTTGTGTCAAGGAATCCTAGCCCTAAGTAAGGTCTGGTCTCCCCATCCCATTTGCACTATGATGTGAGGAATGGCACACAGAGCCCTGCCCCCCCGCCGCCCCCCGCAAACATCAGCCCTACTGCATGGCGGTCCAATCATTCCACCTTCACTATTTATGTCTGAAAGTGTTCTTTTTTTTTTTCCTTTGAAACGAAAATATCCCATCAGGGAGTTATCAGAAATATCAGCACAAGGTAGTGGTCAGGAGGACAGATGCTGGAGTCAAATCCTCTGGGTTTAAATCCCAGCTTGGCCACATCCTAACTGTGTGGCCTTGGGTAAGTTAGTTAACCTCTCCCTGCCTTGGTTTCCTTATTGTAAAATAGGGATAATAAGATCTACTTAGTAGAGGTGTTATGGAGATTAAACGAATCATTGTGTATAAAGTGCTTAGAACAGTGCCCGGCACACTTAAGTGTGTGTTGAAAACATAAATCAGGCAGGATTAGATGGAAACCAGCAGAGAGTCAGAATGAGGTTCCATATGAGCGGATAAAAGGAAGGAAAGGGCCCAGATGAGGGGGGGAGGAGTTGTCTGAAACAAAAAGTGTGCCACCTTTATAATCTAGCCAAGGCTGCCCTTGACTGTTGCGTGGCTCTTGGGAAGGTCCCAGCCCTCAGAAAGGCCGCCCTTCTGTCTGTACCCCCTGAAGTCGGACCGGAGCTGGGTGGGGAGGTAGGGGAACAGCCCCACAGAGGATGCTGGCACACAGAGGTCTGTGGACATCCTGGGCTCTCTCTGTGGGGTCCAGTCTCCTGGGCCCAGGGGCCCTGGAGAGCCTCCCAGAGAAGCTCCAGCCCCGAGTCTGGCCCCAGGACTACCCCCCCTCCCCACTGAATCCTGAGCCCTGGCCCAGCCTAGAACACTCAGTCATTTCCCTCCAACTGGGGTCGAAGAAGATCCCAAACTTTGGAGTCAACTAAACTTGGGTTCAAATACCAGCTCTGCAACAGTATGTTTTTGACTTTGAGTAAGTAACTACCCTCTCTGAGTCTCAGTTTCTTCATCTTTAGAATAGGGGTGCAGTAATAAAGTCCACCTCCATGGGTTTTTGAGAAAATGAAATTAAATAGCAAAGGTAAATCTTGGAGCATGAGCCTGGAGCATCACAGAAGCTCTGTGAAGATTTGCTGAATGAATGAATGAATGAATGATCACACAGAACAGAGTCTTGGATTAATATGGCTCATGGCCTCCACCATTCCACTTAGAGAGGAGACCAGAGCACCAGATCACTTCCCCTTTCAACCTCGCCAAGGCCGCTCCAGGCAGTCCGGGGCTATTTACCTAAGTGATGGGAAGACCGGGGTGGGGGGGCTCCAAGATCCCACCCACCCACCCAAGAACAAGGCTGAGAGCTCAGCGGGTGACTGGGAGAGATTTGAAGTTTCAAAGAAAATCAAGATCTGTTAATGAAAGATCAGGAAAAGCAAAAGCCTAAATTAGTCCCCATGCTTTGTTAAATCTGGAAGTCACGTTTAGTAAAACACTAGTGATTAAAGAGGGGATCCTTTTTTACTTTCTCTTTTTTAAACCCTCAAGCATCATTCAGCTTTTGCACTTGCAGAATAAACCCACCATCCTTCTAGCTTCCCGGAGGCCCCAGATGACACGGGGTAGGCCAATGATTTGCTCGTCAAGGGAAGCTGATGTTCCCAAAGGGGGAGAAAAAGGCGTGTGATTTACATGGCTTAATATACTCATTAAAGGTTTAATTGGAGTCACTTTGCCACTGATCCTCCAACAGCCCGCTTTTCTCCCCATTTAATTAGCAGAGTAACCTTTAGCTTCACAACTCATAAAGAAAGCCAAGTATAAAAGAGGGGGCTCTATCCGCTTCTCCGTCCTGATCCTACCAGGCAGCTTAAAACCCCAGTGGGACTCACGGGCTCTCGGGGTGGGGGGTGCCTGTCTTCAGTTTAAAGTATTCATATCCTCAGAAAAAAGGGGCTGCAGAGTCTGAGTCAGCCAGGCCCAGATTCAAATCCTAGTTGTGTCATTCACTAGCTGTGACCTTGGGCAAGACCATCTCTTTAGCCTCAGTTCCCTTATCTGTAAAATAGGGATAATAATTAAACAGATAATTCACGGGGTTGAGTTTCAAATGATTGCAACATTTGTACGGAACTTAAGCACAGTGCCTGGCATGTGGTACGTGGTAAGTGCCCAGTAAAAGTTTGCAGTTTGCTCTTATCACTAAAGTCACAGCTATGGAGTGTAATGAGTTTTGGGGTAGCAAGAACCGGACTGCCAAGGGACTTCCCAGACACTGATAAATTGTCATTTTGCCTGAAGGAGTCACCAAACAGTTTCTGGGAAACCACATACAATATTTCTAGCAAAATTTATTTGGAGTGACTACACACAATCACCCCTACTTAATCAGGGTTCAGAATATTTTAGCCGCTTGCCATGATCTCAACTGGTCGGCTGTCCCTCTCCCAACCTCTCCCCTTTCTGCCCTTTTCCTGCTGGCTTGCAACATGAAATATAAATAATTAATGCTATCCAATTACCTAAGCCAAAAATAAACAAAGCTTCAAGGGTGTATTGGATTTCCACACAAATCCACCATCAGGAAGACTACATTCCACGTGCAGGTGTCTGCATCCCAAAAGCCATTTGTGATGGGACCACTCAGTGGGTACTAGGGTTAGTTAAAGCTCGCTTCGTTACGGTGAGGTCGGGGCAGATGGTAACTGACGGCACGGGGTTGTTTTCATAGGGAAATGTGCAGAGTCCCAGGTCAGCGCCGTGATAAATGGGCTTGCTGACAATTTGCTGGGAGCGTGCATCTTGGGGAACTCCTGAGGTCATGAAATGTCTGCTGTTAAGCTACACAATTTTCTTTACTTATCAGTCCCAACCACATCGCAGACACATATTTGCACAATGAAACAAAGGAGGACACGCATTATCAGGCCCCAGCCGCGAGCGGGAGAGGCACTCAGCCAGCCAGGGCTGATCGGACAAAGCCCGGGACATGCTGAACGCCAAGTGCAGAAAGGAAGGGAGGCTGGAGATTTCGTTTTCAAGTGGCAAGTTGGAAGGGGGAGAGAGTGGGGGCTGTGGGTGGGTGCGGTGTTCTCTAAAGAGCACAAGTCCCAAGGGCTGAAGTCGTCTATCACCACCACAGCCTTAGCGGCTGGCTCCGTCCTCCACATGGCAGCACAGGGATCTCCCCAGAATGCAGATCTGATGTTTGCAACCACCCCATGGCTCCCCGTTGTCCACAGGACAAAGCCCAAACTCCTCAGCACGCCTGCAAACCCTTCCATGCTCTGGACCCTGCTTACACCTCTCCCCCAACTCCTCCACCCTACCCCATACTCTTGCCACCCTTCATTCATTCAGATGCCTGCAGGCCTTTGTACATGCCATTTTCTATGTGGCAATACTCTCTTCTCCACTCCTTTAACTGGCTAACTCCTAGTTGCCTTTTACGTCTCAGATGAGATTGGCTTCCTCCAGGAAGGCTTCCCTGACCACCATCAAATTGGAATTTCGTGCTCCTCGTCAGCCTCTCACAGCACAGCCCTGTTCAGCTGTACTGTTAATGTCTCGTGACTTGTCTCTAGACTATCAGCTCCACTGGGGCAGGGGCTGCTGTGTGTGTGGTATTTCCAGTACCCTGCACCATGCTCAGCACAGAGTAGATGCCCGAGACTGTCTATGAGATGAATGAGTAAGCATGCAAAGAACCTGCACACCGACAGGAGCCAGTAGTCCTAAGGGAGCCACACGTCCCGTCAAGGTAAGGTCAGGACCTCCAACTCCTCCACCAGCCCCACCACCCAGAGCCTCCACCTGGCACTGGGAGACAGAGGATCAAATGAGTTAACAAAGCTGAAAACCAGACAGGACATCAGAAACCAAATCCCTAGGAAGGAGCTTAGAAGTTACTCCCAAATAGGGGAGCAGAGGAAGATATGGAATTTGGTGTGTGAAGCAGAAGTTTGGGGCCAGAGAGATGAGAGAGGGTGCCAGAGAATCAGGAGCAGATTGGGAAAGAGGTGATTTCAAGCAATTTCCTAAAACAGTCATGAGCACATGCTTCTCCTTTTATGGGTATGTTTTACAGGCCAGGAACAAATCAGACCCTCTTGGCTATAGGGTGATTGGGCAAGTGAGGCCCAGATCCTCTACAGGGCAGTGGCGACAAGTAGAGATTTCAAGAGAAAAATAGGCTTGGTTAATTGCAAAAAAAAAAGAAAGAAAAAAAGGAGGGGGAGGGGAGAGGGAGGGGGGAAGAGGAGGGGGAGGAGAAGGGCAAGGAGGAAAAGGAGAAGAAGCAGAAGAAGCCTGGGTGAAGGGAAATAGGAGACTCCCAGTGACATGAGCCCATCCTGAGGGAATGGCTAGTTCCAGGGGCCACCTGTAGAAGTATCAGGTAGCATGTGAGCAGGCCAGCCTGGAGAAGAGAGACCTGTAGCCTCGGTTCTGTCTGCTCTGTGACTTAAGACGAGTGGTGTGCTGTCTCTGTCTTCCCTTTTCCTCTTTGGGAAAATGATGCTTTCCCCCATTTTTACCATTGAATCTTCCCACACCCTGTTAGACTCTCCCCTCATTTAGCAGATGAGGAAACTGAGAATAAGAAGAATAGAGTCACCTGTCCTAGCTCACCTAGCTAGTGGGTTACCATGCTCAAATTCAAATCTGATGAGTCCAAATTGTGCCCTCCCCCAAGCCCCGCAGGCTGCCAGGTGGCCCCAGCTTCCCCCAGCTGCAAAGCAAGAACACAGAAGCCGAGCTAGCTTGGGTTGACCACCAGAAGTTTGCAAAATGTGTTCCACCTCTGCCTACCCCACCAAGCACCTCATAGCTCTTTCCCGGGATTTCTTTGCACCCATTACCAAATTGCATAGCCCACCCCATCCCCCAATGCTGTGCTTCTCCAGTGGCCCCATCTTGTTTATCTGGTAAGCCATCCCTACCTGGGTAATTATGGCTTCCCTCTGAGATAACCCTTTTGCATTTTTAAAAGGTTCTTTTTGGAGACCCAACGCCTTCACCCAAAAGTCTAATACAAATAGAGAAAATGTCACTGTTCCCTGATGCCCCTACTCTACGCTGGGCATGGGCACAGATATTACAAAGCAAGTACTGCCAATCGCATTTTATGGATGAGGGGACTGAGGCCTGCAAAGGTTTAATAACACATTCAATGCCACAGAGAGGAAGTGGCAAAGTAAGGCTTCTAGCCTAGACCTGTCTGTGTCTCATACACAGCTTCTTCCACTGGATCAAGGTGTTTTCAAGCACCTGTAGGTATGCGGTGGCAGGGGCGGTGTGGTGTGGTTTGCTGGTGGTGTGCAGAGGGAAGGGTTTTCAGGACAAACAAACCTTTTGATAGCCTTCACATCACTCCCTCACATAGCAGGAAATACAGCCCTGACTGCAGAAAGATCTCAGTGGAGAACAGAAGCAACCACTCCAAAAGGGAAGGGATCATTTATCACAGAGAGGGGGGCCGGAGACCCAGGTGGGAAGGAGAAGGGGAGGGGGTCAGTCCAACGTCAGAATTTGGGTGAAAAACTATTAATATCCTGGCAGGCACCTCCCAGACATCTGCTTCCCTATTTATTTGGGGGGACCCGGTGGTCTCAAACCAGCAGTCTTCAGCATACATGTCAATGAGTATTTTTCTCCTATTCATGAACGTTCAGAGGCATCAGGATTCTGGACTCTTCTAGGACAGTAAATACCAACTCCTATCTTCCAGGGACAAGAGACAAAAATATCTAGGATGGAAAAGTCAGCTGCCTTTTGCCTCTGTCCTTGGTCCACGCTCCTCGTCCACTGCCCTGGATAACCGGAGCTCCAGGTGGACGGTGCAGAGAGGGGAGGGAAGCCTCAACGATGGGTTTTTGAAGACCCAACAGACAGGTTTTCCAAGTTAAAACTTTAAAAAAGAAAGAAAAAAGTCGTTTCACCCTCTGTTCTCTGATTCCCTGCTGAATAGGAGTGTGGGTTTAAAATTTAATCATGAATTCATTGGAAGGAAATAAATCATGGAGTAAATGTTTAAAGTGCAAAATTGCTGAGTTCTTGGGTTGTGGTCACTTGATTTAGCATAAAAACTAAGAGGTAGCGTTTTCCAAGAGCGGAGACAAAGACGCATTTAAAATTCTTTTAAATGACAGATGCCATTAATTTTTTTAAAAATAATCTGGTTTGCGATGCAGTGTACAACATAAAAATGTCTCACTGTTCTAGACCTAGGCTTCAAGCTGCAGGAATTGTACCTGTAATAGCACCCACAGAAATCTGGAAGTTTCTTTCTCACTATTGGCCTTATGGGCTCAGGTGACTGAATTCTGGTCTTTCCCACCCACAATTCAATTCAGGAGGTAATGCTGATTCCAGTGAGGCACTGGTGAGACCCATGGAAAGAGGGGAACTTGCAGGCAGTGAAGGAGACAGACGTGGGTGCAATCAGCTCTGCCCCCTGTTGCCAAGTTCAGGCCTCCCTCCTTTTTCAGTGGGGTCACCCCCTGAACTCCTCACTTGACGCCCCTGCCCTCCAGTAAACTCTCAAGCTAGAGTTATCTTTGTCCGACGCAATGCGACCACATCACTCTTGATTAAAACCCTTCCATGGTTCCCTGGCTCTCATGAAGAAAGTTCAATCACTTGGCAGAGCTTATGCCTCGGCCCTGAGCAGTCGGGCCCCCCAACCTCTCTGTCTTCCTTCCAACTCATGCTCAAAGTCTCCACTTGCCTTCACAAGGCCCAATGGCAACTGGCCAGCCCTTTGCCTGGTCTCCTCCCACTCTCCCCTTGCTCACTCCTCAAACTGGCCTCTTTGCTCTATCTCCAACAGGTCCAGCCTGCTCCTAACTCAGGGCCTTTGCACATGACTATTTCTCTACCTGGACCAATCAATGTCTCCTTAGAGAGTCCCATGTTTCCTCCTTCACTTCCTTCAGGCTCTGTACAAATGTCACTTATCAGAGAGGCCTTCCCTGACCGCCCCATCTCAAATAACCCTCCTTCCCCTAACCACAAACCCTATATCCCTTACTTTGCTTTGGTTTTCCCCATAGTGTTTCTGGCCACCTGACACTTGACATCCACATCTGTTTATTGTTTGTCTTCCCATGCTAGGATAGAAGCCTCATGTCCAATGTGTTCTCTGCACTATCCTTAGTGCACAGAACAGCGCCTAGCATAAGTATTGTTCGTGCTCAATGGATTCTAATAAAATGAATTAAATGGATGAATGGCATCCTGATGTTTGCTGCCCTCCAAACATATAGCTGCTGCTGCCGCCTCTTTATCTTTGAACGTGTTGTTCCATTCATGTGGAATGCCCTTCCTCCCATTTCTACTACGAGGCTAACCCCAGCTTTTCTTTTAACGCCCCTTCTCTGGGAACTTCCTTGTCCCTGCACCTTGGGCCCCGGCCTGGCGAGGGTGCCAGCTCTATGCCCCACGGCAGTTCCTTCTACCGCACCAGCGTGGGATTGTTAATGCCCTTCTCTATCTCCCCTAGGAGATGCTGAGCTCCCCGTGGAAGGGGTGTGTTGTTTTTTCTTAAGCACCAACTATATCTTAAGCACCCAGCAAGGGCCTGGCAGATAGTAAATACTCTGTAAATGTTTGCTGTAATTAGCAAGTAAATGATCATTATAGCTGGTGTCTACTGAGCATTTACTATTTGCCTGTCACTGTTCTAAGCACTTCGCAGAGATTAACTCATCATCTTTTTATCAACTCTATAAGGTAGGTGCTAATATAACTCCATATTTCAGGTAAACAGAGGCACAGAGAGGTTAGCTAAGTTGTCCCAAATTCACACAATGTAAGTGGCTGAAGTGGGGTTTGAAGCCAGCTCTGGAGTCTGGGCTCTTAACCACCACCCCCTATTGCCTTAGTAATGAATAAATGGGGGAGTGGCGTGAATGTGGGACCTGAAATAATATCCTTTTCCTCTCCTTTTCTTTCTTTTCTCTATGCTCCCTCTGTTATTCTTACTCTCTCCTGTTTCCTTATAAACATCCACGTGTTCAATTAACATATACTTATTGAGAAATTACAATGTGCCAAGGCGCAGCACTGAGGGATGGAGGTAACTACAGTAAGTGATGCTCTCATGGAGATTTTGTCCAGGAGGGAGACAGATACTACACACAACACATGAGCACACAGAGACAAATGATAATAAGGGCTATTCATTCATTCATTCATTCAGTTATCCAATAAATGTCTATTGATGGCTTACTATGTGTCAGGACCCATTCTAGGTACTGAGGATGAAGCAGTATCTATTTGCACCCAAACAGACCAAAGATAAATAAGCAAACAAATAAACAGTCAAGATAGTTTCAAAGTCCTATAAATTATATTATAGGCACAATGAAGGAGGAAAAAAAAAACAGAAGAAAACATACAAAAAGCTATGAAAGCATATTGCAGGGGACTTTGATCTCGACACATAGCGATGGAAACCAATACTTATAAAGTGCTTACTGTGTTTCAAGCCCCAAGCTCTAAGTAGATCAGTCTGTTTAATATTCACAACAAGTCTGTGTTATCTTCACTTTAAACATGAGGGCATTTTAGGCACAGAAAGAGAAATAACTTGCTCAAGGTGAAACCAATAATAAGTAGCAAAACTAGGCTATGAACCAAGGCACCCTGGCTCTAGAGTCTACACTCCTCCATGCCTAAGTTCACACCTTCTACCACCTGGAGAGGTGGTATTGGGATGAGGTATCAGGAGCTGTGTGACCCTAGGCGGGCCACCACCTCCTTGGGCTTCAGCATTCTGGAGTGAAAAACAAGACTACTAGACTAGATCAGAGCCCGACAGTCTTATGTCCGGGGTGAAGGACCCTCAGAAATCATGTGAAGAATTTTGTGTGCATGTGAATATGACCATGTTTCTTAAGTGTGGCACTATAGTTTAAATTTTCAGAGTGATCTGTGGCCCCCTAAAAGTGCATTAAATCATTCCTTCTAGAGTGTAGTGTTCCATGAAATATACCAAGAAACATACCTTGTGTACTTCTGTATAGTGCATACATGCCCACTATCAGAAGAACCCAAACGTCTACAATACTTTCTGTCCAGAAGATGAATTCTGAGTCAATCTTAAACAGTTTTCCCTGCATCTTCCCGACTGCCCTTGCTTCCTTTGAATTGTGATCACTCCTCCTTCACCTGCATCCTTCTGTACATTGAAGACCCAGACGCAACCCTCCCCGGCCCTAATGTTATTAAGGACAAATAAAGCTGAGCTGCACAGTTGTGATTTCATAAATGTGCCCTGTAAATCTGAGAGTGAAACATTTTATTAGGTGGGAAATGCCATACATAAGTTATTTATTTGCCCATCAAAACGTGAATAAAACAACTTCATTGTATAAGGATACAGTTTGATTCCATGGCTGTCAACTCATGGCTACCAGCATGGTCAGTGGGATTTGGTTTTGTCTTTTTATTTTATATTTATATCTGAAAGAAAAATAAATTCAGCCATTCAATGCTCAGGTCTTAAGTCACTTAACATTATAAACACCCTTCAATAATGCATTAACATATAAAATGTATTCTTAAAGACAAACAGAAAGAATTAATATTTTATGAGCTACAACCGACAAATGTCTTTAGAAGCATTGATTGCTTCCTAAATCCATTAGGCTCTATTTTGATCTCCAGTGGCTGGAGACAGTCTGCTCTGTGGTAGGAATTATTTTGGCAGCACAATAATTTAGAGATGGCCAATGTTTTGATGACCTTCAGCTTCTGATACCGAGTGCTAAAGTAGGTCTAATAAGAACACACAGCTCCTGGCACACCCCTGTGTATTGTCACGATTATATGTTAGCTGGTCAAAGGAGAATTGCTCTTTTGTGATGAAATCTGATTAACCAGGCATCAGGCTGATCCAACTAACCCACCAAAAGGTCAGGTTGGAGCTCTTTTCCATCAAGGCGATAATAATGATTATCATAGTAGCGGCTATCATTTATGCAATGGATGATGTGTATCCTACATACCCTAGGGGGCACCACTCACACCATAGGCTAGAAGATGACAGTAGAATGTCTGGAAGAAGAGGTACCTTCTCCTAATTCTAACTCTCACAAAACCACCATATAAGCTGGTGACAGCCTCATCCTCCAATGACCTGCGAGTTAGGGGTCATATCCCCCTTCTACATTTGAGGAGATGGACTTAGGCAGGTTACTGACTTACCTACAGCCACACAGGTAGCCAGGGTAGATGCTGAGATTCAAACCCAGCTCACCTGGCTTCAAATCCTGCCCTACCCTGGACAACATACAAGTTGGCTGGTAAGAGGGACCAATATTACTCCAGGAGACTGAAGGAAGATAGCAGCTGGAACAGATGGGAAAGCCAGGGCATTCCTTCCTTGTCACCCAGATGGAAGCTTTGGAACAAACATAGCCCCTCAGCAGAAGCTCCATCTGGAACATGACGAGGAGATTGCCATGACTTTGATGAAAATAACTCACCTCCTTCTTCCTTGTGATTTCTTAAGACTCACGGTCCACCAGATTCTCCAAAGCTCTTAGTGAATTAAACCCTAGCTTATAATGTTTGTTTCTTCTACAACAGGTCTCGTGTAGAGAGCTCACCACTGTATATCGTGAATGTCTATTACATCTCTAACACCCTGCAGGACTGGGAGTGCTTGGAGACAAGAACTTCTTCTGTACTTTCTCTAGCATAGTTGATGGATGATTTTAATGAGTTCAAAATTAACTGGATTTTCATTCAACTCTCTCACCTCTGGACAAGTCAGAACTAAACACAAAGGTGCCACCCCTCTCCAGGTCACCCATCCACACTCTGTCCATCTGGGTTCAGCCAGCTCAAGGATCATCTTGAAGCCTTCCCTCTCCCCTCAGACTGTCTCACACCACAGGGTTCTTAAACATGCTCTCACATAAGCAGCTTTGTGTTTCCAAATGGATTAAAGAGTTCCTTGCGGGAGAGGTCTATTCTTGGAGAGTTGGAGGCGCATACATATGCCCATGATATGTACTGTTTAAACTCCACAAGAAGTCCCATCTCTTCCTCACTAGAGGAAAGCAAATAAAACCAACCAGCCCTAACTAACCCTTATAATGAACAAGGTCCTGGTGCATATTAAATCCTTACAAAGCCTCTGCAAGTAGGGAGAAATTATGCCCATGTTACAGATGAAAAAACTGACACCCAGAATTCTTCAGTAACTGGCCTACAGTTGGACAATTAACCAGGGGCAGATCTGGAACTTGAATCAAGTTCAGGTCTCTTGTTCCTTCCAAGACACCAGGCTGAATCCTGATCTAAAGCAAAATAATGGTCTCTTCCTTCAGACATTTTCTTTTGAAGCCACAGCAATTCCATTTCTAATAGCCAACAGCTGCTGAAGAAATGGTCCCATAATTACTCCCCAGAAACATCACCAGGTTTGTCTATTTATGCCAAGATCAGACCTCCAATTCAGACTTAAAACTGAAAGCTGTCCAGTTGTTCTTGCTTTGCAGTTCAACGTTTTAAAAATCTCAGTCCTGCCTTCCATTCATAAGAAAACCCCGTCCATCTTAACTACGGGACTTCTCTAAGGCTGCTTGCCAACTGAAATGTAGTCCTAATTCCTCCTGGCCAAAGACCAATTAATCCTCCTAGAAACCCACTCAGAACATATGATGGAACCAAGACTCTGCATCGCTGAGTCTGATGAAACGTGGTCCTAAGGTGCTGCTACTTCTGCAGGTGAAGCCCAAAGTCAGAGGCCTGAAAAGGATGGAAGAAGCAGAGACTGGGAAGGAACCATATTTTTCTAATGTCAGTTTCACTGGGACACCTCTCTTTTTCTCTTCTTACCACACCGGCTGTTCTTTCTGTCTCCTTCGCCAGTGTTCTTCATCTTCCTGACATCTTAATGTTGGAGTGAGCACCCCAGAGATCAGTCCTCAGATCTCTTTTCCATCCACACTTCTTCCCAGTGTCATGACTTTAAACACCATCTATTCTCTGATGATTTCCAAATGTATATATCAGGACTGGGCTTCTCCTGTGAACCTCAGACTCATATCCAACCGCCCACTCAACGCCTCCACTTGTGGGTCTCATAAGCATCTCACCGTTAATGCGTCCAACACCCAGTCTCCACATTTTCTTCTCCCCACACCTGCTTCTTCCACTGCCTTCCCCAATTCATTAAATAGCAACTCCATTTTCCCACTGGCTCAGGCCAAAAATTTTAGTCTCCCTTAACTCTTCACTTTCTCTCATAATCCAGAACTAATCCATCAGCAAAAATTGTTTGTTGTATATTCAGTGTATCCAGAACGGATCCACTTCTCTCCACCTCCATGGCTACAGGCACGGTGCCAGTCACCCTCATTACCCACAGGGATCACCGCCATCACCTTCTATCTGCTCTTCCCCTCCTGCCCTCCCTCCCCTTCCAGCCATCGGCCACACAGAAGCCCCGAGCAAGGGGATCCTTTAACACGTACGCCTGGTGTTATCTTTCCTCTGCTCAAAACCCCCTGCTGGGTTTTCATTTCCCTCAGTGTAAAAACGAAAGTCCTTATGGTCACCTGCGAGGCTCAAGCATCACTTCCCTCCCCTGACTCTTAGTCTACTTCAGCCGCATCACTCCCAGTTCATCCTTAGAAACGCCAGACACGTTCTCCTTGCAAAGCCTTTGCATTTGCTGTTTTCTCATGTCCAGATACCATGTTGCCTCGCTCCCTCACCTCAGGGCTCTGCTGAAATGTGAACATATCAGTGAGGTCCTCCCTGACCGGCCTGTGCAACATGCCATCAACACCCTGTCGTCATATTTCTATTCTCTGTACTCGACTTTATTTTTATTCACTACACTTATAACCATCTGACATGTTCCATGTTTTACTCATTTGATGTTCATTATTTTGATTATCTCCTCTCCTCAGCAGAGTGTAAGCTCCAGCAGGACAGGACTTGTCTGTTTTTGTCCACCAGGGCATCGCCAGTGCCTAGGACAGTGCCTGGTGCACAGGAGAGATGCGACAAGTTGTTTTCCAATGAATGAATGGGAGAGAGGAAAATGCTCAGAGGCCCAGGAAACTAGCCAAGGATACCTCCCAGTCCTAAGTAGCCCTACGAGCTTTAGAAATGCCCAACATGCCACACTCATGGCCCCATCCATCCCGTGCCTTCTTCTAGTGATGAGCGGGAAGGATCTGGCACTTTCCCTGGAGGCTGTCTTTAAACAGTTGGGTATTTACCCTGAGGAATCTCCAGTTTTGTTACAGAGCCCTCATCCATAGAGTTTTCTTTGCAAAGAGGTGAAATGCTGCAATGGTGGGTCTTTGGCGCACGTGTGCTCCATGAGAGACATCCCTGGAGGCCTGAAGATTTAGTCGGTGGCTTCTGGGGGGGAGAAATGACTTCTTCTCCCCATTGCTGTGTCATTCCAGCAGCGGAAAAGCCCAGTCACACCAGCGCAACGAGGAGCAAGTCAGCCTCGGGGGCCCTGGCTCTACGTGGCCAGCATCTATGTTTACTACATAGTAACATGATGAATGGGAAGTAAAACAAAGGAAAGTGAGGCTAGGGTAGGGATATGGGAGAAGGTGGCTCTTTAGGATACCTCCCCATCCTCCTGAACGCTAACCTTACCTGAATTCACAGCTGTCACTGTGGACACCCCCCCAGCACCCACCCTGATTTTCTCTGAACACACCCTTTGGATAACAGGCACAGCACCTTCCTGCCCCAACCTCAGAATGCTGCCTCACTGCAGACTGACCTTCCACATCTGGATACAGGAATCTGTCATCCGAGAGCATTAACCTGCTACTGAGAACTGTTCATGAGATGTTGTATTAAAATGGAAATGGCATCCAAGGGGGTTGGCTGCACAAACGAAAAGATGCTTCTCTATATTCTGGCCACTGGGCCTGGGGCTCTTCTGGGTGCTGGGAAGGGCAGTACCATATATGGGGTAAAGGGCTAGCTGACTTTGGAGTCGGTCAGACCTGGTCCCAAGCTCAGCTCCACCACTGGCCCTGGGCATTTTAACCTCTCTAAGGCTCAGTTTCCTCACCACAAATGGCGTCGGTCATAATACTCGCAGTTTAGGGTCGATGAAAGAAAGGGTCTGCCGTCTTATCCCAGCGGCACCCTGACCGCATCAGTCCATCCCCGCCTCACCCCCGGCCCCACCGACACCAGAGGCAAGTAGGCTCCAAGGACAGGAGCCTTGTCACATCTCTCTGTGTTCCCTGCCCGTGTACGCTACACCTGGCACAGAACAAGCCCGTTAACAAGGATTTCCTGAACTGCATGGAACTGAAAAATATCTGGGCTAAGGGGTAAAGCCAACCCCAGGGACTTGCAGGAGAGAAGGCAGCCTTCTGTGTTACTACCCAGAGAAATTACCATTCTGGTAATGTCAGGGTTGAAATAAAAAGCTGCTGACTGTCTCTCCAGGTTGGAATCTGACTTCTGAAGGTGGCAGGGAGTGCAGCATAGGGAGAGGGAGTTCTGATTTTTTCCTTGCAAAATTCATCACAGACACTCAGCCTAAGGCACAGGGGGAAATAGACCTGTGTTTTGACTTCTAATTTATCTTCTTAATATCCACTTCCCCACGCCCTGGACCAGGGCCAATGAGTCTCAAAGATCACATTTCACCAGTGACCTTGAAAGTGTGATTCAACATCTCTTTTTGCAGTAATGAGATCTTTTAACCGAAAGTGACCATTTTATGAGGCTGATACATTACGAAAGAGCCAATAGGCAAACTGAAGCTCGGCATTATTAAAGCCCTGGGAGAAATCAATATGCTCTGAAGCCAGCCTCCAGCTGTGACTTAAGCAACAGTGACCTGGGGTTCAGGAAAGGTGTTTGCCAGAGGCTGAGGCTGTGTCCAAAAGCGCTGTTCATTCACCCACCAACTATGATCCTGTCTGTGAGTGAAGGAGAGGGTCCAAATCCTCCTTCCCTGGTGGGAGCAGGGGTGTCAGAGGGGGCCGAGGCAGGCTCCTGCACAGGATAGGGAGCTGAGACTAGTAGGGTACCTCTTAATCCCCAAACTTTGGATCTAGCCAGAATTAAGGGGCAGGGTAAAACTGAGCGTCAAAAGGGAAATTGGGTTTCAGTAAGCTAGGGGAGGACTCCCAGAAGGTTGGAGAATGGAGGCAGGGGTTGGAATTTCAGGGATAGGAAAGCAGAGGGGTGAGTGGAGCACAGAGGGGGCTCGGAGGAAGGACAAGCCAGCACAAAAGCAAGGCTAGCTTCACAGAGTCACCATGGTGGCAGAAGCATGGTGCAGGGGAAAGCCAGCTGTGTTTAAAGGGACAGAGACTGGCCTGCAGAAGGGGAAACCAGCAGTGCCATCCCCCAGGCTTGCTTCTTCAAAAGCCAGCCCTCTAGGCATCACGGAGCTTCTGGGACACAAGTGATGCAGTCGGCACCTCCTACACATCTCCCAGATGGAGGATGCCAAGGAGAGTCAGGAAATAGAGCAGTATTGACAAAGTGGATGCAGCCCGAAGACACAGGTCCCTCTGCCACCACTAGCCCTATTCCCATCACATAGAGGCACAGATATCGTCCTTTCTCTTTTTCTCCCTCCCCCATTCCCACGGCAGCCCAGCCTGTGTATCAGAGCTATATGGGCCCATGCATAGCGTATATAGTCCAGTCCTCCCATTTTACAGATGGGCAAACTGAGTCCCAGAATGAAAATATACCTTGCCCAGTCATATAGAGGGGGAGCAGCCAGGCTAAGGCTAGACCCCAGGTCTCCTGACTTGTAGTAGCCCACTGATCTTTCTTTAGTGACATATAATTCAGAGGCAATTTTGATTCAAGGTGAAATTTTAGTCTATTTTTTATCATATAATCAATGCTTGCTTGTTGTAACAAATTTAAATTAAATATGCATGCAGAAATAATAGTAAAACGTAGAAATGATGCGCTCTCCCACCCACCCACAAACACACACCAGAGGTAACCATTGCACATGTGAGAGGCCAGGAGTTTACAGCCCCCTTTCAGAAGGCAGACACGAGGGCAGGAACCCCAATACACACACACACACACACACACACACACACACACCCACACACCCACACCCCTCAGAGAATCAATCTTGTCCACAACAGCCCTGCCAAGTGGTCAATAAGTCTTGACTTATATACCTCCAAGACCAAGAGAGATCGTTACCTCTGGAAGCATCCTGTCCACTTTTCCATAGCTCTAGTGGTCAGAAATTTCCTCCTTTAATTGAGCAGAAACTTGTCTACCCATAGCTCTAGTTTAACCCTTTTGACAACACCAAACATATCTGCTTCCTCTTTTTAGGGGGCCCTCAAGTATTTAAGAACAGGGCCCACAGCCCTCTGAGTCTTCTCATCACCATGCCAACCATCACTGGTTCTGTCAGTGGTATCTGAAGGACAAAGTCAAGATCACCTGCCCCCGAGAAGGGACACACTGGCATAGAGTGGGGCTTGAGAATTGACACACAATGGTACCTCCCACCAGGTGAGGTGCTCAGGAAAGGAGGAGCACAAGCTTCCTTCTGGAGACCCTATGACTATGTGAATCTCACAATGTGGGCACAGGTAAGCCCTGGACACAAGCAGAATGACAGGGATAGAGCCTTCTGAATAACATGGTATCTCTTCACAGAAAATGCTCTAAGCAACACCCTCATAGGCTATAGGTTAGCGGTAATACATTACACATCAACCTAACACACACACCATTGGGTCCATGTCCTGGTCTCATACAGGCAACATGCCCATGTTGGGCCTCCATGATTCCTTGCTGTGAGATCTTGGGTAATAGCAGTGGCTGTTCTGTCCAGAGCCCAGCATGTATAATGTGCTCAAATGTTAGCTAGCAGTATTAGTGGGTGCTTAACAAACACCAGTTGTAGGGGAAAGGCACTCTCTCTCCCCTGCACCCTCTAAGCTGCTGCGATTGGTTATTCATAATTACCAATATCACTTATTAGGAATTTATTAGGCGCATGCCAGGCAGAGCTCTGGGCACTTTACATGCATCATCCCAGCTAAACCTCACAAAACTCCAGGAGGTACTTTTACCCATTGTGCAGTTGAGGACACTCTCCACTCCTGCCTGAGATCAACTCAAAATTCTCCCAACTTAAAACTTTGTGGGGAACTGCAAATCTGGGATCTGGGTGCCAGGGCTGGGACAGGTAGGAAATGAGACAGTTCTATTACAGGAGCATTCAGGGGTGAAGGGGCAGAGGAGGGGCAGAAACAGGATGGGACCAAAAAGGAGAGGCAGGAAGAGGGACAGAGTCAAGAACAGAGGCTGAAATAAAAACCAGAGCCATCGGTGTGCTGGCTTTGCCTCCAAACAACATCCAGAAACCCACAGCAGGCTCACTCCGCACCCCGCTGAGGGCTCCCTCCTGCCCTGAGCACAGGCTGGTCTGTCAGCTGGACCTTGGGGGCTCAGCTGTCTTCCCAGTGAGTCACAGGCTCATTTCTGCTCCTGCAGCGATGGTGCCTCCTGGACCAGGACCTGGGCAGACATATCTGCCTCTGAGGACAAAGGAGCTGCAGGCAGCTGCCCACCCATCTACAGCGATGGCCTGAACCCTGTCTGGACCCTCTCCACACACCAGACTCAGCCTAGGGTGGTCTTGTCAGAAGCAAGAATCCTCTCTCTGCCCCAGGTACCTGGCACAGGGGAGGTCCTCCCAGAATGAATGTGTGCTGAATGAATGAAGCACAGCAAGGCAGGTGCTGTCCATGGTAGCAGAGGCTGGGCCTCTCCGGCGGGGGGGGGGGGTCTTCTTTCCTCCCAGGAATGTGCCCCCTCGGGATTCACCTACACACAGGCAAACCCACGGGCACGTGCTCACAGCCTCACTCTTCTTCCCTGATCCCAGAGAGCAGCACTGGAAGATTTCAAGATACTACTTGAACCCAAAGACACAGCAGCTGCCCACACCCCCGAAAAGGTCATTGCAACCAGTCTACCTTTCCATTTCAAAGACTGCGAAAGGCCTGCCTCAGACGAGCTGGGCTTCCTGCTTTTTGCCTTTACGGAGTCACGTACAGCTCATCCACACACCACAGGTTGCATCAAACCCTTTGCTATTACTCTCAGATAAAGGTGGCCCTCCTGAACACGGTCAACTGCCCTGGGTGGAGCATCCCTGCTGAATCCCCTACTTCCTAGCTCGAGGGCTCCATCCCAGCCACCATGAGCCTTTTTCAGGACCTCATGCCTCCATGTCCTCTTGATACTGGGCTTTTGTCCATGCTGTTCCCTCTGCCTGGGCACTCCTCCCTCCTTCTTGACTCACCAACTTCTACTCTGCCTGCAGATTTCAGCTCAGGGAAGTCTCATCCCACCTTCTGCCTGGGGTGAATCTCCCCTTCCTGCCCTCCAATGGCACCACGCCCCTGTCTGAATGTTCCCTTTCAAGGAGCCCCTATGTTTACTGTTCCCACTCCCATAGGCTCTAAACAAGGTGAGGACAGGAGCCATGGCTACTTATGTTTATCTTTATGTCCTGAGAGTCCAGCATAGGGCCTGGAACATAGCAGGTGCTATGAAAATATTGGCTAATGGAATAAATGAATGAGCACCCTGGAAAGAGTCCCTCTAAACAATAATTCTTTGGGGGTTGCGGTTTTGTTTTTAAAACAAAGGTTTTATTTCCCATTATAAAAGCAATATCTACATCTTAAAGAAAAACAGAAAGAGAGTGAAAAATACCCTCTTTTCCAGCACCCAAAGTTATCCTCAAACAGTAAAATCATGAGGTCCACTGCACAAAGCACCCAGAATGTTAGGAGATGCAGCTCCTTTCCTGGCTGTGATATGGCCAAGGGGAGGGGAACCGTGCTGGATAATTTAGAGTTACCTTCCAGAAGAGACCCAGGATGTGTCCTTCGACCTCCCACCACCCACCCCAGCGTAAAGCAGGTCTTCAGTTTCACTGTCTCCAAAAATGCTCAGGGTTCACAGTCCAAATGGAAAGAGAAGTTCCTAATACAACAGTCTCCATGAGTTTCACACTTTCATAAGTGAGATTTTACTTTAAAAAAAACAAAAAACTTAGGTTATAAATTCTTTTTAAAACAGAAGTAATAATATAGAGCAAAATGGCTCTCTATGCAGTACATTTTAAGTTTAAAACAAGCAAATTTCTACTGGGAAGAAAAATTACCAGGCATATAGGGGAGAGAAAAAGGAAAAAAAAGTCCAAATTAAAAAGCCTGGAGGTAGCAGTCCAATTTCATTGCCTTCTTCCTCAGGTTTTTGTCTACAAAAGGTACTTTTCATTTCAAGGAGGATTACATTTTAATTTGACAGGTGATGGGATTTCCACTGCAAAATTAAAACACATTTTGTCAGGTGTTTTTTTAAAAAATTGTATTTTATTGACACACATATAATTTCAGGCTACAGATATAGTTCATATTTTATAATCCCTGTAAACAGACAAAGGGATCCACACCTTCCCCTCTAAATCAATGGAGCATAACGAATGGGGTGGTATGGAAGTGTTTTAAAGCTACAGACCAGCCCAATGTAGTTAACAGCTGGTGGAGAACAGAAGCTTCCAGGTCAAGCCAGCAGATGTTAGACACCTCCCAAAGTCCCAAGGGGACTGGATACAGTGACTTAAGGCCTGTCTGGTACCTTTATCCAAGGCCTTCTGGATGACAACCTGAGAAAGAAGAAACTGATGGTCTTAGTGTCATTCCCACAGCAGGGTGCACAGGGCAAAGCAAAATATTCCAGTGCCCACCTAATCAAGCCCCAAGTCCCTTTTCAAAGAGGAAAGAGGGACAGACAATCTGGGAAAGAAGGAAGGAAGACCTCAGGCTATAGAGATTAGATCATCCAATTCATAAATCCATTTCCTCTAACAACTGGCACCACGTGTAAACGACGCTGAGTGACGTCAGTGCCATTTGCTAGCCTCTGAAGGAGCCACACCGAGTCCTGCTAGCAACGGTTCAAATCCCTGCGCTGGCAGTCACTGGGAATCTGAGCAAGTCATTTCACCTCTCAGAGCCTCAGCTGCTTCAGCTGCAAACTGGAAATGTGACATGCTTCATAAGGTTGCTGTGGTTATACATTTGTGCCAGGCACTGTGCCTTGCTTTACTGCAAGATCACATTCAATACTCACTACAGCCCTGATGTAGGAACTATGTGATGGTTTTAAGAAGGGCTACAGATTGTTTTCCACTCCTCCCATCAAAAGGTAGAGTCTAATTTCCCTCCCTTTTATATGGGCCAGCTGTCTAGACTCATGCCTAATGGATAGAATGTAGTAGAAGTGATGCAGAGTGGATTCTGAGGGTAGGTCATTAAATGAAATACATCGTATGCCTGGTTCTCCCCCTTCCCCTCCCCTCCCCTCCCCCTCCCCTCCCTCTCCCTCTCCCCCTCCCTCTCCCCTCCCTCTGGATGCTTGCCCTTGCATCCAGCTACCATGTGGTAAGGAAGCCCAGGTCCCATGGAGAGGCTGCATGTAGCCCAACTAGACCCCTAGCTGACTACCAGCATCAACTACCGCATACGTGAGTGAGTGAGTGAGTGAACCTTCAGGTGATTCCAGCTTTAAGCCACACTAGTTGATACTGAATGGAGCAAAGAAAACTACCCCCACTGAACCCTGCCCGAAGAATAGATTTGTGGGACTTCCCTGGTGGTTCAGTGGTTAAGACTCCGCACTCCCAATGCAGGGGGCCTGGGTTCCATTCCCGGTCAGGTAACTAGATCTTGCATGCCGCAACTAAGTGCCCGCATGCTGCAACAAAGATCCTGTGTACCACAACTAAGACCCGGCGCAGCCAAATAAATAAATATTTTAAAAAAAATAGTGATAGATTTGTGAGCAAGATAAATGTGGTCATTGCATTAAATTATTGTGTTGGGATGATTTGCTATGTAGTAATAGATTCCTGGAACAAATTCTTATTATATCCATTTAACAGACGAAAAATTGAGGCTTGGAGAGACGAAGTCACATGCCTCACACAGTGAGCAATTGGCTGTCAGGGCTTGAACCCAGCTGGCAAGGCTTATACCCATAACAACTATTCCTCCATCATCAACTCAAAGGCTTAGACAGAGAGAGTCTGATTAATACTCAACTGCCAGAAAACACGAATCCAGACTCTCTATTCCCTGAGCATTCTGGTCAAGAGTTTAACGTATTCCCTCCCTTACTATGATTTATAATCACGATTTTTTTGCTTCATTTAAGTATCATTTTCTTGGAGATGGAGATGGGGACATGGTGAGGGAACCAACATTTTACTAGCATCTTCTATGTGCACAGCACCGTGCTAAGTATTGTCATTCATTATTCTAGACAAATAGAATAGATAAAAAAGAAAAGTTAGAGTTAGATTGAACTCCAGCGTCTGTTACAACACACAGTATAAAATCCCCCTCCTTCCCCAGTTCTTGTTCCTCCCGCACTGCCCCAAACCCCACTGATAGGCGTTAAAACCTCTATTACTTTCTTACTGTGAGGCCATTAGCAACACCTAAATTCAAAATCATCCCCCACTGTTTCTGCTACTTAAAGGCACAGAACTCTCTTCAGGACACACAGTAACAGTGAATGTCTTGTTCACTGTAAGGTCTTCCTCAAATTCAAGGGGTCATTATTATTATTTTTTTTTTGAAGTATAGTTGATTTACAACATAGCATTAGTTTCAGGTGTACTGCACAGTGATTCAGATAGATATAGACATACATATACATATACATATAGATTCTTTTTCAGATTCTTTTCCCTTGTAGGTTATTACAGAATATTGAGTATAGTTCAGTAGGTCCTTGTTAGTTATCTATTTTCTATATAGTAGTGTGTATATGTTAATCCCATCCCCCTAGAGAGAGATTTAATCTAAGGAATTGGCTCATGAGATTATGGAGGCAGGCAAGTCAAGGGGTCATTCTTAATGTCGCTAGTAAGGTTTAAGATACCTGATAGCCTTTGAAATTCAGAGCATCAAAATTTACTGAAGGACACTTAGGTTGCTTCCATGTCCTGGCTATTGTAAATAGAGCTGCAATGAACATTGTGGTACATGACTCTTATTGAATTATGGTTTTCTCAGGGTATATGCCCAGTAGTGGGATTGCTGGGTCGTATGGCAGTTCTATTTTTAGTTTTTTAAGGAACCTCCATAGTGTTCTCCATAGTGGCTGTATCAATCTACATTCCCACCAACAGTGCAAGAGGGTTCCCTTTCCTCCACACCCTCTCCAGCATTTATTGTTTCTAGATTTTTTGATGATGGCCATTCTGACCGGTGTGAGATGATATCTCATTGTAGTTTTGATTTGCATTTCTCTAATGATTAATGATGCTGAGCATTCTTTCATGTGTTTGTTGGCAATCTGTATATGAATGGATAAAGAAGATGTGGCACATATATACAATGGAATATTACTCAGCCATAAAAGGAAACGAAATTGAGTTATTTGTAGTGAGGTGGATGGACCTAGAGTCTGTCATACAGAGTGAAGTAAGTCAGAAAGAGAAAAACAAATACCATATGCTAACACATATATATATGGAATCTAAAAAAAAAAAAAAAAAAATGTCATGAAGAACCTAGGGGCAAGACGGGAATAAAGACGCAGACCTACTAGAGAATGGACTTGAGGATACAGGGAGTGGGAAGGGTAAGCTGGGACGAAGTGAGAGAGTGTCATGGACATATATACACTACCAAATGTAAAATAGCTAGCTAGCGGGAAGCAGCCGCATAGCACAGGGAGATCAGCTCCGTGCTTTGTGACCACCTAGAGGGGTGGGATAGGGAGGGTGGGAGGGAGGGACACGCAAGAGGGAAGAGATATGGGGATATATGTATAACTGATACACCTTGTTATAAAGCAGAAACTAACACACCATTGTAAAGCAATTATACTCCAATAAAGATGTTAAAAAAAAAATTTGCTGAAGGTTTAACGTGAGGATGGTGAGGACGTTCTAGATGAGGACATTTCTTCTGCCAGAAGTGTGCAGATGGAACAGGTAGGAACCAGGTTCAGGGCTTTGGGAACAGGTGAAATGGCAGCTGGGAAGGGACAGAGGTGAAATGCTGAGAAAAAGCTGACTAGGTGCTGAGTGCAAGGCAGGGGGACGAGCCAGAGACAACTTGGAAGGGACTCTCATAGGTGAGGTGCGGAAGGGGTGCCTCCTTGGAAATGAGCTGTAATGAAGGCAAGAGGTGGGGTTTAATCAGAATGCAAGTGGGGCTCAAAGGAGGCAGTGTGTGCAGTGAGTCCTACTGAACAAAGGCCTGGGATACTGCAAAGCTGGTGCAATGCCAGCCCCACCACTTACTTGGTCTGGGATGCTCGTGGACAAATTATTTAGCCTCTCCACCTCTCAGTCTTCATCCTCCAGAATGAGACTGGAGTAGCTTCTACATCTTGAGTAACTGGAAGGGACAAGATTACCACTCTTTTCATAGGATCAGTTAAGATATGGCATGTAAGGATGACGCCTGGCCCTGGCACGGAGTTAACCGCACAATAAACAGTGACCGCTCCTAAAACTCACCCCACTCGCTCCCACTTCAGGGCCTCTTGTACAGTTGCTTCCTTTTCCCCAGATCTTCCAGCTCCATCTCAGCTTGTAGGTTCTGCTCGGAGGTCCTCTCCCTAGAGAAGCCTTCCCTCACCATTTCCCGGCCCTCCCTACCCACCCCTCACCCTACTTGACTTTCTTCACGGCAGGCAAGCCAGAACTGTTGCTCATTTGTTCTCAATGATGAGACAATCCATCAGCCCAATCTCTCCACTCCCTGGACATTTGGTTTAATGCTTCGTTCCCCTCCTAACTGAAACTTTATGATTTATTTCTTTGTTTTACTTGGGTATTGCTTCTGTCCAGGGCTTTAACCAACTTGTTCACCCTGCATCCCCAGGGTTAGCACACAGTAGGAGCTCAATAAATGTTTGCAGAAGGGTGGAATTCATATTGATTATGATTTTGCAGGCAGGAAGCAGGATTAGGCATTTGGGGCAGATCTGGGAGCTACCCACCAAGGACCAAAAGCTGAGGCAGCGGGATGATGAGCTCTTGCCTGGGGAGACTCGAGAGACAGAAAATTATGGGTCGAGCACCGTCCATCATGAAAAGCCACAGAAAGGGGTTGGGGGAAAGAGTCAAGAGGGCCAAAGCAGGATCGTCATAGCCTCAGGCCACCGGCACCTGCACAGCCAAGCTCAGGAGAAAGGGGTGACCGTAGGGAGGACCCCGAGTGGCTCTGAGCATCAGAAGGTTATCATTTAATGAGGCTCCATATGTAAATTGTCCCACAAACTTAGGAGCCTGTACAAACAACTGTTTCCTGGAATGTTTGTACAAATGGTGCAGATTATGAAACTCTGGCCAAAGGATAAAAATATCACATACGGCCAAGGTCACAGAGCAGCCTGGGTCGTTGAATAGAGGGCAGGGATTCTACCTCTGACCCTAGCCCACAGTTTTTCTTGTCTGACCAGCTCGCAGTTGGAAGGTGACGTGAGAACATCTCTGCTCGGAGCTTAGGCCTGTGGGCTGGGGCAGGAGGCTTCCAAGGAAGTTCAAGTGGCCCAGGCCAAACTTTCTATGCCACAGAAGCACGGATGAGATGTTTGGAAAGAACAAGCTTTGAAAACAATAAAGCACTAAAGACTCAGAGTTCCATAAACATCTTTAAAGAAATACTGTGTGCCAGGCATTGCACTGGCCAGGTCCCATACATCCGGGCCTTTAACCCTGGCAACAGCTCTATGAGACGGCTGTCCTGGATTTTCATGGTCCAGATGAGGAAACTGAGACTCAGAGAGGAAAAAGTATCTGCTTAGCATCACAAATCTGGTGGGTGGGAGAACAAGATTCAAATCCAGACATTTTGAGTGCATATTCTGTGCCCTTTCTGATAGGTTGCAGCAGCCTCTGAAATGCAAGACACTGTAAAAGCACACTGTATAAGTTGCCAATATGCAACTTATCACGTGCAGGTGAGAGGGGAGTGTGTTTATTTCACAGCTCCATCAGTCTAAAGGCCCTGTCTTCATACTTTTAAGCTCTCTGGAGTCTAGAGCCCTGCCTTGTGCATAGTAGCTATTTATCCAATGTTGGCGGAGTTGACTAGCTGGTGGATTGATTGCGACCAAATAGCAGGCCATGTCACTGCTCACTCTCTTCTTGTTCACGGATGATGAACAAGTTTTTGAGATTTGCTTCCATCAGCTGAGGAAGGAGGCTGGTGGGTTCCTTGGCAGCAAACCAGAATGGCAGGGTAAAAAATGAGTCTGGCTCACAGTGGACAACTGAGGGCAGAGCAGAAAGAACATAGATCTGGGGTTCAAAGGACCTGGGTTCAAATGCCAGTTGCAGGGGCCAGTGCTGTGGCCTTGAATAAGGTATTTTTCCTTTCTGAACCTCAGCTTCCTCATCTATCAATGTGGATAATGCCACCTACCTATGGAGTTGTTGTAGGAATATATATAATAGATGTAAAGTCTGGGGCACATAGTAAGTATTCAGTAAACTATGGCCATTTTGCATGTGAGGGCAATGACAGAATCATAAGAATTCATAGATTTTCTTCTGCCCTGTGTGTCCATACTACTAACATCTCTTTCATCATAAGTCACAAGGAAAGCAGCTGTTCGCCAAATCCACCCACATCCACCCCCACCACCTACTCCTCAACTTCCCCCCAGCAGCAAACCCCCAGCCATCTATAGTTCAATCTTTCCGTGCAGATTACATTACAGGAGGTTTAGAAAAACAGATTCTCAGATGGAATATATATTACATGGGTGTTTTTAATACCTAGCAATTAAAATCTTCAGAATGAGACAGAGAATCAACAGGCAAACTTTCAACATCTCCAATGAGGCTCAACCTCAAGGAAGCCAGACTCAGGACTTAAGCTGTAAAGCTGGTTTTTCTAGGATGGGGAACAGCTGGAGAAAGGCAGCCTCTTGCAAGGTCTGGCAGAGATAAGCGATGTACTTGCGAGGAGAGTCGCACACGTCCCATTATCCTGAAAACTCCAATATGCAATTTATAATCCAACGTTTTATAAAGTATTCTAAAACATATAAAGATTTACACTTTACTGTATTTCTAAATTCCTTAATCCCTTTTCCTTCCCTTCCAAAGTTGGAAATTTCTGGCTTGGAGTTTTCAAGGTTTCACCTCCCAGGAAGGGGGTGATGCTTTCCATCACTGTCATTTATTTATTTCTTACATGCCTATCATGTGCATTAGAGTCACGTGAGGTTCTTGTGGAAATGCAGATTCTGATTCAGTAGGTATGGGAAAGGGTCTGGGATTCTGCATTTCTAACAGGCTCCCAGCTAATGCCATAGTTGCCGGTCACACACTTGGTGTGGAGAGGCATAAGGATGCTGGTGGGTGCCTACCGCCTGCCCAGGGTCCATCAAAGGGAGCCAAATGTTAGCAAGTTTTTCCTCTCCACTGAGCTTTTTCCCTAAGAATGGAGCTCTTAAATGAGGCTTGAATATTAAAGAAGTCTATTTAAATCAAATTACAGCCAAGAACAAGATTTAAAGCAAATGAATGACTTCTCAACAGTTACTCTGAAATGGTTTCACCCATCCTCACTGGCATTAGAAAGCCTCCTGTCCTCTATTCACAGTCTCCGGGACTCTCTGGGGCAAGTCCCCTAGCGTCCACCCCTTCCCTGGACAGGAGCCCCCGTGCTTTTCATGACCTCACAGCCTCACTCAACACGCACCAACTACCCAACCCCTCCCTGTCACTTCACGAGGGGAAGAAAATACTGTTCTGTTCCATGTGGTTGGCAAAAGTGGGAAGAGGAAGAAAATGTGCCCTGGAGGGAAAGTTCTGTGGGGCCCGGAAGCTTCTCTTCACATCGCAGCTCCCAGTCTACGCTCCCACCTCGGCCATGGGCAGTTCCTAAAACACGACATGCTGCTCAGTCCCTAGGCCTTTCTCCTTGCAATGCCTCCCACCCTGCCCACCTCCCTTTCTTCTTCATGCGGTCTGGTGCTCTAACTCACCCTCAAATCTCAGCTCCGGAGAGCTCTGGGACACTGAGCCAGCATCTTCCCAATGTCTGCCCCTCCTCCTTCAGCCACCACGTCCCAGAGCACCTAGCTGACCTGGATCGCAAATGCTTAAAGAACATCCAACAGGATAAGGAAGATTTTTAACTAGAAACACAGTTTAGAAACATGAACGGATGAACCAGCCTTTTGTTCCCCAGAAAGGGCTTGCCAACATGAGTGAGTGAGTGACTGAGTGAGTGAGTGAGTGAGTGAGTGTGTGTGTGTGTGTGTGTGTGTGTGTGTGTGTGTGTGTGTGTGTGTGCCCAGTAAATGAGAAACTGAGAAAGTGATATCATTGAAAAAACTTGCAATGGGACAAAAAAGGATATTAGGGGGATGAAGTGTGAGTTTCTGGTCCTGAATCAGGCAGTGACCACCTGTGTGGTCTTGGGAACACACCCCCATCACCTCTCACACACCTTTGCCTACACTTCACCCCAAAGAAGGGCCTGCTGTCCTCCTACTGGGTGGGCAGCGTAGACTCACCTTCCCTTCTCTATTTTTCTTTCCTATTTTTACTCCCAGTCCTCCTCATATCTGATTCTTTTCCAGGAAATTATTTCTGAGCACCATGCCCCGGCCCATCACTTTTTTTATCCTTTACCTGCTGCCCTTTTGGGTCATGGAGATAACATCTCTAAGCCCCAAACTATAAAACTAACACACTTCAGTTTTGCCAAGTCACATTTTCTCTCTACCAAACCAAGGTCAAAGTTACAGACAAATTTCCCTGGTGTTCTACTATGGCTCACTGAACACTGCTGAAAAATGCTGGAGGTTATTCTAAGAGCTGTGCCATCTCAATCTCAAATTTGACAATACATGCTCCCTAATGCCTCATGTTGTCTCTGAGAATCTCCTCAAGCACATCTTGTGACTCCACTGAGACTGATTCAGATTCGACAGGCATTCACTGAACACCTATCACATGCCAAGCTATTTTTTTAATTTATTTATTTTATTTTATTTATTTAATTATTTTGGCTGCGTTGGGTCTTCATTGCTGCGCGTGGTCTCTCCCTAGTTGCGGCGAGCGGGGACTACTCCTCGTTGTGGTGCTCAGGCTTCTCATTGCAGTGGCTTCTCTTGCTGCGGAGCGTGGGCTCCAGGCACGCGGGCTTCAGTAGTTGTGGCACGCAGGCTCAGTAGTTGTGGCGCACGGGCCTAGTTACTCCGCGGCATGTGGGATCTTCCCGGACCAGGGCTCGAACCCATGTCCCCCTCATTGGCAGGAGGATTCTTAACCACCGCGCCACCAGGGAAGCCCACCAAGTTTTTTTTACGTGATACATTAAATCAATAATATGAGATAGGTATGATTATACCCATTCCACCCAGGAGAAAACAGAGGCTCAGAAAATTAAAGTCTGGGGACACTCCCAAAATCACATAGCTAAGACATCACAGGGCCATAATCCAACCCAGTCCCCTAACTTCAAACCCAGAGCTATTTTCATTATAAAATGATATCAGTTTCTCACATCAGAACTGCTCCTTCTGTGTCACTGCACAGTGCCTGGTTCAATGCTAGGCACAAAAAATATTTGTTGAATGGATTTAACTTTTGCCTTTGGGCAAGTAAACAAAGCCACGCCAACTTATGGCTTAAGACTGTATTAATTTAACATAATTTTCTTATATTGAGAGATCACAATACAACTATATTTAAAAAGAGATTGAGGGAAAAAGTTTCAGCCAATGGAACAAGATCATTATTAATACCATCCATTCCCATGCATTTCTTCTCAAAGAACTGGAATGCAGAGGCAAAAGGTAAGAGGATAAAAATTATCTCTTTCCTGTTGAAGCCAGGGCCAAGTGTGAAAAAAATGACATGCAAACAGAGGCACCTCAAAACTCTTAGTTTTGGTGCAAAAACACATTTTTTTTCAGTTGTCAGATTTATTTTGAAATTGGATGTAAGATAACACGGGTCTGAGAATCAAGAAAATATAGTAAATAACACTAGCTAAATGGTGACTGACTTAACAAAGCTTCATTTCAAAAACTGTCTACATGCTCCTTGAAGGCATAAACTTTGTTTTACCCATCACAATGTAATTACATAATTGCTGGATAAGTGCATGAATGAAGAAACATATTTATCCAGAAACTATTTTATCACATAAATCAAATCATTTTGAACAGAATTTAAACTGATGCCATAATAGCAATGAACTGAGAATCCAGTTGTCCCATATCCTTACCAACTTTGGGAGTCATCAGACTTTTGTTTATTTTAGCCACTCTATTGGGTATGAAATGGTATTTAACTGTGGCTTTAAATTGCATGTTCCTTATGACTAATGATGTGGAACTCCTTTTTATGGGCTTATTAGCCATTCCTAGATCTTCTTTTGTGAAATTCTTCTTCAAATCTTTTGCCCACTTTTTACTGAGCTTTTTATTGTCAATTTGTAGAAAATCTTTATATATTCTGGATGGGAGTCCTTTGTCAGCCATATGCATTGTGAATACTTTCTCCCAGTGGCTCACTTATTCTTGCATAAGAATAAATGGTTCAGGGACTTTCCTGGTGGCGCAGTGGTTAAGAATCTCCTGCCAATGCAGGGGACATGGGTTTGAGCCCTGGTCCAGGAATATCCCACATGCCGCGGAGCAGCTAAGCCCGTGCGCCACACCTACTGAGCCCGCGCTCTAGAGCCCACGAGCCACAACTACTGAGCCCACGTGCTACAACTACTGAAGCTGGCGCGCCTAGAGCCTGTGCTCCACAACAAGAGAAGCCACCGCAATGAGAAGCGCGCGCACCACAGTGAAGAGTAGCCCCTGCTCGACGCAACTAGAGAAAGCCCGTGCACAGCAACGAAGACCCAATGCAGCCAAAAATAAATTAAAAAAAAAAAAAAAAAGAATAAATGGTTCACTTATTCTTGCATAAGAATAAGTGGTTCACTTATTCTTGCACAAACCTGAAACAAACTCATTCACACTCATTAAGTCCCTGGCTCCAGGGGTGAGAAAGCTCGTGGTGAGTGTTACCAGCCCAGAGAAGGCTACTCCAGCAAGTGCTGCCATGCTGGATGCCTTGTTATATTAAGGCTGGGAGTTGTCAGCTTTCATCTTGTGGTCCTCAGTCTGTCCAGAGATGCTCTTATGCTCTGGGCACCTGGAGAGTGTCACGGGACACCTGGTCCTGTCAAGGGCAGGATTCACATTAGCAGCAGAACTTTTACAGGGAAGGGAGGAGGGGAGATGTCCATGTGCTCGTGTGTCCATACAAATAATACCCATAATATTAAACATCCAACAACCAGCACCCACCTAAACCACAAATGACAGCAACACAACACTATACTCGATAGTTCCCCGGGTCAACTCACATTTGTCTTCATCTCTCACACTGTCCAAGTCAACATCTACACACAGTGATCAGAGATGTTCAATGTCATGGCTAATGCAGGCAAAGCCAAAAAAAAAAGAAAATGAGTTTATATAACTTAGCTTTTTCTCTTTACCTAAATAATTCCTTTTTAAGACTGAAAATCTAGAAAACACAGATAAGCAAAGGAAAAAAGAAACTCACAAACCCCACTCCCCAGAGATAAACATTTTAATATTTCAGGGTATATCCTTTTACTCTTTTTCTTCTGTATACATATGCTTCTATTTTTATTTTTAAAAATAGGTTCATGGAATACATGCTGTTTTACGATCTGCTTTCTCTACTTTTTTGCTGTGAATATTCTTTCATGTCACTGCATGGCCTTCTATTATGTATGTTTAATGGCTGGATGGCTGGATGGTTCTCAGTTGAATAGCTGCACCACCGTTTATTTAACCAATTTCCTATTGTTGAAAATTTAGCTTGTTTCCAATTTTTCACTCAAATGCAATACTAGGGTAAATATTTTAATAGCTGAATCTTTGAGCATCCAAGATTATTTTCTTAGAATAAATTCCTAGAAGTGGAATTGCTGGGTTAAGAGCCATGCAAACATTTCAGGTTTTGACACATAGTGGACAACTGCTCTCTCACTAAAAGGAAAAACCTTTAACATTTATCGAGCAAGTATGCAGCAGGGGCTGTGCTAGGGGCTTTAGCTGTATTACCTCTAACTCCTCGCAACAACCCAGCATGGGTGGTATTTCCTGGATTGCCCAGAAGAGGCCTCTGCAGCTTAGTAAGGTTGAGGTACAAGGCTACCAAGTGGTGAGCTGGGACAGGAACTCAGTTGGGTCTGACCCTAAAGCCTGTGTTGTTTCCAAACTTCACTCTCTCGGCCTCTGTTTACCGTGGCAGAGAAATGGACTCAGGCACTTTTCAAGGGCTTTTTTTTTAAGGCTCTATATTATCGGGGGTAGAGAGACCTGACGGCTATAATAATATCAATATCTGAGTGACTTAACCCAATACATATGGTCTCTTGCTTGCATTAAAGTCCCGTTTGGGGGCGAGGGGTTGGGGGCTTTGCTCCATGTAGTCATTCAAGTACCCAGGCTCCTTCCATCAGTGACCCTCCTTTAGGTCCCCTGGGATCACAGATGGATTATTTTGAGGGCGGGACAAGCCTGCAAGGGGCATACATCCCTTCTGTTCATATTCCGCTTGCTAGAATTCATTGACGTGGCCACACTTCACTGCAAAGGAAGCAGGGACATGTAGAGAGGCTGTGAGCCCAGGAAGAAGAGAGCACAGATACCGGTGACTCTAGTAGGGTCTGTCACTGGGTTGAAGGCAACTGGGTTTTCCTACTAACCCTCAGTTAACTAGAAAAATCCAGAGATCCCTCACTCAGCCTAGTATAGAAGTTCAGTGCAGGTATCTTAGAGTCAGACATCCTGTGTTCAACCCCAGTTCTGCCCTCAGAGGCTGTGTGCCTTTGGGAGTAATAAGAGTAACAGCAGCTAACAGTTTTGAGCGCTCTCTGTATATGTGGTGGTATTGTGAAGGGTTAAACACTTAAACTTCGGAGTCAGACTGCCTAGGTTCAAGTTTTGGCTCTGTCGAGAAAGACAAATATCATGATATCCCTTATATGTGGAATCTTAAAAAATGATACAAATGAACTTATTTACAAAACAGAAACAGAATCACAGACATAGAAAACAAACTTATGGTTACCAAAGGGGAAACGGGGGAAGGGATCAAATAGGAGTTTGGGATTAACATGTACACACTGCTACGTATAAAATAGATAACCAATACAGACCTACTATAGAGCACAGGGAACTATACTCAATATCTTATAATAATCTATAGTGAAAAAAATCTAAAGAAGAATATACATATATATACATAGATACATATATATATGTAGGTGTGTATATATATATATATATATATATATATATATATATATATATCTGAATCACTGTGCTGTACACCTGAAACTAACATGACATTGTAAGTCAACTATATTTCAATAAAATTTTTTTTAAAGTTTTGGCTCTGTCACTTACGAGCTGTGTGATCTTGGGCATGCTCTTAACCTTGCTGTGCTCCAGCTTCCTCATCTGTAAAATGAGGCTAATAATGGAACCTATATCCTATATCCTATACGGTTGTAAGGATTAAATGTGTTGTACCTATCAAAGGACTTAGCATGATGCCTGGCACAGAGCAAACCTAACCTAAATTTTAGCTACTATTGTTGGGATGGTGTGCCAGGCAATGTGCTAAGTGCTTTGAAGGTATTGGACTCCTTTGGGCCACAGTTTCCTCCCCTGTAAAGTGGAGACAGAATCACTTGCCACAGGGCTGTTGCTGCAATGAGACGAAGCTAGTTATGGAAAGCAGAGCCAGCATCTGACCGGAGTGAGCAGCTCCATAGACAGCAGGCACTGCGAGTCTCCCCCACGGGCTCTCATTCATCAAGGTCGGCACAATTGCCACCCCCTGTGCTGCTGTCAAAGGTCACGGGCAACAATTCCAGGCTCTCATTCAGGATGGGCCAAGAGGGAAAGAATTCTATAACCAGAGCCGTCTCCCGCGCTCACCTCCCGTCCCATTGTACACAGGGAACATGGTGTCCCAAGCACATTATTCCACTCTTGAGGATGCCGTGCCCTTCCCCCTCAGGCTCTATTCAGCTTAGATTAAAAAGGCACTGCCTTTCCCAGCTGCCTTTCTGAAATATTCATCCTGCAGACAGAGATTCCAGTACACAAGGCAGCCCCCGTGGCAGCTCAGGGGACTTGCTGGCAGCGTGCTCACCAGGGGTCCCAGGGAGTGATGGGTCTGCTGAGCAGCCTGTGGACGAGTCCTGGCCACCACCCAGCAGGCTGGCCTAGGACACACTGCCCATACCAACCTTGCCTCCACCAGGTCCCATCTAGGGCCTGCACAGCTCCCCTCTGCCCTCAGAAGCCCAGCAGGGCCTCTCTAAAAGAAACCTCCTAAGTTCTGTGTCCTGGCCACCTTCCTGGATGTCCCACCTCTCTCTTCTTGACCCAGCCCCCCTTTTGGGTAAGCATCTTCGTCAAGAATATCTCTTTGGAGATCAGATTTGTGGTTACCAGAGGCAGAGGGGGTAGGGGGGCAGATTGGAGGAAAGTGGTCAAAAGGTACCAACTTCCAGTTACAAGATAAATACATACTAGGGATGTAATGTACCTGATGATTCTAGTCAACACCACTGTGTGCATATACAAAAGTTGTTAGAGAGTAAATCCTAAGAGCTCTCATCATAAGAAAAAAAATTTTTTCTTTTTTTGCTTTTGTTGTGTCTATATGAGATAACGATGCTAACTAAACTTATTGTGGACATCATTTCATTATGTATGTAAGTCAAACCATGTGGCTGTACACCTTAAACTTATGCAAGAATGTATGTCAATAAAACTAGGGGAAAAAAACGAAAGTAGAAAAATCTCAGCCCTCTTCACCATAAAACCTAAAAAAAAAAAAAAAAAAGAAAGACTATCTATTTGGCACCCAAGAGCCAAATGACCAACAAGCCTACATTTGCCCTGATGTGGCATTTGGTTCACTTCTCCCCGGGTTGTCCTGTCCCTCCCCCATCCCAGCTCCCAGGACACCAGTTTGCTCGATCACCACCCTCATCCCACAGCCCCTTCTCGCTTCCAGCCCCCTTTTCCCTGGGCAGGAAGTTTGGTGACCCTGAGCTATCACACTCCCCACTTCCATCCCCAGGAAGAGTTGGGGTCTCCCCATCTTTCATGAACTGCTCCAAGTGTTTGTCAACAGAACACAGGCACACAGTTTTGAAAGGTCACCAACACCTGAGCTATATCTTATCGTCTACCTTTAATTCTTTCAGTCACTTAAATATTGAAATCAGTAAATAAATCTATAAATAAAATATTTCACAAACGCCTATGTCTAGTCACTGTACTAGGTGTGGGAGATATAAAGTCTAAGAGGTCATATTCCTGTCTTCACAAAGCTCCCAGCCCAGTGGGGAAGACAGACAAGCAGATAGATACTGAAGAGACAGAGTGATGGCTGTGACAGGGGATAAAGCACAGAGGAGAGAACCCCCCCAACCTGGGGGGTCACAAAGGCTTCCCAGATGAGGTGAAGACTCGCCGAGTGTTCAAGTGCGAGGAGAACCAGTTAGGCAAAGACAGGGGAGCCAGGGCGGCCTTGCAGGCAGCCAAGAGAGCAGGAGTGTAGGCAAAGAGGGAAGAAACAGCAGGGAAACGGAGTGTAAGCTATAAAAATATTGAATCGCTGTGTGGTACACCTGAAACTAATATAATATTGTAAATCAACTTTACTTCAGTTTTTAAAAAAGAAACAGCAGGGAACCGTTATAACCCATTTAGAACCACTAGAGCTTATTGCTCAAGATAGGGGTGGCAGCTGGGGCTGCAGAGGAATAGGGGGGCCTAGGTCATGCTTATAGGGTGGTCAGCTCAGCCCAGTTTGCCCTGACTTTCCAGTTTTAGCACCGAAAGTCCCACATCCCAGGAACCCCACTCAATCCTGGGCAAAGCAGGGCGGTTGGTCACCCTAATCAAGAAACTCTTTGTCGGGCTAAGGAGCTTAAACATTGTGTAAAGGTGACAAGGAGTCCATGGAGGATCATCAACATGCAAGTGACATGATCGGATCTGTATTTATAATTTATTCAGAAAACCCACTCCAATCACTTCTACCATCCGGACAGGGGGCACACTCTCCTCCATGAGCATCTCCATAGCACATCAGCCATTCATAATGCTTAGACTGCACTGCCCACCAATGCTTTGCCATGACATTGAAGGCTCTGACACTTCCTATTAGCCTGCTGTCATGGAGGACGTCATGGCAGATCCCTGGAGAAGGAAGCTCCTTCTTCCTACCCTCCCACATGCCTCATGGTAACCTACTCAGAAGCACTCCACTTCCTAAGCAGCCCGTTAGAACATGGAAATTCCAGAGACCGTTCAAGGATGCCAGGATTTTCCAAGCCTGGTACAGTTTCTAGCTGCTGCCTTCCAGACTTTCAGAGCCACAGGGATGATATATCTAATGCAAAGGAACAGCAGTAGCCTAAGGAAATCCAAGATGGAGAGAATCCCACTGTAACAAGCCTGACGGGTATCAACATCACCGCGTTGTGTTCAAATCTCATTAAGGTCGACTAGATTGTTGCCGGAGCGGCGAGAAGATGTACTCTATTATTTATTAGTTTGTTTGCATAAAAAGATTCCACTTACATGTTAATTGCAAGTAATACAACACACAGGGAGTGAGGAGGATTAGACAAATGGGATGTCTTGTGGGAGAGCCTGGAAGGTAGAAACCATCATGGCAGTATTTGTCCCATCTGCAACGGTATGTGGTACGAGATATTAATTATATAACTTTATTATATATGCCTATAATTATAGGCACTATAGCTATCCAAGATATTAATAAAATCTGTTTTTCAAAACGGTCTTTTGGTGACTTGGAGGAGCTTGTTAAATTCCTGGTGCTGCTGGAAGCAGGAAGTGCTTCTTGGGGAGGCACCGTGGACAGGTGAGCAGAGAGCTGCCGGGACCGGATTCTGCATGCAGACAGCAAAGCAGTAAGAAGGAGGATGTGGGGTTCTCGAAGGAGTACCAGGCAAAGCAGGCAGTTTGAAGTGAGATAGGGAAAAAAACCTCTGAGAAGCATACATGCGGCTCTGGTCAGCTCCCTAGAGACATGGCAGCATTTGGAGTGATGCTGAAAGAGCAGAGTCAGGGCAGCTGAGGTGGCCACGCCCAGCAGGTGTCGGGGTCCCAAGGCTGTCGCCACCCTCTCTTGTCCTCCCCTCTCTGCCTTTTCCTCTACAGCAGCCATTTGGGAGTCCGCTTCAGAACATAACAGGGAAATGGAGTGAAGACGAACATTTTCTAGTGAATCAAGTGTGAGGTATGGGCATGACTTTCTTCCAACTCTCGCTTGGAGTTTTCCCTACTGCTGTCATGGCTTCATAGCATGCCATCCCAACTACTACCCCGCCTTCCTCCCAGGTAACGGGCCCTGTTGCTCTCACCATCTAAACAGGTCTCTCTCCGACCCCCTTGGCTTCTCCACCCAGTCACTAGGACTTCAGTGTCCTTGTTCCCCACTCCCGCTCCAACTAGCCTGTCTGACCTTGAACCACACTGCAAGTTCCCAGACATTCTCACCACAAGGTCCCTTGAGCAGACCTCTCTTGCCCACCAAACGTCCTCCAAACAGCCCTGCCCCCTCCTCCTTCAAGACCCAGCCTCGGAAGCAGCATCTCCAGGAAACGCCTCTGCCCCGACCCCTGTAACACACTGAGGAAGGAGTTCAAGAGAGGCTGAGAAATTTGCCCACGATCACACAGCTAACAAGGGGTGAAGCCAGGGCTGGAACTCAGGCCCAAGAGCCTCCACAGGCACACTGAGCCTGGCACTGAGCCTGGGGTTGGGGACCCAGAAAAATACAACAAAGGCCCTGCCCTCAAGGAGCTCGGAGGCTGGTCAGGATGCCTGTGCTCCTTGGCAGTATCTGGGATGTGTGTGTTGATCATCCATTCCTTCAGAGCGGAAAACACAAAGGCGGCATCAAACCAATCCTGGAGGCTTTGGCAGAGATGAAGTTGGCGTTTATAAAAGAGAGCATCTCCTCCTCGGTAAGTGACTCCCCGCCCTACCCCCACCCAGCTCTCCATCTGCCGTTTCAAAAGCCAATCAGAAAGAGATGCTTTTAGCACGACCAGCCCTATCATAGCAAATAGTGAGGCGGTGCTCTTTATTAAAGGTGTGCGCTGACTCCGAGTGGCATCTATCAGCGATTCAGTGCGTGCACATGGCATCACCACACTGCGCCTGCCAGGGAACTGATAAGGTACCTCTCATTGGGTTTTGACAAGCAGCAGCATGGGGAGATGCATCAGAGCCCCCGAGCCAGAGGCATGTTGCCAAGGAATAAACTCAGGGGGGAGGCACAAAGAAGACAGAAACAATATCCCAAAGTGATGACGGTTAGATGTGTAAAAGAAGCAGGCACCCCCCAAAAGCCCAGCCTCCATTTTCAGATGGCCTGAAAGGGTCCACTGCAACTTGGAAGTTGAAAGATAAATGACATGTGCAGAGGGGCCTGGGCTGTGACAGCCCAAGCAGAGGGGGAAATGTGTTTGCCGTACGCACCACTTCACTGCACATGGAGCTTGTCTCATGCACACGCTCTCTGAAACCCTTCTCCACTCTCCCCAGAGATGACTGTTTGTTCGGGGCCCACACAGCTCCACCTTGTCAAATGCTGTCGCCTCTGATCTTCTTCCACCTGCCTCCTCCAAGCCTCACCGTCTTAATCTATTCAAAAGCTGTTGCCCAAATGAACCTTCACACACTTCATATCACTCTTCTCCTTAAGCTGTTACACCCCGACTCCTGTGTCCCTTAACTTACACCAGTGAAAACGCCTCTCTGTTTTTCCAAAGGACAGAAATGAAACTGAAATCCTGAGAGGCTTGGGGGAATTGTAGAACCATTGTCCTGGGAAGTGGAAGACCTGGCTTGTCCTTCCCAGTAAGTCTTTTAACCTCCCAGGGCCTTAAGAGTCTTGTCTGTAGAATGGGCATGAAAGTACTTTATTCTGAATACCCAAGTCATTTTTGGAAGACCTATCATCCAACTCAAAGACCTATGACCAAACCAAGTCTGCAATCTTCCATCATTCTTTGACATATGTGTCATGCCAGGCACAGGGCTATGTTCTGGGACCATGGAGATAGAAGGTCGCAGTCCCTCCCTCAAGGAAGGCATGGCCAGTGGAGAGTCAGACATGCAAACGTACAAACACAAGGACTGGGACAGTTATAGCCCAGGGCTCTGTGTTTGCTAAGTAGGGTCCTGAACATCTCTCTGGGAACAGGAAGAAGAGACAAGAGAGGAGCTAGAAGTTAACGGATGGACAAAATGGGCCTCTCTTTTTAGGGAGAAAGCAGAGCTAGCGCAAAGGCACGCAGCTATGAGAGGCATGAGAAGGGCCCTTCCACACTCCCTGACAACATTCCTATTTGCCCTGTTCTTGTTGCTTGCTTGAGACAGTGCAATCAGCACTTTTAAGCTTTTTTAAGATGTAATCCCTTTGTATCACTGATGAGAAAGCAAGGCCTGGAAAAAAGACAGAGTTTGCCCAGGTCCCAAACCAGGTCTTCTGATTCTTGTCTGGGGCACTTTCTCCATCCCATATGTTCACAGCCTTCTCCAGCCCACCTTATCACTCAAAGTCCCCTCACTGGGAATGCTCTTCCTTCTTGAACTAGCTCCACCCACTGCTTTCTTGACAACTGAGCCCAACTAAGAGTGATATAAGGGGTGGGCAGAATAGTGGTGCATCAGAAGCTGGTACCACTCAGGGAAATAAATGCTTGTTAATACACATACACATCAAAATTCAGCTTTAGCATCACTTCTTCCAGGAAGCTTTCCCTGACCACTGCCCCAGGCCAGGTGTTCCTCCTTTGTTTTTCCAGAGCCCGAGTCCTAATGCCTGAGCACTTGTCACACTACTATAATTAAACATTTACTTACTGTCTTCCTTACCAAACTGGGAGTTCCAGACAGTATCTGGTAAATAATAGGTTCTCAATGAATAGTTTTGGATGGATATAGATGGATGGATGGATGGATATATAGATAGATGAATGGATGGATGGATGAATGGCTGGATGCATAGATGGAGAGATAGATAATTGAATGAATGAACAAACCTGTTTCTTTGAGAGGCAGTGTGAGACTGTAGAAGGAACTTGAAACAGAAATGGAAAGACTTGGGTTCGAGTCCAGCTCCACCACTCATTAGCAATACGACACTGGATGCGTCTCTCATTCCCACAGAGCCTCAGTTTTCTCTTCTGCAGTAGGGGAATCTAAGTGTACCCAGGCCAAGGTTGTCAGGAGATTTAAATGTGACAATCAACCTGAAGGTGCCTTGTAAACTACCAAGTGTTGTACGCATGCTACTTCTATTTACAATTAGGATGCTTTGACAGCAAGTAAAAGAAAATCCATTTCAACTTAGCTTAAACGACAAGGGAATGTATTGGCCCACCAGAAATGCACAAATAAGAAATTTTTGAGCAGGAAATAACTACAGAAGTAGAGAACATGATTTTTCTAAACACAAGATTTTTCTTCAAGTAATCTCCACAAACTTGCCCTTCCCCCTGTGACATGTCTTTAAACCAGCAAGCTCTTAGCTGTCACATCCTATCCGAAGAAAAACTGATAAAGACTACCTGTAAGAAAAAAGTCCATGGTTATATTGTAGTCATTCATTTAAGCAACAGGTTAAACCTATAGACATTCAATCCTTTTGCCCTGTTTTTCCCGAAATCCCTTTCAACCTTCCTACCAAGATATTTCTAGTGATATTTCTGTTCTTAATAAAAATGAATCTTGTGCGGAAAGGCTAATAAAATGATCATAAACACACACACTCCCAACATCATCACCGGAAGATAAAACATAAAGAGCTATAGCAATGCCAAGGGATAATAACATGGGATTCTTTTGTTGAGATTTTCCAGGGGAGTTTAGTGTTTTATGAGGCAGAGTGACACAGGACCTGAACACCTGCACAGGTGAATGCACAAGGCTTGCATGTAATTCTGTAGATAAATCCAGGTCCATCCAAGCCACAGCATTCAGCCATTCACGCAAAGAAATGGCAAACTCTACCCCTGAACAGCACTGACGGATGGGTATGTCTAATATCTAATTTAATAGGAAGGAGAGGCTGGGAGAACAGTAAACTCAGACAGATGTAGAGCAAGAGCTGAGCTTGGCAAGGAGGAGGTAGATATTGAAATTCAAGCACCAGGAAAGAAACAAGCCCAGGAAGAATTTTGCTGGAATAGGGGGGCAGGGGGGAAGGGAGCACCAATGCCTTGCCCTGCTTTCTCCATGAGCAGTCTCCCGTTGCCTGATCTGTGCCCGGCTGTCCCCTGGGATGAATTCGTACACATCAGATCTTGAGTGACTGCAGTGGAGAAACAGGGCTCCTGCAGAGGTGTCCTGCCATAACTGCACGGAAGAAAGAGACTACCCAGATGTGTGGAATAATGACTCCTCAAGTCTGAGGGGATCGTGTAGAGAACAACTGGCTGCCACAAACCAAGAAGTTGGACACACGAGTCTTTATTGAGTGGCTGTATGTGGCCACCCTTGGGTGAGAATTTGGAAGGAACCTAGAAGTATAGCAAACTGTCATTGTCCAGGAGGAGCTTTCAACGTGGCTAGAGAGGAGGACATCAGGGTCTGAGTCCTGACCTGGTGGCTGGGCAAGCCAGGCGGCATCCAACCGAAAGGGACAGATACAGTCAAAGTCGCTCTTTGTATGCCTGAAGGACCGCCATTCAAGGGGGTTGGGACTTGGTTCTGATAAAGAGAGAGGGACAGGCATCAAATCCAAAGAGAAGAAAAAGCCTTGCAGGGGAATTGTATGATATGATGGGCACCAAACTTCCAGGTGGGCCACACAGTCAGGGAACAAGGTGAGGGGATGGTTATGTATCCTGAATGTCCAGATTCTGAATTGTGCTGGATTCACGATATTCCCAGAGTTAAAGCTTCTTAAAATCAAAAGGGGAAAGGATCTAAAAAAAAAAAAAGAGCTGATCTAGCTCAACAGCTTCTGGTTGGATTCTCTTGGTGTTTCTTCCTATTTTGCAGATTAAGAAATGGATATGTAAAATACACTGCATAACTACAACATAAAGGTTCAAAGCAACTGGCTTCTGCCAAAGCGCAAGAATGACAGGATCTCCCAACTGTGAGTCCCTGGAGAATGCACCATGGTGCCCTGTGACCAGCCAGTCAACTGCAGCTCACCCATCACCCGACACCAGACACCACGAAGTGTCCTTCAGTGAAGACACTGGTGAGGGGTTCTTTAAACAGACAATTATTTTTTTAATCTTTTAAGAAAAATTCTCCTTGGATGCACTGGGTATTTGGATTCTCACATAAACAGTCATCTACTGGAGCTGACAAAGAGTTATGGGTGCCAAGTTACTGTCACATAGTAAATAACAAGACAATAAGGTTAGGTGTGAAGTCAGGAAAACATGTGTTTTGGGGGAAAAAAGCAGACCAGTCATACATGTGGTAAATTATGGTCACAATACATGTTCAGAATTGCTGTGAAATGCACATATGAAATGCACATACTGAGTTTTGTTATCTGGACAAAAACTAAGAAAACTCTATCCTTGTTATAAGTTTTATCAATTTATATCAAAATGAATAGAAATTGCTTTCATGTAAGTGATCTTGATTAAAACTATCACACCTTTTCTGAGGGGAAAAAAAATCTGTGGTATGGGGCACATTCCATCTTTCAGCCTCCACTTCCTCACCTAAAAAATTGGAGAAACGATACCTACCTCTCAAATTATTCTTTCATTCAACATCTAACAACCATTCCCTGGGCTCCAGCCACTTGCAGCCACGTTCTAGCTGCTGGTGCTACATCAATGAACGTGAAAACATGTGTACCTTTGTGAATTTTATAATTCAGGGGGAGGGACAAACAATAAACAAGAAAGTAAATAAACATGCCATGTCATACCAGGTAGGATAAGTGCCATGATCAAAAACAGCAGGATAAGGGCATTGAGAGTGGGAGGTGGGGTCCTGTCTGAGGGGCTGGCTTAGATGATGTGGTCAGAGGAGGTGCCCTGATGAACAGTGAGGCAGCCAAGCAAATATCAGGGGAACCGTTTTCCAGGCAGAGGGAACAGTAGTTGCAAAGACTTTGAGGTGGGAATATGTTGACAGGTTCAGGGAACAGCATGAAGGTCAGAGGCTAAAGGGGAGATTAAAAGCGGGGGTCGGAGAGGCAGGCAGAGGCCAGCTTTCCTGGGAGACTTCCAAGAGGGGTGTATGAGTCTGGAGCCCAGGTGCACGGTTGGATCTGGAGACATAAACTTGGGAGTTATCGGCATAGAGGTGGAAGGTAAACCACAGGGCTGGATAAGACCCCCTACATAGTCCTAGAGAAGAGAAAAAAGGACGAAGGACTGAGCCCCAGGCACTTGACATTCAGAGGAAGAGCCAGCAGATTAAAAAGACAAAACCATTAATATGGGAGAAAAAGCAAGAGAGTGTGAGCGTTGCAAGGAGAGAATGATCTGTTTTGCGGGAATGATATGGTATAATGTGTGTAAAAGTCTCAGCATAAAGTCCATCAAAGAGTACGCTCTCAAAACTGTTTGCCTCCCCTTGGTTTCAGAGAGAATTAAGTACTGCAGGATTTAAAATAAGTAAGAAATCAGTGTAGATGGGAGACTGGAACACTGTTCCCCATCCCAATAAAAAAGAACACAATAAGACTGGTTACGGTTAAAATGAAGTTTTCCTAGAAATCCCAACAGCCCAAATGGCCAAAGGCTGTGAAATGACAGAATGCACAGCTGATGGGGCCAGGAGGTCCTGAAACCTGGTTTCCACAGCCATTTCTCAGCATCACTTATCACCCAAACCTCTCAAGCCTGATCTCCTCTGCTGTCTCATGGAAGTGGGGCTGGATCTTGAAGCAGGGCTCAGCCTGCTTCCACTTGGAACCAATATTTTCTATGTACTTCAAGCACAATGGAATGGGGACTCAGTCTGGGAGGCCCCACGGCTCCCCTCTGCAGGCGTCCCCAGACATCTGGAGGGAGTACTGCCAGCTCGGCTCTGTTGTCCCCCTGAGCCAGCTAGAAAAGAGGTCTTGCTGACAGCCATTTAATACCCAGACCACGCTCCATCCGAATCAAATACAAACCCAGCTGTCATCTAACTCACAACAAATGTGGACACTCCAGTGGCGATCTGAAGGGATGAAGCAACAGAGAAGGCTTCCAGACCTCAAAAGATAAAGGGACTTAATGGAAAGAACCAGAATAATCCCCTGTTCAGCACTTTTCCACTGAAGTACATGTACATTTACTGTCTCACAAGCTCCTGTGGCATAAATGAGGACGCTAGCCCTCTTTTACCAATAAGAAAACTGAGGCACACAGAGGGAGAAGTGACTGGCCAGAGAGCACACGACACATTTGGTAGCAGAGCTAGAACTATATCCAGGTTTCTCAAGTCTGACCTAAGGGGTTACTAGGAGGATTAAATGAGATATGGAAATGGGTGTGGATAGGATTCAGAGACTCCAGGCCTCACAAAGTAGAATTAGGATAGTCGAATTTTGGAGCTTCAGCTTAAATCTTATCAATCGCTGGATAAGTTATTCTTAACCTCCCTGGCCTTCGGTTACCTCACCTAATGGTACCAACCTTCTAGGATTGTGGTAAAAATTAAATAAGAGGATGTAAAGCATACAGCACAATCTCTGGTACATAGCAAGTGCTTAATAAATGTTATCTACTTTCAGTGGCAATAACTATATTTTCCACTAACTATTTGAGCGGCCTTGGGCAAGTTGTTTCCCTATTTTGAGTTCCGGGTGTCGTCACCTGTAAAATGAGGAGAAATTAAACTAGACTCAGTCGGAAGGTGGAAGAATACGGCGGTTCGGATTGCACACTGGCGTCAGACGTTGAGGATTTGAGTGCTGGCTCCACCGGAAGTTACTTCTCTCAACACTGCATTGCCCTGTCGGTCAGATAGAGATAATAAACAGTACCTGCCTGCCAGAATTTTTCTGAAGACTAAACGAAATGCATGTAGAATTTTCAGTATGGAATAATACAGAATAGCACATAATAAATGCTCAGTAAAACGTTGTTAATGCAGTCGCTTCCACCTTTCTGCAATTCTTTCCCATTGGTGGCAAGCATTATAGAGGTCACCTTTCTATCTGACATGCCCAGTTTTCCCATCTGTTAAATGGGAGCTTGAAATAGGTGGTCTCAAGGAACCTCCACCTCTGATGTTCTAGGAGGTTACCGGCATCTCAAGGAAATGCCTCTTCCCAGGAGTCATGGAATCCTCCCAAAACTCAAAGTTGGAGAGCCCAGCTGTCTGCTGTCACAGAGCTTTGGAAGCCACATCTCCTGGAGCAGGTCCCCCTAACGTTAACTGTCAGCAAACCTGGCCTTTGAAGCAACTGCAAACGCTGTGTCTGTGCGTGGCGGGGAGCCAGCTAGCGTGGGCGCCATGCTCTCCTCTGCAGCTACCCAACTCCATCCTCCGACTGAGCACATGCCGGGCCATTTCAGGACACAAAGAAAGTTGCAGAAAGACAGGACTAGTCTCCTCCCTCCCTCTTTCCTAAATAAATATTCTACTCCATGTTGTAATTACTCTCCTCTCAGTCCAAAATATTTAGCAGAAACATTTGCGAGGTGGGCAAACACCTGCCACAAAGCTGTGTCATACGAGGCCTTTTACTGCTCAGAGCCCCCCGATATCAGATGACACACCCTCTCCTACACAAGAGCTGCTGTACCTGGGTAATTAGAATCAGACTCTGCTGCAGAGTTTGAGAAAAACTTGCTGAGCAAAATGTGACAATGCAGCTTGCTCTCTTCCCCCCATCTCCTAACACCAGCTCAATGAAAAGGCTTGTCCAATAAGAAGACTTAACCATCTCCTCATTAGCCATTCCTTCACCCATTCAGGCCAAATTGGTATTTGATGCAACAGGGAAACGTGTCGAGTACATTATTAATCAGGCTCAGCAAAGGAAAGGTCATGGGGGTGACTGGCACAATTACGGGATGTGGGCAACAGGCCAATGGGAGCGTGCCGGGGAGGAGGGGAAATCGACGGCTATGAAATTACGGAGGGTTATGAATAGTTGGAGGCAACCGAAAGGCTGATATTCTGCCCAAACCAGACACGTGCAAGGCTTCCATCTTCAACTGTCTTCAACTGTTTATTATTAGGAAGAAAATTTCTTGGCCCGGAGGAAGCCAGTACAGAGAAGTGACCCCAGAGGCCTGCAACCAGGTCTTAGGAACAAGAATCACTTGATGCAGAAGTTTCGATTGGAAATTTATCAGACAGGTTAGAGCTCCAGCAAAAAAAAGAGATGTCAAGGTGCCCACCAAAGGAAACTAGGCTTGTTATCTTTCGATTTCCTGATGTAGCTGTTCGATGTTCTCAACAGCCTCAGGAGGACATGGGTTTCCAAGAGACTTTTCCAGATAAAGTATGCTGGGGTATGGAAATGGCCCCCAAACTGCCTTAACTGGGTCATTGATTGGTTAGAATCAATGTGCATTTAATTCTACAATAAATTGGTGGTAAACCATCCAGAAGGTCTCCCTAGGGCGCACAGCTCAAAGAAAATCTCTAAGGAAGTCACAAAAGTTTGCAAAGGATGATGCACCAGAAACAAGCACACAGCATTAAAACCCTCAATCCCTGTAAACAGGTGTGGCTAAGGATTTCTTTTTAAAGGAATCCCATTAAGCTCTAACTACAGAGAGGACTATCCATCTAGTTTATCAAACACAGAGTAGACCAGGCAGAGATGAAGTTGTGGTCATTTTATAAAGGTTTTTAGATTATTAACCTGAAGCACCAATGAGAGTGCTCATTAAATTGCACCCTAGGAATTGATTTGCAATGGGTCGTTCCCATGTGCTACGCAAACTTGTTGTAGAAAATCAGTCATCCTAGACTCCCTAAAGAGTACAGACATGACATCCGGGCATCTGTTAAGTTTGCTCAAAAACATATGCGAGCCTTTTTTTAAAGAACCGTAATTACATCCTGCTGAAACCTCCAAGGACCCTGCTAACTGCCTTTGTATTACAACATCCATTTCCCACTTAGGCAGGCTCGGCTCTGCTATTTAGATGTGCGTTACAACCTGCCTGCTCCTCCGTCACCCTCTCTCAGCTAGAGTCTGCAAACGGTCAAGTCCTTCCACATTCAAAGAAGGCCAAACTTGGAGGAAGGAAGTGTTGTCGGGTAGTGGGTGTCTGTGCCCTTTATTAAAATACAAGCGGGAACTTGGAGCTGAAAGGGACCTTAGCATTAATCCATGCCAAGTCTCTCATTTTCAGATGGTACCACTGAAGACCAGAGAGGGAAGTCACTTGTCCAATGTGACACAGCTCAAATCTGAAACAGTATATGGTGTGGCGATGAAAAGCTTAGACTCTGGGGTCAGACAGATGACAAATACCAGGCTCTATCACTTATTTACTGTGTGACTTTGAGCAAAGTGCTTAACTTCCCTGAGCCTCAGGTCCTTTATTTATAAAATGGAGAATATAACAGTGCCTGGGATGTACCCAAGGAACATTAGCTGTTAGTGCCTTTGCATTTTCACAAACATGACCTCATTTAATCCTCACAACAACCTTACAAGGGAGAAAGGGCTGGGATTACTAGCCTCCTCATACAGTGACAAAATGGAGGCTCACAGTAGTGAAATGACTCTTCCAAGGTCATACACACACACTGTCCAGTTTCTGACAATCCTGCTGAAGTACATGGGGGAGCTCGGTCCCATTCAATGTCCCACCATTTTTCTTGACTTCACCCAGAGATGAACAGGGAGGCCAGGAAGAAGCTTGCTTGTTTGTGTCTGCATGGGAGCAACATCAGTGTGGCCATCATTCTTAGGACTTCAAATCCTGCAGGGACTCTGGGTCTAGCTGGCTGTTCCCTGCCCTGGGGAAGGGAAGAGAATAGATATATCTCCAAACCTGCCACTGGATGATGTTGGGGGCATGTGTATAAGTGAGGGAGGGGGAATATTACCTCAGGATTCTACTGCATATTTTAAAGCTGACATCAGAGTACTTGTCAATGCTCCATCAGCCTGCCCTCCTGACCCCTAAATCTGGCCTTTGGGAAAAATCTAATTGCCTGCTCTGAGTGACATCGGAACCGGGTGAGTGATAAAGTCATATACAGTCACTTTGTGATTATGTGCCCTAATGGAAGGAGGAAGGCACTGAATGAATGCATGAGAGAATGAATGAATGAATGAATGCACACCAGGGTTGTTTACACTAAGCTCTGGAGGGCAATATAGTGATGTCTCCATTAAGACATCTTCTGGGAACTCAGCCCCTGTAAGGATGGCAGCCAAGGACAGGGCCATAAAATAGAGGCAGGGGCTGTCGGAAACAAAGACCCTAAATAGCTTCTCTGGGCCTCACTTTGGGAATTTCTGGTCCTTGGGACCCACAAGGATGGACATACAGCTCAGGTAATGGGTGGCTGCACTCTGGGTCACTGGGAGGGACACCATCCCAGAGAAGTCTCTATAAGCAGAAGGGATGGAGGTCTGCCATCTTGTTTAAAAGAGCCAGTGGGAACCTTTCTGGAAAAGCTACTGCCATGAGCATGACCCTATCTCCTTGCTATCTATTCATTCACTCATTCTTTCATTGCATGAAGAGGTCCTGGAGCACCTACAATGTGCCAGGCATGACAGCAGAAATACAAAAATGAATAAGACTTGGCCTAAATCCTTGAAAAGCTCATTGTCGAGTAGGGGAGACAGGCAGGGGAACAGCTGTCCACAATGCAGTATGAGAAGTCCACCACAGAGGTCAGCTCCACTGGCTCTGAAAGCACAGAGGAGGGGTCCCATACCAGCTAGGAGGTGGTGGTTGGGGAAGGCTTCTTAGAGGAGGTGACTCTTGATCTGAATCTTCAAGGAGGACAAACAGTTCAGCACAGTCAGTGCAGCGGTTGTACTTGGCAGAGGGAACAGCACATGCAAATGCTCAGAGGCTGTGAGAAGATCCTGAGGGATCAGGAAATTACAGATGGTGCTGTACAACCTAGATTGCGGACCTGGGCCTGGTTCTACCACTCTGGGTGTGATGATTCTGGGCCTCAGTTTCCTTGTCTGCACAATGATGACTCTGGATTTAAAGACGCAGGTATCAAAGGGAGAATCTACCCAGACCTAAGAAACCTGCTCTAGATGCGGCCCCATCTGCACAAAAAGTGAAGAGCTAACCCAAGTCATTGTTGGAATGGTCTAGCAGCTACTAAACTCAGCTGTTAGAGTCTAGCTAGTTGTCTAACATTCGAGAGTGGTGACATAGGGGAGGCGGGTAGCAAAGAGCTGCCAGGCATTAAGTTCTCACTATGCACCAGTCTCAACACTCTCTTCTCCAAAGGGAGGAAAACATCCCTGAAGAGTATTATTCTCCCCACTTTACAGACGATGAGCTGATGATTAGAAAGGAGAAAGGATTTGCATATGGTCCCATCATAAGGGTTGGATCCAGGATTTCATCTGGGGGCTGATTCCAAATCCAGCTCTTTCCAGGACAGCCCTCTGCTTCCCATCCACTACTGGCAGCTCTGGCAGGCCCATCCTAGGGACCTGAAACTTTCCATCAACTCAAACACCTGTATTCTTGCCCGCCTAGGGGCTCCTGATTCCCTTCCTCTGCAAACCGACCTTGCAGGGAAAGCTGCAGAAGGGCGACCCAGCCAGGAGGACTGAGCAGCCAGAGCAGCCCTGGCTGCCCTCCAAGTGATGGGGGCCGTCTACCGCCCTCCCGCCCTCCCTCCATCCACACGGAGCTTCTACCGCCCTCCCGCCCTCCCTCCATCCACACGGAGCTTCAGGCTTAGATGGGCTCCGCGGAGGGTGCGTTGGGCACAGCTGCGGCCTCTCCACGAGGCCAGCACGGGCTCTTAGGAGCCACCCTGACGTCATGCCCACTGGTAACCTGACTCTTGATGACTGCCCCCCTCCTGCCCCCGCCTGGCTCATCCTGCCAGCACAGGGGAGAGGTCACCCCCCCAGGGGAAGGAGCCAGGTGGGGCTCTTTTTAGCGGCTGCTGAAATGAGAGATAATTTTGGTTATCGACATCTCCCACAGGACTTCTTATTCTCAGAGCTCTGCCTAATGCTTCCTCTCTGGCTGCTTCTAGAATCAGACCTGCTTTCACTTCACACTAAAAGAGCAAGGGTGGCTCTCCCTTTGGGCTTACTCTCTGCGCTGTATGAATTGGCCAAGGGCAGGAGTCTTAAAAGCACACGGTTTGGCTGGGGTGTTTACACTCCAGGAAAATAAACACTTATGAATAAACCCTATATTTAATCGCTGACACATGCACTCTAATAAAATGGCTCTAAGGACAAGCCAAACACTAATTTTACTTAAATGTAATTCTAATAAAGCAGACAGAGGAGAAAGCATGAAATCTGAAACCTCCTTAAATCCCCCGGGTATTTATAGAGTGCTTCTATGACTTTAGCACCATGATCAACTCTGGAGGATAAAAAACAAACATGAGACTCGGTCTCTGCCCTCTAGCATCTTACACTCTAACCAGGAACACAGCACCACTGTCGCCACTATCACTGCTCCCAGTCGGTATTTACAGAACAGTTACCATCTACTGGGTACCTGCGAGGTACTTGTATCGTCTCATTTGATCCTCCATAAGATGACCAGGATAGAGCAGCTATTGTTTTCTCCTTTGAACAAAGAAGGGAGCTGAGGCACAGAGAGAGGAAGGGACTTTCTGAAAATCACAGAGCTGAGAGTTTCATCCTTTGACTCCACAACGTATGCTCTTAACTCATATGTGATTCAATGAAATACTGTATCAGGTAGGAAACAAAGAAAGAGAGTTAAAAAGAATCAGAGAAGAAGGAACAAGAGAGAAGAGATAGGGAAGGTTTCAAGTGAATAGAAACAGGAGAATCAATCTTGAAGAGTGGCTAGGGCTGGCTGGTTGGAGGAAAGGGGAGAATAAGGTGAAGATGGACAGACACGGCCAGTTTCCACAAGGACAGCCAGTCCTGCTTGAAATGGCCCAGATGCAAGTGACTGTCTCCACATACTCTCATCTGTATCCATGCAACTTGGGCTCTAAACACACCTGAAAAAATACAGCAGAGGGGATCATTGTTTCTAGTTCATCCTTTCCCAAAGAGGGAGAGATGCTCTCAAAAGGAAGCTCACTTGCCCTTAATGATAAAATTTGGCCCAGAGATCTTCTTATGAAAGGTAGAAAACAACAACAGTCAAAACATTGTGTGAGTAAACCTACCTTTGCATAGTGAACATATTCACGAAAAGTAACAAGCAATCACAACTTTCTAAAGTTCTCTAAGGAAAAGAACTCCATGTAGACATCTGTAAAGCAAACCACTATTATGTTATATGATGGGAAACAGATCCTTGACTGCTGCACCTTGCAAAACAAGATGCCTGTGTACAAATTCTGTTGCTGGTGCTGCTACGGTGGCATCTGTCTGTTCCAGGTCACTGTGCCCCGCTGCAGTCCCACATTCTAATACGTGTTGACTGCCCACTGTGTGCAGGATCTCTGGGCCTCTGGATGGACACTGTGGGGGACACAAAGATGCCACAACAGGCTAATGGGAGCTGAAGACTCATCCCACATCACTAGAATCAAAGTTGGAACATGGACAGACAGGGCGACACTGGCTGCTTTCCGAAAACTGGGCAAGGAGGTTCAGTTGGCCCAAGAGGATAAAGTCTGACCCCATGCCTGAGAAATAAATGGGAGGCATCCCTCTGTCAGGAAGCGGGGCTTCCTTTCATGCGGAGGCAGTAACGGCAGAGTAGCTAAGAGAACCAGCTATGGCTTCTATGATATTGTGATAGATTAAGAAATACATATTTAGTCTTCATCCCCAGTTCCTCGCACAGAGCTTCTAAAATCCTTGGAATTTCCTGAGTGATAGGGCTGAGAGGAGAGCCTGGTCTTTTGTTTTTCCTGAGTTTATGCTAATGAGATGACTCTTGATGGGGGCTTCAGGATGGGGGCTGGTTGCCAGAGGAACCAACCGTAATTAGAGGATTGGAACTTTCAGCCCCAGTGCCCTCACCCCCTGACCTCCAGCGAGGGGAGAGGGGCTGGAAATTGAGTTAATCACCAATGGTCAATGATCTAATCAATCTTGCTTACGTAATGGATCTTCCGTTTAAAAACCTAAATTAAGGGGTTCAAGGAGATTCAGAATTGGTGGACACACTGAGGTACCGGGAGGGTGGCACGCCTAGAGAGGGCGTGAAGCTCCATGCCCCTTTCCACACGCCTTGCCATATGTACCTCTTCCATTTGGTTGTTGTATCCTTTATAGTAAACTGGTAATAGTAAGTAAACTCTTTTCCTAAGTTTTGTGAGCCATTCTAGCAAACCCTGAGGAGTGGGGAGTGGGAACCTATGATTTATAGATGGTAGGTCAGAAGTACAGGAGATCTGGCCCTCAACCAAGATGGCGGAGTAGAAGGACGCGCTCTCACTCCCTCTTGCGAGAACACCAGAATCACAACTAGCTGCTGGACAATCATCAACAGGAGGACACTGGAACTCACCAAAAAAGATACCCCACATCCAAAGACAAAGGAGAAGCCACAATGAGACGGTAGGAGGGGTGAAATCACAGTAAAATCAAATCCAATAACTGCTGGGTGGGTGACTCACAGACTGGAGAACACTTATACCACAGAAGTCCACCCACTGGAGGGAAGATTCTGAGCCCCACATCAGGCTTCCCAACCTGGGGGTCTGGCAATGGGAGGAGGAATTCCTAGAGAATCAGACTTTGAAGGCTAGTGGGATTTGATTGCAGGACTTCAACAGGACTGGGGGAAACAGAGACTTCACTCTTGGAGGGCACACACAAAGTAGTGTGTGCATCGGGACCCAGGGGAAGGAGCAGTGACCCCAGGGGAGACTGAACCAGACCTACCTGCTAGTGTTGGAGGGTCTCCTGCAGAGGCGGGGGGATGGCTGTGGCTCACTGTGGGGACAAGGACACTGGCAGCAGAAGTTCCGGGAAGTACTCCTTGGCGTGAGCCCTCCCAGAGTCTGCCATTAGCCCCACCAAAGAGCCCAGGTAGGCTCCAGTGTTGGGTTGCCTCGGGCCAAACAACCAACAGGGAGGGAACCCAGCCCCACCCATGAGCAGTCAAGCAGATTAAAGGTTTTATTTGTTTCTTTTTTTTGTTTTTTTAAATTTTTTTTTGGCCGCATTAGGTCTTTGTTGCTGCACACGGGCTTTCTTTAGCTGTGTCGAGCGGGGGCTACTCTTCGATGTGGTGCGCGGGCTTCTCATTGTAGTGGCTTCTCTTGTTGCAGAGCTCAGGCTCCAAGCGCAGGCTTCAGTAGTTGTGGCACACAGGCTCCAGAGCGCAGGCTCAGCAGTTGTGGCGCACGGGCCCAGTTGCTCCGCGGCATGTGGGATCCTCCTGGACCAGGACTCGAACCCATGTCCCCTGCATTGGCAGGTGGATTCCTAACCACTGCACCACCAGAGAAGCCCCACGGATTTAAGTTTTACTGAGCTCTGCCCACCAGAGCAACACCCAGCTCTACCCACCACCAGTCCCTCCCATCAGGAAACTTGCACAAGCCTCTTAGATAGCCACATTCACCAGAGGGCAGAGAGCAGAAGCAAGAAGTACAATCCTGCAGCCTGTGGAACAAAAACCACATTCACAGAAGGATAGACAAGATGAAAAGGCAGAGGGCTAAGTACCAGATGAAGGAACAAGATAAAACCCCAGAAAAACAACTAAATGAAGTGGAGACAGGCAACCTTCCAGAAAAAGAATTCAGAACGATAGTGAAGATGATCCAGGACCTTGGAAAAAGAATGGAGGCAAAGATCGAGAAGATGCAAAAAATGTTTAACAAAGACCTAGAAGAATTAAAGAACAAACAAACAGAGATGAACAATACAATAACTGAAATGAAAACTACACTAGAAGGAATCAATAGCAGAATAATTGAGGCAGAAGAACAGATAAGTGACCTGGAAGACAGAATGGTGGAATTCACTGCTGCAGAACAAAATAAAGAAAAAAAATGAAAAGAAATGAAGACAGCCTAAGAAACTTCTGGAACAACATTAAATGCAACAACATTCGCATTATAGGCGTCCCAGACGGAGAAGAGAGAGAAAAAGGACCAGAGAAAATATTTGAAGAGATTATAGTCGAAAACTTCCCTAACATGGGAAAGGAAATAGCCACCCAAGTCCAGGAAGCGCAGAGAGTCCCATACAGGATAAACCCAAGGAGAAACACACCGAGACACACAGTAATCAAATTGGCAAAAATTAAAGACAAAGAAAAATAACTGAAAGCAGCAAGGGAAAAACGACAAATAACATACAAGGGAACTCCCATAAGGTTAACAGATGATTTCTCAGCAGAAACTCTACAAGCCAGAAGGGAGTGGCATGATATACTTAAAATGATGAAAGAGAAAAACCTACAACCAAGATTACTCTACCCAGGAAGGATCTCATTCAGATTCGATGGAGAAATCAAAAGCTTTACAGACAAGCAAAAGCTAAGAGAATTCAGCACCACCAAACCAGCTCTACAACAAATGCTAAAGGAACTTCTCTAACTGGGAAACACAAGAGAAGAAAAGGACCTACAAAAACAAACCCAAAACAATTAAGAAAATGGTCATAGGAACATACATATCGATAATTACCTTAAACGTGAATGGATTAAATGCTCCAACCAAAAGACACAGGCTTGCTGAATGGATACAAAAACAAGACCCATATATATGCTGTCTACAAGAGTCCCACTTCAGACCTAGGGACACATACAGACTGAAAGCGAGGGGATGGAAAAAGATATTCCACGCAAAAGGAAATCAAAAGAAAGCTGGAGTAGCAATACTCATATCAGATAAAATAGACTTTAAAATAAAGAATGTTACAAGAGACAAGGAAGGACACTACATAATGATCAAGGGATCAATCCAAGAAGAAGATATAACAATTACAAATATATATGCGCCCAACATAGGAGCACCTCAATACATAAGGCAACTGTTGACAGCTATAAAAGAGGAAATCCTGAGAGACCAAGGCAGCCTTCCTTTATAACGAAAAAAAAAAAAAAAAAAGAGGAAATCGACAGTAACACAATAATACTGGGGGACTTTAACACCTCACTTACACCAATGGACAGATCATCCAAAATGAAAATAAATAAGGAAACAGAAGCTTTAAATGACACAATCGACCAGATAGATTTAATTGATATTTATAGGACATTCCATCCAAAAACAGCAGATTACACTTTCTTCTCAAGTGCGCATGAAACATTCTCCAGGATAGATCACATCTTGGGTCACAAATCAAGCCTCAGTAAATTTAAGAAAATTGAAATCATATCAGGCATCTTTTCTGACCACAACACTATGAGATTAGAAATGAATTACAGGGGAAAAAACGTAAAAAACACAAACACATGGAGGCTAAACAATATGTTACTAAATGACCAAGAGATCACTGAAGAAATCAAAAAATACCTAGAGACAAATGACAATGAAAACACGACGATCCAAAACCTATGGGATGCAGCAAAAGCAGTTCTAAGAGGGAAGTTTATTACTATACAAGCCTACCTCAAGAAACAAGAAAAATCTCAAATAAAAAATCTAACCTTACACCCGAAGGAACTAGAGAAAGAAGAACAAACAAAACCCAAAGTTAGCAGAAGGAAAGAAATCATAAAGATCAGAGCGGAAATAAATGAAATAGAAACAAAGAAAACAATAGCAAAGATCAATAAAACTAAAAGCTGGTTCTTTGAGAAGATAAACAATATTGATAAACCATTAGCCAGACTCATCAAGAAAAAGAGGGAGAGGACTCAAATCAATAAAATTAGAAATGAAAAAGGAGAAGTTATAACAGACACTGCAGAAATAGAAAGCATCCTAAGAGACTACTACAAGCAACTCTATGCCAATAAAATGGACAACTTGGAAGAAATGGACAAATTCTTAGAAAGGTATAACCTTCCAAGACTGAACCAGGAAGAAATAGAAAATATGAACAGACCAATCATAAGTAATGAAATTGAAACTGTGATTAAAAATCTTCCAACAAACAGAAGTCCAGGACCAGATGGCTTCATAGGTGAATTCTATCAAACATTTAGAGAAGAGCTAACACCCATCCTTCTCAAACTCTTCCAAAAAATTGCAGAGGAAGGAACACTCCCAAACTCATTCTATGAGGCCACCATCACCCTGATACCAAAACCAGACAAAGACACTACAAAAAAAGAAAATTACAGACCAATATCACTGATGAATATAGATGCAAATATCCTCAACAAAATACTAGCAAACAGAATCCAACAACATATTAAAAGGATCATACACCATGATCAAGTGGGATTTATCCCAGGGATGCAAGGATTCTTCAATGTACGGCAAATCAATCAATGTGATACACCATATTAACAAATTGAAGGAGAAAAACCATATGATCATCTCAATAGATGCAGAAAAAGCTTTTGACAAAATTCAACACCCATTTATGATAAAAACTCTCCAGAAAGTGGGCATAGAGGGAACCTACCTCCACATAATAAAGGCCATATACAACAAACCCACAGCCAACATCATTCTCAATGGTGAAAAACTGAAAGCATTTCCTCTAAGGTCAGGAACAAGACAAGGATGTCCACTCTCACCATTATTATTCAAAATAGTTTTGGAAGTCCTAGCCACGGCAATCAGAGAAGAAAAAGAAATAAAAGGAATACAAATTGGAAAAGAAGAAGTAAAACTGTCACTGTTTGCAGATGACATGATACTATACATAGAGAATCCTAAAGATGCCACCAGAAAACTACTAGAATTAATCAATGAATTTGGTACAGTTGCAGGATACAAAATTAATGCACAGAAATCTTTTGCTTTCCCATACACTAGTGATGAAAAATCTGAAAGAGAAATTAAGGAAACACTCCCATTTACCATTGCAACATAAAGAATAAAACACCTAGGAATAAACCTACCTAGGGAGACAAAAGACCTGTATGCAGAAAACTATAAGACACTGATGAAAGAAATTAAAGATGATACCAACAGATGGAGAGATATACCATGTTCTTGGATTGGAAGAATCAATATTGTGAAAATGACTATACTACCCAAAGCAATCTACAGATTCAATGCAATCCCTATCAAATTGCCAATGGCATTTTTTACAGAACTAGAACAAAAAAATCTTAAAATTTGTATGGAGACACAAAAGACCCCGAATAGCCAAAGCAGTCTTGAGGGGAAAAAAACACAGCTGGAGGAATCAGACTCCCTGACTTCAGACTATACTACAAAGCTACAGTAATCAAGACAATATGGTACTGGCACAAAAACAGAAACAGATTAGTGGAACAAGATAGAAAGCCCAGAGATAAACCCACACACCTATGGTCAACTAATCTATGACAAAGGAGGCAAGGATATACAATGGAGAAAAGACAGCCTCTTCCATAAGTGGTGCTGGGAAAACTGGACAGCTACATGTAAAAGAATGAAATTAGAACACTCCCTAACACCACACACAAAAATAAACTCAAAATGGATTCAAAACCTAAATGTAAGACTGGACACTATAAAAGGAAGAACAATCTTTGACATAAATCACAGCAAGATCTTTTTTGATCCACCTCCTAGAGTAATGGAAATAAAAACAAAAATAAACAAATGGGACCTAATGAAACTTCAAAGCTTTTGCACAGCAAAGGAAACCATAAACAAGACGAAAAGACAACCCTCAGAATGGGAGAATATTTGCAAACGAATCAACGGACAAAGGATTTATCTCCAAAATATATAAACAGCTCATGCAGCTCAATATTAAGAAAACAAACAACCCAATCCAAAAATGGGTAGAAGACCTAAATAGACATTTCTCCAAAGAAGATATACAGATGGCCAAGAAGCACATGCAAAGCTGCTCAACATCACTATTAGAGAAATGCAAATCAAAACTACAGTGAGGTACCACCTCACACCAGTTAGAATGGGCATCATCAGAAAATCTACAAAGAACAAATGCTGGAGAGGGTGTGGAGAAAATGGAACCCTCTTGCACTGTTGGTGGGAATGTAAATTGATACAGCCACTATGGAGAACAGTATGGAGGTTCCTTAAAAAACTAAAAATAAAATTACCATATGATCCAGCAATCCCACTACTGGGCATATACCCAGAGAAAACCATAATTCAAAAAGACACATGCGGGCTTCCCTGGTGGCGCAGTGGTTAAGAATCTGCCTGCCAATGCAGGGGACACGGGTTCGAGCCCTGATCTGGGAAGATCCCACATGCCGCAGAGCAACTAAGCCCGTGAGCCACACTACTGAGCCTGTGCGTCTGGAGCCTGTGCTCCGCAACAAGAGAGGCCGCGACAGTGAGAGGCCCGCGCACCGCGATGAAGAGTGGCCCCCGCTCGCCGCAACTGGAGAAAGCCCTCGCACAGAAACGAAGACCCAACACAGCCAAAAAATAAAATAAAATTAATTAATTAATTTAAAAAATAATAATAATGCTGCTATAAAATTCTGGTTAAAAAAAAAAAAAAAAGACACAGTCACCCCAATGTTCACTGCAGCACTATTTACAATAGCCAGGTCATGGAAGCAACCTAAACGCCCATCGACAGACGAATGGATAAAGAAGATGTGGTACATGTATACAATGGAATATTACTCAGCCATAAAAAAGAACAAAATTGAGTCATTTGTTGAGACGTGGATGGATCTAGAGACTGTCATACAGAGTGAAGTAAGTCAGAAAGAGAAAAACAAATATCGTATATTAATGTATGTATGTGGAACCTAGAAAAATGGTACAGATGAACCGGTTTGCAGGGCAGAAGTTGAGACACAGATGTAGAGAAAAAATCGTACGGACACCAAGAGGGGAAAACCGCGGTGGGGTGGGGATGGTGGTGTGTTGAACTGGGCGATTGGGATTGACATGTATACACTGATGTGTATAAAATTGATGACTAATAAGAACCTGCAGTATAAAAAAACAAACAAACAAAAAACTAATACTAAACTTTCTTTGGGTTATTTGTATGGAAATATGTTAATATAAATGTTTCAGACATTACATGAAATTTCTAAAAAAATAAATTAAATAAAATTCAAAAATTTTAAAAATAAATAAATAAATAATTTTTTTAAAAAAAGTACAGGAGGTCTGGACTTACAATTAGCATCTGAACCAGGGGCAGGCTTGTGGGACTGAGCCCTTAATTTGAGGGATCTGACACTCACTCCAGGTAGACAGTGTGAGAAATGAGTTGAATTGAGTTGTAGGACACCCAGCTGGTGTCAAAGCTGGTCTTTGTGGAAAAACACACACCACACACACACACATTTTGTATCAGAAGTGTTCTGTAAAAATCATAGCAGTAGAGCTTCAGACATACCTGGATTTGATTTTCAATTTCATCATGTTTTAGGCTAGGGAACCTTAGGGGAATCTGCTCAACCTAAGTCTTCTCATCTGTAAAATGTGGATAATATCCACAATCAGATTTTTGTGAAGATTATAGAATGATGTCAACATGCTCAAACATTAATTAACTGTCAAATGAATGAATGAATGAATAATAGCTAATACTTAACATAGCACTTAATATGTGCAAGGCACTTTTCTAAGTATTATTTTAACTTGTTTAATGTTCAAAACAACTCTAGAAGAGAGATATTATTATTATCCCCATTTATAGATGAGGGAACTGAGGCACAGAGAAGATAACTAATTTGCTGAAGGTCAAACATCAAAGGAAGTGGCAGATTTCAGTTTTAAACCCAGGTCTGACTACTGATCCCATGTTCTACCCACTGTGATGCTTTGCACAGAACTTGGCGCATGGTGAGTGTTCAGTAATCAGTCGATATTATTATTGTTGCTGTCATATTGCTAATGACGTACAGGGAGTGTTTCCAAACTGAGGTCTGTGTACCCGTGGTGGTATATGTTATTTTAAGTAGTACATCAATAAACTTTAAAAACTTCATACCCCCCCCAAAAAAAAAAAACAAAAAACTTCATACCCATGATTTCATTTTAATGAGTATTAGAAAGAAAAATAAGTAGCACATCAAACCTGGGATTTCACTGATACTATCCTGTGATAAGGCTAATTTTTTTTTAAGTGAGTCAATTTAAAAACAGATATGGAGTATTAATAATATGGCAGAAGTCAGGGCAGCAGTATATTAATGTCTATAATGGCATCTGATGAAAAAGGGCATAGGGTTTGGAGTCATCCAGAGCTGGCTTCAAGACCCAGGGCTACTGCTTCCAGCTGTTGGAACCATGGGAAAGTTACTAACTTCTCTGAGCCTGAAGTCGGAACAACAGCGCTACCTAAGATGACAAAGTACTAAAATCCCTGCACCACTGGACCTCAGCAATCGCCAGTCCATCTCCACCCTCCAGGCAACCCCCACTCTAGGCATCTGCACTGCCCTCACTCATGTCTTTCCCCATCACCTCTACCTCATCCTCCTTAATCTATCTGAGATCTAGGATCTCTGGGCACCATTCTGGGGGCCCAGGGATTCTCCTCACAACTTCACTCCAGCAGTGAACTTCACTCCCTTCTCCCTCCTCAGTTGTGTTGATAATAAAATTTGGAGACTCCACAGGAATCCAAGTAGGAAGATGCTCCAGGGACACTGGCAGAAATTAGATTTTTTTCAATTACCGGAGGCAAAGGGCTTCATGTTGTTCTAGTAATGCAAACTGCTTATTTGCTGTTTCCCTCTTCAGTCCTAGCCGGGGCCCTGCCAGTGATTGATGGCCATAAGAGAAGAGAGCGCACGCATCCAGGGCTCCTGTTTCCAAGTACCCTTGATCTCAATCGGCAGAGCGAGTTGGCTCCCTGGGCTTGATGCAGCGGCCTCTGGATGATGGAAGGCAGCCAGGGACGAAGATGTTTTACAGCTGGGAACTTTGCCCGGCCTTCCAACCAGATCCCCTCCTAAAGCTACCCACATGCCAAATACTAGCAACGGCCAGACCAAGGAATCAAAGAACTTCATACAAGTCCAGCAGGAGCTGAGGCCCAAGGAAAGACAGGACTCGCCCAGTCGTAGCTGTCACGCCAGGTGATGAACTGGGATTGTAACTCAAGTCCTCTTGTTAGTGTGACTTTTCCTCACTCTTCTATAGACAAGAGATGTTAGTCCCAAAGTAAACCCACTGACACCTCAATAACAAAGTGCAGTTTCTCATGGCTTAATATGAGTTCAGAGACTGGTAAAGGAAAGTTCAGTTTTGATCAGTACCACTGCAACATACCAGGTGCTGTGCTAAGTACTTTACATACATTATTTCTTTTAATATAACCCCACAAGGTAGAAACTATTAGTATCCACATTTTATAGATGAGGAAGTGAAATTCAGAGACATTAAAAAACTTCTTCCAAGATCAAAAGACCCAATACACTCTGAGGCACAGATTGAAACCCAAATTGTTCAAATTGCTGAAGTTCTTCCCACCTTACCATTTGGCTTCCTGCTTTCCATTGTTTTGTTTTTAACAAACTTTTATTTATTTGTTTGTTTGTTTGTTTATGGCTGCGTTGGGTCTTCATTGCTGCACGCGGGCTTTCTCTAGCTGCGGCGAGCGGGGGCTACTCTTCGTTGCGGTGCGCAGGCTTCTCATTGCGGTGGCTTCCCTTGTTGTGGAGCACGGGCTCTAGGTGCGCAGGCTTCAGTAGTTGTGGCACGTGGGCTCAGTAGTTGTGGCTCGCGGGCTCTAGAGCACAGGCTCAGAAGTTGTGGTGCACGGGCTCAGCTGCTCCAGCATGTGGGATCCTCCTGAACCAGGGATCGAACCTGTGTCCCCTGCATTGGCAGGCAGGCTCCCAACCACTGCACCACCAGGGAAGCCCCTGTTTTCCATTGGTGAAAGCCCCATCTTCCCTGGTATATTTCATTTATCAATCAGTGGAACCTAAGTGGATATTTGTTTCAATATTCACTTAATACCTAGTTGCTCCATTGAACTGTGAGCTTTACGAAGGCAGGGACAATCCAGTGACAAAGACAGACATTCAACAGATGATTCCATCACTCCCCTGACCATCCAACCCAAAGAGTGCCTCCTCCTCTCTAGTCTCCTCTTTCCATCAAATTCTATCTAATAACGTAGAGATGTCAGTCATTGCCTGCCTACACATGCCTCCTCCTGGGATAATCTATTCTCAAAGGCTGCCATGTACCATGTGACCCACCCCCACTGGAGCCACAGTTGACAGGCCCAGGAACAGACCCACAACTCATGAGTGGCCAATCTAGTGGCTGATCTAACTCTCTGGACTTGCTTCTAAGCTGGACAAGATGAGATGAGCCAATCTGAGCATAGCACGACTCTGAACTAAGCAACACAAAGGGAAGTTCTCAGTGGACAGTAATATTGAAAGAGCTAAGTTGTGATGGCAGGTGGAGGTGATGAGGGTCAGCCTTGACGTTAAAAGGGAAGAGGAAGAAACTATGAATAGCAGCAGAGGACGAGTGCTGGGAAGAAGAGAAAGGAAGAGATGCACTGAGAGAAGCAGAGAAGGGACACAATAGCCAAGGAGGAACAAATGGCTGGGACCTGGAGTTGCCTTATTTCCTGCCCTTCCTGAAGCCTGGTTCTTGACATTTCTCTGGGTTCCTAAGCACATGTGTCCTTTCCATTAACAAACAACAAATTTCATTTTTTCCTAAGGGAACTTAAGTGAAACTCTTTGCAATTAAAAAAAAAAAAAAATTTTTCCTCCAACCCATTCCTGCAAAGCCCTGATTTTGGTGCTGATGGAGGTGGTCACAGGTTTTAATCCATCGTGAAAGTAATTCTCAAACCTCAGTGTACGTTAGAATCACTGGAAGACACATTTAAAATGCATCTTGCTAGTTGTAATCAAGATGTTGACTCCTGTCCTTCAAGTCCCACTGTGACCCCCCCAGAGGTTCAAGGGAGCGTGGATACAGGAAATGGACAAGGCTGTGAGTAACCTTGTCTGTACTTACTCAGCTTAGCCAAGGGAGAAATCCCCACATACACCCAAGTGTATTTCTCGACCTTCCTCTCTGACACACACAGTTACACAGCTCTGGCTCATTCCCCAAATGACCTCCAGTTCCCACATCAGACACCACCCCGATCTGGCTCCATTAGCCACCGTCCCAATTCCAGCCTTCGCCTCTGCTTCCTCAAGTGAACTGGGAATGCAGATGCAAGACTTCAGATGCTCCCTCTTCCCAGAAGAGGCTGCATTATAAAAACACCCACTCCTGCTCTGCCAACCGCATCTCCTTGCATTTCTCTCCCTAACCCCCCCCGTCCCTCTCTTTCTAATTATCCCAAAGAGAAGGAAGATTAAAAATTAATGCCCTGAGGATAGGAGTCAGAGATGTCATTATTTTGATTCAAACCACAGGCATGGAGGAATCTGATCTAAGCTTTAGGAGCAAAGTAACCTAGGACACGATTTGGAAAACCTTGATTAATTGGAACTTACCTCTAGGTAACCAGATTTTTTTCTCCCAGTGCTGCAGTTTTAGGGGATGCTACAAAGTGTAATAAATGAAATTCAGAAAACATATTCACGCAAAAAATGCAACTTGTGGTGGGGGAGTGTGGGAATCACACAAAAGGTTTAGCCTCATCTGTACATACCAGAGTCCTGTAAATTGTCAATTAATGTGCAGAACGATGAGGTCAAGGAAGTTCCTACAGGATTGCTACACAAAGGAAGACTTGGTTGTTTTCATTGACTCTACTTCTAAAGCAGAAAAGCAGACTTTCTTTGAGGGAGACATGCAGAAACAAAAGTTTAAACTAGAAGTAATTTTATATGACCTCAGTTAACCAGAAATGGAAACTCAAATGAACAGCAGGCACCCATCTCCCTCTCCACGCACCCCCCCCCATTTTATTCCCAAAATATGCCATTTAGAGAATTTTGCCAACCAAGGAAAGGGAAACATACAAGAATTATAATAGATATCATTTAATACTTAATTGTGTGCTAACTACTGCATTAAATACTTCAAGTGCATTATATCTCATAATCCTCACCAAAGGTTTTATTATTATCATCCTAATTTTCAAGATGAAGCAACAGAGGCTAGAAAGGATAAATTATCCAATGTAATAAGGTCCCAAAGTTATGTACTTAACAAATACCAAACAGCCTAGGTGACATTGCCACTCTCTCCCTCCAGTTTAAGACCATACTTTATATTGTTTAAGGAAGGAATTAATGATGAAACAATACAGACCAATGGAAAAAATTAAAGTCTAAAGAGATCAGGTAAGTAAAAGGCTTTAACAAATATGCCAGCCCTACATAGGAAGCCAGCTGGAAGGTTGGCACTGCTTACTACTTCTTTTTTTTTTTCTTTTTTTTTAATTATTTTTTATTTTTTAATGCTATTCTTGTCTGCTTACATTCTTTTTATTTATGTATGTATGTATGTATGGTATGGCTGTGTTGGGTCTTCGTTTCTGTGCGAGGGCTTTCTCTAGTTGTGGCAAGCGGGGGCCACTCTTCATCGCGGTGCACGGGCCTCTCACTATCGCGGCCTCTCGTTGCCGAGCACAGGCTCCAGACGCGCAGGCTCAGTAATTGTGGCTCACGGGCCGAGTTGCTCCGCGGCATGTGGGATCTTCCCAGACCAGGGCTCGAACCCGCGTCCCCTGCATTGGCAGGCAGATTCTCAACCACTGCGCCACCAGGGAAGCCCCTTACTACTTCTTATTAAATCTCAGCCCTCCTTTGTGCTGAGGACACAGTAATTTGGTTCCTGGAAGCCAGCTGGGACAGAGCTAGAACTTACTGCAAAGCTATCCTCATGCAATTTATGTGTATCTTTCAAATAAATGGGAAGAGGCCACCTCTGAGGTGCCTGAATTACTGTTCAACTTCTAGCACCTTTAGGACCAAAAATAATTAACTTTTCCAGTATCTTTAAAGTAGGGTCCCAAAAATGTCATCTTCTTCCCCACTGAAAATTAAGCTAAAATAACAAAACATCAGCATTTATTTCTGCTGACTGAGGAAGGCAGTTTTATTCCCTGGAAAGTGACCCTAAACTAGAGGATAAAGACTAGGGATCTTCACCCCCATCTAGTTATGAACAAGTTGTGTGATGTTGGGCCCGTCACTTGGCCTGTCCATGCTTCACTTACCTCATCCACCAAATGGAGACATGGTCAACTACTCTGTTATGACCAGTGCAGGAGATCACGGTGCATCCGGGGTACATTAGTCATAATCCAAAGTGCCACTGGGCTATCAGACACCATTCTAGCAGGTATGGTGAGGGGAGGCTCTGAACCTTGGAGACCCCTGGGATTCTTGCCACCTGGAATAGGAGTCAACCATATCCAGTTGCTGGCCTGTTTCTGTTCCTCAGATTCTATTCCTTGTATCTGTGCTCATTTCTGCCTTCCCTTTGCCTTAGCCCTGGAATGGAAGCTTATAGTGAATGCCTATGTGGCTACTGCGGCCTTCTAACTGGTCTCTTTGATTCCAGGCTCTATCACCTGCACAGCTACCCTCACGCCTTCCTATTCACCCTGGTTTATTCCAGAAATCTTCCCAAGCACCGCTTTCAGGGCATTCCCTAATTCTGACACCCCCAGTGGTTTCTCAATGCCTACAGGACAAAATCCCAACTGTTCATATGGCTTGTCCAGTTTCTCCATTCTCTGTCCTCATCTTTTTCATTCATGGATTTTCGCACTCAACAAGTATTACCTAAAGACCTATCAGACATCAGGCAGTGTGTTGGATGCTGGGGAATTGACCTAGCGTCTGCCCTCAGGGAGCTTACAGTCTGGGTTGTTGTAGGTAAAATGCCTTAAGCCAACTCTCTCTCTCCCCGTGTGCCAGTGTATTAGTCTGCTAGGGCTGCCATAGCAAAATACCGTGGAATAGGTGGCTTAAACAACAGAAAGTTATTTTCTCACAGTTCTGGAGGCTTGAAGTCCAAAATCCAGGTGTCAGCAGGTATGATTTCTCCGAGGCTTCTCTTTGTGGCTTGCAGATGGCAGCCTTCTCACTATATCCTCACACGGCCTTTCCTCTGTGCACACATCCCTTCCTCTTCTCAGAAGGACACCAGTCATAGCAGATTAGGGCCCCACCCTTTTGTCCTCATTTAACCTGAATTATCTCCTTGAAGGGCCTATCTCCAAACACAGTCCCATTCTGAGGTATACTTCAGCATATGAATTTGGGGCAGGGGGACACAATTCAGTCTACCCTGCGAGCTGCTTATTTAGTGCTCCCTCCAGTGTGCTCCTCACTCAGCCTCTTATAGGCAGAGCTCAAGTTCCTCCTCCTCCAGGGAAGCACTCTCTGCCCACCCTCTCACCCCTGCCAACCTCTCCAAGCCAGACACACGCTTATGTAACGTCACTGTCACTGCTGGTTGAACTGACTCCTCCAAGGCAAGGGAAGTGCCAAGAGACCAGAGACAGTATCTAAGCTCATCATTATGACCCCAGAGCCTCATGCTGTGGCTGGCTGGCATACAGTAGGGACTCAATAAATAAATGTGGGATGAATGAATGCATAAATGAGACTGGTCTTGAGCTGTCTCACATTCTCCACACTGGAATGAAAGCAGGGCATTGCCCTGGCCCCTTTGCCAGCCTCTCTCCTCCTATACCTGAACGGAAGCTCAAAGCTTACTGAATTGAGTTGCATCCGACTACAGTCTTTTTCCAGCCCTCAGTGACATATGACACGTGCTGTGGGAGGCCCTCGGTGCACATCCCCTGAGCGTTTGGTTAACACCTCCTCCACGCATGCCAGGCAGAGAGGCAGGCCATCCAGGCAGGGAGGTGTCTGGAGGCTGATCAACTTGTAACTGCTGCCACCTCCGGCTACAAAGGGGCGGCAGCAGCACATGGGCCCAGGCCGAAGAGCAAGCATCTCAGCTCATCTGGAAAGAGCTCAGGGAGCTGGGGCTGGAGCTGCATTTTTACCTGACATGTGAGCATCCATTCGTCCAGAGCCCTGACCACACTGGCAGCATCTCAGAGCTCAGATCACTAGGAGGAGAATTCCTCTACAGTGGCTCAGCCTCACCATGGCCGGAGACTGACCTTGGGGAGGGTGGTGGCATGGAGCTCTGATTTCAGGAATGATATGGACATAGTTCCCAGATAAACAAACACCTGTAAGATGCCACACAGGCAAACCCTGCTATGGTGTATGTATGCACGCACGTGTGTGTATGTGTATGTCCATGTATACACAAGTACACAACTAAAAGGAAGTTAGAAGAAACTATTTTTAAAGTAAATTCCAGTTAAAAATTTTTAGAGATATAATCCTAATGGGTAGGTGAAACTACAGTGAGGTGCTGGAGCCTAGCAGACAAAATAAGTTGTGGAAACTTGGAGAAATCCTTTCCTTTGCATCTGTAAAATGGGTTGGTAATACCTACATCAAGGGCTTGGGGGAGATCTAAATGAGATAACATGAGTGCCTAGTACACTCTCTGCACATAGCAGTTGTACAATATGTTAGTTACTTTCCCTATCCTTAGCCTATTTCTTAATCCTTTCTGAAAGATTCACTAAATCTAAGTCATGTGTGCTTGGGAAAAGTACCTTAAAATACATCTTGTTTTCCTTCTTTGCCTGAAAAGAAATAACAACTGCTCTGCTTCCACTCGTGCAAACCAAGCAAAAGAGCACTTCTGCTGTAAGAAGCATTAGAAGGTGTCATTACTTCAAGTCGCTCCAAAGGGCTGCAAGTCCCCTCCAGCCACCGACGTACCAAAGCTTGGCAACATCTTAGATTCATCCCTCTCTGTCAGTCTAGGGACTAGTCTAGTCGCTAACCCAAATTCTTCTGCTCCTTCCTTCAAAATATCGCTTCAATAGGCCCCTTCTTTCTATTCCACTCACCAGACCCAATCTAGTCTCCCGAATCAAATGTATTCAATCACTGCAGCGAACTCCTAACCATCTCCTTGAATCCTATTTCTCCCTCTTCTCTCTCTAAGAGTGGACAACATATTAAACCAGTCCTTTTGGAAGATCAGATTCAGCTTCAGGACCACAGGGAAAAAGAAATCTCAAAGCAACAATTAACGTTCATTCATTCAACCAATATTTACTGGTGCCTACTGTGTGCCAGGGGATGAAGAGATGGGCAAGACCAGTTCCTTCTTCAATGAGCCAACAATCTAGTACAGGGTGTGGCATGTAGAAAAACATCTGGGCCATGAGGAGAATGCCGTGAACTGCTACCCCAGCTGCATGTGAACAAGGTATTAGAAACAGGAGGAGGATGCACTCTTCGTGGAGGACGGATGAGGGGGTCTCAAGGTAGACAGGCGGGCATGTGCAAAAGCAAAGGCTCAGAGGTGGGGGAAACGTGAGGGTTGTTCATGAAACAGAAATGAGAGTTTGGCGAGAGAATATTTGGATAAAAGAGAATGGGAGACTATAATCATCACAGCAATTCCCACTCACTGATTATTTACCATGTTCCAGGCACAGGGCTAAGCATCTTACAAGCTATGAATAAATACCACTGAAAAAACAGCTCAGGGAGGTTACAGAACTCTTCCAGGGGTGAAGCTGAGGTCTATGAGACTCCAACGAGATTTGAGCTTCTACTTATTACACCCTAGAAGCTGGGCACAGCGTAAAGTGCCAGGGGCTGGGGAGGGTAAGGTCATAGCAGGAAATCACTGAATAGGATGACAACACTCCAGAAAGACTCCAAGAAGAGTAATCTGGCCAGGAGTGGAGGATGGTCTAAAGGAGAAATGGAAACAAGAGAGCCAGCCAGGAGGCTATGCCACCAGCCAAGCAAGAATTCCTGGACCTGAAATGAAGGTGGTGGCAGTAAGACCAGAAAGAAGAGACAGCTGCACATACAATGTAGCACAGGAGCAAGTGGGACTGATGATAGGATGAAAAGGTAGAGGACTTAGCAGGTGGTGGAGAAGGTAAAATTATTCTGAGCTGCAACCACGTGACGGGGAAGTCAGGGATGCCAGTAATAAAAATGAAGGGGAGAGGATGACAGGGCAAGTATGGTAATATCTTCCACTTTGTAGGGCAGCATTTGGCAACCCAGAGCTGTTCGGCCAACCCGGGAAATTTTAATTACACAAAGCCCAATTTCACTCTCTCCAAAGTCATTTTAAAAAACTGTCCCCAGGAAGTCTTTCATGCTGAGAAGCTGACAGCCCAGAGAATATTCAAACTAAGCCATCTTTGTCACCACTCAGTCATCAAGTATCTTAAAAACCCCTGAACAATTCTTACTTTATGTTCATCCTCTGTGGGAAAGCTCCGTCTGTGAAGGACAAACTTCTAAGGAGGAGTAGAGAAAAAAATCAATCAAAAAGTCATTCCCTTGACTGATCAATAGGTGTCTGTCAGGGAAACTTTACTTCTCCCATCTGTGCTAGTTAAGTGGGTTCTTACAGCACTGAACAATACTTACCTCACTGAATTTCTCTCCGTGGCAATTTGCAGCCCCATGCCTCTCCGGATTTTTCCTGACGTCAGCACAGAATTTGAATTTGACAAGTGCTAGGGATGCATGGGGAGCTACTGTCCATAAGTGGCACCAAGATAAGTCCCCCAAGGGGGAGTTCTGAATGGCACCCCTCCCTGCTGCGGGGTGAGTCTGGGCACGTTCACATCTGAAGTCTGCCATCCGATCTTCCCATGGTCAGCTGCTGCTCATCACTGAGGTCTCCACTCAAAATGCACTTCCCTAGGGGGGCATCCCTTATACCCAGCTACAACACACCCTCTTGGGGTCAAGAAATGGTCTATATCTTGACCTGTGTGGTGGCTGCACAGGTGTAATAGAGATAAAAAAAAATTCATCAAGCTGTAAATTTAAGAAGCATGGACTTTACTGAATGTAAGTCACACCTCAATTAAAAGAAAATTAAAAAATAATTATAAGTATGAAATTCACCCTTGCCATACTCATGACACTACCCAGACCTATTTATTTTCTTTAGCATGTAGGCCATTGTCTGCAAATAGATGATGTAGCTGTCAAGAGAGGTACTGTCCAACACTGTAGCCAACTAGTCTATTTAAGCTTAAATTAATTTAAACTAAATGAGAACAAACTTTTTTTCTTTGGCCACACCGTGCAGCATTCGGGATCTTAGTTCTCCGACCAGGGATCGAACCCATGCCTGCTGTAGTGGAAGTGCAGAGTCCTAACCACTGGACCGCCAGGGAATTCCCAATTTAAACTAAATGAGGTCCTCAGTCATATTAGCCACATTTCAAGTGCTCCGTGGCCAGATATGACTAGTGGCTACTGACGTGCACGGTTCATGAATGGAACATTTCCATCATTGCAGAAAGTTGGATGGAAAGTGCTAGTCTAGAATGTAAGCTTCAGGAAGAAAGCGATCATGTCTGTCTAGTTGATACCCAGCTCCAAGAATAGGACTTGGCACATGGAAGGTACTTCATAAATACTTGCTGAATAGATGAAAAAAGGAATTTTGTAATACCAAAAAAAAAAAAAAATCACAGAGCAAAAACCAAAACCTGGAAACATCCTAACTGTACAAACAAGGGATTAGTTAAATAAATTTTGGCACATTCTATAATGGAACTCTCTCTAGTCATTAAAAGGCATGAGGTAGGTGTGCATGTAATGACTCAGACAGATGTCCACATTATATTAAGTGGAAAAACAAGGTTCTTAAAAATATGTTCAGTAAGATTTCCTTTTATTAAGAAACACACACCAAGAGTAGTCAGGAATGCTATATATCAAACTGTTAATAGCAGTCACTGCTGGATAAAACTAGAGAAAAGAGGAATTTACACTCTGAATTCTTCTGTAATGTTTGAATGTGTAATGAGTGTGTATTCCTTGAGTATTTTTTTAAAGATTTAAAACAAAATCACATGTAGCCCTCTAAGAACAAAAGGAAAATAAGAAATCTCACATTGCAAATTGTCCCAAGAATATACAGAACATTTCTTAAATAATTACCAATCACCAGAGTCCGTACCAGCTTTACTTCAGTTAATCTTAACAGTATCCCTATAATTAAATACTATTGTCCTCTTGGAAAATGTAGAATCTAATAGTCAGAGAGTTTAAGTAGCTTTCTCAGAGTCACACAGCACAATTGGAATTTGAACCCAGCTCTCTGGCACTCTTCACCACAGAAAGCACAGGCAAATACCCTCAAAGAGCCAGATCCTAGAGGAGCCCTCAACAAGGCACTCTATCTGTATGAAAACCAAAAAAAGGGCCAAGTTACAACAAGGTGCATGAAACCTACCAAACCTTAAAGAAAATGGCTTTGCTGCTCTGGACAGCAAGAAATATAGCAAAATGAAGCTGGCCACTCTCTCTCTGCCTTGTCTCCGCAGCTACCCACAATTGTCCTTCCCTGGATAACACACACACACACACACACACACACACACACACACGCTCACTGACAGCAATGCCACAAGGATCTGGTGCCAGTGAACGCGTGGTAACTTAAGCATGCTGATGGAGATTTCCCAGCTCCCCTACGGATGCCTTGATTGTGCCTTTGTTGGATTTTCAGCCAATCCCCCCTGAAGAGGGGTTTTCAGCTCACCCGAGATATCTGAGCCAAAACACTGGAGAGTCGCCTTTCAGCTCCGGGGACAAGACATTCCAGGCTGTGTGCCGGGAGGCTTGTTCAGCTTCACACTTGACACAAATGGGGTGTGTGTTTACCCACAAACACACACATGCACACACCAACAGAAGCTGCTGCCGCCAACAGAAGCTGTTGCAGTGGCGGTATTTCTACAAGAGTACCCAGAACTGTACTCGAGCAATATGGAACTATAATTACAATGCCTATCAGAAAAAGCAATCTAATTCCTCCTCAGCAAAGTTTCAACCACTGCCTGGAAAATTCAGTAGGAGATGAAATGTAATACTCTATTAAGCCTTATTTTGCCAGCACAAGTGAGAGCTCACTCAAGCATGGAGAGTCATTAAAACGGATCTTACATATATCATTATAAATTTAATAATCGCCATGACAGCTAGAGTTCAAGTTAAAATGAATGTCAGCTGAGCATGACCAATTGATGTTAACCCAGCTGCCGCGGAGCCTCACTTGGGGTTATATTCTACTTCCAGAGGCGCCATAGTACATGTGGACCCAACACAGCCAGAGCCAAGAACAGATGGGAAATGCAGATATCCATACCTAACCAAGGAGAGGCTGTCATAATTGCATATTATCTCGGTGTACCAGCCCAATTAAAATACTCTACAGTGTCAGAGGTCCCAAATGTTCCTCCACTAAATTGTCTGGATATCAAACTTGGCTTATACTTAGTAAAACGCAGTCAGTCCTAGGATCTGTTCACAACAATTACCAGTTTTCCTCCCATCTCTCAGAAAGCTCCTGTAGAAATAGGAGCAGACGGGTCTAGCAGGTTATACACTGGATAAATTAAAGACCACAAAACAAATTTCACTTATCCAGGTGTCTAAGATAGTGGGCATTCTTCCCACATTATGGTGAGTGCAGCTTAAAGAGTGGAAACTTTTTTTAGAAATAGAGTAATTAACTGTGTTTTTAAAATATGGTTTGTTTCCATTTATGTTTATTTTTTTGAAGGTCAGAGCAAAGCCCCATACTAAATCCTTTTCACACACACACACACAGCCATTGAAAAGTATAGGGAAGAGGTGTAAGGCTAGTTTTCACCTCCACAGGTATTTCATACCAGAAAGAGATGATCTTTGAGACTCATGAAGAGAAGGGATACTCCACTCCACACGGAGAGAATACCAGAAGTTTTTCAACCATCCACAACATTTCAAAGGAAACATCAGAAATTATTTTCAGATTAACATAGACCCTGACTCTGCTTGTGCTGTATTTAACCCTGGCCACCCCTGGTCCCAGAAATTCCCCTGGGAATGAGGAAACACAGGAAAACCAGCCACTCAGTGCTACTCTAGACTGCATTTGGCTTTTGAAGACAAGTTGAACTTTAACTGCAAGACACAAGTCCTGGGTGACTGCAGTTTTCAGACCAATGACAGCAAATGACCCACACTCAACGGGCCTTTTTAAATGGCTTTGACATTCTCACAGATGTGGCCAAAGAGTGGAGTAGAATATGGTTTTGATCCATAAACACAAGAGCCAGCAGACCACATGGTGAATAACTCAAATGAAACCACCGCTGTCAAGAGTACCATTTCCAAACGGTGCTAACAGCATATAAATCCCAAAGGGGGGCTTCAGTACAAATAAGCTCATATTTGACTTACAGAACACCAACACTTTTTGTTAACTCCCTGAGCTAAGGCTTATAAATCTTTGCCTTTCTGATTTTTTTCCCCTTCTTTCTCTCTCCCCTTGCCCAACAAGTCAAGGCTTCAAGTCCAGCACTAGGACCTGGCAAATCAAGAGCCACCATCCCACCTCCTTATCCAGAGAAAGACAAACCAGCATAATCAATGACAGCAACAACGCAGGCGACCACCTGGGCGCTCTGAATCATGCTTAGCAATTCTGGCGCCACAAGCCAGGCAACAAAGTTCTCACTTACCCTCTTTTGATCTTCCAGTCCGTGGGTTACCAGTCTTCTCTTCTGCTGTTGGCTGGACTCAGAAGCCGATTCCATTTCCCAGGAATAAGATCCCCTCTCTCCTTCAGCGATGCTTCCAAATCCACAGAGGAATAAAAGAACCCAGGCAAAAGTGATGCGTGCACGTGGCCTGACACGGCTCCTGCCAGCTGAGGAAATCCACACTACCTTTTCAAAGGTCTTCCCGACTTCTTAAAATCCACTCGGGAACCTCTTTCGCCATGGCTGCTTTAGCAATGAAGGTGGCTGCTGCCGGCATCGTGAGAGCTGGGACTTGGGGTTTTATTTCAGTTCCAGTGCTGGCTTCCTGAGAGCCCAGAGGACAGATTTGGGCAAAGACGAGTCCATATCCTGGGGCATGTGTCACATTACTGCCCCAGAAATCCTTCCCCTCACAGTCTCCTTGGCACTGATAATTTATACGTCAATAACAATGGAAATGGGCATTTAATCCACCGAGCTGATAGCATCCACATCCCTCTCCGGCAGCCCCTGACTCCCATAAATCACCACAAAGCTGCTCGCCAAGCCGCCCCTCACAGTCCCCGCGAGTGTTCATCACCGAGGTGGCTCCCTTCCTGGGCTGTCATCTTCCTCCTCGGAGGAAGACTCATACCTGAGGGGAAAATGTTCAATGGTCAGAATTGCCTTGTGTGGAGGAGGACAGGCTTGAGCTTCCTTGCCCACCATCTGGAGCCCAAACCCAGCAGCAGCCATCGATCTTCCTCCAAGCCTCGCCATGTTTGGAGTGCATCCCTGGACAAGCACCCGGGGGCCGCACAGGTTCCCCACTCCCACTGGGAAGAGACACACAGAGGACCTTGTTCTTCAAATACGCACACCGGAGACAGAAATGAGCTCTCTCTCGAACCCACGTGGGTGCATCGTCATCAAAAGAATAAGGCACCCAGGTATGATAAGACAGGGAAGCAATGGTCTCTGAAGCAAAAAGCCATCAGCATTTTTCCCCCAATTACAGCTGCGAAAGCAGCATGTGGCAGGTGAGACAACAGGGTCCACTGGGGAAGTGAAAAGAGCAGCCTAGATCATCTGAGGGCTGGAAGGCGACTGTGCAATAGAGCTGCATTCCCTGCATTCCCTGCCTCAGAACCTGCAGGCAGAGAAGGCACCCAGTCACCTCCGGGCTGACGTCACAGAAGCTCAGAGGGACAGGGAGGGAGGGAGGAGAGAGGAGGGACCTCTGCACCAAGGAAAACATTTCGCACGGGATGCACCTTCCATGAATGATCCGAGGGGTGGGAACATATGGGAGAATCCCCAAGAAGATGCACCAATAAATAATTATGAAAGCCTTTTCCCATAGCACCAGCACCACCAGAAAAGAAAGAAAAAAGGGGGAAAAGCTCTTTACTAAAAGGCACTAGTCTGTTGCCAGCGTTTCTAATCAACGCACTAGCCATTCTACAATTCAGGCCGCGCCAGCCTCCGGGAGAGCTGTGGCCAGATCCGGCCACAGCGGGCATCAGACAGAAGCCCTCAGACCCTCCCTTGCAGCTGTCCTGACCGGTGGCTACTTTGGAATGAGGCCGAAGCCACCGCCTGTCACAAAAGGCTTCCGCACGGCTCAGTGCCAAAGCAGGTTAAAAGGCGGATGAGAGACTCAGCCACGAAGGGTTTGTGAGGAGGAAGAGAACAGCTTCTCCTGGGAGAGAAGCTACAGAAAGGTTGAAGGCTTGTCCCACACCACATGAAACACTCGGCCAGAGAAGATTTCACCAAGTAAATGCCCAAATCACAAATCTGACTTTCTGAATTTGGCAAGAATCCATGAGAGCAGAATGTCCAGAAGACAGGCATCTCGTACACCCATGGGTGACAGATCTAAGACGCAGCATCAGTGAAGCCCTCTGCTGGCCCAGGAAATAGCTGAGCTTCCAGAGAAAGCCCTCTGGTTGCCCACCACCATCTCCACAGCCCCTTCAGGGGATCCTTGGCAGAGGTGAAAACTCTCAGATCCATTCTTTTTAGCTCCAGATTGCAATGCAAATAAACTCTGGCAAACTGGCTCCAAGTATTACCCTTTTCTGAATTTAAATTGAGACCTCAAACTAGAGGACTCAGACAGATCTAGGTTTGAATCTCAACTCTGAAACTTAACTCACTGTGTGACCTTGAGCAAGGAACTTAACCTCTCTGAGCCTCAGTGTTCTCATCTATAAAGTGGGGATAATGATAGCACATAGGAGTGGAAAGATCAAGATCACCTATTGACAGCAGGTGATCAAAAGATAACAACTGCTAACATGTACTGAATGCTTGCTCTATGCCAGGCACTGTTTACTGCCTTACATATTCATCCATTCAACCAGTCTCTATCAGGGGCTTGCTATGTGTCAGTCATCTTGCTCCAATTAGGGATTCTTAGCCTTGGGTTAGAGATGAGACAACTGATGAGGAGGAAGGTCAAGTAACTTGCCTAATGTCACACAGCTAAGAAGTTGTGGGGCTGGGATTTCAACCCACGTCTGACTGCAAAGTCCTTGCTCATAGCCATGCCTCTCTGGCAGGATCACTGTTATTTGGCTTTTCACAAGCAGCCTGAGTCCAGAGTCCACACTTTTTACAGCTCCTGGCTCTCCTCATGAATAATAATAAAAGAAAAAAAGCCACTGCCAAAAGGGTCTCCTACTTGGACGGGCCTTCTCCAGAGCAGCCGCTTCGTTCTCTGCTCTGAGATCTCTCATTTCTGAGAACAGCTCTGCACTCTGCACCAGACCCTAGCTCTCTCCCGGGCGAGACCCTGTCACATCCCATCATGCCAGCTGGTGCACACACCCCAAGTGCACATGGGGACAGACGTTCTCGCCACAGAAATACCTCCCCATCAGTGGGGAGTGGGAGGATGTTCAACACCTCCTGCGAGCCTTTTGTTTTTTTTCTGGGAGTCAGTCTCCACCAGTTCTGGGGCTGTCGCTGTCCCTGTGCTAGAGCCAGGGTAGGGAGGGGGTACCCAAGAAAGGGGAGAAGCAAGGATGCTGCTCTCAGCTCGCTGCCATATCCAATCAGTCTCCTGACAGGGGAGGGCAGACTTCATGAGAGGAAATCCTGATGTAAAAGCTCTGATTTCTTACTGCCCAGAGAAATCTCAGCAAGTTTTTAAACACACTTGAATAAAAAAAAAGAGCCGAACGGCAGGACTAACAGAATATTTTACTGGATGTTTGAGAAGTCAATGTTTGCTGGATTGATCCCTAAATGCAGCAACATAACAGCAGCTTCTCCACTCCATGCCCTAAGTCAGCCAGGAGCAGTGCAAGGGAAAGGGGAGAAAGAAGACTGGACCAGACTGGACCATAAGAGGGGTGGGGGGCAAGCCCAAGTCATTGTGGGCAAGCCCCAGCTCCTCCTTAAAGTCCAGAAGACAAGTCCAGCCATACTGAAGATATCCTGAGCACACGGTGTGGGCTTCCTCCTACTTCGTGAAACACAGTCTCCAAAAGCCTTCAATTTCCCACTCCACATGTGTCCAAGTCCTCCCCGCCTTCTGGGCAATCCCCAGGGGAAAAAATTTTAAAGACTGGTTTGGAGGCACAGCCCAGGACACGGGAGCCAGGCAAGGGTCTAGTCTCGGATACAGAGGCACCCTTTCCAGAGGCCCAGTGAGGTCCCTTCCTGCAATAAGACTCCATTTCCCAGTAAATGCCAATTTGGGACGCCAGGTGCCAGACAAGCCACAGGCCAGTCCCTCCCAGGTACAATGCACCCCTTCCTTCTGCCCAGGTATTGGAATTGTGAACCCATTTCATATGTTTTGGTAAAACCGCCTTCTTATTCTCCAAAGTTTTCAAAAATGGACAAAGTCCCTTTGGCCTTCTTACTTTTCTCCCTCTCCCCAGCTGCTCCTGCCCCCAGCTGGCTCCAAGACTGGGGAAACTGGTTCTAAACCTGGATTAAAGGTTATTGGGGTGAGAAAGGGCAGCCTGCCCTGCTTCATCTTTTAACTGGAGTTAAGCTTCTGAAACAGGGGTGCATCCGTCTTTGGAATGGTCTAATTAACACTCATCACCAACACAGCGTTTTTAATTAGTCTTCGGTGCCAATAGGGTAAACGGAGGAGCTTCTTGGCAATCAAGCCTTTCATTAATCAATCAATAAATAAGTTACATAAGATGTAAGAAAGAGAGCCAAGGAGGCATGGTGGTTTCTGGGCTGGTTTATTTTTTTTTTTCTTTTGGGGGTGGGGGGTTCTTTATTTCCTCCCAAAGGGAGCCCGCCAAGTCGGCCACTTCTGCTAAGCTGCCCTTGGCCACTTCTGCTAAGCTGCCGGGAAGGGCTGACCCAGCCGCCAACCCCGGCGCCTTTATTTGCGCACTACTAGGGAGCGGAGCGTGCTCCCGCCTCTTCCCTGAAGAAAAGAAAGGATCACACACAAAAATAAGTCACTAGGGCCTCAGCTGGGCGGCGCGGGCTGCTGCTGCTGCCTCCGCCGCTGGGGTCCCTTTGCCGGCAAGAAAGGAGCCGGCTCAGCGGAGCGCACACCCGCGAGGCGCCGTGGCTTCCCCTCCCAGCCCGCCGCCCTCGCCCTCGCCCTCGCCCCGCCGCCCGCGGCTCCCCGGAGCGTGGGAGAGAGCGACAGGGAAACTGGAGGCCCGGCCTAGCTGCCCTCGGCTCGGATCCACCTACACTCACACACACACACACACACACACACGCACACACACGGATATGGACACAGTGAAGAGACTCGGACACAGACTGACACAGGCATAGTAGACACTCGCAGAGGTCCAGACATAAACACACACGCAGACTTACACACACATACCCACAGCAGCTTAGATCACACACGAGGATGCACACCCACCCAGAGAGGGACGCGCGCAGACAGGTACCAGACCTACCAATAAAACAGAGGCACAGACAGAAAATGCACACATACTCTTAGATACACAGACAGGCACAGAGAAAAGAGACACACACACAAACACCAAAAATACATGGATACGCCGACAGAAGGATCCACAAACAGCGATACTCAGACACAAGCACCCGGAGAGGGCGTTCACAGACACCCACGCCAACAGCAAACACAGAAGGGCCCAGACGTGAGGATACACCCAGAGATCCAGTCACACAGAGGGAGAATCACGCACAGAGACACACAAACAGAAGACATCAGGAACACAAGAACACGCACAAGAAGATACACCCAGCCTCAGGCACGCACACCCAGAGAGACACACACCCACTCTGCATGGGGGCGTGTGCAGCGTAGCCCGAGGCCGGGGAAAGTGCGCCCCGGAGCTCGCAGAACCACCTCGGAGCACCGCGCCGCGCGCCCCAGCCCACATCTGCCGGGGAAGACTTTGCCGGCGCATCTCTGAACAAGGGCCCGCCAGCCGTCGGCGTGCGTCGGTCGCTGCGCGTCCGCCCGCTGGGTCTCTGTGCTGCGGCCACACGTCCAAGGAGGCCCCGGCCCTCCAGCAGGGTCCCGGGGTGGAGGTGTGGCCCCGCGCCGCTCCATGCGGGGCCAGCCCTCTCCCCGCCCGCAGTCCCCGCCCTGCCCGGCCCCCAGAGCCCAGCACAGAGCATCCGCAAGTCCTCTCCTCCCTGCTCGTCCCGTTGGGCGGCAAACTTTCCCCCGGTTGGTCCAGGCGCCGGGCAGCCCGGCCCAGCCCGACCCCAGGGGGACGGCGCTGGGAGCTCCTACCTGCGCCCACGCGGCTTTGCGGAGCCGCCGCCTCCAGCAGGTCTCGCACCGCGCTCCGGACCGCGCTCCTCAGCCGCGGCCGCCGCCGCTGCAGCCGCTCCTTGCCCTCCCGTTACCCGGGAAACCGCCTCCTCCTCCCTCCCGCCAACCAACCAGCACCATTCACATGGCGCCTCACAGCCAATGGGCGACCTCGCCATTCCGGGTCCCTTCCAGGGTCCCGAGCCCCTTCCCAGGCTAAGGGACCAGACGGGGAGGCTGGGGTTTCTCTGGAGCTGCTGCTACTAGAAGATGGGGTCCCGGGAGCCAGAGAGAGTCATCTGGTTTCTCCGCTGGTACCATTCTTCTGCGGGACAGATTTACCTGGCACTTTAATGTAGACCCGCATGACTGGAGAACCTGAGTCGGAAAATGCCCTAGGGCACCTACTTCAGCCTTTCACGAAAACCCGGAATCCTTTGGACAAGGAGCTGTCCAGCTTTGAACACCTCTCTCCATGGAGCGCTCGCAGTCTCCCAAGGCTATGCTTAGTGCCTTCTCCCTTTAGAGCTCTGACTGGGAGCAGGTTCTTTCCAACACGGAACTGATCCTGCCTCCTGACCAAGACCCATTTCTGCTCTCTTGGACGTGCAGAACAAGACTGCCAGGCTACCTAACAGGCCTTCAGAAATTAGAAGGCCACACACCCTATTCCCCAGGTGACCCTTCTTCAGAAGGCTCTTCGTTCATCTTTCATCTTTCCCCAGGACCATTCTGAAATCGGAGAGGCTTGCGCTCAGCTGTGTCCCCCTACCCCTCTTTCAGGTGCCAGGTGGGAGGAATCTCGGGATCCTAGCACTATTTGCAAATAAGACCTGAAATGGTGAAAACAAACGTTTTCTCATCTCTTAAACTGAGGTCAGTTCCCCAAACATGGAGTAAAAGGGGAGACAGGCAGGTCTGGAGAAGCACAGAGTGGTCACTTCCGTCTCTGAAGACCTCTTATTTCCCTCCTATTTCATCCTCCAATCAAAACTTGCTCCATCACATGGGGCATCCAAGGTGAGAAGGCAAGGAGTCCCATTGGTCCTGGCAGGAGGATGGCCTGGCCTTTCCAAAGCCTACAGATGCCACCAGACTGCAGGGCCTGTCCACACCACCACCTGGGGAGGACCATATGGGCCCAGCATTCTCAGGGTGCTGTGGACCCAGGAGCTCCGGACACAGGCCAAAGCAGAAGGCCAATCCTGCTGCTGGGCCTCTGGTTGAGGGGTGGGAGGAGATCCAGGCTCAGAAAGGGAGGTGCACTCGCCAGGTCTGGTGGTAGGAAGAGGGAGGGGCCTCCTCTCATTGAGAGCAGAGGGCTGAGCTGTGAGATGGCAGGGGTGAGGCAGCTGCAGCTGGGATGGAAGGGCACCTATGCTCGTGCTCACTCCAACACAGACACACGTGTTACACTCCTGGGTCCTGCCCCAGAGGGGCCCATTGAGACTGGTCACAAGACAGAACTGAAAAATGAAAACCACGCCGCTTTCTTAGCCAATTCCTGCAAGTCCCTCTGAGGTCATGTAAGCAATATGACCAGCAGGGAATGACAGGCGAGTAACATCATGTACCCAGCTGTAGGGAGTGTGATAGAGTTAGAACACGCAGATCTGAGCCAGACAGCCTGGGCTGGAATCCCCTCTCTGCTATTTATCAGCTATACGATCTAATCGCTGGACCTCCATTTTCTCAACTATAAAATAGAGAAGTTAATATTCCTCCCGACAGAGATGTTCTGAGGATCAGATGTGATCATAGGTGAGTGCATGTTTTGTAAGCAAGAATGAACCTTGCAGAGGAGAAGGGCTTTTATAATAAACCCAGTTTGCCCCTGTGATGGTTCATTTTATGTGTCAACTTGGCTAGGCTATGGTACCCAGTTTTTGTTCAAATACCAGTCTAGATGTTGCTATGAAACTATTTTTTTTAGAGGTTATTAACATTTAAATCAGAAGACTTTGAATAAAACAGATCACCTTCCATAATGTGGATGGGCCTCATCCACATCCATTTAGTTAAAGGCCTTAAGAGAAAAGACTGAGGTCCCCCTCAGAAAGAAGGAATTCTGCCTCCAGGCTATCTTTGTACTCACAACTGCAACATCAGCTCTTCTCTGGGCCTCCAGCCCGCCATCCTGCCCTCCAGATTTTGGACTTGACAGACCCCACAAGCACATGAGCCAATTCCTTCAAATAAATCCCTATCTATCTATCTGTCTATTGGAGGGGGGAAGAGAAAGAGCTATATAGATGTAGATAGAAAAATAAAAATATAAATACATATCCTGTTGGTTATGTTTCTCTGGAGAACTGTGACTAATACAGGCCCTTCCCAGAATGATGAGGATTTGCCAGGCAAATGCAAAGAGAGGAAACAACCAGGTGGCTGGATCTGTAGCCTGATCACGAGCCTACAGCTTGTTGGTGTGTATGTGTGTGTGTGTTTCCCCAAGTCTGGGCCAAGTGGGCATTGACATATTTTCACAGGTGGTTTTGATCCACCACTCTACACAACAACCTTTCCCTACTAGAGGTGGATATCTGGGGGAACATTTTTCTAAAATAGCTCCCTTTCTCTCCTGCCACTATGACTCCTGCCCAGTCCCCACCTGTACACTAAGATCCAAGAGGACAGAGTTAGTTCTAGGGAGATTCTGTCTGATCGCTCTCTCTCTCTCTCACACACACACACAGACACACACACACACACTGGAATCCCAAATGAGAGTTGTAGCAGTAAAGGCCTTAACACCTACTACCATCTGCAAGACCATTTTTGCCTTTATTAAGGATGCACAGATTTTAAAAAATCATATCCAATCACGCAGTTAGGGTCTTAACCCCAAATCTGTCCCTGTCACCTGAAGAAAGGGTTATTTCTATTTCACTGATGTAGAAAACCAGGAACCACAGTATAACCAGGTCTCCCAGGGGCTAGAACTGCAAGCCTAGGGACTCAGCTGCTCCCTCCGTGCCTTCAGGAGGGGGCTGCACCCTCTCTTGTCTCCCTTTCCGATCACTCGCCTTCCTCGTAGCCTAACACGGCTGCCTGTCCCAGTGTCTCTATCAGGGTCTTTCAGTGCAAATACCAATTACCCTCTGGAACTTAGTTCAGATTCTCATGGAAGAACCTGACCTTTGGGTCAGATCAGGGGGTCAATCAGCAGTAGCAAATATGAAAGAGACCTTTCAATGGTTGGACAATGTCAGACATTTGTAGCACACAGTGAAAGGGAGACATGCAAAGGTACTTACTTAACTCAGCTTCTGACTCCTAATACTAACCCCCTGCACCCCCATTTTCTTGTCTTCAAGAGTGCCCATGTTGCCCTCTTTCAGAGCTACGGAATCCCTGAACAAGTGAATTGTGAGGCACTTTAGGAAATTAAAGCATGTTCTGTTTTTCTATAAATTAAGGAGCATCTTTCATCCAATCTCAAGAAGACTTGAGGGGAAAAGTCTCTGGTTTAGGCCTCTGGAAAGCAGGCAGGTCTGGTAGATTCAGCACAGATACTGTCTTAACATGTGTGGGACATCAGAGAGGTGTCATCTTAAGTGCAAAAATGTTCTTCTCAGGCTTCCCTGGTGGCGCAGTGATTAAGAATATGCCTGCCAATGCAGGGGACACGGGTTCGAGCCCTGGTCCAGGAAGCTCCCACATGCCGCGGAGCAACTAAGCCCGTGAGCCACAACTACTGAGCCCACGTGCCACAACTACTGAAGCCCACGCACCTAGAGCCTGTGCTCTACAACAAGAGAAGCCACCGCAATGAGAAGCCCACGCACCGCAACAAAGAGTAGCCCCTGCTCGCCGCAACTAGAGAGAGCCTGCACGCAGCAACAAAGACCTAACACAGCCAAAAATAAAGACATAAAATAAATTTATTAAAAAAAAATGTTCTGGGCTTCCCTGGTGGCGCAGTGGTTGAGAATCTGCCTGCTAATGCAGGGGACACGGGTTCAAGCCCTGGTCTGGGAGGATCCCACATGCCGCGGAGCAACTGGGCCCGTGAGCCACAACTACTGAGCCTGCGCGTCTGGAGCCTGTGCTCTGCAACAAGAGGCCACGATAGTGAGAGGCCGGCGCACCGCGATGAAGAGTGGCCCCCGCTTGCCGCAACTAGAGGAAGCCCTCGCACAGAAACGAAGACCCCAACACTGCCAAATAAATAAATAAATAAATAAATAAATAATAACTTAAAAAAAAAAAAAAGGTAGGGACTGCCTCTATTTAAAAAAAAAAAAAAATGTTCTTCTCTCATGTCTTTAGTTGTCTGTGAATTGAACACAGGGCCACTTGGCCAGCAGGTGGGAAAGAAGATGGAAAATGTCCCTTTCCACCTTATCTTTTTGGATTGGTTAACTTTCATTATCTTTGGGGATCCAACTCTTAAGAATTTTCCCCAAAATCCTCGTCAGTATTGGTTGTTCTCTTCTCAGGCATCCCATACCATTTTGTACTCTTTTCTAGCACCTGCCACACCACACCATAATCATCCCTTTTCATGTTTCTCTCCCTGACTAGTCATTCATTCACATTCATCATTCACTCAACCCTGCAACAAATTTTATTGCCAATAAAGATTCTGAGATACAGCAGTGAACAAAGTAGGAAAGGTCTCTGCTCTCATGGTGAGAGTGGAGGAAGATGGAAGAGAAACAAGTATTTAGTCAAGATTACTTGCGAAAATAATTAGGGCTCCGCAGGGAATAAAAATAGGATGGTGTGATAGAGAATGACTAGGTGGGTAGCAGTAGGTGACTTCTTTGAGAAGAAATATAAACTGAGATCTGAATGATAAGAGGGATACAGCCATACAAGAATCAAGAGGAAGAACATTCCAGGCAGAGGCAGATCCTAGTGCAAAGGCCATGAGGGAAACGGCAAAACCACAAGCTTGGCGTGCTCATGGAGCAAAAAGAAGGTCAGTGTGACTAGAGCATAGTACTCACAGCCGTCTGGGGAAAAAAACAAGCCTAGGGAGGTAGCAGGGACAGGGGAGCGTCCATCCCTCTTTTCTGTACCCCTGCCTGATACCAGCTTTACCCTCACCCACCATATTTCCTTTCTTCTAAGACAGCTCAATTTGTCTCTGCCAACATCACAAACTAATCTCACTCTACACTCCCTCACCTCAGCCTTTCCCTCCAAGCACACCCCTTAAGTTTATGGTATATTATAACTGTATGATTTTGTTTTCTTGCTCCTTCATTCACTTAGTTGATAAATTTTATTGAGTGTCCACATATGCCAAGAACTTACATGCCTGTGCAGTATGATCTCATTGATGAGAACGCACGAAGAGTCAGGAGATCTCTGAGAAGTCAAAAGAGATGACGCAAAGGTTTGTGATAAAGGAGACAGCCTCTCCAGTCCTCGTTCAAAGCCTCTCTGCTCTTGGTTTACTCACACTTTTAATGGGGCTGGTTATCTCATTCTCAAGCCCACAGCAAATCAGAGGAAGGCACTGATCCCTAGAGTTGGCAAACTGACAACTCTAAGAAGTAAGAGAGGACAATCTGTCAGCAAGAGAAGAGACCAATAAACCTATGAAAACCAAAACAAAAGGTCCAGGCAATCTGGGACCATTTAGTGAATGGGCAATCAATCTTACACATCTCATCCATTCATTAAACTGCATGGATCCCTTGTAATGCTGACTCTGAATCCAACAGAGGTCTTAAAAGGCAGGGAAGATTTTAGTATCCAAGAAAGCTTTTCATACAAATTGGCTAAATGGAATTTAATGGACAAACCCAGGGTTTCTAAGAAAGTTCAGTTGTCAAAAATGACTGAATTCTGGACAGCCAATACTTGACACTGATTGAACTATTAATTACAATTTATTGAGCAACTCTTAAGATGTGCCAGTTGCTTTAAATACTTGACTTCAATCAAGCTCCACAACAAATCTACAAAGTCGGTACTATTTATTCCCTGTTTTCTGAAAGAGGAAAGAAGAGAAAACAGGCTCAGAGGGGTTAGGCAACTTGCCTTCAGTCACAAAGCTGGTTAGTGGCAGATCTTTTACAACCAAATAGAAAGATGAAAGACAGAATAAACAAAATTTACTTCTCTTTATTCCTCTTAACACCTAACATAAATCTGGGGATAGAGTAAGTTCTCAAAGTAGGGGCTCAGGGATCATTCATCCAAGAAATTTGTCCCAGGAATTGCGCCAGCATCTGGAGATACAGGGAAGAACTGGCCAGACGCAGACCCTGTCCTCAGGGCAGTGCAGCATGAAGAACTGACGAGTCTATCCCACCGGTTTGAAAACAATTAATTCGCTGTGATTCTATTAAATATGACTCTCATTCTGGATCTTTTGGAAGCAGCTGAAGTTTCACTCTTGAAAAAAATATGTGCCAGACTGTAGTAAAGTCAGAGGTTTATGTCTGAAGAAAATTCATGACCCCCACCTCTACTGTTCCCATTTCTTGGCAGCCTACAGTCCTCATTTTGTGTTTTCCCTTCTGCAACTTCACTGAAGAGTCACTTAATGGTAGTCACTTCAGCCTCCTCATCTGAAGAATGGTCATGGCGGGGGCGATGGGGCAGGGAGAGATAGATGGGCTGTGACATTCTGGTTCTCTCTCCCTCCTGCCCCTGGCAGGTTCTCCTCAAACTCTTCCCTCATCATCCTTCACTCAGCACCACCACGGCTGAGCAGCTAGAGTAGATGGAAGGAGTCTCTTTACCGGACTGATGGCGGGCCGAGACAATGCCGGATTGTCTGAAATAGACAGTAGCAGGGAGGGAGTTTACTGTCAGCTGGCAAGGGGTGGAAGCTGGGGGTGGGCGGGCTCTGGTTCCCCAGCCCCGAGTGGCTGGCGCTTCTGCAAGCATGGGAGGACGCTATAAAAACAGGCCTGCTGAGAAACACCCAGACAGGCAGCATGAGCATGTCAGTTGGGCTGTGGAGGAGTCAAATGTAGAGAAAGTGGCTTGGAGTGGAACACTCTAGGGAGGCTGGAATGGGTAACAAGATCCAAGCTGTAAGTTGATTTTAGTAGTTTTGGTTTTCAAGATATCTTAAAGAGAGGGCACGTATGTACTAGAAATGGAGTTGAAACTGAAATTTAAAACAAATCCAGTGAATATTTATTGAGTATCTGTGTCCCATGCAGGCAAGAATGAGATTCTTTGGAAGCCAAGAAATTAGGGGAAGAAGAGGTCTAGGGGGTCTAGGAAGGAAAACTCTGTGTGCCGGAGACATAAGATGAGCAACGAGCCAGTGGTGTGCAAGTGGCAGTCTCAGGCACCATGCTTCCTCCCAAAAACCAAAGGGATCCCCTATGGAAGGATTTTAAGCAGAAGCGGGAGTGATGTAGTCAGATGAGCTGCTTAGAGAAATGTTTGTGGTGACGAGTGTGAAGAATGGACTAGAGCAGGGAAGGCTGCAGACACGAAGACAGGAGGCAGCTGCAACAAAGCAAGCAAGACAGGGTGAGGACAGGGACTCAGGCAATGGCAGAAATATTCAGCCGTGTCACCAAGAGAATGTGGGGACTCCTGGATCCCACCACATTCAAACCAGAGCAACTCTACCATCTAAAAGAGAATGGGCATGTCCTCCTATATTTTGAGTAAAAGTTTCAGTCACCCCATATCTGAATAGTGTTTGCTTCCTGGATGTGTGACTCTCCATTGACATTTTGTTTCTCTAAATTCTTCAAAGGGAAGATTCTTGGCTTCAACGATGAGGCCACCCACCCTAGCTTCCTGTGTGTGGATCAAGACCTTTCCTGGGAAGGCAGGTGTGAGACCCCTGACTTGGCTACTTTGCATAGCACATTGGGAGTATTTGCATTTCCAAAGTCTTGTTTCTCCATTGAAAGGAGCCCCATTAGATTTTTTGTTGTTGTTTTTGTCCTGTGGCATCAGATGAAAGTGGCCTGGAAATCAATGCAAATTCCTTTCATCTCACAATGTGTCCAGTGGTCTAACTACTCAAAGCCCAACAGGCTGAGCAAGGATATACAGAAGAAAAGCTCCACTTCGATTCTTTTGGATGGGTTCCTGGCTGCCTCCTAACTAGTGCTCACACACACATGCACGCATGCGCACGCGCACGCACAATAAGCCCCCAGGGTCCACCCCCTCACACAAATCCTTCTTCAAGACACCTTTGAAGTCTGGTGATGTCACCACACTATGCCGTTGTCTTCTCCCCTGGGGTTGAGTGATGGCAGCCTACATATTCCAAATCCTCAAAGAAAATAAAAAACTCTCTTCTTTCTGGGTCAGTAGGTTAGCTTTGTGTTAAAAAAAAAACAACAACCAAAAAAAACAAAGATGAATCCTTCATGGAGAAATATATGAGTGCTGCTGACACGAATCTCTTTGCCTTCCTTTACCTGCAGAAATCTCCCCTGGAGATGGGATGCTTGGCTCTACGTGAGTTGTAAGCAGGTTCAGGTAATAGCACCCTGAGCTTCAGAGTCTAAATCCAGAGATTACAGCTCTATAAGACCTTATTTCTGATTAGCTTTTGTTCTGAGAATAGTTTTTAAATATTTAGGTCCAACTCCAGCAGACTTACTAAATATTTGGGGGTAGAAGGTAGGATGAGTTTATGATTTTTAAATATGGGAACTGTTGTGTTTGCCATCAGACTGAAAAAAAAAACCTTGTTAAAGTAATAGTAAATGCCATTGATGAGGACATGGGGAAACAAATTCAACAAATGTTTATTAAGAACATAATCTGTGCTAGGCATTACTCTAGGCTAGAGTCCTTGTGGTATAATAAATGGACAAAATCCTTGCTACATGGAATGTGCATTCTAGTGTAATTCATTGTGCTGAAAATGTGCATGCCTCTTAGAAGGCAGAATGAATCAAAAGCCTTAAAAATATGTGTACATGCCCTTTGGGACAATCGTGCACCCATATACATACAAGACTGTAAAGTTGTTTGGAAGAGTAAAAAATTGGGGGAAAAAAAACCTAAACACATTAAGTAACTAGTTAAATTAATTATAGTCCACTTTTACAACTGAATACCATACTACTATTAAAATAATGTAAAAGAACATTTGTTGATTTGGGAAAATGTTAATGATATATTGCTACGCAAAAAAAAAAGTTACAAAACAGTAGGTAGAGCATGATTCCATTTGTATAAAATAGATGGAAAAAATTAAGTGAAAGGTTATCACTTAATTTAGCATGTTTACTGAGCACTTACTACGTGCCTGGGCCTTGGAGTTACAGAAATGAACAAGATCAGCCAAGTCCTTTCCTTTGTGGAATTTGCGGTGGTTATCTTTGAGTGGCAGACTTTGGGGTAACTTTAATTTTTTCCATTTGTTTTTGTGTCTTCCATGTCTTCTAAACTGATCAGATATTCCTTTTTTAAATTACTTTAAAATTAAACATAATTAAAAAAATTAACTTTGGAGAGGTCATTTGTAGCTTGGGGTTGGAACATGGGCCTTAGAAATTAAAGCCCACCTCTTATGTCCTTCCTCCCTCTGCGGGAGTAACCCAGGATGGTCAAGAGTGGTACAGCCAGAGGGCAAGAATCAAAGAGATAGTGTGAGACAAGGACCAGCGTTGAAAAGAAGATGCCACATCTCTAGCCAGGATCTAGGGTGAGACAGACACAAAGCCAAGACCACAGGTAGGGAGAGGAAGCACAAAATGGAAGCCAAGGGGCAGAAGGCCTGCCTTTTGCCATGAATAGGGCTGAAGCCCATCAAACTACTCTTCCTTCTGGCTCTAAGGTACATTAGGGTGTCAGAAGGGGATAAAGGCCCAGGGTCAGGTGGGCCTCTTCTGCCACCTTCTTAAAATACATCTACCATTGAATCAGTAGTAAAACATTGAAAGCCATCCAAATACCCAATAAGGGAATGGTTAAGTAAGTTAAGGTTCTTTTAATACTTACCCATACAAATGTGGCCAAATAACATTTTGAGATGTTAGCTAAAGTTTTATTTCTTCTTTACAATGCCTTAGAGATTTGGAAATGCAATAAGAATGTTAGGTATTAGTGCACACTCTGGGAAGTGCCATGGCTTTCCCTACACCATCCCTCCCCTCCTTTCTGTCCCCTGTTTGGCCTCTCAGTCCTTCCATAACTGATGTATCCAATTTCCTGTATGACATTTGATTTCTGTTTTCCTAACTGGACTTTGACTAATCAGGAGCAGAAGCCTCCCTCACCCCCAACTGAGGTCTTGATACCATGTGAGACCCCTGGGAATTTATCACAATTCCAGGGGGAAGGAGGGAGGTTGAACATCCTAAATTAACTGAATTTACCCAAAAGAGACTTAGGAAAACTTTGGATGATTAAGTTTTTGTAGAACTGATTAAATTAGGTAGGATTTTTGTTTGTCTGTTTCTTCATTTTAGCCATTAGCTATAAACAGAGCTCAAAATAGAGTTTAAGTTGTAGAAAAATAAAATGATCATCTTTGAATATTTGAATATGTAACTTGTGAAATTCCTACTCACTACATTAAATATAAACATGAAATGAATGCATGCCATCACCATGACTAAGTAAAATTTATATACATGTAGATAAAGACAAGGAAAGAAATAGGAAAAATGAATTCCTTATGATGGGGTAGAAAGATAACATATGACTTTTAAAAAATCTATGTTATCCATTTTAAAAAGATACGTTTTCAAAGAAAACCCTTAGGGGTCACCTGGGAGCCTTAATAAACCAGACATCTCCTCCATCCCAGGGTCAACGTCTGTGTAAAATGGTAAAGATTCTTCCTCTGGAGCAGCACCAAGTGAATGGGGGCATTTTCACTATATGGAAAGCTGACAGAATGCAAGGTGTAAAGTTAAAAATATGGCAAGCAGCAAAGAATAGCAGAGGTACTAAGATACAAGCATCAGAAGCAAGTGTTAGAACCTTCCTGAAGCCGCATCATAATTAAACTAGGTCAGGTGGGAGGCTCTGATTACACCAGGCTGAGTAGGTGCAGAGCCAAGGCATCCAGAGAATATGAGGGCAATTTGTCCAATTTGGGGGTCATTTCCTCGCTGAGGTTAGAGACATAGCCCTGCTCTCCTACAAACCAGTCCTTGGTATCCCCTTGAAAGATATAATCCTGGGCTAGAGGAGCTGACCCACACTCCATGTCTTCATACCCACAGGGATGGAAGAATGATCTCTGCAGAAAATGTTGAAACGGAGACACTTAAAAAGTAATATGGCCCAGCAGGGACAGGTCAGCATAGTGGTCCCAACCATGGACTTGGAGCTTGGCAGACCCAGGTTTGATGCCAGCTAACCACATACTAGATATGTGACCCCAAGATAGCCCTTAACCTCTCTGAGCCTCAGTCTCTCTGTCTATATATGAGGATGATAATAATAGGACTTACCCTGAGGATTTGGGGGAGTAGGAGCTGAGATAAGGCCGATAAAATGCTTAGTACATAAGTGCTTAATCAATGTTAGCTGCCGTAATTATTTTTGAAATCAGAATCCCTAAGTTTAATTTTTTAGAATAAAGTAAAGGTATCAAATGAGCTGCAGATTGTGTACTAGTCACAATGGAAGAATGTGAAATGAACATGCTCCTGTTAAATGTTTCTGACGTGACTGTTGGCTGGCATGGTTGGGGGGGCGGTGGGGAAGGGGAATGAAAGAACCATAAAACCCAATCAGTAGAACTGAAGACCCAATGGAGGATGATTTACGGAAGCGCCATGGGAAACACACAAGCTTCAGGTTGCAAAGCGTTTTGAATGAGAGGTACCTCTGAGTGTTTACTCAGAAGCCCTCATCTATTTATAAACAACTCTTTCCTCTAGAGTTGAGACAAAAAGGACTTTCAGGTCACTCAGAGCAAACAGTCTGGGTCCTTGCCGTGCCACTCAGCGAGGGACAAGCTCAGGTAAACACCCCTCCCAATTCAACATGGCCCTGTGTCTGTCTCACCTGGGGTACCTCCTGGACCTGGGCAGATAAGATTTGGATGGGCAGGGAGAAAGGGCCACTGGGTAACTGGATTATTTTTCTTTTAATTGAAGTATAGTTGATTTACAATATTTTGTTAGTTTCAGGTGTACACCAAATTGATTGTTATATATGTATTTTTTTCAGATTCTTTTCCATTATAGGTTATTACAAGATACTGAATATAGTTCCCTGTGCTATACAGTAAATCCTTATTGCTTATCTGTTTCATGTAGTCTGTATCTGTTAATCTGGGTAACTGGTTTCTTTAGGCCACACAGCCAATCTCAGGAAATTTAATTCCAGAACTAAGCCTAATGCTCCCCAAACCTATGATTCTTGACATTTTGGAGTGTCAGTACTCCTGAAAGTTCAGTAAAAACTTTGGACCCTTCCCCAGAAAAATGCACACTATTTTACATATTATTTCAGCGTATTTATGAAGCCACATGAACCTCCTAATGTCTAGAGATAAATAGACCTACAGTTCATGGCAAGACTTTTTAATCCTTGAACAGAAAAATTCAAATGACATCTACTTAGGATAAATGATAATGTAAACACACACACACACACACACACACAATGCATTCTTTCTATAGCAAAGACCAGCTGCTCCCCTTACCAGAGTTTTTGCGTGACCCTTACAAATATCAGGGACTCATGTGGTAAAGCCCAATTTCCACTCACATTCCAAAATCCAATCACTCCCTCATGTCATGGACTTCTTTCCAAATGTTTACCATTCTGTGACATCCCCAAGGCACACCCCAGTTGTCCCTCCTAACCAGCTGGGCAGTCAAAGCAAGCCTCATTGCAAAGCTGTCAAGGCAAAGGCAAGAGGTTACATAATTCCAATTAGCAGAAGCTCCACCGACTCTAAACAGCTCCTTACCACTTCATCATCTTTCCCCTCCAAGGAAATAATCACAATTGCCACCAACATCCTGGAAACAAAAGCCGACAGAATAAACATGGTGCTCACCCAGCAGACCCCAGGATTAAAATGTAATCTCAAAATAAAGTCTAATAACTTTCCCCCTTTTGAACACACTTGGAATAAAATTAGCATATAAATCAAAGCTTAATTAGGACATTATAACAATGAACAGCACCGGCTGGTATTAAGGGTTTCAGACCCAATATGATGCATCGAATAAACACCGTAATTAGAGAACAAAATCAGGGCGGTCTCCTGGTAATCAATCACCCGGCTAGGTTCAAGCCTTTCAACTTGAGGGTCACCTCTGTTTTCTGTCTTGTGAATCTTGCCTTCCAGCCCGTCTCTCCCAGGAGACTTCATGCATCTTCCAGGCTGGTCCCTGGCACATCTCTCCAGCTCTTGGTCCTCAAAGAGTAGTCCTGGCACAAAGCAAGGATGGAAGAGACTTGCAGGTTGGTCAGAACAAGAGCTTGTGGGGTTCCAGAATGAAGCACTGATTCGTTATTTGAGCTGTACTAGGTCCTTTAGCTGCTGGTTTTATCCAATCCAGAAAAATAACTGCCTGAGGCAGAAAGCCAGAAATCCTTAAGATATGTCTCCTGTTTTCACTATGCTTCAGCCACACTGGCTCCCTTGCTGTTCCACACATACATACACCAAGCAAATGCCTGCCCCAGGGCCTTTGCGCGAGTTGTTTATTCTCCCTGGAATGCTCTTCTCCCACATGGCTTTCTCTCTCACTTCATCAGAGAGGTCCTCCTTACCTCTCTTATCTAAAATAGCACCTTCTATCACTCTTTAACTCTCTTTGCTGTAAGTTGGAAGAGCCATTTAAAAACGCCCTTCTACTCCATGTTTGTTCTAATTCAATTGCAAAATAAGAAAGAAAAACAAAAAGGCAAGGCAGATGGGAGAACAAAAATGTCACCTTTATTTCCAATAGAACTGACATTAGAAAATGAGACTTATACCTGTGGGCAAGTGGGCTTCTGGGTACCAACCTACAGATGAGGCACATAGAACCACCCGGCCTGGCTTTGCAGGACCAGACAGCAGGGGACCCTAAGAGGTAAGGCGGGAGGAGCAGAGCGGGCTGGTGCTTGCAGAGAGCAGGCTACGCCCAGCAGAAAGGAAGGCAGGACGAGCAGGGCCTCACATGCCCCACTATTCATCCGCAAATGGCCAACAGTGAACCAGCCCTTCCTCCCTAGAGGAGTGTTCCACAAGGGTGGGTCCTCCCCCGACATGGGAGGGACAGGAGGAAGGAAGATGTGGCTCCTACCCCCCACCCATCTTAGTTTTCTTCATAGCTCTCATCACCACCTGACGAATTACATCAGTATTTATTTATTTGCTGTCTTCCCACACTAAATGTAAACTTCAGGAGGACAGCTCTTTGCTTTGTTTACTGCTGCATCCTGAATCCCTAGGGCCTAGAACCGTGCCTGGTACACAGCAACATTCACTAAATAGTTGTGGAATAAATGAATGGGCAGAAGGAGTCTTTACTCGCATCTTCAGAGAAACACTGTATTCTTAGGCTGCACTGTGCCTGGGCCGTGGTCATCTCTAATCATATAGACTCACGGACTTTGGAAAGTCCTGGTATAATTACCTGTGATCTCCTTGAACACTGAACTGATTTCTTACCTGGTATAGCTTTCCTGACCTCTAATTCCACCTAGATTAAGCACCATGAACACAGGACACTGTCTGTCCTGCTCACTGCTGTGTCCCCTGCACCAAGCACACTATCTGGCACAATAAATGGTGGCAGAAGGAAAGGAGGGAGGAAGGAAGGATGGAAAGATGACTCTTCTTTCTAAGCCCCCTTCCCCAGGGCTGGTCCTCTCACCTAAAGAGAAGATGTGGTCCAGCCTTCAGCATTCAAAGAGAGAAGACATTATCATCTTCACCTAACAGATGAGGCCACAGGCCCAGAGAAGTTAAGCAATCTTCCCAAGGTCACACAAGCAGGGTCACAGGGAGTGGTGGTGGAAGGGACTAGGACCCAAACCTTCTGACTCCAAGGACAGTGCTTATCGTGTGATGCCTGCTCTCTTAGGACCATGGGTCATTAGCACCCCAGTCATGGCCCTGTTGGTCTGGAGCAGCTCTGACAAGGGCATCATGGCAAGGCCTCTTCCCTTCAGTGTCCAGTGAGAGAGGGGTCCACATGGCCTGAAGCTGGGCTTGGGCCTCCAGCCACCCAGGGCTGGGCCATCTGTTTAGATCATGCTAGGCCACAGGCAGAGGCCACCTCCAGCTCATCTGCCTGCCCAGTCCTGCTCCTTTTCCAAGTGTCTGCTGGCTCCCAGACCACCTGAGCCTTGCATGGAAACAGAGATCCCTTCCCAAGTCACATGTCCTGAGCATCTGGGCTCCATCCTGGCTCTGGCCCTGCTAGGGGTGGGAGGACTCAGATGAAATGTCACAGACTGTGTCCAAAGGGTCCCAGCCTGGAGTGGGAGGCAGATACATGAACAACTACAGTGTGGCTCCAGACCTGCCTCTTCTACATTAGACTCACCTACTGATGGTAGCTTCCACTACTGGGTATCCACCATGGGCCAAACATGAAGCCAAGCTCTTCATATCCACCAGCTCATTTCATTTCACAATAACTCTATGAAGCAGCTACGATTATCAGCAGTCCCATTTCACAGGTGAATAAACTGAGGCTGAGAAAGGTAAATTACTTGTTGAAAGTCCTACAGGTGGTATGTGGTCAAGATTCAAGTCCAAGTCTATCTAACTCCAAAACTGGAGAGCTTAAGCTTGTCTGGCCTATCCTGTCCTCTCCTGGGTTTGTCTTCTCCACAGGCTGCCTCTCCCCATGCTGACCAAGAACAAAGGATGAATAAGCAGGAGCCCTGCTATGCAGCAGCCTCCACACTCCGCCCAAACCCTTTCCATGGAGGATCGCTTGCCAACACGCACTGTCATCTCTCCACACCTTTGCTCATGCCGTTCTCTCTGCGTGGAACCCCATTCCCCATCCTGCAAAATCCAGCTCATTCTTCAAGGGCCTGTACAAATGTCACAGCCTCTGTGACCACTCTCCCAGAGTCAAATTTCATCACCCTGTCTCCTCTGCCATGTAGAGAACATGCCCTGATTTCAGTGGTTCTCAAAATGTAGACTCGAGACCAGCAGGGTCAGCTGCACTTAGGACTTGTTAGAAAAGCCAGCTCTTTTTTTTTTTCGGCCTTTTAAAAAAATTATTTATTTTTAAAAATTGTGATAAAATATACATAACATAAAATTTACCATTTTAACCTTTTTAAGTGTATGGTTTAGTGGCATTAAGTACATTCACATTGTGCAGCCATCACTACCATCCATCTCCAGAATTTTTTCATCATCTGAAACTGAAACTTTGTCCCATTAAACAATAACTTCCTCGGGAATTCCCTGGTGGTCCAGTGGTTAGGACTCAGCGCTTTCACTGCCGAGGGCCCGGATTCGATCCCTGGTCAGGGAACTAAGATCCTGCAAGCTGCGTGGTGCGGCAAAAAACAAAACAAACAAACAAAAAAACCCAATAACTTTCTGTGTTAACATTTTGATGTACTGTCTTTGAGGCTATTTTTGATACGTGAATGAGAATGTAATATTTTTCTTTTACAAAAATGTTGTTGAGAGCATTTCCCTAAGAAATGCCAGTTCTTGAACCCTAACCCAGAACTACTAGAGCAGAAACTCTGGGGCTGGGGCCAGCATCTGTGTCAACAAATCCTGCCACTCAGTCTGACACATACACTAAAGTTTGAAAACCACTGCCCTATTTTAACACAGCTTATTAGAGGCATTTGTATGTGTTTAAGAAAATCACTCAGCTGGGAGGACCAGCGGGGCCAGGACTGGATGGTGTTCAGAGTCTGTCCCACGGTAGGTGCTCTATTGACTTTGAAAGGGCTTCCTTTCCTGACAACCTTGTGGCTTAGCGATGTCAGCAACAAGGAGGGAGGAAGGAAGGATAGAGGGAAGACTGGGTCTCCCTTCTTTCTGAGCTACCTTCCCCAGGGCCCCCCAGAGAAGACTTTATCATCTTCACCTAACAGATGAGGCCAGATCGAAGGTGGAAGTATTTTAGTTGAGTGGGCCTTCCTGTGTGCTGTACAGCAGGCCTCCTCCAGCATCGCACCTGCTCGGTGGAGAAAAGCTCCACGCGTTTTCATTCATTCCTTTCATGAAATGTATCAGAGGCCAGATGCCGATAAGCCTGGAGGACACAAGGTGAGTAAAGTATTGACTCAACCCCTAGCCTCATGGAGCTTACAGTCTAATGGGGGAGACACACAGTTGTCAAATAACTACAGCTAATTTTAGTGCCATGTACATTTATTGGGTTGTTTAATTCTCACAACTACCCTAAAAGTGGGTACTACTGTGGTCATCCTCTTTCTATGGATGAGGAAGTAGATAAAGGTGAAAACACTTTTCCCAGATTCCTACAGCTTGCAGATGGCAGAGCTGATATTTGAGCCCAGCAAAAATTCATCCCTGCTCTTAATCACAGCACAATCTTAAAATAATTACAAAATAATACGATAACTCACAGACATAGAAAACAAACTTAACGGTTACCAAAGGGGGAACGGCAGGGAAGGAGGCATAAATTAGGAGTTTGGGATTAGCAGATACAAACTACTATATATAAAATAGATAAACAACAAGGAACTACTGTATAGCACAGGGAACTATATTCAATATCTTGTAATAACCTATAATGGGAAAGAATCTGAAAAAGAATATATATATATATATATATATATATATATATATATATATATATATATATATATATATATAAAAAACTGAATCACTTTGCTGTGTACCTGAAACTAGTACATCATAAATCAACTATACTTCAATAAAAATAAATTAATTACTTAATTAATACTATAAACTTTGATAATCACTCTGAAAAACAGCACACAAGAGTACATGACAGGGAAAACTGATACAGTAGTTGGGAGAGAGGGGCCAGTCAGAGAAACTTCCTGGAAGAAGCGACATCTGACTGGGGTTTGAAGGATAAGTAGGAGTTAAAGAGTCTGATCAGTGAGGCGAGGGTGGGGTACAGGTGGGGCCTTTGCATGCAGAGGAACAGCTCTTGCACAGGCCACCAATGGCCATGGCACTGGGGTTGGGAAGTGGGGTTGGGTGCAGCTAGAGGATGGAGATGAGGTTGGAGGTGTGGGCAGCACCAGCTCAGCCGGGCACCTGGTGCCATGTCACCAGCCCTTACCCATGGTTCAGTCCAGGGACTTACACTTTTCTGAAGAAATGTTGTTAAACCAAGAGTCCCACATAAAAGGATGATCTATTATATGTGAAAATGTGGTTAAAGTCCAGAAAATCTCATCATTCACCCATTCAGTCATTCGTAGATACTGACCAAATGCCTATCATGGGCCCAACATGTTATAGGTGTCGGGATACAGATCCCTCCATCTCATTCCAAATCATGCCCAGGGAGAGGGGACACGCTGAGAACTGATGCTTGCTTTCCCCCATCAGCACTGAGCGTGGGCTGTTGGCCAGACACTGTGTTAGGAGCTCTGTCGAATGGCCTGGTTTGCATTTTAATGACAAATCAAAGGCACGTTCCATAATCACAACTAGACCTCCTAGTCACCAAAATGGACATCCCTTACAATTTCAACAGTCACTTAAAGTTCACAGGATTTGAAACATTTCTTAAGAAGCTAGCATAAGATAAATCGTTTTGGCTGCTCATAAAGCGAACTTTGCTAATAGAAGCTAGGGTAATGAAATGAATGTCTACAGACCTGTAATTCATTCTGCATAACATTTACACACTGCACTCCACTGAAATCTTGTTAAATGACTTTAGTCAGCAAAGCTCAGCCTAGAAAGGAGGTGGAGAATGAAAACAGATTGGTTCAAAAAGGTCTTCAGAGAGCATTTTCCAAATCTGTTAGATTTTTCCAAAGAAGATATACGAATAGCCAACAGGCACATGAAAAGGTGCTAAACATCACAAATTGTTAGGGAAATGCATATCAAAACCACAATGAGATATCACCTCATGCCTGTTAGAATGGCTATTATCAAAAAGACAAGAAATAACAAATGCTGCCGGGAATATGGAGAAAAGGGAACACTTGTGCAGTGTTGGTGGGAATATAAATTTGGGCAGCCACTATGGAAAACAGTATGGCGGTTCCTCAAAAAATTAGAAATAGGGCTTCCCTGGTGGTGCAGTGGTTAAGAATCCGCCTGCCAACACAGGGGACACGGGTTCAAGCCCTGGTCCGGGAAGATCCCACATTCCACAAAGCAACTAAGCCCGTATGCCACAACTTCTGAGCCTGCACTCTAGAGCCCACAAGCCACAACTACTCAGCCTGCATGCCTAGAGCCCGTGCTCCGCAACAAGAGAAGCCACCGCAGAAGCCCACACACCTCAACAAAGAGTAGCCCCCGCTCGCTGCAACTAGAGAAAGCCCGCACACAGCAACAGAGACCCAACACAGCCAAAAATAAATAAAATAAATTAATTAATTTTAAAAAAGAAGTTATCAAGAGATCCATTTCTAAAAAAAAAAATTAAAAATAGAACTACATATGATACAGCAATCCCACTTCCAGGTATTTATCTGAAGGAAATGAAAACATTATGCCAAAGAGAACCCTCATGTTCATAGCAGCACTACTCACAATAGCCAAGACATGGAAGCAGCCTAAATGTCCATCAACAGATGAATGGATAAAGATGTATTGTGTGAGCATTGTGTGTACATACATATGTAAATATACATGCACACACACTTAAACAATGGAATATTATGCAGTCATTTAAAAAGAAGGAAACCATGCCATTTGTGACAACGTGGATGAACCTGTAGGACATTATGCTAAGTGCAATAAGTTAGACAGAGAAAGACAAATACTGTACAAATACTTATTTGTGGAATCTAAAAAAAAAAAAAACTCATAGAAAAAGAGATCAGACTACGCACAGGGTGGGAGATGGGGGAACTGAATGAAGATGGTCAAAAGGTTAAAACTTCCAATTATAAGACAAATAAGTACTGGGGATGTAACGTATAACATGATGACTCTAGTTAATACTGCTGTGTGGTATATTTGAAAGTTAAGAGAGTAAATACCAGGAGTTCTCATCACAAGGAAAGAAACCTTTTTTTCTTTTTTTTTTTGTACCTATCTGAGATGATGGGTGTTAACTAAACTTACTGTGGTAATCATTTCACAATATATGTAAATCAAACTATTATGCTGTACACCTTACACTTACACATGCTGTATGTCAATAATATCTCAATAGAACTAGGAAAAAATCTGTTTGCATTGCCTCTTTTTTTCCTATAGAATGAAGGAAGTGGTATCACTGTGCAGATTCCACTGAAACTGACATCTTGATTTCTCATCACATACAGGACAAAAACCACACTCCTTTACTTTATCTGTAAGGCCCTACATAACTTGGCTGTCCCCCACCTGTGATTCTACTACCTTCTCCCCGTTCAGTTCTCCAACTGACCTTCTTTGTGCAACTCAAATAAACCAAGCTCATTCCCAGCTCAGAGCCTTTCTTCTTGCTCTTCCTCTGCCTGAACTGCCGTTCCCTCAGATTCTCACATGGGAGGCTCCCAGGCTTCATTAATGTCACAACTCAAATGTCCCATCCTCAGAGAGGCCTTCATTGATCACCTTAGGGCTCCCCACCTTTAGGACTTACCATTTTTTGAAATTATCTTGATTTTAAATTTATTTACTTGTATTTCTTTAGTCTATCTCCCCCTACTGAAATAAAGGGACCATTTAGAGCAAGGACCTTGTCTTACCAGCAGTAGAGATTTTTTGACCTTGGAAGCTACTGGTAACTTCCTGGGTCCCTGAATCACTGCTTGGAGGAGAGCTGCCAGATAATTGTGAACAACCATCCTGGATTTCCCATGAGATTTGGGGGTTTAGCTGTTACATCAGCAAACATTTCCTTAATTGATCCAATACCTTTTGGCCATTTTCAGTCAGGTTGTTAGCACTTTTCTAACTGATTGGCAGGAATTTTTTATATCCTGCATAGATATCTTTTGTTATACAAGTTGCAAATATATTTCTCTTGGTCTGTCACTCATCTTTTACCTTTGTTTATATTGCCTTTTGTTGTACATTCTAAATTTTTTATCTAGTCAAATCTGTCAGTATTTTATATCATATTAGGGACTTGTTATATGCTAAGAAAGGCTTCCCCAATCCAAGATTATAAAAAATACTCTCCAAATTCCCTTCTGGTTCTTCTTTTCTTTTTTTTTCTAAGTTGATAGTTAACTATCACAATAATATTTAATTTACCTATTGTCACCACTGATTTAAAATCCTACTTTTATTATTTGCTGAAATCCTATGTATTCCCTATTCTGTTCCCCTGGTAAAGCTCCATATGTACCAGTATCTGTTTGAATCACCAGACCTTTACAGTTTGTGTTAGTATGTGGTAATGTAAGTGTTCCCACATTATGCTTTTTTTCCTCAGTGTTTCTCAGGTGTTTTTTTATATTTATTCTTCCAGATTAAGTCTAGAATAAAATTATCTGATTTCACCAAAAATGTCCCAATGGGTTCTTTATATTAGGTTAAAAGCATGCACTAATTTCAGAATTATGATCTTTATAATGTTGAGCCTTCCCATGTAGAAATGTGGTCTGCCATTTATTCTTCTCTTGCATACACAAGTAAAGATTTATGATTTTCGGGGCTTCCCTGGTGGCGCAGTGGTTGAGAATCTGCCTGCTAATGCAGGGGGCACAGGTTCGAGCCCTGTGAAGGGGAAGATCCCACATGCCGCGGAGCAACTAAGCCCATGAGCCACAACTACTGAGCCTGCGCGTCTGGAGCCTGTGCCCCGCAACAAGAGAGGCTGCGACAGTGAAAGGCCGCGCACCGCGATGAAGAGTGGCCCCTGCTCACCGCAACTAGAGAAAGCCCTCGCACAGAAACGAAGACCCAACACAGCTAAATAAATAAATAAAAATTAAAAAAAAAAAGTACAATTGGCAGTGATAAAGTTAGGGCTGGGAAAAGAATGTGTCATTAATGAATGAATTAAAAAAAAAAAGATTTATGATTTTCTTCATACTGGTCTTGAAATTTTCCAGCTATAACTATTCTTATGAGCTTTATAGCTATTACTGTTATAAATGAGAACTTTTACCCATTGTGTTGCCTAACGAGATATTACTAATACACATTAAGGCTACTGGTATTTTGTATATTACTCTTGTATCCAGCAGCTCAACTAAAAACTCTTAATGGTCAATCTTCTTGAATAGTTCAGCCACACAATCTCATCATATTCAAAGAGTTATAATTTTGTCTCTTTACCTCCAATATTTGTAGCTCTCATTCTTTCTCTTAACCTGTTGCTTTAGATAGGACTCCAGTACCATCTTGACTAATCCCAAGGATAGTAGGATCCTTGCACAGTCCTTATCTTTACTAGAGTAGCCTCTATTATTATACCACTAAATGTGATGCTTGCTCTTCACTTCTTATACTCTTTCTCTTTTAAAATTTTCCTCCTCTTCAGAATTTACTATAAGTTTTAAGCACGCAAAGATGTTCAATTTTCTGAAATGTATTCCAGCACTCGTGGAGCAAGTCATATGGTTTTTCTCCTTTAATCTATTAGTAAAATGAATTCATTAACAGATCTCCTAATGTTGACCCATATTGGCTTCCTGGAACCAAATCTTACTCTGTCATGGTATGCTGTTTTAATACTTTTCTGGATTTGATTCACTAATGTTCTACATAGAATTATTTACATCTACATTCACAGTAATATGGGGTCATTTGGGGCCAGTTCTCTTGAATGTTAAAAAAAAAACATGATATGGAAAATTATGGGTCCTCATGAATTTGGTGGTTTATTAAAAGGATACATGGCAGAAAGTAACAGAATTGGCAGGCATATCTGAGGCTGGTGGTTAAGCTCTCTCTCTCTCTACTCTCTCACTTGAGAGGTGCTACCCTGTCCTGAAACTCTGGGACTGGGAAAGAAAACTGGAACATGGGGGAAGTTTGAAGTTTGGTGAATTTTATTTTGGAGGTACAGAAGAGGTGTTCAATCATTTCAGTAAAAGATAATAGAGGCTAAAGTGGCAAAAGAAGAAACCTAGATGGTATCCAAGTATCTGAGTGGGATCTCTGTGGCTGAGAATGGGCAGAAAAAGAAACCGCAGAAGAAACGGTGGATATTTTTTCTTTGGGATTTTACATGCAAAGGGAATTTCATCTTGAAATTTAATTTCTCAATGGGATCTCAATAATGGAAGAAAATTCATGTTCAAATTTGGAATGTTTCATGTTATATTAATTTGGTTCATTTTTTTTTTTTTTTTTTTTTTTGCACTAGAGTAGATGACATAGCCAGGTATAATTTGAGATGGAAAACAGAATATAAGAGCAAATTTTGGGATAATGCACAATTACCTGAAATTTTCCTAAGAAGGAGTGACCCCAAGCTAAGGAATGCTCAGCTATGACCCATTTCAGAAGCTGCACTGCCCACCTGGTCCCAGGAGAATAGAAAGGAGCAGTAGTAGATTTCAGGTGAACAGCCTCACGAAGGCGAGACTAGGGCCCTCCTGGTGAGGACAGCCCTGGCTGACCCTGGGCTTGGCTGCTAAAACCAGTGGATTAAGACAGAGTGAAAGGAGGGGAATCCAGAGCAAGGGGACTCTTCGGCCCCCTGCACCCATGAATCTAAGCTCTGCCCACTCCTTTGTCATTTTCACCCCTGCCAAAGGGACTGTGCATTGGCGATCTGATGGGGCAGAGCCCAGAATCTTCCATGGGAAATTTTTTGCTGCAGTTACTTTTCTATAGAGGTCAATAGCTATTTACAGAGTTCTCTCTTCTGTTTCTTACCTCCTATTGGGGCTTCCTATCCTCAGGAAAATCTGAGCATGGCTTTCTTTTTCTGTATCATCTCTGTATTTGCAAAATAGGATATAGTCCATTCTGCAGATTTCTCTCTCTTTCTCTCTCTTTCTCTCTCTTTCCAATGTACAATTGTATATATACACAACTCAGCTTTTGCCAGAAGGCCCTGTCTGCCTGTCTGTGCTGAGCACTTCCACAAATATTAATAAGGTTAGGCTTTGATTCTCAGTCCTCTATTTCTGGGTTGTACCCTTGTCCTCAATTACATATGAAGAGAACAGGGCCTGGCCATTGTCTGACTCTCTAATCATCACAAGGATCAAACATCTCCAATCACAACAGGACAAGAGCCAGGATTTGAACCCAGGCCTGTCTCCAACCACAGCCTGCCCTCAGTTGCTGCATTAGACCCTAGCTATGCTTTGTGGGTTTCATCACTCACCACTGTTTCACACACGTTTGTCCTCCTCTTTGTTGAGTGTCTTGTGCTAATTCTTTTTTCAGTTGGCTGAAGAGCTTCCTTAAGGAGTTGTTTTTTAAAGATCATGTGGGTAGTGGACTTTCTGAGTCTGTCTGGTGTATCTCTTTCTTATGCCTTCACATAAGAATAATAATTTGAATGGTTATATATAGAGGCTCTGTCTTTTCCCCTCTAACTCACATTCTAGCATTTAGTGTTACAGATGAGAAATCCAGTAATAGTGTGTGACCCTTTCTCCTTTGTAGCTGGTTTATTTTTCCTATTTAAAAGATCGTAGGATTTTCCTCTTGGTTAGAACTCCAAAATTTCAGATGAATATAGGTTTGTGCCCTGATGAAACTGACACTTTTTAATCTGGACTCATGTATTTCTTCTATTATGAGAACTTTTATGTTTCCTTGATTATTGTTTCTTCTTTATTCACTCTGTTCTGTACTTCAGTATTCTCGTTTTGTGAAACTTGGACCTGATAGCTCTATTTTATATATTTTTTTATCATCCTCATAATTTCCATCTCTTGTCTTTGTGCTCCACATTCTGGAAAACTTCTCCAACTTGTCTTCTAATTCACGAATCCTACTCTCAGCTATAGCCCCTTCTACTAGTCACTGTTGATTTTTTTTCTTATTTCTTTTATTATTTTTTTTCCTTAGAACTCTTTTCTAAGAGCTGTCTGATTCCCTCTATTTTTTGGTCAGCCTTCTCTTAACTTATTGATTCAATATGTTTTAAATAACTCTAAAAATACCAAAATCATCTTTAAAAAATCTAAAAATACCTCTGAGACATTAATTAGACATGTAAATTTTTTCTTTTGTTTCCTACATTAATTCTGTTTCAGTCAGAAATTCTTGCTCTGAATCCTCAGCCTCATCCCCCTCCTTGGACTGCTGATTCTTCTTGTCATTCTGATGCACTCTTTGTTATTTTTGGCCTCAGATTCACCTGTGCCCTAAAGACATTTCCCTAGAGACCTGGCTCACAGCTGCCAAGTCTATGAAAGAGCTGGTGGGAAGAACTGGGAGAGGGTTGGGTTTGGCTCAGAGAGGAGTGAGAAGGACAACCCAAGCAAGGAGCAGAGAATGATGGAGGCTGGGGAGCGGGGCTGGGAGGAGGCACTGAGTTCACAGGTGGGGTGGTATGCATGTAGGGTCTTCCTAGGGCCGTCTGCCTAAGAGAGGTGGGCAAGGGAGATGGGACTCCAGAGAGCCTTTTTTCAGAGTCTTGAATACACAGCTAGAGGGTCTGGTCCTGGTGCAAGGGAGGAGTCGTGCCACCAGCCACAGGTCCACCTTTGTGCTCTATGGAAGAGGGGACCTTCCAGGTCTTGGCCTCAAAGTCAGAAGTCAACAGATATCCAAGATTCCAGCCTGGCCTGAGTTTATGCCACATAACCCAGCGTCTGTTCAAAGGCTCCATCGTGGTGACCACAGTGGAGGTCCTGCTGGTGGGGCCCTGGCTGGACTTTGGCTCCTTCTCTGCTGGGATCACACAGAGTCACAGTGAGCAGCATGGCCTTGAGCCAAGTCAGCTGTGCCCCTGGGACTAAGAAAAACTAAGTTATGTTTCTCAAGAAGGAAGGCCACTTAACTTAGTGGAAACTCACCTCACCTTTGGGGTCGTGAGGGAAGGGGGCCTGTGGGTTGCAAGAACAGACTGCAAGAAAAATTCCCTGTGAGAGGTGAAAGGAAGTCTCCCCCATGACTCCCACCCCTGGCTGTGCATGTACATCCCCTGGAGAGCTCGTGAACTATTCTGACACTGGTTTCCCCACGGCCAGGTGAGTCCAGCCGTGCAGCCAGGGCTGAGAACTACAACGCAAACATGGGATAAACAAGCTACATGGCTCAAAGGCCAAAAGAGCCCCGAGGAAAAGCTGTCCGTGGTGAAGCCCACAGCTGTGTGTAGTGCCCGGGAAAAAGTTTCATTCCAACTTGACGAGGGTTCCAAAAAGGCTTCTTGGAAGCCTGGTCCTGAAGGCAACGAGTCTTCCATAGGCTGACATGCAGGGGAAGGGCAGTCCAGACAGAGGGACCAGCCAGAGCAAAGTTCCAAAGGTGGGAGATCTTGCTGGGAATCAAGTCCCTATGCTCTTTTCAGGTCACATCTCACCAAATTAGCTCTAAAGTGCTTTTTGTACTGAACCTGGCCCCATGGTTCATGCATTGTTTGAGGCTGATCTAAAATGTTTCCAACTTCAGCTCTTAATTCTTTGTTCTTATAAAGGACTGTTCTGGAATAAGAATTGGAGGTGAAAGAAGAGGGGTGATGGATTTCTGAGTCATTTTAAAAGTATTTTCACATACAGCTTTCTCATTTGCTCCCAGGAAATCCTTGGGAGGTGTAACCAGCATCTTACAGAGGAGGACATGAACACAGGTAAGGCTCTGAGCCAGAGGCCACACGGGCGGCTACCATGAGAACAGTTGTCCATTCTGCCTACCCTAGTGTACCTTCCCCTTGGGACACAGAGCCCAGTCAGCTGCTCACCCAGAAATTTGAAGAGAGGTGCTGCAGTGCTATGCCCAGATTAAGGAGGGCAGTGACAGGAATTCTCCACAAGACACTAGACATTCACATCTGCTCATTCCACCAGGAACGAAGAACCAAGAACCCACACACAAAGCAGAGCCCGGCCCTGTCATCACTTGATAAATGGAGAATCGCATGAATCTGTATAATCCTTCAATGTCCAAAACCACAGCAGTAGTCAACACATGCTTATATGTTCTTTCTTACAGAAATTATTCAGCCATTTAAAATAATGCTTTTGAAGAACATTACTGACATCGAAAAATGATCCCTCTATAATGTTAAATAAAATTAGATCTGAGTTCACGGCATTATGAATTAATTCACTCATTCTACAAAGGTGCCAGGCACTGTTACAGGCACTAAGAAACTAGCAGTGGACAAAATATGAAAGTCCCTCTTCTTGGCGAGTTCCTTTTCTGGAGGGGGAGACAGACAATAATCACATAAATGGGTGTCAGACAGTAGTAAATGCCGTCAAGAGAAATGATTCAAGAAAGAAGGAAAGATGGGAGGGATTTTTTTTCTTCTTTAGGTTTTAACATATTTTCTAAAAAATAAATATTTATTATATTTATGATCAGGAAAAAAATACTTAGAAAAAAAAGTGCAAAACCAAAAAAGTGACTGAATTAAGAACTGAAGTTGGTTCACAACTTGGACCTTAGCTGGGATTCATCCATGTGGCTCTGTTGGCAGGTATCCTACTGCTGGGTGGCAGAAACACACTGGCAAGAGAAGGCAGGTACCTGGTGTGTGATGACCTAGGTGACAGGGCAGTCGCTGAGGCACCAGCCAGTTCCTTAAGCCAGGCTCGGATTCAGGAATATGGCTTTAGGACAGTTCTTACACTTGAGGGCAATACTGACAGCAAGATGCCTCTAGCGCCAAGGCTCCCAAGCCCACCCCAAAAGTTTCAAGTGTGCTTGAATGTGTTCCCCTACGTGAGGCCGGGCTTGATCTCTGAGCCCAGGGTGGAGCTGAGCCTATAGAGGTTATGGGAATTCTAATCCCTGCTCTGCCCCTGGCCTTCCAATGTATCATAACCACCTGCCAGGTGGTGGTTAAATCAATGACTTCCATGATGAGCTTTGAAGGTTCCATACAACTTTCTGCAATCTTTCTCCCTGTCCTTTCCTGAGGCTGTCCTTTACCATGGTTCTGGTCTACACTAAGCATATGAACTATCAATATTTAGGTCACTGAGTATAGAATAAATGGATACACAGGATGAGGGATACAGAGAGCAAATAAGAGCCTCAAATGGGACAGATATAATAAGGGGCTCTAAGAGATGGCAGGCCCAAGGGCGAGGGCTTCCTTGGGGTCGCCTACAAGCTGGTGCCAGAGTACCACTCACTCGCCCAGCTGGAGGGCTTCCCTGAGTAGACATGACCACCCACCAGATTCCATGAGAACACCATCTTCCTGAGAGATTTCACTCCATCACCACCACTCATGGGCAGTCTCAAAGTGGTCCAGCTTCTCACCCTGGCCCTGCCTGGGATGGTGTATGAATCCATGAGCCAATGAGTTGGCTAAATATGGTAGAGCATCCACGGCCACCAGGAGAGAGGAAGCTGTACTAAGAAGGCCCTTTGCCTTCTCTTGGCAGAACTCCCCCAGGGCATCCTAATGGCAGGTATACTTTCCTGCCTCTTTCCTGGAAGGGCATCATAACATGGAGGCCTGGGCAGACAAGAGTCCAAATTTTAGCTCAGCCCTTCCTTAGTCACGTGATCCTAGGCAAGTTACTTAACCCCTCTGGGCCCCTGTTTTCTCATCTGTAAGGAGGGGTTTGCCTACCTCAGGTAGTCTTTGATAGAATGAAAAGAGTGAGCATTCACAGGAGGCCTGGCACTCTACAGGGACTGGGTAAATAGTAACTATGGCTCTTATTCTTTCTCATTCTTTTTCCTCTTTCCTATTCTCAGAGCAGCTTGGCATCCAACAAAGGGTTTTCTCCACCTGAACCCAGAAAATCTCCCACCCTCTGGCCTTTCTTACTCTGCTCCTGGACCACACCACTTGTGTGGACAACTTGTCTTAACAGTGGGATTCGCTTACCAGGGGAATAGAAGATTGCAAGAGTTTTCCTGGGTCTGGGGCTGCTCCAGCCAGACTGGCTCTTCTCTGCTCTTTGCTGCCCCCTATTGGTTCAGAGCCTAAAGAGTCACTTGCCCACTTTGCCCACAGGGCTACACCATCTATGGAGATGATAGAAAGGCATCTCCAAGCAAGTAAAAAACAGAACAGAATTAACAAACAAAAAAGCTCTGGAGGGAACTCCCTGGTGGTCCAGTGGTTAAGACTCCGTGCTCTCACTGCCTAGGGCCCAGGTTCAATCCCTGGTCGGGAAACTAAGATCCCACAAGCTGCACAGTGTGGAAGGAAGGAAGGAAGGAAGGAAGGAAGGAAGGAAGGAAGGAAGGAAGGAAGGGAGGGAGGGAGGGAGGGAGGGAGGGAGGAAAAAAGAGAAAGAAAGAAAGGGAGAGAGGGAGGGAGGGAAGGAAGGAAGGAAGAAGGAAAGAAAGAAAGGAAGGAAGAGAAAGAGAAAGAAAGAAAGGAAGAAAGAGAAAGAAAGGGAGATTGAGGGAGGGATGGAGGGAAGGAAGGACAAAGGAAAGAAAGAAAGAAAGGAAGGGAGAGAGAGAGAGAGAAAAAGAAAGGAAGAAAGAGAGAGAGAAAGGAAGGAAGGAAGGAAGGAAGGAAGGAAGGAAGGAAGGAAGGAAGGAAGGAAGGAAGGAAGGGGAAAAAAAAGTTCTGGGAAAAAAGTTCCAGAGCTAGTCCTGCCCTGCCATGCTTGGCTGCTTTGGGGTGCTAACATCTCAGGAGCCCCTGCAATCTGAGGCTTTGAAATAAAGGGGAAACCATGCTGTGCTCTACCCACTTGGGGAGGTCGTCACTACATTTTCCAGAGAGGCTGAATTTGACAAAGGTCTGTAAGATCCTGGCAGGAGCGTTGCCCTTCACTCCATTCTTAGGTCTACGTCAGGCATTATCAACTGATCACTTCATTTCTTCCCTTCTGAGAACAGACTCAGCCTCAGCATCCTTCTTAACACAGCTGCATACCAAGCAGCCAGTCCTAGTCGTTGATTGGATTTGGTGCACAAGATGAAACCTGGTTTACATCTTGGGGTCTGGAGTTCAAGAGCAGGGCCCTGCAGCCAGGAAGAAGATGTGGACCAAAACTTCCTGCTCTGTGCCTGCCCCATATCAGCTTTCTCCAAGTGGTCTGGGTACATCATAGTTGCAATAGTGCAGCTCTGGGCTTCTGTTCTTGAAATATCATAGCTATTTTATTTAGGAAATTTACTAAAGACAGAGCACCAGTAAGTTGAGACTTAAAAGCATTACTGAGCCTGAGAATGGCAAATAAGTGGACATATAGGTGATATTAACTGATGTGTCTCCCCTAGTACTTCTGGTTACTTCCTTGGAGCAGCTGAACTGAACCACAAGGCCCCTGATGCCTCCTGGTTGGGTGATGACAGCAAACTGGATAACAGTATAGCCAGATCCAAGTGTTCAAGGTTTCAAAAGACTTCAAGGCTCTTAAGTTACAAGACCTAGGCTTTTGAGTGTCAGATGCCTAAGTCCTACAAAAGTCAGGTGTAAAGTTAATGCTGTTAATGACAGAACTGGAAGAAAATGTGACCAGTCCGAGCCTCTCCTTGCCACTCCCCAGACTAGATCATTCCACACACTGTTGTGAGAACAGGAGAGAGAGGGAAAGCAGAGAGCTCAGATGTGGGGACACCTCTGAAAAGGGGGTCTGTGCCCTGTCTAGCCCCATCCCGTGACCCAGGCCAGGCCCCGGGGCAGGATACGTCAGGCATCTGAGAGCAGAGACCCTGGGGCTTACTTCTGGGTAAAGCTGGGTTTTCCCCTCCCAGACCCTACAGGGAAGGGAAGATTAAGTAGAAATCGTTAAAAGAAATATAACCTGTGTTCTTCTATACCAGAGTGGCAGAAATCTAATGTCAGGGAAATTTTATTCCATCTGGGGGTTCTCTTCTCCTTTATGTTCTTCATTTGTTTGTTTTACTTTGTTTTGTTTGGTGGTACCAAGACATGGGGGAAAGAAGAGTCTGGTCTCAATGATCACCAGTCCCACTGTCACCCACTGGGATGTCCCTGAGCCCATCTCGTCTCTGGCCGTCTGTTCACATGAATGTCTGTTCCAGGGGCCTCGGCCCAAGGCCTGCCGGGTCTCCATGCCTGGTCCACGGCCCACGTTCCACTGCTCTCCATGCTCTGTGTGAGCCTGTGAGGCCCCCAGGAGGCTGTCTCTGACCACTTCCACTTAAAACCTACTCACAGGCAGTGTAAATTTAAGCAAATTACATACATTATATAACCTCTCCACACCTCAGTTTCCCCATCTGTAAAATAGGGGGAACAATAGCATGTACCCCATGGGGTTGCTGTGACAAATTAATTAATACATGTTAAATGTCTAGAACACTATAAATGTGTTTGTTCATACTATTTGCTACTACTAGTAAAGGGGTGAATGGTAGAGGTCTCCATATACAAATACCAAATATGTAATATTTGTCACAGGCATTCTGATGTGCCTTCCTGGGTGGGAGAGAAAGGGTGAGGTTACAGCTAGGGCTTTGGGAAAAGCACATCACATAATACTGGAAAGTGCTGATATTTCAAATCAGACCTAAAAGAACGGTCCTGGAGGCACCTATGTGCCAGGCATGCTCCCTTCAGCTGTGGGATGGTGAAGAGAACCTGAAGGTCCAGGGGTGAAAGGGCAGGTGGCCAAGGCAGTAGGTGGGGGAGGAGAAGTGGGGAGGGATCTCCAGGGCTGCAGGACACCGGCTCTTTAACCAATAAATGTTAAAACATTTCACTCTTTTCACAACCAGTATGGCCTTCCCAATGAGCTGGGCTTACCACTTGTGATCAACCATCCCAGCTGACCTAGAACTGTTCCAGTTTGAGCACTGAAAGTTCCACAACCCACGAAAACCAGGAAAATCAGAACAGCTGGTCACCCTACCAACAGGAGATATGTAAGCCTTACCTGCCCTCCTGGGCCCAGGGCTGATCCTGCAGCTTAATAACCAGGAGCAAACACTCCTCTTCAGAAAGAGAATGTGGGAGGGACCTTCAAGATGGTAGAGGAGTAAGACGTGGAGATCACCTTCCTCCCCACAAATACATCAGTAATACATCTACACGTGGAACAACTCCTACAGAACACCTACTGAATGCTGGCAGAAGACCTCAGACTTCCTAAAAGGCAAGAAACTCCCCACGTACCTGGGTAGGGCAAAAGAAAAAAGAAAAAAACAGAGACAAAAGAATAGGGACAGGACATGCATCTGTGGGAGAAAGCTGTGAAGGAGGAAGAGTTTCCACACACTAGGAAGCCCCTTCACTGGCAGAGACGGGGGTGGACGGGAGGGGAAGCTTCAGAGCCACAGAGGAGACCACAGCAACAGGGGTGCAGAGGGTAAAGCGGAGAGATTCCCGCACAGAGGATCGCTGCCGACCAGCACTCACCAGCCCAAGAGGCTTGTCTGCTCACCCACCGGGATGGGTCGGGGCTGGGAGCTGAGGCTTGGGCTTCGGAGGTCAGATCCCAGGGAGAGGACTGGGGTTGGCTGCATGAACACAGCCTGAAGGGAGCTGGTATGCCACAGCTAGCCGGGAGGGAGTCCGGGAAAAAGTCTGGACCTAGCTAAGAGCCAAGAGACCACTGTTTCGGGGTGCACGAGGAGAGGGGATTCAGAGCGCCACCTAAACGAGCTCCAGAGACGGGCACCAGCTGCAGCTATCAGCGCAGACCCCAGAGACGGGCATGAAATGCTAAGGCTGCTGCCGCCGCCACCAAGAAGCCTGTGTGTGAGCACAGGTCACTATCCACACCTCCCCTCCTGGGAGCCTGTGCAGCCCGCCACTGCCAGGGTCCCGTGATCCAAGGACAACTTCCTCGGGAGAACACATGGCGCACCTCAGGCTGGTGCAACGTCACGCCGGCCTCTGCCGCCACAAGCTCGCCCTGCATTCCGTACCCCTCCCTCCCCCGGGCCTGAGTGAGCCAGAGCCCCCCAATCAGCTGCTACTCTAACCCTGTCCTGTCTGGGTGAAGAACAGATGCCCTCAGGCAACCTACATGCAGAGGTGGGGCCAAATCCACAGCTGAACCCCGGGAGCTATGCAAACAAAGAAGGGAAAGCGAAATCTCTCCCAGCAGCCTCAGGAGCAGAGGATTAAATCTCCACAATCAGTTTGATGTACCCTGCATCTGTGGAATACCTGAATAGACAACAAATCATCCCAAAATTGAGGCGGTGGACTTTGGGAGCAACTGTAGACTTGGGGTTTGCTTTCTGCATCTAATTTGTTTCTGGTTTTATGTTTATCTTAGTTTAGTATTTAGAGTTTATTATCATTGGTAGATTTGTTTATTGATTTGGTTGCTCTCTTCCTTTTTTTATATATATAGATATACATTTTTTTTTTTTTCCTTTCTCTCTTTTTGTGAGAGTATGTGTATGCTTCTTGGTGTGATTTTGTCTGTATAGCTTTGCTTTTACCATTTGTCCTAGGGTTCTGTCTGTCCGTTTTTTTTTTTTTTTTTGTATAGTTTTTAGCACTTGTTATCATTGGTGGATTTGTTTTTTGGTTTGGTTGCTCTCTTCTTTCTTTCTTTTCTTTTCCTTTTTTCTTTTATTTATTACTTTTTAATTTTTTTTCTTTTTAGTAATTTTTTTATTTTTTATTTTAATAACTTTATTTTATTTTATTTTATTCTTTCTTTTTTTCTCCCTTTTCTTCTGAGGCGTGTGGCTGACAGGGTCCTGGTGCTCCAGCCAGGAGTTACACCTGTGCCTCTGAGGTGGGACAGCTGAGTTCAGGACATTGGTCCACCAGAGATCTCCCAGCTCCACGTAATATCAAACAGTGAAAGCTCTCCCAGAGATCTCTATCTCAACGCTAAGACCCAGCTCCACTTAACGACCAGCAAGCTACAGTGCTGAACACCCTATGCCAAACAACTAGCAAGACAGCAACACAACCCCACTCATTAGAAGAGAGGCTGCCTAAAATCATTCTAAGTTCACAGACACCACAAAACACACCACCAGACGTGGTCCTACCCACCAGAAAGACAAGACCCAGCCTCATCCACCAGAACACAGGCACCAGTCCCCTCCACCAGGAAGCCTACACAACCCACTGAAACAACCTTAGCCACTGGGGGCAGACACAAAAAACAATGGGAACTCCGAACAAGCAGCCTGCGAAAAGGAGATCCCAAACACAGTAAGTTAAGCAAAATGAGAAGACAGAAAAACACACAGCAGATGAAGGAGCAAGGTAAAAACCCACCAGATCAAACAAATGAAGAGGAAATAGGCAGTCTACCTGAAAAAGAATTCAGAGTAATGATAGTAAAGATGATCCAAAATCTTGGAAATAGAATGGAGAAAATACAAGAAACGTTTAACAAGGACTTAGAAGAACTAAAGGGCAAAAAAACAATGATGAACAACACAATAAATGAAATTAAAAGTTCTCTAGAAGGAATCAATAGCAGAATAACTGAGGCAGAAGAACGAATAAGTGACCTGGAAGATAAAATACTGGAAAAAACTACTGCAGAGCAGAATAAAAAAAATGAATGAAAAGAATTGAGGACAGTCTCCGAGACCTCTGGGACAACATTAAATGCACCAACATTCGAATTATAGGGGTCCCAGAAGAATAAGAGAAAAAGAAATGGACTGAGAAAATATTTGAACAGATTATAGTTGAAGACTTCCCTAATATGGGAAAGGAAATATTCAATCAAGTCCAGGAAGTGCAGACAGTTCCACATGGATAAATCCAAGGAGAAACACGCCAAGACACATATTAATCAAACTATCAAAAATTAAATACAAACAAAAAATATTAAAAGCAGCAAGGGAAAAACAACAAATAACATACAAGGGAATCCCCATAAGGTTAACAGCTGATCTTTCAGCAGAAACTATGCAAGCCAGAAGGGAGTGGCAGGACATATTTAAAGTGATGAAAGGGAAAAACCTACAACCAAGATTACTCTACCCAGCAAGGATCTCATTCAGATTCGACGGAGAAATTAAAACCTTTACAAACAAGCAAAAGCTAAGAGAATTCAGCACCACCAAATCAGCTTTACAACATATGCTAAAGGAACTTCTCTAGGCAGGAAACACAAGAGAAGGAAATGACCTACAATAACAAACCCAAAACAATTAACAAAATGTTAATAGGAACATACATATCGATAACTACCTTAAATGTAAATAGATTAAATGATCCAACCAAAAGACACAGACTGGCTGAATGGATACAAAAACAAGACCCATATATGCTGTCTACAAGAGTACCACTTCAGACCTAGGGACACATACGGAGTGAAAGTGAGGGGATGGAAAAAGATATTCCATGCAAATGGAAATCAAAAGAAAGCTGGAGTAGCAATTCTCATATCAGACAAAATAGACTTTAAAATAAAGACTATTACAAGAGACAAAGAAGGACACTACATAATGATCAAGGGATCGATCCAAGAAGAAGATATAACAATTGTAAATATTTATGCACCCAACATAGGAGCACATCAATACATAAGGCAAATGCTAACAGCCATAAAAGGGGAAATCGATAGTAACACAAACATAGTAGGGGACTTTAACACTCCAGTTTCACCAATGGACAGATCATCCAAAATGAAAATAAATAAGGAAACACAAGCTTTAAATGATACATTAAACAAGGTGAACTTAATTGATATTTATAGGACATTCCATCCCAAAACAGTATATTACACTTTCTTCTCAAGTGCTCATGGAACATTCTCCGGGATAGATCATATCTTGGGTCACAAATCAAGCCTTGGTAAATTTAAGAAGACTGAAATTGTATCAAGTATCTTTTCTGACCACAAAGCTATGAGACTAGATATCAATTACAGGAAAAAAACTGTAAAAAATACAAACACATGGAGGCTAAACAATACACTACTAAATAACCAAGAGATCACTGAAGAAATCAAAGAGGAAATTTTAAAAATATCTAGAAACAAATGACAATGAAAACACAATGACCCCAAACCTACAGGATGCAGCAAAAGCACTTCTAAGAGGGAAGTTTACAGCAATACAATCCTACCTCAAGAAACAAGAAACATCTCAAATACACAACCTAACCTTACACCTAAAGCAATTAGAGAAAGAAGAACAAAAACCCCCCAAAATTAGCAGAAGGAAAGAAATCAAAAAGATCAGATCAGAAATAAATTGAAAAGAACTGAAGAAAACAGTAGCAAAGATCAATAAAACTAAAAGCTGGTTCTTTGAGAAGATAAACAAAATTGATAAACCAGACCCACAAAGGAAAAAACGGGAGAAGACTCAAATCAATAGAATTTGAAATGAAATGAAAAAGGAGAAATAACAACTGACACTGCAGAAATAGAAAGGTTCCTGAGAGATTACTACAAGCAACTATATGCCAATAAAATGGACAACCTCGAAGAAATGGACAAATTCTTAGAAAGGCACAACGTTCTGAGACTGAACCAGGAAGAAATAGAAAATATAAACAGACCAATCAAAAGTAATGAAATTGAGACTGTGATTAAAAATCTTCCAACAAACAAAAGCCCAGGACCAGATGGCTTCACAGGTGAATTCTATCAAACATTTAGAGAAGAGCTGACACTTATCCTTCTCAAACTCTTCCAGAATATAGCAAAGGGAGGAACACTGTCAAACTCATTCTATGAGGCCACCATCACCCTGATACCAAAACCAGAGAAAGACGTCACAAAGAAAGAAAACTCCAGGCCAATATCACTGATGAACATAGGTGCAAAAATCCTCAACAAAACACCAGCAAACAGAATCCAACAGCACATTAAAAGGATCACACACCATGAAAAAGTGGGGTTTATCCCAGGAATGCAAGGATTCTTCAATACACGCAAATCAATCAGTGTGATACACCATATTAACAAATTGAAGGAGAAAAACCATATGATCATCTCAAATAGATGCAGGAAAAGCTTTCAACAAAATTCAACACCCATTTATGATAAAAACCCTCCAGAAAGTAGGCAAAGAGGAAACTTACCTCAACATAATAAAAGTCATATATGACAAACCCACAGCCAGCATCATTCTCAACAGTGAAAAAATGAAACCATTTCCTATAAGATCAGGGACAAGGTTGTCCACTCTCACCACGATTATTCAACATAGTTTTGGAAGTTTTAGCAACAGCAATCAGAGAAGGAAAAGAAATAAAAGGAACCCAAATTGGAAAAGAAGAAATAAAGTTGTCACTGTTTGCAGATGACATGATACTACACATAGAGAATCCTAAAGATGCTACCAGAAAACTACTAGAGCTAATCAATGAATTTGGTAAAGCAGCAGGTTACAAAATTAATGCACAGAAATATCTTGCATTCCTATACACTAATGATGAAAACTCTGAAAGAGAAATTAAGGAAATTAAGAAACTTTAAGAAAATCTTACTCTTAAGAAATTAAGGAGTAAACTCCCATTTACCATTACAACAGAAAGAATAAAATACCTAGGAAAAAACCTACCCAAGGAGACAAAAGACCTGTACGCAGACAACTATAAGACACTGATGAAGGAAATTAAAGATGATACAAACAGATGGAGAGATATACCATGTTCTTGGATTGGAAGAATCAACATTGTGAAAATGACTATACTACCCAAAGCAATCTACAGGTTCAATGCAATCCCTATCAAACTACCACTGGCAGTTTTCACAGAACTAGAACAAAAAATTTCACAATTTGTATGGAAACACAAAAGACCCCGAATAGCCAAAGCAATCTTGACAAAGAAAAATGGAGCTGGAGGAATCAGGCTCCTGGACTTCAGACTATACTACAAAGCTACAGTAATCAAAACAGTATGGTACTGGCACAGAAACAGAAATATAGATCAATGGAACAGGATACAAAGCCCAGCGATAAACCCACACACATATGGTCACCTTATCTTTGATAAAGGAGGCAAGAATATACAATGGAGAAAAGACAGCCGTAGTGCTTGGAAAACTGGACAGCTACATGTAAAAGAATGAAATTAGAACAGTCCCTGACACCATACACAGAAATAAATTCAAAATGGATTAAACACCTAAATGTAAGGCCAGACACTATAAAACTCTTAGAGGAAAACATAGGCAGAACACTCTATGACATAAATTACAGCAAGATCCTTTTTGACCCACCTCCTAGAGAAATGGAAATAAAAACAAAAATAAACAAATGGGACCTAATGAAACTTAAAAGCTTTTGCACAGCAAAGGAAACCATAAACAAGACGAAAAGACAACCCTCAGAATGGGAGAAAATATTTGCCAATGAATCATCGGACAAAGGATTAATCTCCAAAATATATAAACAGCTCATGCAGCTCAATATTAAAAAAACAAACAACCCAATCCAAAAATGGGCAGAAGACCTAAATAGACATTTCTCCAAAGAAGACATAGATTGCCAACAAACACATGAAAGGATGCTCAACATCATTAATCATTAGAGAAATACAAATCAAAACTACAATGAGGTATCACCTCACACCAGTTAGAATGGCCATCATCAAAAAATGTACAAACAATAAATGCTGGAGAGGGTGTGGAGAAAAGGGAACCCTCTTACACTGTTGGTGGGAGTGTAAATTCATACAGCCACTATGGAGAACAGTATGGAGGTTCCTTAAAAAACTAAAAATAGAACTACCATATGACCCAGCAATCCCACTACTGGGCATATACCCTGAGAAATCCATAATTCAAAAAGAGTCATGTACCACAATGTTCATTGCAGCTCTATTTACAATAGCCAGGACCTGGAAGCAACCTAAGTGTCCATCAACAGATGAATGGGTAAATAAGATATGGCACATATATACAATGGAATATTACTTAGCCATAAAAAGAAACGAAATTGAGTTATTTGTAGTGAGGTGGATGGTCCTAGAGTCTGTCATACAGAGTGAAGTAATTCAGAAAGAGAAGAACAAATACCATATGCTAACACATATATATGGAATTTAAAACAAAAAAATGGTTCTGAAGAACGTAGGGGCAGGACTTCCCTGGTGGCGCAGTGGTTAAAAATCCACCTGTCAATGCAGGAGACACAGGTTCGAGCCCTGGTTTGGGAAGACCCCACATGCTGCGGAGCAACTAAGCCCGTGCGCCACAACTACTGAGCCTGCACTCTAGAGCCCGCAAACCACAACTACTAAGCCCGCGTGCCACAACTACTGAAGCCCGCGCACCTAGAGCCCGTGCTCTGCAACAAGAGAAGCCACTGCAATGAGAAGCCCGTGCACTGCAACGAAGAGTAGCTCCCGCTCGCTGCAACTAGAGAAAAGCCCGCGTGCAGCAATGAAGACCCAATGCAGCCAAAAATAAATTTAATTAATTAATTAATTAATTAATTAATTTTAAAAAAAAGGACCTAGGGGCAGGACAGGAATAAAGATGTAGATGTAGAGAAGGAACTTGAGGACATGGGGAGGGGGAAGGGTAAGCTGGGACGAAGTGAGAGAGTGGCATGGACATATATACAGTACCAAATGTAAAATAGCTAGCTAGTGGGAAGCAGCCGCATAGCACAGGGAGATCAGCTCAGTGCTTTGTGACCACCTAGAGGGATGGGATAGGGAGGGTGGGAGGGAGACGTAAGAGGGAGGGGATATGGGGATATAAGTATGCATATAGCTGTTTCACTTTGTTATAAAGCAGAAACTAACACACCATCGTAAAGCAATTATACTCCACTAAAATAAATAAATAAATAAATGATCATGAAAGCAAAAAGAGAAGAAAGAGACTGTGCCAGATCCCCTGAAGAATCTGACTGTGAGCACATTTGGTGGCTCTTAGGTGAAATGTTTACCCAAGATCCTAAGGACCTTCGATTCCCCTGACGCCTTCTTGTTGATGAAGATGAAGTATGGAAGATCTTGGAGAGTGTCCATCTGCAGTGTGTTTAGTGGCTCCTACCTTCGCCAGGAGATAAGATCTGTGAGACAGTGTCCACACAGTGATTCTGCTAGTGAGTGGTTCATCACAGGGAAAGCACAGGTCAAACACCAGATGCCCTGGCCACAGGCTGGGCAAGCAACTCTCTCCTACAGAGGGAAGACACTCGTGGAGTCAGACCAGTTTCACTCATCCACTCCTCCTTTCTCTAGCCCTGCAGATCAAAACAAGACCACCCCCTAAGTTCTCAACTGCTCTCACCCAATAAGCCAGCTGCAACAACAAGAATGCTTTTCAGCTGCTCAAAAGACCTCTATCTGCGGTACCCAGGAAAGAAAATAAAATATTCCTTCTTGCTTGTCTCTAAAAATTTACTTTTCAAAGCCGAAAAAAGGAGGAAAAGCAGAGAAAGCAGGGATAGAGTAAAATCATTTGCATTGGTCCAACGTGCAAAACTAACCATCCAAAGGAAAGGAGGAAATTGAAAATTAACTTCGGCTCCCCAGTTTGTGTCCTTTCTGCCTGCAACTTGCTAAGAAGAATCTCCACTTGCACTGGGCTATGTCTGCTTATGGTGACATCTGTCAACCTAGGAGTTTAATTGTTGGTAATAGCATTTCCCTGTTATTCAGGCACCGCACAAATAGCATAAATATGATTTAACCACCCTTGCCAGAAATCACAAATTTGCGTCGTGAGTGCTGAACGCTAAGGCTGATTAGCATAAAATTTAATTTTCGTTAATATCAGCCCAAGACAAGTAGAGCATGAAATGAACCTGATGTGTTAATATTGTGCTTCACAGTTCCAACTGTATCTTGTAGATGCTCTCATTGGAGACAGGTGCCGCTCTGCATGGGGAAGAAGTCTAGCAATCAGCGCTGCCTGGGAGGCAGAATGAGCTGGCCCAGGAGGCGGGGTTCCCTGAAGCTGCAGGAGTTCAAGAAGGCACTGGATGATAGCTCAGGGAGGCATTGATGGCAATTGGATATTATGGTGGGAATTAAGGCCTACTCGCCTCTGCCGTCCTCTCCAATCCTGAGGTTCTGGAATTTTAAATCTTAAGAAAACTTCCACAGGTCGCATGTTATCATCTAAGACAGAGGTTGGCAAACTACAGCCCTCGGGGTAAATCCAGCCCATTGCCTTTTTTGCACAGCCCATGAGCTAAGAATAGTTTGTACATCTTTAAATAGAATAATATATCATGATGAGAAAATTATATGAAATTCAACGTGTCCATAAAGTTTGATAGGTACCCAACCGTGCCGTTGATTTTTGTATTGTTTATAGCTGCTTTTGGGCTATAACAGCAGAGCTGAGAAGATGCAACTGAGACCGTATGAACTGGAAAGCCCTAAATATTTACAATCTGGCTCATTACTGGCAAAGTTTGCCACCCCCTAATCTGAGACAATAATAATTTTCAAATGGGCTCTTTAGAGAAGTGACAAAGGACATCAAGAAGAAGTGGGACTCCAGGCTTTAGCTCTTTAACAGTTATACACAATATGCTTTTGTTTGAAGAAAGGGATTATAGCTAAACAAAGTTCAAGACACATAAGATAGTTCAAAATGCTTTCCTTTTGGAGAGGCACATCATGATCTGTGAATGGCGGGCTGCAGGTGGCTTCAGGATCTCCAAAGATCCCAGATGAGGGCAACATGCAGCTGAAATGAAAGTTGTTTGTGTGTACACAGATACATGTGCATGAATCATGTGCTCCTCCAACCAAGGGGTTTGGGGTCAAGGGCAAGTATACAGTGAAATATGTTATAATCCTCATGGAGCACATCCCAGGATTCTTCTACATACACAGCCTTGCCTTCTCCTTGTGCCTGGCAAACACCTACTTACTCGTTTTTAATAAACTGGTATATATTATTAATTCAATTAAACCATTTATGGTAGGCCAATGTCTACATCAAATCCTTGGAACCTGTGAACGTTGCCTTATTTGGAAAATGGGTCTTTGCAGATGTGATTAAATTACAGGTCTTGAGATGAGGACATAATCCTGGATTACCTGGGTGGGCCCTAAATGCCATCACAAGTATCCTTGTGAAAGAGACACACAGAGGACAATGGGACAACGGAGGCAAAGGTCACAATGATGTGGCCACAAGCCCAGGAATGCCAAGGCAGCCACCAGAAGCTGACAGAGGTAAGGAACAGATTTTTCTCAAAGACTGCCTCCAAAATTATTAGAGATTAAATTCCTGTTGCATTAAGCCACCAAGTTTGTGTTAATTTGTTACAGCAGCCTCTGGAAAATAATACACCATTACAAAAGGGTTTTATTATAAATAGTCCCACAATCCTGACATAATTATTTTCATTACTTTGTGTTGAATACCCACATATCACTCAAAAGCCCATTCAAAGCTATCCTGTCATAAATTGTGGTATGGGAAGAGCATGCAGGATTAAATGAGGTAGCTTAATTAAAGCGCCTGGCATATACTCGATACTTCCTGCATGTGAATTCCTTTCTTTCTTTTCCCCCAGCAGAATCAGTTGCCCCTTCCTTTGAGTTCCCATGGCACCTCATACGTATTTCAACTAGCACTTACCTTTCTCAAATATATACTCCTGTGTTTTGGGGGTTTTTTTATAGGTAAGTTGTACTCACTCTTTTCTTTTTTTTACTCCTGTGTTTTTGATGTCAGTCACTCTCTCCTCCCTACAAGTGGGCTCTAAACTTCTTGGGGGGCAGTGATCATACTTCATTCTTTTTTTTTTCTTTTTATTGACTTTTTATTGAGGTTTAACTTACATACGGTCAAGTGTCCATATCTTAAGTGTATAGTTCAAAGAATGTTTACAAATGTTTACATCTGGGGAGCCACCACCCAAATCAAGAGAGAAAACATATCACCCAAGAAGTCTCTCACATGCCACTGCCCAGTCGATACCTTCCCAGTTACTATTCTGACTTCTACCATAGATTGGTTTTGCCTGTTCTTGAATATGATATAGTATATACTCTTTTGAATAAGGCCTCTCTAACACAGCATAATGTTTTTGAGATTTATTCATGAGGTTGTGTGTAGCAATAACACAATTTCTGTTTATGAAATTACCACAACTTAGGTATCTACTTTACTGTGAATGGACCCTAGAGAGTTTCCAGTTTGGAACTATTACAGCTAGCGTTACTAGGAAGATTCTTGTACATGTTCTACCATGGAAAAAATCATTCATTTCTGTTGGGTATTTACAGGAGTAGAATTTCTGGATCATAACTTCTGGGTCACAAGGTTGTGCATATAACAAGCTTTAGTAGATACTGCTGAACCATTTTCTAAGTAGTTGTACACATTGTCACTTACTCCAGCAATGCATAAAATTTGGAGCAATGCACCAAATCCTCACCAAACTTTGTCAATCTTTTTTATTTTAGTCATTCTGGTAGTAGCTAATTCATCTTTTTTTTTCTAGCTTTATTGAGGTATAATTGACATATAAAATGGTAAGATATTCAAAGTACGTATCATGTGATCTGATATACACATATACATTGTGAAAGGATTCCCTTCATGGAGTTAATTAACACATCCATCACCTCACATATTTTTTTTCCTTTGGTGAGAACTTTTCCACTCTCCTAGCAAATTTCAATTATACATACAGTGTTATCAACTATAATCACCATATTATACATTAGATCCTCAGGTCTTATTCATCTTATAGCTGAAAGTTTGTACCCTTTTACCAACCTCTCCCTATTTCCGCCACCCCCTAGCCCCTGGCAACCACTTTTCTATTCTCTGTTTCTATGAGTTTGACTCTTTTTTAAAAAAAATTCCACATCTAAGTGACGTCATGCAGTATTTGTCTTTCTTTGGCTTATTTCACTTTAGATAATTCATCTTCTTACCCCTCATGCACTAGGCCAAAATTTGTACTACGTGACCCCACCTTCCTTCCTGGCCAATGGTGGTCAGATAAAACCATTTGACCAAAAGCCAGTAAACCATAGGCCAGCTATCGACTAATACCACTTTGCATGAAAAAATGAGCTGTACCAATTAGATCCCCTCGCTCAGAAATTAAAGCAACAAAACAAAGAGAATAACATAGTCTTCAACAGGAGCAAATAATGGAAAGTGGGAATGGCAATGGTAAATCAATACAAGCCAAAGACATGAGAAATTATAAGAAGCAGAAGCGATAACAGAGAGACAATGTAAGGTGGAGTGGGGGGAGGGGGGGAGCAGCTGAGACCAGGACAGAAAGAAGCAGGTATTATGCGAATAGCAATGAACCAGGGCATAAAGCCCAAGGCCACGCTCTGGGGTCCACAGAGTAGCCTTGGATCCAGAACCACCCTCTAAGCCCCCAGCTCCGTAAGGCCCTGGAGTAGGGCCTATTCTTGAATCTCCATGATATTCTATCTCCCTTTTCTCACAGTAAATGCCGTTAGCATAAACCCTTCTTCACTTTAGTTGAGCTAACCTGAGTGAGCCCCTGCTTCTTGCAAGCAAAACCATGCAACTGTCATGCCTGGTAAGCAGTATCAGTGGGGGGCTGGTTAATGCTTAACAGTCAACTCTCTGGGAATACTAAGCCCTGATGTGAAGTGCTTGCCAATACACGTGGTGTAAATATTCCTACCATGGCCACTTTCAAGCTACCAACATAACATCACTGAACAAAGATGGGAAGAGATGAGAAATAGCACACCATTATATAGTATTTTCACCACACAGATGCAACCAATGTAAATAACCTCAAGAGCATAGATAGTAGTAAAATAATTGGTTGACTATTCTCAACGTGAGTACAACTGAGTATTTGTTACCTTTGTTTTTAACATAATTTATGTAGTTGTAAGTCTATATAATTTACGTTTTTATAATGGTTGCATTTAATAACTAGCTTGTAAAATTCCTGAAAACTGACCAAACAAGCCAGCTCTAGCACACCGCTGAAGCAGATGCTCACTAAACGTTTGAATCCTTTCCTGCCTTCTGTGCAAACTGCATTATGACAGGCTCCTTACTTTGTGGGGTTTAGCTGCCCAGCTCCTAAGCCAGGGGCATACCCAAATACGAGCAAAACAAATCATGTGATGGAAGTCTTGTACTCAATTTTCCACTGTCGATTTCCACTGGTGATATTCTAAATCATGGAAATAGACATGCCACGGCTATATTTACCAAGACAAAATTGTCACAGCTTTTTGGTCTGGGAGTCTGGTTTGTTTTGGTTTTGTTTGGTCTAACAACAGATCTAAACAAGCATGTAGTATGTTAAGTGGCCACGGGAACTTTTTACTCACCAAAGGAGTCACTGGGTCAAAAATCCAGCAAATACCCGAACCCCTTCCATATGCCTACCGCTGTGCTGGGCACCGTGGTCATATGAGTGCAGGAAGAGCTGTACTTGCTGCCCTTCAAGGGCTCTCAGCAATAACGAGGCTGATGATGAGAGGTGACATTTATTAAGGGCTCTTTGTACAAAACAATTCTTTTCCAAGTGCTTTTTGTAGATAAACCCAGCTAATCCTCACAACAACCCTATGTGGTGGGTACTATTATCTTCCCAATCTTACAGATAAGAAAGATGAGGCATAGAGAGCTTAAGTGGAGCCTAAGGTTAAAATATGAAGCCAGGTATCCAACCTCAAAGACCATGTTGCCAACCACTGGGCCACCTTACCTTAGGACAGTAAGATACAAACGTTGTTGTACAAGTAGATAAGCAAGACATCGAGAGGCTGTATATAAGTACATTAGGATCAGAGAAGGAAGGAAAAGATTACGAGGGAGCGTGAGGACACTTTTAGGGTGATGGCTCTGTGCCCTATCTTGATTGTGGTGATGACACCACCACTGTGTATATATGCGTGTGTATACATATATATATGTCAAAACTTATCAAATTGTATACTTTAAGTATATACAGTAAATTATATGTCAATATAATTATCAGAGTTAGCAGAACAGTAGTGCTGCTTTTTAAACCAAAAAAAAAAAAAGCTTTATACCATATGATTCGATTTATATGGCATTCTGGAAAAGGCAAAGAAAAAAAGATCAACAGTTGCCAGGGGCTGGGATAGGGGAAAGGGCTGAGGACAAAGGAGCATGAGGGAATGTGGAGGAGGAAGGGTTAATAGATGTGATGAGAAGGACACTTCACCTTGGTGGTCTTCCTCCCCAAAACCCATAACCCCAGTCTCATCATTAGAAAAACATCAGACAAACCCAAATTGAGGAACATTCTATTAAATGCCAGTACTCTTCAAAACTGTCAAGGTCATTAAAAAAAAGGTTGGGGGGGGAGACTGAGAAATTGTCACAGACCAAAGGGGACTAAAGAGACACAATGACTAAATACAATATGATGTCCTGAATGGGATTCTGCAACAGAAAAAGAACATTAGTGGAAAAACTAGTGAAATCTGCGTAAAGACTGAAGTTTAGTTAACAACAGTGATGTGCCAATGCTGGTGCCTTAGTTTCGATGAAAGTACCATGGTGACCTAAGATGTTAACAACAGGGAAAACTAGGAGAGGAGGAGATGAGAACTCTTTGTACTAACTTTGCAACTTTTCTGTAACACCAGAATCATTCCAAATTTATTTTTAAAAAATCTTAGTGGAGGCCCTAGGTGCTTTTGTTCCTCTTGTTAAATCTTCTCCTAAGAAGTAAAGAGTATATTTCATTTTTTAGCCAAGAATTAATTTCCAAGCCAAGGGCAGGAACTTCTCCACTTTGACTCACAACACTCTACACAGGGCAGCCTGGAGGGGGGAGTCATCGGACCCCCCCCGCCCAGAGCGCCTCTGCCTTTTCCCCCATCAGCAGCAGCAGCGGCAATTTGAACTCAGTAAAGGCATCCTGACCATGTATGGATCCTGACAGCCAAGGGTCTGAGAGCAATGGCAGACTCTTCCACTGCTCTCTTGAAGTCCCACTGGTCAGATGGGCTCTGGGTAGGACCACTGCTGAGTGGGGCGGATGGGGAGGGGTATGTCCTCTGAGACCAGGGGGTTCCAGGGCTCCCTGTGAACAAAGTGTGTGTGTGTGTGTGTGTGCGCGTGTAAGAACGAGAGACAGACAGGGAGACAGACTAAACTGAGCACTGAGGAGGGGGTTAGGGTGAGTGACCTGAAACAAGCTCCAAGAAAGAATCTCTCAGCAGGGGAGCAGAGAGTCCTTTTGGAAACCAGTGAAGCCGGAAAGTGGTGCTGACCAATGTATTGTACAGGCCATTTTCACTATGTGTAAATAAATGAAAGCCTGACCCATCCGTCCTCCGCAGGGACTAATAGTCTGCGTATTTCCCTGCTCTCCCCGCCCGCAGCCTCTGTCAGCCCTGGCCTTCCACCCTCAGCACCTCCTCCACCCCTCCTTGCTCTACCACACTTTCCTTTCATTGTCCTTCTCCTCTCGGCCTGTCTTCAAGGATTATTCTACTTCCCAAATGCAGCCGCTCACATTGAAGCCTTAGCACCCTCACCCCGCCCCCAAGGAGGGCAGCCCTGCCCACGAGGTACAGTCAGGGCCCAGGTGGCCTTCCCACCCAGGTGCTTCTGCAGAGTCCACCCAGGGCATCCGGGGAAAGATCAGAATCCCAGCATCCTTCATCCAGAGAGATGCTGACACCTTCACTTGTAAAATGAAGGTGTCCTACTCAACTGCCTTCTTTAGGGAAAGCGGAGTTGTTTGTGGTATTGGACAGGGTCTGCTCAGAAAGCAGAACTCACATCAGGAATTTTAACAGAGACAATGTAGTATAAAGAATTGTTCACAACATATTGTGGTAATCAACTCACAATATATACTTATATCAAATCATTATGCACCAGGAATTAGAGAACTAAAAATCAAAGAGGGAAAACTGAGGTTCCTGCAAGCAGGAAGCAGCTACTGCCACCACGGCTGGAGGAATGAACAAAGGAAAGAGTCTGGGGCTGCTAGGACCTAGAAACACAGAGGAGGCCCCCCCCAGAGATGGAACCCAGGCCTCTGAGGAAGGCATGCCAACGGGCCAGGGCTGGGATCTCCAAGGAGGGACAATGAGACTGGTTTTGAGAGTGTGAGAAAAAAATGAAAACCAGAGTCAGCTGCCATATTGAAATCTACCACTGCCGAGGTAAGTCGGGTGATGCTGGCAGGAACTGGAGGCGAACAGCGAGAAGCACATCTCCTTTTCCTCCTCCTGCCTTCCGGTCTCCATCTAGCACCCCCTACTGGCAGAACCTGAACTCCACCCAGCTGGCAAAGGAGACGGGTTTGCAGAGTTGCAGCGCCAGCAACACCAAACAAGTATACAAAGTAGGTGTGAATTTGAGACCCAGCAGCACAATAGAAGCAGAAGGAAGAAGAAATGTAAATTTATAATTTACCGAATGACTATTCCATAGATAAACTGTGTGATTTTACAGGCACGTGTGAGTGTATGGGTATAATAAGTATCTCTGAATATGACACATTATGTTTGATGGTGGCTTCCCATTTCTAATAATAGTATCTAATATTCACTAAGAGGTTGCCAGGTGCAAGGCAAGTGCTAAACTCTCCACATCACTAATCTAATTCACAAAAACACAAGGAGGTAGATACCAAAAAAATTTTAATTTTGCAGATATGCAAATTAAGGTTTAGAGAAGTTAAGCCGCTTATGATGCTCAGAAAGTAGTAGATCTAAGACCAGACACTATAAAGCTCATGTATAGTCTCCGCATCACCTCTTATCGACTGGGTACCATGACTACAAAGTCTTCCACCTTCTCCTCTCCTTCCACTAACATTGTCAGGGGCTCCTCCAACAAAAAGACTAACAGATTCTCAGTGTTCTCTACTCAGATGCACTGTACAACCCCAACTCGGTGGAATATAAAAATACAGTATTAGGACTTCCCTGGCGGTCCAGTGGTTAAGACTCCACGCTCCCAATGCAGGGGGCGAGGGTTCAATCGCTGGTCGGAGAACCAAGATCCCACATGCTGTGTGGCACAGGCAAAACAAACAAACAAACATGCACAGCAGTGAAGCACAACCACAAAACTAAAGGAAAAGCAGAAAAGCGTACCTGCATTCCAGTACGCAGACAATAAAGTTATGTTGTAGAAATACATGTACTGACATGGAAAGATAACAATATCTAACATTCAATGAGGGCTACCCATGTGTGGAGCACTGTATTATGGGCTTTTTTTGTATTAACATATTTACTCCTCACAAAAACTCCATGTAGTAAATTCCATCATTATCCTGTCCATTTTACAGATGAGGAAATTGAGGCACCAGAGAGGTTATATAACTTGTCCAAGGTCATATCACTAGCTTGTCCAAGTTAGTAATTGACCAAGTCGGTATTTGAAACAAGGCAGTCAGGCTGCAGAGCACATGATGTTGACACCACACTATTCTGACTCCAGCAGAGTGTAAAAATCTTCATGACATACCATTCTTTAAAAAGAAAGCAGGTACAGACGAGTGTGTATAGTATTTTGCCCTATGTGTATATGTGTGTGTGTGTGTGTGTGTGTGTGTGTGTGTGTGTGTGTGCGTGTGTGTGTGTGTGTATGTTTTAGTCCATAAGGGAAAGCCTGGAAGGGTTTAAAATAAAATATTAACACTGGTTATCTCAGAGTGGTAGTTTGATTTTTTGCTTTCTTATTTTGAAATAACTGTATGTTCTGGGGTTTTTTTTTTACAATAAATATGTTCATTTGTAAAAAGTATTTTAAGATTTTTTTTTTTAAGAAATGTGTGTCATTTTAGGGAAAATGATATGACAATTTGAAAAGCTTTCTAATATTTTGGGTAGTTAAGAAAAAGAAACTTGTGTTTTAAATAGACAGGTACAATAGAAAAGGGATTCAAAAGCATTTGCTCCATCCTGGCAAGGTAATAAAATGCTCCCTGACAATCATCCCAGGAGCCAAGTCCCATGCATTGTTTTAAGCGTGTTCCCTTCTCCACTGCACTATAAGGAGGGTTTGCAAATTTATTGAACATAGCGTGATTATTCCACTTTGAAACTCATGCTGCCCAGATTCTAATCAAGATGACTTGGTTCCTCTGAACACCCGACATTTGCGCACTGGGTAGCATTGTTGTGGTAGCTGTGATGTTATCCCTTTGCATCGAGAGTATTCTCTCCAGTTTCCCCAAGCTATGTGTTGCCTTGGAAACATCATGATCCTCATAGAGATCTAAGCAAAGGGAAATAATAAAAATAATAAGATCTTACAGTCGAAGTCTATCTTTCATGCCACCAAGGCGCGTTGCTAAACCTTTCCTCTAGATAAAAAGACAGACAGGCAGAGTGGCTCATACCATGTGTCACCCTGATAATTAACAATTAGAGAAAACACACTGATCTCTGTTCTCCAGATAATTCAAGTCAAAGTAGTTTTCCACCTGAATTAAGCGGATTGCCAAGGCCAACAATTTCATGAACGGAAAGATTTAGTCCCATATCTAAAGACACAGGCATGAAAGAGGCCTCTGAGCTGAGAAGCAACAAAGCCTCTTGCCACTGTGGCATCAATTCATATGAAAGAAAGGTCTGACGTAATCCAGGGAGCCTTCCCTTTGGAGTAGCAGTTAGTGATCTTTTCTGTAAAGGGCAGATAGTAAAACTGGTTCAGCTTTGCAGGCCATATGGTCTTGGTCTCAACTACTCAGTTCTCCTGTCGTAGGGTGAAAGCAGCCAAGATAATAAGGAAAGGAATGTGCGTGATCATGTTCCAATAAAACTTTATTTATAAAAACAGGTGGTAAGCTAGGTTTGACCCATGGGCCATAGTTTGCAGACCCTTGCTCTAAAGTGTAGACTGAAGATCCTCAGGTGTTTCTGCAATAGTCAAGGATTCCACTCCGGAGAACTACAAAGTTGGCAACGTTGTTTTCAAATTCATTTATTCAATAAACATGTATTGCATTCCTTCAGTGAGCCAGGCTCTGGCTGAAGCCTTGTGAATCAGAAGTAGAAAAGCAAATAAAGTCCCTAGAATTTACATTTGACAGAGGTTATCCTAAGCAAGTAAACAAATAAACAAACAAGAAACTTTCCGGTAATGGTGAGTGACATAAAGACGACAAATAAAGGTAATGCTTTCCTTGGTGGGGGAGGGGATGAGGAAGTCAGGGAAGGCCCCTGAGGAAGGTGCTTTTGAGCCCACATCAGAATGAAGAGAAGCAGCTGTAAATGCACAGACCTGTGTGAAGAGTGGGCCACCAGGTGGAGAGATGGCAAACACAAAGAGCCCGGTGGCAGGAACAGGCTTCGTGGGTCTGAGGAACAGAAAGGCCTAATTGGAACATAATGAACAGGGAGAGTATGGTTTGAGATCAGGCTGAAGAGGTGGTCAAGGATTGAGGCAGGCGGGGCCTTCCGAGCCACGGGGCCTTGCCTTGACCTCACGCTGGCACTGTCCAGCAGTCTTGGCTCTCACTGTAACCTCACCTGGGCACTCTCAGGCCATGGGCCGTCCTCGGTTCCCCTGCATCCATCGGGCATGGCTAGTCCTGGAGGTGCTCTACAGATGCTAGGCGGGACAGGCTCCCCACCAAGGAAACACACCTATTTTCACTGGAGCCAACAGAAGACAGATGAAAGTACATTCAGGCAGCAGTGAGATTTTAGGCACTTGATCAAGCTTCTTAGCAGCCCTCTTTCTTAAAATCAATGCTCAGACCAAGAAGAATAAGGAAGCAACTGGCTGGGTACTTCAGGGCCATGTTCAAAAGAAAAAACGACTTAACTCCTTTAGGTCTATCAAGGACAATAATCTTCAAGCTAGAAAACATAGAATATACATGTTTAGAAAGACACTGAAATACAAGGCAGAGAGAACTAGCAAGACAGTCTTAAGCTATTTTAAATGAGATGGATGGGCCAGGCCCACACCAATAAACCCAGGACGGGGAGGCATCTCTAGGACCAGTGTGATAATGAACTGGGATCTGTGAGACCAAGAGAGGAGCCAGAAAAGGCAATGCTCTTCTTTTCAGAAAAGGTAAAGAAGCATATTCCAAAAGCCACAACTCATGATTTGAATATCAGTCCCTAGAAAAATCCTATAAGGGATAATTAAACAATAACATTTCATGAGCGAGAGGGAAATGGTGAGCATGACAACCAGCGTGGGTTGCTAGGAACAAATCTCACAGGATCACCCTCATTTCTTTCTTTGATAGGATGGTTACATTCAACAAGTGTTTATTACACAACAACTAAGTTCTCACGCCAGGGCTATGGCGGTGAATAAGACACAGTGTCTAAGTCTGTGGAGGTCTTTAGGAATATGCCATTGGGCTCTCTCCTTGATTCTATCCTGTTCAGCCTCACTGAGTAGGATGGAGATATGAAAGGCATGACTATCAGCCTATGCATCACACAATGGAGTCTAAAATGGGCTGAAAGAAATGAATGGGCTGAGAAGAAACTGAATATGAATATTTAATCTGGCACAACTCTAAAAATACAGGATGTAGACTTCTAGTTAAAAGTTGTCAGTGGATCAGACATGTATCTCCTTTCCCTCCCAGGCAAAGAGAATGGGAATGGAGCCATCAGTGAATGAGAGATTTCAGCAAATCTTAGGAAGAGGAAAAGCTTTTAGAAGAGTGATGAATGAGGTAGCAGGACAGAGAAAGGCACAAATTAAAATGTTTGCAGAGGAGGCCAAAGCAAAAAGACTGCCGGTTTGCCTCATGGAAACTTGGGGAAGCTCAAGACTTGACCCAAACTGCCATGGAGAAGGCAGGGGCAGTGCAGAGCTGCAGGCCATCTGTATCTGAACATTGGAATCCCTAGTCCTTCTTTCCCCCCAGATATGCAGAACACCAGCAGCTATATATGCATGCCACCCTCACCCATCACCACCCTTCCCCAGGAAGGAGATCAGGAAATTCTTCTCTGGAGAATCTGAACAGTCCCAAAGAAAAGACTGTCACATTCCTGATATTTGGGTTTCCCCCAAGTGCCAGCCTCCCACCCCCTCCCCCAAGAGTGAAATCTGCCAATAGAGAAACTCCCATATCCATACTAATACACAGAGCTACCCATCGGCTTTCTAATCCTATTATTAGATAGGAATGGACAACCCAACCAGGATCTTTGACAAGAGCCATCAATGTGAAGAGAGGCTAAACTCAAACAGTAGAAAAAAGGAAACAGATATAACACAGGAAGCAAAGACTAGAAAAAAAGTACATCTAGTCAGTTTCCTCAAAAATACTGATATTGCATACAAAAAAACAAGAAGAGATTACAAAAGAGAGGTAATTAAATAAGATTTTGAAATTAAAAATATGATAGCATACATAAATAATAAATGATAGTCTACATAAACAAATGAGTTGGAAGATAAAATTGAAGAACCTTATAAGAAGTAAAACAAAAAGGGACTGAAAGTATAGGGACAAAATATAAGATTCAACACATGAAGCAGGAGGCCCAATATTCAACTACTAAGGATTCCGGAAAAAGAGAAGAGAAGAAATAGAGAGGGATGAAACTAGTATGAATGAATGAATGAGTCTCCAGTTTGAAGGACCCATTGTGGCCCAGCACAATGAGTGAGAAAAGGCCCTCATTAAGTCTTCTCATAGTGAAATTCTGAACCCTAAGGATAAAGAGAAAACCCGAAAAATGGGCTACTTAGAAAAATACCAACATCAGACTGAAAAAGGATTTCTCAAGAATATAGCATACTAAAACAGTGCTTCTCAAAATATGTGGTGAAGGACTTTGCCTTCAATCTGTCACTGAGTGTTACTTTTATAAAACGGAGTAGAAAAGGGACTTCCCTGGTGGTCCAGTGGTTAAGATTCTGCACTTCCACTGCAGGGGGCATGGGTTCAATCCCTGGTTGGGGAAATAAGATCCTGCATGCTGTGCTGCGTGGTCAAAAAAAAAAAAAAATAGAGACTAGAAAAGAAATAGTAGAAAAAATAAAATTTGAAAAAGACATACAAATTAAAAGCCATCAACATATTATCAGCTTCAATAAACATGTAATGACACAAATTAGTATAAAAGTTTTGAAATGCTTACTCTCAATTTCTACACTGATTTCATCCCAGATGAATGACAAATGTTTGCAGACTGACACTGGTCCATGGACCCCACTTTAAGTAGCAATGTGGTAGACGAAATGCATTCAAGATTTGAGTTCTCAGCCCAGAATTCTATCCCTAAACTATCAGTCGTAATGAGAGCAGAATAATGGAATGTTGAGATTTGCAAAAGTGAAGACAATTAATCTTCTTGACTCCTTTCCCAGGAGGTACTAAGAGATGTTCAAGCAAAATGAAGGAGTAAATCAAGAAAGTATAAGACAAGTGCAGTAGAGGGGAATGAACAATGGAGTCCTCCAGCCTCTCTATTCCAACCTGGACTGCTGATGGGAGAATGGCCCCCTTGCAGAGCCACTCTCTTCCCTTTGAACAGGTGTCTCCCAAGTTTAAACCCACAGGTGTGTCCCTACAATGGGGCTGATATATGTGCACTCGTCAGAGAAACTACAACACCCAGGCAAGGAAAGTGGCAGAAAAAGGAAACACTTGGCTTCTCCGTGCCTTTGCTGGGCCTTTCTTATCTGCATGAGTCTACCCAGGGATTCCAGTGGGCCCCAGCCCTCCTGCTATAATCCAGGCTTCTGTTTGAGATTGTCAGGCGGACAGGCACAGAAAGTGACTGAGGTTCCCAGCTTGGTATCTGCTCTCCCCCAGTGTCTACTGAGGCTTATTTCACTCTTTTCTTTCCACTCTGGCGGTCTTGGAGAATAGTAAAAAAAAAAAAAAAAAAAAACCTAAAATATTTGCATTCCGTTCTAGTTAACACTGCATTTTCTGTAATTATCCCCGCTGTTAAAATCATTTTCTTGTGTGCTTTTTGAGCAAGAAGGGAGGGGTAGGGGGACCAAATTAATTCTTTGGCAACAAAAATCTAATTAATCAAAAACTGTTCCTAGTCATTCAGAGCCTCTTCAGCCCATGGAAACAGCAGCCAAAAGGGAGCAGGAACACTAAGCTTGGTAGTCAAAAAAAATCAGGTACTTCTCAAGACAGCAGTTTTTATAAATGTGCCAGTGGCTGGTGGGATAGCATAAGAACATAAGCAGGAGATTTGGGGTCAGTCTGAGCTGTGCTCAAATCCCAGCTCTGCTATTTCCCACTGCATAACCTTGAGCAAATTACTTTGTCCCTCTGGTCCTCAGATTTCCCATCTGTAAAATTGGGGTAGTAATACTCTCATAAGGTCAGTGGAACGGTTGATTGAGGTGATGTCTGTAAAACCTTTATGTGTTTGTCACATGGAAAATACCAAGTGTGGATGATGGTTTATTAGCACCAAGCACAGCTACTATTTTATGAGTCATAAATTTTCAGGAAAGTTTTTTCAGCTCTTTCAAAAGCTGTTCTTAAGTAGTTTCAACTAAATGTATTATATTATATTAGGAACACATACTAAAGACTTAAGAGCTGGATGAAGACATTTATCTGTGGGAATGTTCATCATGCTGTTGGTTAAATAGAAAAAAGGAAACTTTAAATTCCTAAAATATGAATTGGTAAAATAAATCATGGTACACCCATAAAATGACTAATCACTCTTCAAAGTAATGAAATGGCATCCTGTTGAATCTCTGATTGAAGAAACAAACCTTGAAGCAAAACAACTATGAAATTAAACATTTCAGCTGCAGAAGTAAAAGAGAAAGCAGTAAATGGGAAATGAGAATAATAATAAAACACCCCAAAACGGCTTGACTTGGATGTTCTGTATTTATTCATTTAACTCAACAAACACTTACTCTTTGTGTCTTCATGGGCTGGGTCTACAAGAATTACAGAGATGGGGACAAGGTCAGCCCTGGCGAGGTCATCATCACATGGATATGTTCCTTCAGGTTCCTTCATGTAGCTAAGTATATTTTCATACATTTCCTTTCCAGACCTTGCCAGTTCTCCATTAAAAGTGGAGTCTATTTCCCATCCCTTAGGGTCCGGACGGGCCTTTGTGACAGCCTTGACAAGCAGGATACCACAGAACTGATAATGCCCATCTCTGCGGGGTAGGCCATAAAAGCGGATATGACTTCATCCTGGTTCTCTCTGGCTCTTGGACCCTCACTCACGGGTTGGGGGAGGTGATGCCACCATGCTGTGAGGAAGCCCAAACTAGTCCACGCAGAGAGACTTCATGGAGAGGCCCATGTGGAGGGGAACTGAGGCCCCTGGCCTCAAGCCAGCCTCAGTCGGCAGACTTGGGAATGAACAAGACTTCCAATGAGCGCGGCCCCAGCCTTCAGGTCTTCCAGCTGAGGTTCTAGACACTGTGGAGTGGAAATAAGCTGTTCCTGATGTGCCCTCTCTGAATTTATACGTGAGCCAAATAAATGGTTGTATTATGCCACTACACTTTAGAGAAATCTGTTACACAGTTATAGTAACTGGAATATCTCAGTCTCTTGAGCAGAGCTTGGGTTTTTAGAGCCAGGTAGACCTGTTTTTAAATCCCCACCCTGCCATTTCCTAGTTGTGAGATGCTGGCAAAGTTACTTGACCAGTCTGAGCCTCACTTTTTCTCTCTGTAGAATGGGAATAACATCTACCTCACATGAATGCTTTGAGGAATAAATGCCACAGTGTGTATATAAAGCAACTAGCCCGGTTCCGTTGGAAATAGAGGGAAATTGCTGTGAGCAGACCGGGCAGAGGGATCAGACAAACATCCTTGAAAGAGATGAGATGAGAATGGCCCTAAACAGTCAGGACAGGAGGAGAGAAAGTGCAAGAGTTCCAGGTAGACCCAGAGGGTGATCTCTCTGGAGCACCCCCTCTGTGGGCCAGGTCTGGATGGGCCTGCCTGAGTACCTGCCCCCATGGCCCTGCAGTCCCTGATCCAGTGGCTACTTGACAGTCATCTGGAGCTTCACCTTTGCTCTGCAAACAATTCTGGTCTGAGCCAGGGGAAGTGCAATGTAGATGCCCCACTTTCTGCCCACTCTGTCCAACCTCCCCAGTAGACAGCTAATAAAGTCCACTGCTGAGAATCCAGAAAAACTCCTGGCAACTGCCTAGGGCTTCCCCACATCTCTGACCTCCCACTTGCTCCTGCCCTGAGCTTTGTCCCACTTTCATTCTGTACCTGCTCTTTGCATTCGCAAAAGGACCTTGGATTCCCCAGCTTAAACTTAAACACGCTCTGAGGACCCTGGTTCCTTCCCCTTTTCTGGTTCTTTTTGCTTAACCCCCACCTCAACACCAGCCCAACCAAACTAATAAAAAGTAGCTACCATTTATGGACCTTTCATGCCACGCACCTCCTCACATTATCGCATGTAAACCTCCAACAATCCTCTAAGGTTGGTACCAATGGTCCCATTTAAGATGAAATACGTGCCACTTAGAGAAATCAAGTCACTAGCCCAAGGACACAAGCCCACTGTACCAACAAGCTAGTGGTAAACGCTCTGGGACCCCTAAAATCTGCACATTCTTCACCCTGACACCATGTTACCTTCCTTGGCCTTCGGGAATGCACACACCCGCCCCACAGCCTGCAGCTGCACCAGGTCATTCCCCACTGCCTCCCTCCTCCTTCTGGCCTGCAGTCCTTCCCTGAGATCCCGCAGGCAGCTGTCTGGACACAGATCTCTCCACTGCTGCCTGCTCCCCACTCAGCAGCCAGAACACCCCTCTCCCCAATGGCCAGGCTACCTGGGATGATGCAGGTCCTTAAAGTGGACCAGCTACAGGTGATGGAAAGAAAATGGGCTGGGATAAGGGAACTCACTGTACTCGCAGGATGTAGAGGCAGCCCCTGAGGGCAGCTTTCCCAGCCCTGGCCTTTCCTGGGATGTCACTATGGGGCTTCTGGCAGTCAGGCAGACCCATGGGTAAGGCTCCAGCCCAGAAACTCTCAGAACCATGTTTCTTGGGGTGTAGAATGACAGTGTGCCTGACTCTCCAGACAGTCCTTCTCATTTACTGCCACCAACTATCAAAGCAATTGTCAAGCTGTTTATTGGAAACTGCTCCCCTCATACAACTAAGCTGAAAGGAAGTTACCTCCAACTATCAACAATCTGGGTCAGCTTGACAAAGTCAACATGGTAGGGACTTCCCTGGTGGCGCAGTGGTTAAGAATCCGCCTGCCAATGCAGGGGACACAGGTGCGAGCCCTGGTCCGGGAAGATCCCACGTGCCGCGAAGCAACTAAGCCCCTGCGCCACAACTATTGAGCCTGTGCTCTAGAGTCCACGAGCCACAACTACTGAAGCCCACGGAACTAGAGCCTGTGCTCCGCAACAAGAAAAGCCACAGCAACGAGAAGCCCACGCACCGCAACAAAGAGTAGCCCCCGCTCTCCGCAACTAGAGAAAGCCCACGCGAAGCAACGAAGAACCAATGCAGCCAAAAATAAATAAACATTTTTTTTTTAAAAAAGTCAACATGGTAGGTGCTCAAAAAAATATTTGAATGGATGAGTGGATGAACACACTAGACTCTAAGCTCCATGAGGATGGACTCCAGTGCTGCTTTGCCGGTCACTGCACTCCTAGCGCCCAGCACTGCCCCCTGTAATGCAGTCTTTGGAGGTCAGTGGTTATTATAGTCCAGGGGTGAGGACCTAGGTCTCAGGGGCGGCTGCAGGAAGGGGCAGACGAAAAAGACCCTGGGAAGGAAAAATGGACAGACTACATGATAGATTTGGTATCGAAGGTGGAGGAAAGAGAAAGAGGCCAGGCTGTCCTGAGCTCAGAGCTTGGGATACCAGAAGGTGCAGGAGGCCCTGGCCCATCAGGTAGCAGAGGAGAGGGGATGCTGCCCGGAAGGGGCAAGAGCCCAGCAGGAGAGATCAGAGGACAGTTACTGTAGGAGGACAGGGAAGGCATGCTCAAGAGACTGGAAGGATGGCCACCGGAAATTGTCCTGCAGGTAGCTGGCTGGACAGATGCCATCCTCCAGTGAGTCATCTGCAGAAGTGATCACTGAGGCCAGGGGAGGCAGGAGAAGGGGAGGAGGCACCGGGGAGGGGGTGGAGCGCCAAGGAGCCGGGCTTGTCTGTCCAGGAGACGAGCCACTTTCGGCTAAAGAAAGGACCTGCCCTGTGAGTGCGCGGTCTGGCATGACGCATCTGAAGGCAGTCAACCCACCCCAGGGGTGCAGGATTTCCTACTAAAGCTACAGGGACACCAAGACCACAGGAGCGAGACCAGGGAGTAGAGGAAGGGGAGTTGGAGAGGCCGTCAAATCATAATAGCCAAAAGCAGTAACAAAACAGATGAAGCCAGGAGCCTGGGAAGGGAAGGAGTGAGAGCCAGCTCGAGGAATGAGAGGGCAACGAGGGAAGGGCTGGATGATCATCTAGGAGAGAGGGGCTCACAACACAAGAGCAGGAATGTGGCCTCAAAAGGTAGAACCAGGACCAGGGAGATAAAACAGAAGGATGCAGATTTCAGCGCAGCAGCAAATATTCTTCACATCCAAAGATGGTACAGAGTAACTGGAAAGGTGTATATTTCCCTTCACTGAGGCTTATCTGACCCAAGACTGGATGCCTCTTGGCAGGGACATGCAGAGCGCACAGAAGCTTCACCTGGGGCACTGGACCAAAGGACCTTTAGGATCCATTCCTCCCTGAGACACCAATTCTCACCAGCTGCCCTGCCACTCTTCAGCATGTCACCCTTCACTAATACTCAGCACTCCCTTATCACCAGCTGATACTTTTCCTCCTTCATTTATTAGTTTATAACTTCTTCTTCATACTATCATCATTTACTGTATAACAAATTGTCCCCAAACTCAGAGGCTTAAGAACAACATTTACTATATCAGTTTCTGTGGGTCAGGAATCCAGGGGCATTGGGGTCCTCCAGCTGTGAGTTTCACTGGCGGCAATCAAGGTGCTGGCCGGGGCTGCAGACCCCTCAGACTCAACAGGGAGGGTCCGCTTCCTGGCTCCATCGTGTAGTTGCTGGCAGGACTCAGTTCCTCATGGCGAGGAGCTGAGGCCTCGGTTTCTCAGGAGCTGCTAGATGGAGGTCACCCTTATTCCCTGCAGTGTAGGTCTCTCCATAGTGCATCTCATGGCGTGGCAGCTCGCTTCACCGGAGTGAGCGAGAGGGAGAGAGCGATAGAGACAGAGACAGAGAGAGCAGCAAGATGGAAGTCACAGTCTTTTCTGACCTAATCAGAAGTGACATCCCACCACCTGGGCTCTGTTCTCTTTCTCAAAAGCAAGTCACTAGGCCAGCCACACTCAAGAAGAGTTGGGAATCACACAGGGCTGGGACCACCAGGAGTCACAGCTGTCACGTTCCTTCACGCACCCATCCCAAAGCTAAGCTCCATGACAGCAAGTACCTTATCTGCCTTGTTCACCTCCCTACCCCAGGGACTGACACATAGTAGATGCTTGACATATATTTTTAAATGAATGAATGAGGTAAGCTCTAAGCTCTGTGTGTTCCCAGCGCAGCACTGTAGAACGCATGCTTGTTAAATGAATGGGTGAATGAATGATCTGAATGTCCCTTGGTGAACACTTGACACTGTCACTATTAAAAATAAATTTAACATACTGAGTGGCTTAGTGGGTACCATAAACAATTAAGATTTTTTCAGTCCTAATCGCCCATAAATCCTGTTTCCCAACTATGTGTCCACGAGGCCATTTAGAAGGTGCTTCAAGAACTGAGGAATCCCTCTGGAAGACACGTGGCAAGAGGGCCCGTTGCCCCTAGAGAAAGGGACAGAAGGCAGACCTTTACCCTCTTGCCAGTCCATGGAGGGGGCTTGGGAGAGTTTAAATTTGCGTAATTGTTTCCCCTTCGCTGGCTCCCCTCACTGCTAGGGCTGATGTCCTGGAGATGCCTTTCCCAGTGACGAGTATATTGTCAACCCAGATCAGATCTGTGCGCCAGGCTGATTGGCAAGCCTCTTAAACCACAAAGAACGCCCCAGGTGAGCAACTTTGGGGACGTGGAGGAGGAGGCTGGTAAGAACATGTTCTCCCCGCCCCCGCCCCGGCTCTTAATTGCGAAGGAGAGCATCAATAAATTATATTGAAAGCAGATGATCAACTCGAGCTGCGTTTATTAAAGAAATAACAAATGGCACGATGCCAGCATGGATGAGTCTCACTGTAGCCAGTGTATTTATTTCACCCAGAAGAAGCCTGTCTGGGCTTCTTTTAAGCCTGATAAACTCATTATGCTAAATTTCAGCCTCCATAGCACCGAGGCTTTTCTACATGTTAATTCATTTTAGTAAATAATTATTTTGTTTGGCTGAAGGAATGCATGTCTCTATCATTTGATAATTGGGAGGGTTACTCCATGTGATTAATAGGAATCATAAACGAATACTGAGAGTATAATAAAGAGGGTCGTGGGGAGGCGGGAAAGATCCTCCCCCACCCCGCCCCCTCCCTCCTTTTCCTTTCAGAGTTAGGAACTCCGGACTTGGAATAGGAGAGAATGCCTTTCTTCTCCCCCCAAGATCCAATTCTGATACACAGCATGCTTCTCTTTGGAGCTCTGAAATGTGCCTCTGTGTGTCTGTAGGTAAGAGGAGAGAAAGGGAGAAGTCGAGAGAGGAGCTGGAGAGACACGTAAAGACAGAGGCAAGAATTTGAGGGTTCTTCCAGGCCAGAGGCTCCCAAATGCCCATCTGAATCCCAACCTATCTGTTCCATGTTGAGCAGTGAAGTTTTCCCTAGTCCTCAGTGAAATGAGAACTATAAAAACAATGTAGCAGCTTTCCCACCAAGCCAAAATGCACGGCAAGTTTAAAAAATTCTGGGATCATCCTTCACATAACTGGAGTGTTAAAAACATCCTTTTGTGACATAATGAGTGTTGGTCATACTGTTATCCCTTTCCTTCCTTAGAAAACAAAAAACTGGCCAACTCTTTTTTTTTTTTTTTTTTTTTTTGGCACTTTTCGTTTAGAAATTGACCAGTCTGTGAAACACCAACATCCTAGAACCTCTGCTTTTAGACCAGACCCCTTCAGTCTCAAGACTTCCAAATCTGATTTTTCTGGGCTATTTCCTTGTTTATTAAGTGGTGAAACTGATTAATCCAGGTATTAATCCAGCAATTCAAAAATATCACTTAAGCACTACTCTGTGCTATTCTTAGCACTGATGATAAAGTTGATGGTGTGCTTTAATAAATAATCAATTTCGCTGAAGAAGTGTTAACCCTATAAATGTGGAGGTTTGCTGTGCGTGACTAAGGCAACGACCACAGTGCCCATTTCTTGGTAAGGGATCAATGAAGTGTTTGTTGACTGAAGGAAGGAATGCATCAATACCACACATGGTTGTGAGATAATAGATGTAAAGGTTCTTGACATATTTCAATGTTGTTGCTGTCGTTGCTTCTGCCAGGAAATGGACCTTTAGGCCCCACCAGGGCCAGCTGGGAAGCCCTACGTCATCAGTGCCCCCAAGGAGCCTCGTGAACTGCCACCCCACTATCATTCCAGACATGCCGGCCACCAGGGGCACCTTGGCTCTTCCCCTCCCTGCCACCCCCAAACCCCAGACCTGCTCCCTGACGCCAGCCTTCTCACTTCTGACCTTTCCCAGCCCTGCCCACCCTCACCTGCTCTGGCCTTGGGGTCCACCATCCAGCCTCAGGGTTTTTCCCCCACCACTGCCCTCACCTACTGGAATCTTCTTCCGGGACCGGGGCACGTGGTTTGGGCAAAGGATGTCGGGGCTGTGGCTGCCTCCTGCCATACATGCCTCCTCTCCCCTAGGAAGCCAGTGAATCTAACGAAGTACAAGTCCCAAGGCCTGGCAGGCGCCAGCAAGCTAGGCCGGGATCGTTGTTCCTCCTAGAAGCTAGAGGTTGCATACCTGGAAGCTGCAGAGCAGTAAAAGCTTCCAAACGCATTCATTCACTCAGCAAATAAATTCAATTTGTTCCTGATAGACACCAGTCACTGTGCGAGGCACTGGGCATACAGCAATGAACAAATAAGCAAAACCCCTGCCCCCATGATGCTTGATTTCTAGCAGACAGATACAAACACATACACAATATAATGCCAGGGAGTGAACAGTGTCATGAAAACGAAGCAGGACAAGGGGGTAAGGTGGCAGAGAGGGCCTCTCTGGGGAGGTGACATTTGAGACAGAAAGGCATTCCAGGCAGAGGAGAGGGAACAGCAGGTGCAAAGGCCCTGAGGCCCACGCATTCTGGAATGTTTTAGGAATGGCCAATGTAGTAAGCCCTAGATGGGCTGCAGAGTGGAAAGAGCAAGGATAATGGGCCGCCAGTTCATGTGGCTCTGGTGGACAATTGTGATGGCTGTGGATTTATTCTGGGTGTTTAGGGAACCAATAAGAAACTTTCTGATCAATCAAAAGCAAGGGGAGGCTGGAGCTGAGGCCTGGCCTGACCAGCCACATAGTCATAAAAGAGGCAGCCTGTCTTCAGATAATTCCTTCCAGCCTCTTCCTCCTCCTGTACCCTCCAGCCTCACCTGACACCCTTCTCACCCACCCCCATAAAGTCTCTTGTTGTCTCTCATTCCCACTTCTCACTTGGTCACCGACCCATCAGCAAACAATGCTGGAGGTGGGGGGTGGCCATCATATGCCAGGCCCTGCGCCATATCCGAGGTTGGTTACTCAGATAAACACAGCCAGAAGAAAACCTGGTTTAGCAGAGACAGTACCAGGTGCAGGACCACAGGAGCTGTTTCTAGTCCAGCTCTGCCATTTAATAGCTGTGTGACCTTGCACGAGTTACTTAATCTCTCTGGGCGGTCTTCGTCTTTAAATGGCAACTGTAACCATGGCTCTGCTAACCGCATGTGGTAGTGAGAATCCGGTGTGACAGTGCTTTAGGTAAACTATGGAGTGATGTACCCTTGTCAGCTGCTCATCATGGGGATAATGCAGGATCATTTGTTTTTCTCAGTCAGTCAGTCATCAAATATTCGTTTAGAGACTTCTCTGATGTGGGCCAGGCTCTGTGCTAGGCCCTGGGGCTCCATCAGTGAACTAGACAGGCCTGGCCCTGGCCTATGGGGCACTTACTCAAATAGTATTTGCTTCCTTACAGCTGTGGTCAGTTTATCAGCTCTCAGGGAGCTCTGGGGGACCGTATCCATCCAAGGGGTCAGGGTTGGCTAGGGCTCCTCTGAGGAAATGTCTGTGTCACCTCTCTTGAAGACCACATTTGCCATTTTGCAGAGTTTGCCCGTGGAACAAATCACCTTTCTCCATAGACGCGCCCATCCCTGCAGCCCAGCAGTAGACAGCAAGCCAGGCGACCAGGGATTCCGTCCTGGTTCCACCATGCCAGGTCAGTTTGTAACTTTGGACACATCCCTTCTGCCCTCTGGGTCTCCAGTTCCCAGTCAGTCACAGGAAAGGCAGCAGAAGCCAAGCTTTCTTAAACCTTCAGTTGTCCTGGAACCATCCTCATGACTTTTGCCCCATATACCCCTTCCACCTTCAATTCACTTAATTTTATTTAACAGTTACTTATACAGTGTTTAGTATGAGCTGGTAAATGTTCTAAGCGCTTTATAAGTATTAACTCATGTAAACATCCAAACGCCCTCATGAAATGGCTCCTATTTTACAGATAAGGAAGCTGTCGCAGAGTGAAGTCTCCGCCCATCACTCCACAACCAGTAAGGGTGGAACCGGGAATCCCGCCCAGGAAATCTGGCTTCAGAGTTCACTCTCTTAACTATTATAGTATGCTGCTTCTCTAAATAGTTTTTTAAACCAATTCATCTTTATGTCAACTTCTTTTTTAAAAACTTTGTATCGTTGCCATCAATTGAAAAGCTATATGACTTGCCATAAATAAAGGAGACACATTAAAATGCATGGCTATTACATTTAAAACTCAGTATTTCCTCCAATGAGGTATCACCTCACAGCAGTCAGAATGCCCATCATTAAAAAGTCTACAAACAATAAATGCTGGAGAGGGTGCGGAGAAAAGGGAACCCTCCTGCACTGTTGGTGGGAATGTAAATTGACTCAGCCACTTTGGAGAACAGTATGGAGGTTCCTTAAAAAACGAAAAATAGAGCTACCATATGATCCTGCAATCCCACTGCTGGGCATATATCTGGAGAAAACTCTAACTCAAAAAGACACATGCACCCCAATGTCCATTGCAGCACTATTTATAATAGCCAAGACATGGAAGCGACCTAAGCATCCACTGACAGATGAATGGATAAAGAAGAATGTGGTATATAAATCTATATATACGTACACACAATGGAATATTACTCAACCACAAAAAGGAAAGAAATAATGCCATCTGTAGCAACATGGATGGATCTAGAAATTATCATTCTAAGTGAAGTAAGTCAAACAGAGAAAGACAAATATCATATGGTATCACTTATATATGGGATCTAAAATATGATACAAATGAACTTATTTACAAAACAGAAACAAACTCACAGACATAGAAAACCAACTTATGGTTACCAAGGGGGAAAGTGGGGGGTGTGATGGGAGGGATAAATTAGGAGTTTGGGATTGGCAGACACAGTATACAAGCTACTGTGTATAAAATAAACAACAAGGGCCTACTGTGTAGAACAGGGAACTATATTCAATATCTTGTAATAAACTATATTAGAAAAGAATATGAAAAAGTATATATACATGTATATATATGTGTATAACTGAATCACTTTGCTGTACACCAGAAACTAACACAACATTGTAAATTAACTCTACTTCAATTTTTAAAAACTCAATATTTCTCCATGTGACTCCTAAGATCATCTCACAGACCACCAGAGGACACCCAGGGACACCTAGGGGGGATGTGCTAACGGCCTTTCCAGCGCCATTACACAGTGATCTTCTGTCACTTCCAGGCACCTGCAGGCTTCCTGGGGAGAAGCTTAGAGGCACATGGCCTTTCCTCTCTGGCCCCCCTCTCCCGCCCACAGGATGCCACTCAGCCACGCACACTCTGAGGACTTCCAGGGGATTCAAGGCTTTGATGACTCACCTGCCTCCTCCCCCGCGCGTGAAGCACCCACTCAGGGGCTGGTGATGCCCCAGCCCGAGGCTCCCTTTGCATGCTGCTTTCTCAAAAGACAACCCACTGGAGGTGTGTCCAACCTCCTGCCAGAGTAATGGACAATTCGCCATTGTCCACACTCCACGGGGGCCCTTCAGGGAATGCCAGCCCCAAGTGCAGGTGCAGGGGTAGGCGAGGGTGGGTCCTGCCATTGCTACCTGGGCCCCTGCCAGAGAGGAATTCTCAGGATAATGGGCGTTAACCACACTTCTGCAGCTGCACCACTTTGCAGACCGGCGTTTGTCCCACCACTCATCCCCCTGCCCTGTGCCAGGCTCTTTATTATAAAACAAGGATGTCTTGTATTGACAGTGGAAGGGAAGAAAAGGGGGGAATGGATGGCATGGGATGAAACTGTCCCCCATTGAACAGTTTTCTTTAACTTGGAGTACAAATTCATGCAGGGAAGATATAATTGTTTGGGGAACCAAATTCTGTGAATGCCAGTGAGCAGGGGGCTGGCAGCTTGTGGTGCCCCACTGGTCCTCGATCACAGGGTGTGGCCGAATCACAGAGGTGAGAGGAGCTGACCTGAAACCCCCAAAATTAAGTGAGTGTGTGAACTTGGGCAAGGCATTTATTCTCTTTTGGCCTCCGTTTCTTCATCTTCGAAACAGGGATAGTATCCCAGGCCTGCCCAGCCCAGCTCAAGGGGCCATTGTTGGGACTGAATGAGATGGTGGCTCAGCATGTGTCCCGGAAGAAGCAACGCTCCCTGTGGATGTGGGAGGCTGAGGGGATGAGGCGCTAACCACCAGCACCAGCTGACATCTGGTGTCAGGGGCAAAGATGGTCGGTTTCAGGTTCACCCTCTGAATATGAAGGCATGGTCCTGCCCACCTCAGTGTCTGTAATAATTTGTCAAATGGGGCATCGTTTGACCTCTAAGATAACCAGACTTCTCAGGAGGGCAGGATGCCAATGAAATGAAGTCTTGACTTAAGCAGAGTTGAAAATAGTTTCAAACTCCTTGTTTTGTTCTGGAATGAAAGAGAGGTTTGATTCCCATTATAACTAGTTTATCAAGTGAGATTTGACTCGTCAGGGAAGATGGGGGCACGGAGACAACTCTAAATCAGTTCAAATTCCAATGGATGGCAGACACTTGGGTTAAGTTAAGCTTCCAAGCAGGAGGACTGTTTGCCCTGGTTTGGGTTTAGGGTCTGTTACATCTGGGGTTCCCTGGCCTTTTGTAATGGGGTTTGGCTGAGCAAGTGACATGTGTCATACTGTGCTTTTCCAGTATGTTTGCAAGTCAGTATCCATTTGGTAGATGACATTCAGATTTGGCTATGACTACTAAGGGAATAAGCTGCAGAACTACTTACCCAGACACACAGAGGGAGCACCCACCCACTGCTTCATTCATTCACTCACCCATTCATTCACTCACAAGCATTTATTAAGCTCCCACTGTGCCAGCATTCTCCCTAATGCTAGGAAAATGAAAATAAGACTTAGTATCTGATCTCAAGAAGCTCATGGTCAGGGGAGAAACAAGCCTATAGAGAAATACATTACGATGTAGCATGTCAAGAGTGATGGTCAGGGACTTCCCTGGTGGTCCAGTGGTAAAGAATCCCCCTTGCAATGCAGAGGACACAGGTTCGATCCCTGGCCAGGGAACTAAGATCCCACATGCTGCGGGGCAACTAAACCCATGTGCCACAACTACTGAGCTTGCGTGCCTCAACGAGAGAGCTCGCATGCCGCAAACTACAGAGCCCACGCACTCTGGAACCCACGCGCCACAACTACAGAGCCCACGTGCCCTGGAGCCTGTGCGCCACAACTAGAGAGAGAAAACCCGCGTGCCACAACTAGAGAGAAGCCGGCGCACCACAACAAAGAGTCCACGCGACACAACGAAAGCTCCCGCATGCCTCAACAAAGATCCCACATGCTGCAACTAAGACCCGAAGCAGCCAAAAATAAATTAAATAAATAAATAAATAAATAAATAATCTTTAAAAAAAAAAAAAGAGTGATGGTCTAGGCCCATGCATGGAGCAGGACAAAGACAAAGAATCGAAGCAGCGGTGCAGTCCAGAAAGTCTTCATGGAGGAGGTGGCCTCTCGTCTGTACTTTGAAAGATGAGTAGAGGTTCACCAGCTAAAGACACTTACTGCATTCCGATTCCTACATATTTACCAGTGGAAGTGTTTATTTCTACACAAGCATGTGTGTGCGAGTGAGCACACATGCAGCACTAGAATATCCACACAATGAGGTGGGACTTGGTCCGTTCACTGCTACATCCCCAGAACCTAGAACGATGAATGGCAGGTATTTGTCAAATGAATGATAGAAGGACATATTCCAGTCAAAGAGCACAGCATGTTCAAAGTGCAGAATCAAGTTAAAAAGGACAAAGAAGACGGTTTCCACTGATGATGGAAGAGAAATCCTGTGGGCTGGCTCAGGAATGGATAGCTGCTCAAGCCAGAGGGCAGAGGGTTTACAAAGGAGGAAGTTACCTGACAAGGGGTAGGCGGGACGTAGCTGAGGCTTTCAAAGGGCCATATTTTTAAGAAGGGTTCAGATACCCCACCCCACCCTACCCCCACACATACTCGATTTTTGCACTAAATTTGCCTGGAAATTGGCAGGCAGAGAAGGCTGGCACCAGCCGTAGGGCAAGTGCATTAACCAGACAGTGAGAAAAACAAAGCAGAAATAGGACTGTTGGGACTTCCCTGGTGGCACAGTGGTTAAGAATCTGCCTGCCAATGCAGGGGACACGGGTTCGAGCCCTAGTCTGGGAAGATCCCACATGCCACAGAGCAACTAAACCCGTGCACCATAACTACTGAGCCTGCGTTCTAGAGTCTGCGAGCCACAGCTACTGAGCCCACATGCCACAACTACTGAGACCGCTCGCCTAGAGCCCGTGCTCTGCAACAAGAGAAGCCACCGCAATGAGAAGCCCGTGCACCGCAACGAAGAGTAGCCCCCGCTCACCACAACTAGAGAAAGCCCGCGAGCAGCAACAAAGACCCAACACAGTCAAAATTAATAAATAAATTTTTTTAAAAAAGAAAAAGGACTGTTGACACCACACATAATCCTTCCCCCCTGACAAGCCAAGGCCCACGGACGGACTAAGGTGACAGCTACAGAGCCGAGAAGGCCATTCTCACAGAGCTGCCACTTGGAAGGTAGCGATATGAGCAAATAACGTTCATTTCAGATTCTAGGGACTTAAGATGGGGAGTCTTGAGACAGCCAAACAGCCATGACTTGAAAGTAAGATGTCTACACCTTAATACCACATTTATCAATTATTCCTGAGCCAGAGAGGTAATCAGGGCATTTGGTCTGCAGGTATCAAACAGCAAAGTAATGTCTGACCTTGCCAAAGGGTACGGACTATGTCATGAGAATGTGTTAGCCGTGGTGAGCTTGGCTTGCAAAGGATCAGAGTGGGAGCCAAGGAGGGAACTTAATTCTCCAAGGGGAGAGAGGCTAGTGCAGGAAGCACGCTCAGCAGTCAGTCGCCCCTGTGGCTGCAAATAAAAAGATGGGACTTGCCTAAGTGTTCCAAGTATAGAACAGCTCCCGAGGAAGATGCATTTATCACAGCTTCAGGAAAGATGCCAGAAAGAGGAGCAGACAGGAGGGAAGAGGGAAGCTCATTGATTCTGCTCACAAAGTCAGGCTGAAGAGCCTCCAACTGGAAAACAATCCTGTGCAGAGATAGTGGCTGAAAGTCACTTACTGGGTGGAAACAAAGAGAGAGGTGACATTTAGAAGAGGTAAAGCATCAAGCGACAGCGTCATCAAGATGAATTTGTAGATTTAACAGATGGTGAAGATGAACCTATTAAGTAAATCAGGTCCCCTAACCCACACCTCTTCCTTTTAAATGGTCACCGACTTCTAGCTGGCAGGGTCCGGACAGCACTCCAAACCAAAGCCAACCCCCATCTTCCACAAGAAACACGGTGATGTGGTAGGATGAGCGCTGGGCTGGGAGTCACAGGTTCTTCCTCTCACTAGTTACTAGTCCCCCTCAGCTTCTAAGCTGCAATTTCCTCATCAGTGATATGGGAACAGTGAGGCTGATGTCACGTGACTGTCACGTGATTCAATCAGAGATGTGAAACCGCATCGGAAATGTTAGGCGTTTGCCTATTTTTTTTTTAACAGGTGAGGTCACTGAGGTTCTGAGAGGTGAAGTAATTTAAGCCCAAGAAATCAGCAAAGGGGAAACAGAATCGGAATTCCCGACCCCTCCCTCAGTGCTGTCTCAGTGCCCACCAACATGTAAAGAGCTTGGATTCTCCTCGGGGCACACATCTTGTCTCTTCAGCAAGTTTCTCTAGGACAAGGATTACGTGCTCTCCACTGTTCTGAATACTTAACAACAAAGCTAACATGTGTGGAGCTGTTACAGGGTGCTGGGTTTTGTCCTAAGTGATTTTCCTGCACTAACTCATTTGTCCACCTGTGAAATCTATGAGGTAAAGTGTTATTATTATCATCTCCATTATTACCGATGAGGCAGCTGAGGCACAAGTTAAGAAACCGGCCCAAGGTCACCCAGCCAATAGGTTGGTGGTATTTCTTTACTGCAGCATCTGAATGGAAAGCTCTGTTCTAGCCATCTGAGCAGAAGTGCTGTCACATAAAGCTGGCTGTGCTACCCCAGGGAAGTTTGGCACAAGGCTTGTTCATGCCAGGGACACAATCGATTGTGGTTTCCCTTGACCTGAAGAAAATCCTGTGATAAAAAAAATTTGCCATGAAATAATGCCATTTGCAGCAACATGGATGGACCTAGAGATTGTCATACTGAATGAAGTAAATCAGACAAAGACAAATATATGATATCGCTTATATGTGGAATCTAAAAAAAGAGAACAAATGAACTTCTTTACAAAACAGAAATAGAGTCACAGATGTAGAAAACAAACTTATGGTTACCAGGGGGTAAGGGAGAGGGAGGGATAAATTGGGAGATTGGGATTGACATATACACACTACTATATATAAAATAGATAACTAATAAGGACCTACTATATAGCACAGGGAACTCTACCCAATGCCCTGTAATGGCCTATATGGGAAAAGAATCCAAAAAAGAGTGGATATATGTATATGTATAACTGATTCACTTTGCAGTACACCCAAAATTAACACAACATTGTAAATCAACTATACTCCAATACAAATTAAAAACAAAAAAATAAATTTTAAAAAATTAAAAAATAATTTTTTTTTCTCTGCCGAAGGAAATATGAGGAAAAAGAAAATTCACCACCTGCAGCCCTGGTCTGGCTTCCTGCTCTTGGGAAGCACTTCCATCCTTCCCTCCTCTCACAAAGGACTCAAGGAAATGCGTCCTAAAATGTGATGAACAGTCACAAAGGGACGTTAACAAACTAGGAGAAACCTTCACCCTTGCCGGGAGTTGAAAAACACAAAGTAGAGTTAGATAGTCTTTTCACCTGTCAAATTAGAAAAGATTTTTTAAAATGATATCTAATGCTGGCAGGTGTGGAGTCAAACAGGCATTTTTACATCCTGCTGGTAACACTGCACATTGATTGTACGTCTCTGGAAAACAGTTTGGCCGTGTCCAGTCAATTCTTGCTATTCCCTGTAGTTACGTTTTATAAAGTCACCACGAACACAGAATTACAGTGAATACTGAACCATAGCTCCTAGGGGGAATACAGGGTTAGGTTACTGTGAGCCTCTGGTCACAACACTTTTGTCAACCAATCGATACGTACCTTGTTTTACATGTGTCTCTGTTTAAAGACACCACTTCAATATACTATATATTGTTGATTATTTAATATTGAACTCACAGCCAACAGCACTGTAAGCCAGGCCTGAATGAGGCTCACCAGACACACGTATTCTCTGTGTAAAGCACATCACAGCCTTCCTGTGCTTACAAACTCTAGACAGCACTCCAGCACAACACGTGGTGGACATTTTAAACGGCAAAATCACCGACAGAAAGCACAGAAAATGCAAAGAGCATGGCCCTGAGTAGACCACGTGAAGGACACTATAGTGTAAGGGAAATGAGGAGGCAGAACATCTTAGCTGGAAACGTGCATGATGGAGACTCAAATTTTTCCACTCTGCGCGTGTCAGCAAATGACTGTAAAAGCCCAGCGAGCACTGATTTCGAAGTTACAAATCAATCTTAGCAAGTAGGTGAATTTGCAAATCTGCGAAAAATGAGGATCCACGGTATCTATTAAGAACCTAAAAAGCTCAGCTACCTTGAAAGGGACAGGTAACACAAATACAGACTTGATTTCACAAGTGCCTTCTGACCTGATCCTATTTCAGCTGAAAAAGATCCCTCTGAAACAGAGTCGGGGCCTGACTGATAAGAACTACTGTGCATTTCAGGCTGAAAACTGCAGTAAGGAGAATTAAAGGCCCCCCACTTGGATTGGGGGATGGGGAGCATCACAAAGCCAGGCACAGGCTCCTCTGCCTCCTCACAGACTCTAGGCTCAGTCCTCAGGGAAAAGTTCCCACTAAGGACCAAGCCCTTCTCAAGTCTGTGCCAAACCCATTGTTCTTGTAATGGCCTGGAGGTCAAGGCCCCTTCTTCCATTCTGACTTATCTCCTGCCCCCTCTCGCTTTGACTTGTTTCTGTCCCACTGGCCTCCTTGCTGTTCACTTGAACGCACCAGGCAGGGTATGATCCCAACTCAGGGCCTTTGCACTTGCTGTCTGCCCCACCTAGAACTCTTCCTCCCGAGAGTCAATAGGGTCTTTCCCTCACCTCCCTCCTCTCTGCTCAGTGGGGCTTTCTCTGCCTGCCCCCACCCATCTCTCCACTCTCTCTTCCCTGTTCTATTTGTCTTCATAGTTGTTATCATCTGACTTATTCATTTCACTTGTTCATTTATTGTTATCTCTCCCCAAAAAGCTGAGAAAGGGGGATTTTATCTTTTTTTTAACCCCATATTCCTAAAAGAAGGCCTAGCACATACTAGGCACTCAATAAATATTTGTTGATCAAATGAATGAAATGAATGTCAGATACTAGTAGTATAGTAATAGGAATTAACATTTTTGCACCACTCACTGTACTTGGGTGCTTTACACATGTTTCTTCATTGGGTTTCAAAGCTTTAACAGGTGAGCACTCTTTTGCCCATTTTATAAGTGGAAGCACCAAGGCACAGAGAGATAATACACTTTAATTAAGATCAACCAGTTTTTGAGATTGGGCTGCAATAAAGCCCAGATTTTTCTAATTCTACAGCTTCTACACCAATGTTTTTCAAACTATCTGTGGTGAAGGACCAGTTGGGTGTTTTTTTTCTCAGTCCATCCCAGACTGATAATAGAAAAATAAAGTGGAAAAAAGTATAAGATACCCTCTACACTTGGATGTCACAGCAATATTAAAGTTTTAAACACTTGCAGTGTTTGCACTTATCTCACCACAGACTGGTAGAAACAGTTCCACCCAGACGGTACTGAGCAGCTCTGCACGTACACCTAAAGAACCAAATAGTTCTGAGTTTCCAGGTGGCCTGGGGACTGGGGCTGAGACTCCAATAGAAAAGTTCGTAATCCCTTTCCCATGTAGGGAACCTGAAAATTTCACAAATCAACTGTCCTTCATTTGACCCCTGCAGTTCTGTGAGATGAGAAGTAGCTTTCCTCATCCTCAAGATTCAGGTAGGAAAACCTGCTTTTCCCTCTGCCCAGAAGGCCCCTTCCCTGGGCTCTTCCCTGGATTGACTCCTCATCAGCCTTGGGGTCTCGGCTCAGCGTCACTTCCTTAGAGCGCCCCCTGCCCAGCCAACCCCCCCAAATACCGCCTCTGACCCGCTCTGTGAACACACCCTGTTTATTTCCAGCACGGCACTCATCACTACCAGAAACTGTCTTTCTTTTTCCTACGTGTTTACTAGTCTACTTTCCCTCTTCCCTCTTCATGAAACAAACTCCAGGAGGGCAGAAACCTCAGTTCATCGGCCTCTCCCTAGTACCTGGCACAGAGTCCGGCTCCCTGAAAGATGTGTTGAAGGAACGCAGTAAAAAATAAACAAAAAACAGAGTGGTTAACTAGCTTACCTAAGGTCAAAATCAAGCAAGTGCAGGAGCTGTAGAGCAAATCCATTCAGTCGTTCAACAGATAATGTTTCCGTGTCTCCTCCTCAGAGTCAGCCATCGGGCTGGGCGCTGGGGTCGCGGTGGTGGGCAAGAGACGCAAGCTCTCTGTCCTACGGGGGCTCACAGGGCTCAATTTCCGGTGCTCCTCCTCCCTGCCTTTCTGGCCCTCTCTAGTTTCTTTCACCTGTACGTGCTTTTCTGCCTGCAAACACTTCGTCACAAACAATTGTGTTATCGTGTAAGCAGGGAACTTTTTACACCTGTTTTTGCCAGAAAAAATACATTTGAATTGGAAATAAACAGTGAGTGATTCTTTAGGATAGTATGTCCCATGCAATACAGACATACTTATTCTAAGAAATTATTTATTGTTTACCTGAAATTCAAATGTAACTGGATGTTCTGGGGTTTTCCTTCTTTTCTTCCTCTAAATCTGGTAACATGACACATTTTACAGATGAGGAAACTGAGGCTCAGTGAGAACAACTGACGTAAGTGACTGGCCACAAGGGCACACAGCCAGTGGGAGAACCAGAACTCGCCTTATCTGCTGTCCAACAATTAGCTACGTCCTCATCCTCTCTCAGAGACCCTGTGCTTCTGCGCCCAAGCCAATCCCTGCATAGCTGTCTAAACCCACACACTGTGAAGGTAATCTTGCAGTTGAGATGTCTCCTTGGCCTCCAGCAAGTTTCTATGTCCATATGTAATCATTTTTAGTAAATCTTTTTCTGATTATAAAAATACAGACGGGCAACATATTCACACAATTTAATACTGCACACCAATGAAAAAGAACTGACTTCTGCTACACAAAACAACAGAACAGATTGGTGAGTTTTTATGTATTTATACACATCAGCTTAAAGAAATAATGTTGAACAAGAGTCCAGACACAAAAGAAGACATCCTGTATGATTCCTTACATATATAAAGTAAAAAATTAGGCAAAACTAATCCATGGTGATAGAAGAGTGGTTCCTAGCAGGAGAGGGGTTACTGGGAAGGGACCCAAAGGAAATGTGGGGGGCTTGGGTAATGTATATCTTGATCTGGGTGGAGATTACTTATGTATATAAATATGTAAATCCAAGCTGTTTGCTTACAATTTACATATTTTCCCTTTGTAGGTTATACTTCAATGAAAAACTAAATACAAACAAGAAAGTTAATAGATGCCCATTGTAAAAAATGAATAAAGTACAAACAAGTATGAAAAAAACAAAACCAAACCATCTATATTCCCACCACTGGGAGAGATCACCACTAACATCTTAGAGCGTATCCTACCAGATCTTTTCCCAGTAGCATTTCCTAAGAAAGGAATTTGGGACCTAATTCCAATCACTGGAGGTGCTAATTTATTTAGGAGTCTGAATTTCCTGGACATGTCTTTCACTTACCCAGAAAGCCCTGAAACGAGTAGATTTAATTTGATCATTTTAGAAGAGCATGGAACAATTAACGGCAAATAAATGGAATTAAAATCAAATTGAATACAGCCGTTCAATGCTATGACTTAGAATCTGATTTTAAGCACAGTAATGAATATAAAATGAAAGCTTAGCGTGTGGAAGGCTAAAGGGCTCTTGAGCGTCCTGTGACCCAGAATGTCACCTACTGGTCACAGTCTGTAATAACATCCCGCCACCCCATTATGTAAATGTATGGCCTTCCTACTGAGAAGCCTCAAAATAATACCTCTTTTTTTTTTTCTATGAGTTTATATATCTCTCCCAAGAGCTTCCCAGACACCTTTGCTTCCATAGTGAATTGCACAGTTCCTAGCACATAACAGTTTGTTGAATGAATGAATGAAAGGATGGATAGTCGGTTGGATGGATGGATGGATGGATAAACAAACAGATGGACATTATTGTGCGTTGTTGTGAAATGAGGAAATAATCTCTGCCCTACCCAGCTCACAGGGTTTTTTTGGTTTATTTTGTTTTTAATAAAAATGATGATTTGATACACATAGTGAAACGATTACCATAGTCAAGCTAATTAACATCTCATCTCCTCACAGTTACCCGTTTGTGATGAGAACACCTGAATTCTATTCTCTTAGCATATTTCCAGTATTCAACACAGCACTGTTAGATGAGCCATCGTGGTCTCTAGACTTATTCATCCCACGTAACTGCAACCTTGTACCCTTTGACCAGTGTCTCCCGATTTCCCCCACCTCTGCACCCCCAGTAACCACCATTCTACTCTCTCTGTGTTCAACTATTTTAGATTCCACATATAAGTAAGAGAATGCAATTTGTTTCTTTCCTCAGAGGCTTTTTTGGGAGAGTGAATAAGACAGCCCTTGGGGGAGGCCAGAGGAATGTGAGGGATTATTATGACAACCCAACGCCAGGGGGTGGAGGAGTCCAGTGGTGACCAGAGTGAGCAGTGAGGCTGCAGAGACAGGTACTGCGTGGAAAACAGGAAGCTCAAAGAAATGTGAAATGTCTCGAACCAGATACTCAACAGGCACCTGACAGATGTTAGCTATTTTCCCTTTCCTCCTCCTCCTTACAGCCCAGTTCACAAATCCCTGCTAGGACCTGAGGAGCTAAGAGCAGAGATTTGTTCTTTTTTGGGCTCACTCAGAGGGTAGGTAATGTTCAATGTTTGTCTGCTGTCAGTTTTTGAAACAGGCCAGGGTCACTGTGCTTGCGGGTGTGAGCTGGCCCATCAAAGCCCTCCCTGAGTTAAGAAAAGTGGATTCTGAGCCATCACTGTCAGGCTGCCTGATGGCAAGGTGCCCATCTGAGCGTGTCCACTGTGACAGCGCTTGACAAGCATCATGCCAGCCTTGCTTTTAGATGCCGCCCAGCAGGGGCTCTGGTCTGCAGAAAGGCAGCCTGATGCAATTGAAAGAGTACGGACAAGAGGTCAGAAGACTGGGCTCAGCCACCTACTAGCTAGGTGACCTTGAGCAAGTCGGCTTGCCCTTGCCAGTATATAAAAAGTCTCATTAGGACAGTGTAACAAGATAATGCCTGGGAAAACACTGTAATCTGAAGCACTGGACCCAGGTTAAGGTGTGGCTATTAATAAAACCCTAGATGAACATCATGCCTGAGTGACCTGCATGAGCTCAAACTACAGGGAGTGTCACCTGCATTGATCTGGGCCTGGCTTCTTCTTATGGAATCCAATCCTGTTTCAGCAGCTACATCACAATTATGGCCCACTAACACCTACCCCTTATTGGCTTTTTTTATATGGGCTGCGCCCCTTGGAGCACCATCTACTCCTTATTTGGGTGATTTTTTGAAACTAAGTGTAAACTTTGTGTTACACATATACTAGGTAAATTTAATCTTATTGCTCTGGTCTATCTATATAAGCTATTAAAATATTTTTAATACTGCTTTGGCTATCTATCTCCCTGCTGACTTGGTGAGAGCCATACATTCCAACAGTGTACAATCCATGCATTTGTTCATTCAATATACATTTACTGAGCACCTGCTATTCTCTAGACACTGTGGTAGGAACCAGGAGATTCAGAGGGTATATCTGATGGAGGGTAGCAAATTCCATAGTAGAGGCTCAGAGAGTAGGGCATTCCTATTGCTGTCAGCAGCATGGGAAGTTTTCTCAGTTCAGGAGATGTGGCGGAGGCCACTAGCCACTCGCCTCTTCTTTCTGAGCAAACCACTGGACTATATTTTCCAGCCCTGACAATTTGTGGTGCTTCTGCATTAATGACCATATCTTCCTAGGCAGATAAAGAGATGAAGTCCACTGTGACAGGCTTCTCATGGTTTCTTAGAAACTGCAGGTGGCAACAGCTAGCCTGCTTTTATCTGTCTAACCTCTTCACCCTATCCTCATTCCCTCGTCACACACACATTCATTCCACAAATATCGGTAGAGTTCCTACAATGGGCCAGCACTGGGTTGGGCACTGCTGCATTCTCTTAAATCCTCTCTGAGTTCAAAAATCTCCACACTGGGGAGCAGGTGCCTTCTCCATGTGGGTGGATCCCCTTCCTTAGCCCTTTCATCCCAGCCAAAATCAAGGTCTGAGCCTCTGCATCCTCACACCCCCAGCTTGGTACAGCCAGGATCTGTGTAAATGTGCCAAGAAACGAAGGAAGAGAGGGAGGGAAGGAGGGAGGGAGGGAGGGAGAGGAGTCAAGGCACATCTTGTCTTCTTGGTCTCTTGATTAGCAGAGCACTGTAGTGAGTAAAACTTGGATTCAGATACAGATCCAGACTTGAGTCCCAGATCTGCAACCAACAAACTTTGTGACTTTAGCAATGGCCTGTAAAACAAGCTGAATAACCCAGAAGACCTTTGAGTTCCCACTCAGCTCTAATATTCTGATTCTTTCTATGCTAATCCCGAATTCCTGGATGAACCCTCCTCTCTCTTCTAATCTAGCTTTACAGAGGAATAAAAAAATTTCCCCAAAGAGGCAGAAGGGAGGGAAGAGTTTTGCCAACTTTCCTTATAATGAAACATCTGCTGGCAATAAGCAGTCCGAAGCTAAAAAACAAATGCTAAGTGTTATAACTTCAGAATATCCTAAAATTCTTCCTTGCCCGTAACCTGATTTCTTTTAGGCTCAGCCTAATTTTGTCCAGACTCAGGCTCCATGTTAATTGTCAAGACCAGCTTGAATTATTCATGGAATTTCTACACTGGAATGGTTTGGGAGATGTTCTTTGCAGATGTATTCATCCTTTCATGGCTGCAGGAACTCAATAATGAGCTGTTTGGATTGGGGAGTCCCTTCACTTTCTTGGGCCTCTGTTTCTTCACCTGTAAACTAGGGAGGCAGTTCCTCCCAGCTCGAGAACGTCTTTGGTTCTGTGGTTGCAAGTGCCTCAGCCAGAGATTCCACATGCAGCTCACAAGCAGCAGCAAACCACGGAGACGGAAAAAACAAAAAAGAAGGATGCCATCCGACGATTAAATGCAAAAGGAATTATGCAATTAGCAAAGGACCTTGATCACACAACACGGGAGTCTAATTGCAGCACATACAAATGTTTGCTAAGTTAGATAAATATGGGTTTACAGTCACTCTGGTGCACAGATTGAGTTGTAAAGTTAAGGAAAATATAAAAGTTAATTATGAGATGGGAGTGATAAACATAGTGTATGTGCACTAGGCCGATTAGGATTATTAACCAAGTAATCATCGCACACCAAAAGTGTTATAGGAGTCCCAGGCCCATACTTGGACTACCGTGTACTGGTTACCACGTGTCACAGGACATGGAAAACATGCTTCATTTTTACATAGCACCTGTCACCTAGGGAACCCCAGCACTCAGGGCTCGTTCCATTGGCTCGTCAATATGCCCAATGCACATTGCCAAGGTGGGCCAGGCTTCGTGTGCTGGCTCAAAGAAAAGCTGGATCCTAATGGTTCTCAGACTCTCCTGAACCTGCCGCCAAGTCATAAATCTATAAGCCCATGAAGTAGCTCTCACAAGATGTGCCTATCAGCCTGTTGGGACCTTTCAGGGATGGGTAAAGAGTCCTGGAGAGGCAGCCACAGTGAGAGCCCAGGTTCTAGAGGCAGACAGCTTGGCTTGAATCCTGGGTCCCTCACTAATTCTTTGACAAGCTGGCTCAGTTCGCTGTGTCCTGGTTTCCTCATGTCTGTCATGGGGACAATAATATCACCTACCTCTTGGGGTATCTGCAAGGATTAGAGGAGTTATGACCGATAACAGAACACTGTCTGGCACATAATAGACACTCAATAAGTGCCTTGTTTCTTATCCTCTGGTTTCCCCTACTCATTAGATCATTCATTCAACCAAGTAAGGGCCCCATGGGCGAGGCACTATGCTAATGATAATAACCATGGGGGTGGGGGTGGGGTGGGGGACATACACACACGGGCTCCACCCTCACATCGGGATTAGGGAGGAAATGTTGGCACACAGATAACTGCAGTGAAGCCACAAGTGAGGTGCACTGCTGAAGTGTTATGAAATGCTCGAGGGTGCATCATTCCTGCAAGGCATCTGGAGAAAGCTTCACTGAAGACAGGCCACTTTGAGGTAGGCCGTGATGAGATTTTAACAGATGGTAGGCTGGGTGGAAAAATGTGTAACATTCTAGGCAGAGGATATGTCATGGGCAAAGATGCCAAAGTCAGGAAAATCAAGGCAACATCAAGTCATTGCAGGAAGTGATGGGTAAGGCTGGGAAGGAGCTCTGAGGTCAATCGTGGCAGGGGTGGGGTGGGGAGGTCTTGATATCAAGCCCAGAGTATCGACTTTGTCCTGTGAGCCATAAAGAGTCCTTGGGACATTTTAAATAAAACATTTTAGGACAAAGCAGTGTTAAAGGAAGATGAACCTGGCAGGGGGAGCAGAAAGGATGGAAAAGGGAAAGGCTGGTGACAATGGGAGCTGGGAGGCTACTGCAATAGTCCAAGTGAACAGTAATGAGGATACGTATGAAAAGAAATGCAAGGGAAGGACAAATTGACAGGACTCAGTGACCAAGAGGATGTGTAAAGCACAGATAGAAAGGAGGAGATAAGAGACGGTTTTGAACTTGGGGAGCATGGACAGAAAAGGAGGCTTGCTAGTCAAGCCAGGATTCTAATTCCTAGTTCCCCAGCATATTATCCCAGTGAAGCTCTTCCAGTGGGAAGCAGCATAGAGTAGAAGTTCTGAACATGGTCTTGAGAGCCAACATCCCTGCCCTGCTGCTTGCTAGCTGTGTTACCCTCAGCCAATCTTAACCTCCCAGAGCTTTCCTCATTTGCAAAATAGGGATAAGAGCAACCTACCTCTTAGGTACACAGTGAAGATTAAATGAGATAATGTGCTGATAACATGAAGCACCTGGAAAGTGTCTGCCCCCTGGGGACCTCTCAGTAAATGCTGAAAAAAAATAAAACCAAGGCCTCAAAGTAGAGACTACCAAAAAAAAAAAGCCCTAAGTAACTCTGCACTAAAATTCCCCTGAACATGGTTTGTTCACGCTTTGAGGATTCAGAAGCTCTTTCCAGATCTTGCAGAAACACCAGTACACTGTCACTGTGCTGTAGTCCCACAGAAGCACTGGTTGGTACATGTTAGGGTCAAAATAAAGATAAACCTAGCTCACTGTATTGATTTGGAGGCAGATTGAGAGAAAGCAGTGAGCAACAATCCCAGGTCCTGCTGATGGAATCAGACCATGTAACTTTCTCCCCTGTTTTCATCAAGGACCTCACTATTTCCTTCTCTTGCCTCTCAGGCAATGCCAGCTTTGACACGCTGTTCCTGATGTCCTATGACAAAGGTTATGGAGATGATTCCAGGGGCTGCTGACCAGTCAGCGGGTGTGTGTGGGCTTCCAAAGCCTGCTGACACAGCTGCAGACACACCCCTGGGCGGGGGGCCAGTGGTGGGAGGCAGGCCTGTCTGAAATGCTTGGTCACACCTGGAGAGCCTCAGAACCAACGGCAAGGGTACCAGTAAACCATCCCAGCTCTTGGGGCACTGTTATTCATTCAACAAAAATTCAACATGCAAAAGCAAACTGGTTCTAGCAAATGGGCCGCTGGAGTTTGGAAATTCTAGACCTGAATCTTGGCCTGATCCATTTCATCACTGCGGAGCTCTGCTCACAGCTAACGTCTTCCTGCAAGCAAAACTGCCCTTCAGCCAAACTGCGGTTAGTTTTCCAAAATACCTGGAACCCTCTGAGACAACCTTTCAGGGTCCAGAAAGACAAAAGGACAGCAAGCTGTGAAGTGGGGGATTGACCCCAGTCTGTCAGACTTCAAAGCCTGTGCTTTTTCCAATTTCCAAGGGAAGCCTAACACCAGCATAAAATTATACAATGTTGGGAGATGTAAGTAATTAAGTCTGCTCTCCCTGTATCACAGGGGAGATAACTACAGTTCAGAGGAGTTGAGTGACTTGTTTAAGATCACACAGCGCATAGCAATTCCTACTGTGGAAATCAATTAGCTAGCAAGAGATGTGATCATATTAATAGGACTATTTCCTTATAATCAAATCACAATTCATGTTTTCAAACATTATTATTTTTACTTATGTTGCTTTGGTTGGTCTCACACAATCAGTGAAATATTTATGCTACAAACATTACCAACCCCTTTCAGAGAAGGAAACTGAGGCTTGAAGAGGTAAGTGGTCTGCGCTAGGGCACAGAGGTAGAAGACGCCACAGCCAGGGCTAGAGCCGAGGCCTTGTATTCTAAGCCAGTTGGCAAATTCTATGCCCAGGCCTAGGATTAGAGTCTTTAAGATGTCTGTGTGCTGGGAGCAGAAAGACAGGAGAAAAAAGAGGAGGAGAGGCAATATGTACTAATAGAGCCCATGAACTAGACAGGAAACCTTCAATTATGAGGTACTTATTAATTCTAATAAGAGATAAGAGTATGCTATGTTCGAGCATTTTTTTCCCCTTCAAAGTATCTTTCTCAAGCATTTCTGTAAATTATGTCCTAAAAAAAGGCCTCAAGTTGTTAGGCTTCCAAGGACACTGGACATGTCCCCCTGCAGTTGCGCACTGAGCCAGCTGCACCTCCTGCAGGGGGCGGCAGGAGGAAGGGGAAGAGGGAGGGAAGATGCAGACTCTGTTGGTCAAGAGGAATTTCCTGGCCAAACCACCTGGTTACCGGGAATCTTTTTCCCCGGAGTGATTAAACCCCGCAAAAAAACAAAAACAAAAATGAATATTGCTTTGTCTGGATTCGTGTGGGTTACAATAACATGTAATAATAACTGTTATCGAGTACTTACTGTAACGTGCTAAACACTGTGCTAAGCACGTTACAGTAAGTACTGGGTAACAGCTATTACCTCATCTAATCCTCACAACAACCCTTCAAGATGGGCATTTTGATCCCCATTTTAGTGAGGAGGGGAAAGTGAGGCTCAGAGAGGTTAAGTAATGTGCCTAAGGTTACACAGCTGTAATGATGAGGTAGGCTTTGAACCAAGGTCTATTTCACTCCAAAGTCCTAACTTGTATCCACATCCTATCCTCTCTGACTAGAAGATGCCTCTCCATCCTCCAGACCCTAATTTTCTCTAAGAGGCAGCCACAGATGCTATGACACAGATAGGACATTATTATCACAATGATACCAAGATAACCAGTATCAAAAAATTTTGGTTAGCAAATACCTTTCCCTTTTTTAATAAAAAAAGTAGTGTTTCATATTATTCAAACTAACCCTAAAACAATTATACATTTTTATTCCAAAGACTGAATTTGTAATAAAGCTTAGCTCTATATTTATGTTTATTTATTTATTTACTGAAAGAGTTAAACTTTAAAGCTTAGCTCTTTTTTAAAATTGCACTGACTATTCAGACATTTATCAATTAATTTAAAAAATTTACAAGGTTACTTGTCTCTTCTATTAGAATATAATATTTAGATTTAAAAGTACTTTAAGATGTTATTTAACTCTTCCAATTATGCACTGATAGAGTTTTTACTATTAAAAAATATGACTTGATTATAAATGCTACTTAATAAATCTGTATGACTAGAGAAGTGTTTCTCAAAAAAAAAAAAAAAACGCCTATGTAGAACTATCCGTTTTGTGGGCAGATTCATATGCAATTACTCCAACCAATTTCCATACTGAAAAATACTGTGAGCTTTTATTGAGCATTTGCAATTAAAGCGGAGAGGACAGTTATGCACTTCTTTCAGAAGATCCTAAGTATTTTGTCAACAAAATTAATTATGTATGTCCTATCCAATCTCTGTACTATATGATGAAGCAGTGTAGTAAGACGTTAAACTCTACCATAATATGTCTGGGTATCATGGGTATATTAGATCAAGTCAGATCCTGAAAACCATGACTTGAAGGAGAATTCACATGAGCCAGTGAGTTAGAAGAAACGTGTAAGGGGAAGAAGTGGGTTCTTAGAGCGCTTGGTGACTGCCTGTAACCCAGTGGGGGAGATGCCCCTAGCCCAACTTGGCTGATTAAGAGCCTGTTCTGTCTTCCTGGCTCCTGTCTCCAAGACTTGGCAACTGAGAGCCGGCAGAGGTTTAACTAACCCACTTAATCTGACTTCAATGATCATTCCAGGAGAAACCGGGTTGCCTCCAGGGACTCTGAAGCAGCAGTCTGAAAGCCTCAGAGAAGCAGACAACCTGTCCAAATGAAGTCCATGTCTCTGGAAAAGAAAAAGAGAGAGAGAGAGAGAGAGAGAGAAAGAAAGAAGGGTGGTGAGTAAGTGAAAGGTTGGTTTTGTCGCTGTGATGCGAGGGCAGCCGCCAGGTCCTGTAGCAGGTGCCCAGCACAGTCCCTAGGTTCAGAGCAAGTGACTCATACACATGAGCTGAAAGAAGGAAAGACCAGAACTTGGGTTCCTAAGGAAGAAAAATACCTACAGAAAACTTAAAAAAAAAAAAAAAGTACTATAGAGGTAGGACATAGAAAAAAAGACATTTGCTAAACTGAGGGGTGGCAGAGAAGTCTCACATTTACAGGAAAAAAATAAGATGATGGTAGTAATAATAATAGCAGTTAATACTTTGTGCCAGACACTGTTCTACTCCTTGACTGTAAATTCCAGTAGGGCAAGGTCTTTTCCTCTTTCACTCACCTGTATACACCAAGCACCTAATTCAGGGCTTGGGGCCATAGTAGGCATTCAGGATACTATGTTTTAGTGAATGAATAGATAAAACAGAAGTCATGGGTCAGGGAGGGGGGTGGAAATAGTATTTAGCTAAGTTAAAAAAAAAAAAATTTAAAGGATGGTAATTATGAGCTCATTTTTTCTAACATTATTGAGCACCAAGTATGTGCCAGGCATTGAACTTGGCCCTGAAGATAGAGATTAAACGACAAGGTATATTCTGGGCTTGGTGAGATGGCAATTATTCAATGAACCAAAACTTATCAAGCCCCTGCTCTGGGCCAGGCATCCAGCTGAGCACTGCGGGGACAGAGATATAAGGGAGTTCCTTGCCCTGCCATCCAGGAGCTCACAGTGGTGTGGGTGGGGTGTGTATAACAAGAGATGCATACACAGGGTTATGATCAGGACAGGGTGTGAGGAACCTGCCTGAAGGGGCCAGCACTGTTACCCTTCCCTACCAGACTTCAAGCAAAGGGTAGCCATCGCTGATCAGGGAGGTTACGGGATTCCTGCATTGACTGGGACTTTCTCAGGTACTAAATTCCTGCCCCCACTCCCAGGAATCTGTATATATTTTCAGTACTCTAGAACCTGGAAAATGGGCTCTTCCAATCCAAGATAAGCGTTAAGCCTACATGATCCTCAGCTCTATGACAATTTTAAGATCAGATGATGCGGTAAGGCAATGAGGACAGAACTCAGACTCCAATTCTATAAAAAGGGTCCTCAGTATTTCGTGTTCTGTTATCCCCAAAGCATTTTAAAAACTTAGATGCAATAATTGCCCAATAAATGGCAGCAACTGTTGCTGCGGCAGCTGAGTTCAGGGCTGCAAATATCCGCTCAGGGCTCGGAGTTGAGTGGCGTTCCCCACAGGAAGTCACAGGAGAGTTGGAGCAAACCTCACACACAGCCCAGAGGGCTCTGACCAATTCTGGCTCCGCCGTCAGCACAAGCCACCTCCAGGCTCTCGCACCCTCCTGCACCCCTTGCCGTATCCACCCTCTTTAAACCTTGTCCAAAGTGGACTCAGCATGCTTCATTTTCAGGAAGAGTAACCAACTAGTTAAAAAGCCCAGGGAGGGCTGAGATCTGGTTGGGAGCAGCTGCAACCTAACCCAGCAAGCACATGGGGATTTGTGCAACTGAAAGCTGTAGATGACTCTTTTGTAGTGGTCGTGCCAATGCGTGCTGCAGAAAAAGCACAAGCCCGCACTGCCCCCACTGGGTCAGGAAGTAGAGCGGGTGATAGAAGCACGTGGGTGGTGGAGGCAGTGAGAGAGCAAGAGGGAAAGGTCTAGGAGCCCACTGGCTAGAGCAACTTCTTTTTTTTTTTTTTGATTCAAAAGAAACATTTATTTTTAAAATCTGGAAATTATCAAAAGGATGCAAATAATAATGAAAAGCACACAAATACCACCACCTAGAAACTGTGTGATCTAAATGGCTTAAGTTTTCATTCTTTGAACACATAAACACAATTCTGCTCTTTGTACAGATTATTTTCTGTATAGAAAATGTTACCTGTCTGTAATAAGTAATAAAGTAATATGTAGAAAACATCACATCAAATAATCAGATGGTATTTAAACATACAATCTTTCAACATGACAATTGAAAATAGTGTCTCCTTGCTATTGTAATTTGCATTTCTTTAATTAGTAGTGAATTTAACAATTCCTCATATGTTGCTGGTCTTTTCTGGTTATTTTTGACAGTTTATTTTTTTCAATTGTTCTGTCAGTGGTTGTCTTAATTTCCTAAGTGAATATTTTAAATGAGAGATACTAAACTATCTATACTCATTGATATAACTCATATATGAGTCTTTATTTTTTTTTAACATCTTTATTGGAGTATAACTGCTTTAAAATGTGTTAGTTTCTGCGTCATATATGAGTCTTGTGAAACATATTCATCTGGTTAGAAATCTGAATGTAAATGTCGATAAATACCACTGACTGAATTAATGTGAGTGAAAAATCCACATTATAGTAATAACGATAGAGACATACTAAACAGGAGCAGAAAACGATATTACCAATGATAAAGTATTACTAACATACTCATGTAATATTGCCACCCATTAAATGATACATATTTTATCTTAATTTGAAAATTACAAAGCACAGTTAAAGGAAAATTTTCAAATTTTTAATCACTGATAAAAATTTAAATAGGTTAAATAATTTTCAAAACACTGGAAAAGAAAAGAGCAAAGCATATTATGATCCTTACACCAAAGGAGTAAAAAGAGAAAATGTGTAAATAGAGCAACTTTTTTCTTAGCTCCTTGACCTGCTCTGGTCAGCAGGGAAGAGCCTGTTTTTTTCACACCCTGTGTGTGAGGCTCTGGTGATAATGAAAAGGGCTGTGATTCCAAAATCCTGAATGTTACCTTTGAATCTAGACACCTCAGGTGACTCCCATCTTTCCCCATTACCTCTGATATCTTTTTACACTGTGTAATGCTGAATTTGTTACCCAACATGTCACCCTCCAAGTTGTGCTAGCATAAGGGTAGCAGCAGAGAGTCGAAAGACTGGTCTACTTCAGTGAGACACAGATTATACAACATGGTGAACAAAAGACCAGCAACAAGTGCACGAATATTCCCTTGGATTATATAACTGGAAAACACGTCTGATAGCAATACAAGAAAAAAAGATTTCACATCTGCCCCTTCATCCTTCCTTCTTGGTTGTGCAGTAAACATAAAAGTTTTCAGTAGTCTTGTGTCCTTCCTTTCCACTCATGCTGAATTTCAAATCAGACACACCATACAGTGTTGAGTAGAATTGTTTTAGCTTGCTTTCTTTGTTCATTTCCTGTACATGAAAGGGTTGTTAAGACTTTAAAACTATATCATTTCCCTCTTAATAGGGCCACTTTTCATCCTAGTCAGTAAGCTGGATTATAATTTGCATGTTTCAATAAGACATGACAATTGTCATTAAACCAAGAATTACAGATCCCACTTTTTCTATATTTTGTTATGTTGGGGGAGGGGTTATGTAGTTAAGAGTGGTCTAACGTGTCACCAACACTGCTTTTATAGGGACTTTCAGAAGCAGTGGAATGGGATATAGGAACTGGGAGCAGGTAGACCTGGATTATAATCCTGACTCTATAGCTGACTTGGCTATCACTGAAACCTTTTTGTGCCTCAGTTTTCTTCTCTATAAAATGGGGCACAACTATCCTGTGAAGGAAGTACGGACTGGCCCAAGCACAGTGGAGAACATGGCTTTCAGGGAAAGCCCTTAGGAGTAAAGAGACTTGGCTTCAAATCCCAGGCCAGCCACTTACCCTGAGACCTGGGGTTTGTTACTTAAAAATGTTCTACTTCACTTTCTGGATGGTAACTCACAGTTAACACCTGTGCTGAGTATTGAATGAGATGACATCTGTGCAGCCTCACCAGAGGCAGCTGCTCCTTGCATTATTTGCCTTACAGGTACTTGGCACTCAGACACCTGGGGCATGAATGCCCCCATAGACCACAGATGTGAACGCATCAGTCACCGGTTCTGAAAACAGTGGCGTCAGACCTTCCCTTTAAAGAGGATTCCCAGGTTGTAAAAACTTAAGGTAGGTTGGGCAGAGCTGGACAGGCACACTCTTATAAATGCTGGTGGGAGAGGGGGAACAATCCGTGAAACAGTGGCTAAAGCAGAAGCACCAACTGCCCACCTTTCGTTGATGTATATATAAACACACCTTCCTCCAGAAAAGGTGTACCGGGGCTCAGTAAGAACGAGCTGCTCAGTGCTGTCGGGGGTGGGGCCCTGCCCAGTGACCTCACTTTATTTTAAATCTGAGAGCTCTAGGTGGCCGCTGGCTTCTGCACAGCACCGCGCCCAAGGTCGGCTTTCAGGTGGAAGCGAGTTCTTGAGCGACACTTGCCTGAAGCCGGGTAGGACCCGCTCCCCGGGTAGTGGAGAGGGAAGGACGGAGACACCACGGCGCTAACCCTGCGCGCCCTGAGGTCGCGTTCAGCGGGAGAAAGAGCCACCGCTCGCCACCGGGACCCCTGGTCCTACGGCCTGTCGCTACAGCACGGCGACCTTAGCCTCAGTATCACTGTTTCCCCGCCCTTATATCGCGTCCGGGAATATAAGAATATTCCGCGCTGCGAGTCAGCACTGGATGATTCGTTGACAAATATAAATAAGTTACACGCTAGGGGATTGCGGCCCCGAGCTTTGCTGGAGCTTAAGAGATGCGAAATTACAAAAGAGGAGGAAGAGCTCAAACCAAACAGTCGATAGATGGGCGCCCTGATCTAGGCGCTGTTGGGCAATACATGCGGCCCCGCAACTCCAGCACAGGTCCCCAGAAAAGGGAAACGCTTTAAAGCAGAGAACAGCGGAGCAAGACAACGCGGGCGCAAACAATCCAGGCACAGGCAAAGGCAGCGCTGCCGCCCCGGGCCTCGGTTTCCCCGTCTGCAAAACAGGGCGTTGGACTAGAGTGTCTCCCAAACCTCCTATTAATCTAGAACTCTACAATATTCCATGCTGAAGCTGCCCGAGGCTCGGAAACCGGAAAAAGAGGGAAAAGCGAGGGAAGACGACAGGGAGGGGAAAGGGAGGAGCCGGGAGCAGACCTGGAGAGGGAAGACAGGGGACGCCTGGAACAGGCTTGGCGGGTTTTCAACCTTATTCCTCCTCCTCCCACACCTGCGTTCTCAAGTCTGGGCCGAGACCTCGCGCCCCTCAAATCTGAGCACCGGTTGGCAAGCTTCTCCCTCCACACCCCAGTTTCTAGAGGCCATGAGGAGATGGTGGGCAACACAATAATGCATGCCATGGGTGGAAGGGGTAATGGTCCTGGCTGGGATCCCCAGGGCAGGTGAGCGGATCTGGGGCTGGGCAGGGGGTGCCACGGACCCAGGCTGGGGATTGCAGAGCGCCCGCGTCCCAACCCGCGTGCCCCGGGCGGACTAAACTTCATTCCCCAACTTTGAGCTAGGGGAGGGGGTGTTTGCCAAAAAAAAAAAAAAAAAAAAAGTTGCTTAACTTTTCCCCCAACTCTGTCGTGGAGGCAGGACCGGAGGGCGGTGCCTGCACCCTGATTCGCCGCCGGCTCCAGTCTGGAGGCTCGGATTGGCGCGCGAGGTCCGGGGCCGGGAAGAGCGGGCGTGGGGGAGGGGAGCGGCCCTCCCTGCCCGCGGGATCGGCTCGCGCCGGGAGCGGGTTAATTTCAAATCGGGGGCTTGACTGCTCCTGGACGGTCACGTTCCCTCTGCCCGCCCGCCGGCCCGCCAGTCCCGGTCCCGGCGTTTCCCTCCGGCACCCACCTCAGCGCAGCGTAAGGACCGACTGACTGCCCGACACGCGGGCTCCCGGGCCTGAGCGGGGAAGGGGTGCCGAGGAGTCCCCGCTCAGCCCCCGTCGGCTCCAACCGTGAGGTGAACTGACAGGTCAGCGGGGCGCAGAGGGACGCGGCGCTCGGCCAGCCTGGCACCGGGAGAGGGCTCGGGAAGGCAGCGGCGGCCGTTTCCCGCCTCTCGCTCCTCCCGGGGCAGTGGAGGGAGGAGCTGAGCTCCCGCGCAGAGGGGAGGGGGCGAGCGAGGGGGAGGGGCGGGGATGCTGTGGTTCCGGGCGCGGGTTTGCCCGCGCTCAAGCCCCGCGCTGATAAGGGGCGGCGCCGACCACGGTCCGGCTTTCCGCGCCAAATTTTTAAATCGAAGGCGGAAGGTCCGGACCCGCCCATGGCGCCGCCAACCAATCGCAGGCCCGCGACCAGCACTCTGATTGGTCGGGAATCGTTGCCCTAGAAACCGCGAGGATGCTGTCCGGGAACTGCCTGGCGGGCGGCGCGCGGACTGGGACCGGGGAGGGGGAGGGGCAGTTGGCCTGGCGCTAGGGGAAGTGCGCGGGGCGCGGGAGCCGGTGGCGGCAGGGGGACTGTACCTGGTTGCCTTGCTGAGCAAATGCAGCCTTCCATGGTAGGGTCCAACATTGTGGCGTGAACTAGCCGCCTGAATAGCGAGTACATAGCGCTTTAAGGAAGCCGCATCTGTAAGGAAGTCTTTTTTTTAAAAAAGTCTTAATCATAAGGCGCTCTTTAAATACCCAGAATACGTTTGGAGCTTAAGGACTGAATTTGTAAGTTACCTATCAAGCTATTTCCCAAGACTTTACTGCTGAGCCTATGCACGTGTGTGTCAAGGGAGAAATTCAGACATCTAGATGCAGACTTTTATCCAGATACTTAGGGTTGTGGCTGCTTAGCCGGAACCTGGGCTCATGCTCTGAGTCCCGAGCTCTGATCTGTGAACAGGTGGGTGCTTGTGCTTGGCTACAGTCCATTCGGTGGGGTCTGGAGAATTGTTTGCCTTCTCTAAAGGTGGGAGAGGGCTGTCACTGGAAATTCTGTGGGTTGCTTGAAGTCTCATGACAGCGGATCGGTTAGCTGAAGAAATCTACAGGCGTTTGATGGAGTTCTGTGCTCCGTGGGGCTGTCTGTGGTCGGGAATAAAATGTAAGTGTCGTTTGTCAGTTTTCTTTAGCCTTTGTTTCAGTAGCCTGTGGCGTCCATGAAGTTATTTTCAACAGATCTACTGCTTTTATTTTTCTTTAACTTTTTCTATGTCCTTTTTTCTTTAAGGATATTAAAGTTTTTAATTGGACTACCTGGACTACTTGAACCATCAGGATATTGGGAGGAAATCCAGATTTTTCATTTTTAAAGAAACTCTAAATGTATGAGAAATTTACAGAATGGAGAACGAAAAGGTACCTTTTTAGCTTCAATACTCATCCTTGCAGTTTTAAATGCAACATCATCCTGATTTAGCTCCATAATTTTTCAATATCCAATATCTTACTAATGCCGCACCCTTTTTTGGTTATCCTTTTTTGGTTAGCCCCTATAAAAACCCAGAAGGAAGGGAAATTTAATTTTTGAAGAGGGGAAAATTACCCAGGATTAATCTTTCTAGTTTTTTATGATTTGGTGGAAATTTCAAAGAGATAAGTAGAGAGAAAAGGTATTTTTAAGAATAATAAAATTTGTTAGTTGCTTTATGATATTTCTGAGAATTCTTGAACAATAGGAATTCAGAAAGGGCATTTGACATGATTTGAGATTGGATTTCCTGTTAAGATAATTTTCTACCAAACCACCAGTTTCTTTTAACTATAGGGGACACTGTCAGTGGGGGGGTATCTTGATTGATGTCCAAATACTGATAGGTTAAAAAAAAATGAAATATGCAAATTTCCTAAAAGTTTTAGATAGTAGTCAAATAAGAGAATTGCTGTTGCTTCTGACGGTCAGAGGCAAAGGACAGCAGCCCTGAGAAAAATCCCCTTCTTGGATCAGCACCTCTCAAGTACACCATCAGGGGAGGGTTCCCCCCGCTTGGGTCCATCACACTGACTTCCATGTAAGGGCACCATAGTTGGATGGAGGAGATTCAGATTCAAGTCCTGTGTGACCTCTCTCAGCCTGGGTGTCCTCTTCTGTAGAATAGGACTACAGGATTGGATGAAAACACAAATGGAAAAGCACTTGATAAATCCTAAAGAGTCACAGACATATAAAATAGTCCAATTAATCTTTGTTCCTAAAGTCACTGAAGAATTAGTGAGCCTCTATTCTTTCGCTTATTGCCATCCTAAGCATTTCCTTATAGATACAGATGTATTCTCAGTGTTTCCATTAAAACAGAACAGTTAATGCATAGCAGTGCAAGAGCGGGATTGACTGGTCATTGTACATTGTAAATTGTAGACAAACATCTTTTGTTGTTGTTGTTAATAAAAACATGATAATAAACATCCTAATCAAATTTTTTAAAAATAAAAATAAAATAGATACAGGTGGTAGGAATGTGTGAAGTCACCAGTGGCCAAAAGTAGAAGAAACGTAGTCTCCATCAGTCTTAAGTATGAACTGCTGTTAATGTACCCCCTTGTTTCTCAGTGGCAGTCCAGCCTCTGCCAGGAACCAGCTTTGTGGTCTTAGGTAACTAATCTTACTTCTCTGGGTTCCATTTTCTCCATCTGTAAAGTGAAAAGGTTAAATATTCAAAGAGCAGACTTTTCTGGTCGGAAATGCTGCTCATAGGCACTCTGGACTTTGCTCCCCAGTGGATTTTGCCAACAAGTCTGACCATATGCTAGCCCTCACCCTTGTTTCCTTGGCTCTCTGACTTTTCTTCATCAGTGGTATTTTATTGAGTAGCCACTGCATGCAGTCATTGTGCTAGATACACAGATGAATGGGACATGGTTTCTGCCATGGAGACCTTTACTTATTACAGTGTCATAAGTCAAAGTCACTCCGAGAAGTTTGGGATCACTTAAATTATCAGTCCTATTAAGGGAAGCTAAGTGAAAGGTATATGGGAATGCTCAATTTTTGCAACTCTTCTCTAAATCTAAAGTTATTTCAAAATAAAATTTTTTAAAATTATAAGTCTTAAAGTTTTCTTTTTAAATTCTTGGAACATAAGATGAAAAGTTTAAGTCCATGCTTTGTTGAAAAGTTAAAAATGGGAAATTTAGCTATTAGAATGGACAAGTGTCAAAGTGATCATTGGAATATAGTCACTAATGTAATCAACTTGACAACCTCACTAGGCATTTTTTCCTTAGCACTATTCTATTTATACAATTTCTAGAGTCAAAAGCTATCTGATAAATCCTTTTTTACAGTGGATTTAATAATTTACTTGTTTTGAACCAGGAAAATCTCTTTTTCGAGCCACATAAAAGGGGACTGGTGAAAACACCTCTGAAAGAATCCACCGCAGCAAATATAGTGTTGGCGGAGATCCAACCTGACTTTGGCCCTTTAACCACACCCACCAAGCCCAAGGAGATCTCCCAGGGAGAACCGTGGACACCAACAGCCAACCTAAAAATGCTAATCAGTGCCGTGAGCCCAGAGATCCGCTACAGAGATCAGAAAAGGGGTTTGTTTGACAACGGAAATGGATTACCTGAGGCCAGAGATTGTTTACATGTAGGTTTCAGAGGCCTGGGTGGAGACTGGGGGATTTGGGGAGCGGGGGTCGGGGGAGCAGTGTGAAGCTGTTGCAGAAGCACTAGCAGTGTAAAGGATCACCCCCCTCAGAGCCCTGGAGGGGCTTGGACCCCATCAAATACAGCCCTGGGAATTCTGAACCTGTGACTTACTTATGAACTTCTTCCCTTTCAGATCTGTCAAGCAATTTATCCCGGCTCCACACCTTTTCTTTCCAATTTTGTAGCTATGGAAGCAAACCATATGTATAAGTGTTAGTCACTGAGCGCAGATGCCCCCAATAAATCTTTACGAATAAGATATTATTTACATCTTTCTTTGTAGGAACACTTATCTGGAGACGAATATGAGAAATCCCAACCCAGTCGAAAAGAGAAAAGCTTAGGATTGTTGTGTCATAAGTTCTTAGCTCGATATCCCAACTATCCCAACCCTGCTGTGAATAACGACATCTGTCTTGATGAAGTAGCCGAGGAACTTAGTAAGTATGCAAAGAGCTCACCGAAATGGTTAATCATTAAAGGGACTTCAGAGACTTACTCCTTCAGGCCCACGCTCATCTAGCCAGTGTTTGTAATGACGCAAGGCCACACAGAAGTTATCCATCTGTAAAGCCCTATTAATTTAAGAATAACCGCATATAGTTTCCAGTCTCAGTTAAGTCTTAAAACAGAAGCAGAAAATCACAATGGAGATTGCTCTGACTGCATTTCGAAAGCTCTGAAGCTTTAAAGGGAGGCACCATTGTTCTATGACTTGTTTCATAAACAGCTACAACTCTGAGCTTGGGTCTTGTTTCTCACTCTGGAGCCAGGCTGTGGAATGGTTTCTTCACAGTTTACAATGAGGATCGGCCTCTGGGCATGGGAGCAGGGCTTTAGCCCTCCCTGCCATTCAGCACTACCCTGAGAACCAGTGCATTTTCTGCATGTTTTGTGTTTGCCAAAAGTTACTGTGTTCCCCTGCCCCCTTTCGCTCCTCTCTTCGTGGACTCAAACCTAGTTACAGCTAAAAAGGAGTCTGTGGCAAACTTGGTATATACCTTTGGAGTCATGAAAATACTATAATCTGAACCTGTGAAGAGATATACAGGATATTTTAATATATAGCTATCACCCCGGGAAGAAAGTCTTGTCCTTCTCATACATGTTTATACATATCAACTTTATTTCATATTTTAAGAATATGCCATTTAGATTCATCTCTTCACATACACTTCATTGTAGCTATGGAGGATGTACCCTTTAATTCAGCAGGTATCTACTGATCACCTATTATGTGCCAGGCAATGTTGTAGCAGCTGGGATGACATTGGTGAACAGAAAGACAAAATCCCTTCTCCTGTGGAACCTGCTTTCTAGTGGGGGCAATAGATAATATGCAAAGGACATAATAAGTAAGTAATTATGATATATGTTAGAAGGTAATATGTGCTATGGAAAAAAGAAAATGTAGGCCAAGGTAGAGGGGGATCCGGAGTGCTAGGGGTGTGCTTTGCAATTTGAAATTTAATTTTAAATGAAGTGGTCAGGGCAGGCCTTGTTAAGAGGGTGACATCCGAGCAAGGACTCAAAAGAATCGAGGTGGGGAGCTATGAGGACATCTGGGAGAGGGAATCCAGCCAGAAGGAGCAGCCCAGCACAAAGGCCCTCAGGCAAGGGCATATCTGGCAAGTTCCAGAACAGCAAGGAATCCCAGCACCTTGTACCTATCATATGACAGCTGTATATGTGTGTGTGTGTGTGTGTGTGTGTGTGTGTGTGTGTGTGTGTGTTGGGAACTAATATAAGAAATGGAGTGTAGAGTGTGGGAGTTAGAGCACTGTAGACTTGATTTTGCCACTTACTGGCTCTGTGCCTTGAGGTGAACAGCTTAGCCAGCCTGAGCCTCTATCTCCTCATCATTAAAGTGTGGTTAATAATGCCTACCTCACAAGTTCAGGGTAAAAATGTCCTAAACCTGTATGGTGCAGCGGAAGCCCTCAATAAATGTCACCTTTCTAATTCATATTAACTATTTGTGCCCTTGGAGAGCAGGGGCATGCCTTTCTCATCTTCACACTCTTTGTTGAGCATAAATAAAGTTATATAATCCAGAACCTACTGACTAGTAATCCCTGGAAGGAAAAGGTATTCAGTTCTATCCACATTACAAAATCTGATCCTAGTAAGGTACAATTGCTCGTTCTTTGCAGATGTTGAGCGCCGACGCATTTACGATATCGTCAACGTCCTAGAGAGTCTGCACATGGTGAGCCGGCTTGCCAAAAACAGGTACACTTGGCACGGCCGACACAACCTCAACCAAACCCTTGGGACTTTGAAGAGCGTCGGGGAAGAGAACAAGTATGCCGAGCAGATTATGATGATCAAAAAGAAAGAATATGAACAAGAGTTTGACTTCAGTAAGAGTTACCGTATAGAGGATCCGATCATCAAATCAAACACTGGCCAAAATGGGCACCCAGACATGTGTTTCGTCGAACTCCCTGGAGTGGAATTTCGGGCAGGTGAGAGCTGCTGTTGAAAAGCCCAGGCGGCAGAGCACCTCTGGGAGGTCTAAAGAAGAGGTTCCTTAGGGAACCACGCTCAAAGCTACTGCTGCTTTTAATGTGAAAATGCTGCACATCAACCGTGGGATCAGGTTGTGGTATTTTTAGCCTGGTTACTTTAGAAAGCACTTGTCCCTTCATAAATTTTAATTCTCTAATCCTCTTCCTTCTCCAAAGCCTCTGTAAACAGCCGCAAAGACAAGTCTTTAAGAGTGATGAGCCAGAAATTTGTGATGCTATTTTTGGTGTCAACGCCTCAGATAGTAAGCCTGGAAATTGCTGCCAAGATTTTAATTGGGGAGGACCATGTGGAAGATTTGGATAAAAGCAAGTTTAAAAGTAAGTGGCACGACTGCCATGGACTTTTGGACCTACTCTTAAATAATAAAATCTCGGTTATTAACTGATTTCCAAATACATTTGTTATATAAACAGATCATATCTAGTTAGGCTTTTGTATCTTCACTTCTCCCCAGAAGCCATGATGATACTGCTTTAGCTGACTTGTAGGATTCAAAGATACATATATAATTACTCTTATCTGACACTTTGGCTTATACAGTTCCTTAAATGTTACCTCCTTTGTTACTGTAACATTGTCTCCATTTTACACATGTAGAATCTGTACTGTCTGAAATCTAAATGAGCAGTAAATTGTAAAGTGGGAGTGGTACCCAGGTCTCTGCTCTTTCCACTGACTCTCATATTTGAGGGTGAAAGTAACTTCTAACACCGTCCCCAGAAGTGACCTGCAGCACAGTTGGTTCGCCATTTTGAAAGTGGTTTTAGCCAGAATATCTGCTCTAAGTTGGAAAGAGACCGTAGATTGGGTCCCTAACACAGCTCTACCCTTGCCTCTAGAACAGACTTTGCAGGAACCCCCTCAAAGAGGAGTAGAGAGAGAGTGTGGAAAGGAGTGCTCAGCAGACACCTGAGGGTATTAGCGACCTCCAAGTAGGGCATGAGGCTGGCCTGGACATGGGTCATTCGGGGGACCCGGCTGACTGGTGAGGAAGAGCTGCCTCGAGCCACAGCAGAGGCTGGGGGAATGCCTGGGAGCTACCACACAGATCCCTTCCCATCCCTGTGAAGCTGTACTGGTGAAGTATATTAAAAGTATATGAAAGTATATTCATACATCTCCAGTGTCTCTATAAAGACAAAATGAATAGAGATTAAGGCAATAATGCTGGCAATGGGCTTGGGAGACCTGTCATCTCAAAAAACACATCCCGATACTACCGATGGGCTGCCCGCTTTCTCTGAGCCACCAGACAGTTTTCAGCTCTCCATTTCACTGGTTAGTCACAGCCCTGGAAACTATTCCAGGAACTACAGATGTGTAATTTCCTGAATCCCCCTGGGAATTCAGCACCTTCTGGCATGGCTATGAAAGAGGGGCTCAATTTGTAACTTTGTACTGTCAAGCTCAAGTAAAGGCAGACTTTTTGTAGCAAAACTTTTCAAGATATGTAAGGTTTATAGAATTAACAAATCTCTGCTTTTCACATTACATATGGACAGTATGAAAATTCATAAATTTTGATGGGCTATAGCATATTCCATGCTTATGTTATTAAATAAATCTTTTTATAAACTATCACAAGCAGGAAAGCAATACATTTATCATCGATGCTATATTTCTATTTGTTCATAATCCTGAATCCTCACTAGGAGATGCCCAGCAATGGTAAATTTTTATTAGAAAATCTGTAACATGATTCCCAATAGGGTGATCTCATTGAGTCACTTTTCCTTTTCCAACATGTACTTTTGTCATTTCAAAATTCAGTATCATCAGTAACTGCGTCTTATCAATATTTAAAACTATTTTTTGTTGTTTTAATTAAAGCAGTGTCACTAGCATAACTTAAGAAGAGTCACATTTTTCTCTGACATTGATAGTTAGGATAGCTCTTTGAATGTACATGAAGTCCTTATGAAGCAAAGTCCTTTGATCTTTCATTATTCCATTAAGGGATGTATACACTTTTTTTCCCCCCAGCAAAAATTAGGAGGTTGTATGATATAGCTAATGTTCTGAGTAGCCTGGATCTTATCAAGAAAGTTCATGTTACAGAGGAAAGAGGCCGAAAACCAGCTTTTAAATGGACAGGCCCAGAAATCAGTCCAAATTCCAGTGGTATGTATTTGTTTTCTTTCATTCATTGCTTCATTATTTTGAATTAACGCACATTTGGAGATATTCCCCCTTTCCCTTCCTACCCACACTCCCACATGTAAAGAACATATATAAGTGATTGAAATTACAAAGATGAGTACCGATATGGAAAATTTAGCTCTTGGCTTCATCAGCAGCACAAGGTCCATAACAACTGCACACCTTGTGCAGGAGGTAGAATCTGTATGTGAAAGGATTTGAGAAAGTTGAAAGCATCACGAAGCATAAGATACTACTGCTGTCATTATTATGCTGTTCAGTGACCATAACAGAGTCTGTGCACATGGAGAATATGAAGTGAATTCATTCTAGTATCAATATTCTAGTCTCCATCTCAACTCTGGGATTCTGACATTTTGCGTTCCACCAAGATCCCCACACAGAAGTGCTGGCAAGTGGGAAGAACATGGGCTGTAGAAGCAGAGGGAGGCTTAGGTTCCAGTCCCAGCTCTGATACTTATCAGCCTTGCGGCCTTGGGCAGGTCACTTCTCCAAGACTGTTTCCTCACCCGCAAGTGGGAAGAATAGTGGCACCTTCGCAAGGTTATTGTGATTTTGGATATAACTACAGAGAGAGGTCCTTCGGTACAGGGATTCAGAGTGTAGGCTCTGGGCTAGACTGATCGGGTTCATATCCCAGGCCCACATTCTACAAGCTAAGAGACCGTGAGTCAGTTAATGTCTGAAATGTCTCTGAAATGGGGATGCATTTCCTGAGAAGTACCTACCCAAGTTGTGGAGAGTGTCTTAGCATGTTCAGGCTGCCATAGCAGAGTACCATCAACCGGGTGGCTTATAAACAACAGACATTTACTTCTCACAGTTCTAGAGATTAGGAAGTCCAAAATCAAGGCACCAGCAGATTCAGTGTTTGGTGAGGACCTGCTTTCTAGACAGCCGTCTTTTCATTGTAACCTCAGGTGGTGGAAGGGACTAGGGAGCTCTGTGGGGTCTCTTTTGTAAGAGCACTAATCCTATGCAAGAAGGCTCCGCCCTCATGAGCATCTTGCAAAGGCCCCACCTCCCAATACCATCATATTGGGCATTAGCTTTCAGCATATGAATTTGGTGGGTGGGGGAGTGGGGAGGGACACAAACATTCACTCCATAGCAGTGAGGGTCACCATATTTCATCAGATTAAGTCTCCACTGATTCTGAGATGCACAATGTTTTATATATCAATAAGAAAGAAAAATCAGTAACAGTCACACTATAGCACCACTGGTTATAAGATGCAACGGCTTTCAGAGATGTTAAAGCGTGAAATATTATCTCAGAATTTATTTAATAAGATAAACAGGGTTTTGTAGGTGAAGCCCTTAAAATGGTATCTGGCACACAGTAGGTGCTCTATTAACTGTGGCCAGTTTAATTCCTAAAATCATTTTAGAATCACACTGACCTCATACCCCAGAAGGAGGCCGAACCAACCGTGTATTAACACACTGCCCTTTCCTGTTTCAGGTCTTGGCCCAGTGCTTCCTTTTGCTGCCTCTGATTTGGAAGGGAGGCGGTCTTCTAAAGAGAACTGTGCCAAAAACCTCTTTTCCACACGTGGGAAACCAAACTTCACTCGACACCCATCTCTCATCAAACTGGTAAAGAGCATAGAAAGTGATCGGAGAAAGATAAATTCTGCTCCCACTAGCCCTATCAAAACCAACAAAGGTATGTTTACAATCATGTCAGGGCTCTGCTCGGAAGAATTCCTTTTTATCTGACTTTTTAGCTTACTTGATCCCGCGGGACTTGCTAGAGAATTGTTTCAACTTCCATAGTCCCAAACCCACTTGAAGCCTAACTGTATATGAATTAAAGGATAAAAAGTGATTTGTGGGGTTTATTGTTTAATTGCTGGGTGATTTTGGGGGGCGGTGCATGTTCCTTTGACCTCAGTGATGTTTCATCTGTGTGAACATGTATTCTTTTGCTTTGACCAATCCTCTCCCCCACCTTCTTTTTATTTTACCAGCTGAGAGTTCTCAGAATTCTGTGCCTTTCCCAAGTAAAATGGCTCAGCTTGCAGCTATTTGCAAAATGCAGTTAGAAGAGCAATCAAGGTAGGCAACGCTCTTTAGTAACAGGATGCATTACTTTACGTTGCATCCTTAGGATTACTTATTTTACATAAGAATAGGCACTAGCCTTGGCAACTGGTGAGAGAATCTTTTCTATACGGAATGATTACAGAAACTATCTGCTAGTTTCATAAAAGCATAGCTTCAATCTGGGGCAATCTAAAGTGGTAGAACATTTTAGAGAACATGTTTCCATTGTATCATGATTTAAATCTTGTCTTTTAGTGACCCCAGAAAGAAAGTGAAAGTACAACTGGCAAGATCTGGGCACTGCAAACCAGTGGCCCCTCTGGACACTCCAGCAAATGCTGAGCTAGAGATGACAGCACCGTCCCTCATCCAGCCCCTGGGGGTGGTCCCCCTCATCCCCAGCCCATTGTCATCGGCAGTGCCCATGATCCTACCTCAGGCCCCTTCGGGCCCATCATATGCCATCTACCTGCAGCCTGCCCAGGCCCAAACGATGACGCCGCCCCAAGGCCTGAGCCCCACGGTCTGCCCCACGCCCTCTTCTAACGCTACGAGATCAAAAGGTTCCACCGATACCACCACAGAGAATGCAGCCAATGATGCACCAAAGTCCAGTGCCTCCACCAGGCCTGGAAGCTTGCTGCCAGGGCTGGAGCGACAAGGTACAAAGAACCGAGACAGGGAGCCTGCTGGAGAAAGAGGCTCAAAGAGGGCAAGCATGCTTGAGGACAGTGGTTCCAAAAAGAAATTTAAAGAAGACCTAAAAGGACTTGAAAATGTCTCCACAGTAAGTACAGCCTTGAACTGTGCGAAGCTTTAGGAGCTCCCCAGTTGATTAGGAGAGAATCTGGTGGCTTGTGAAATTTACCAGAGCAAAGAGCAGTCTCTCAGAAAACAGGGAACTGTTCCTTAGCATCCCATAATCCAAACAAGGCCTCAGACAGCTAATCCCCTTACTGGGATGATGGCAGGGACATTTTTAACCTTTGGAGGAAGGGATTATTTGCTCTCTTTTTAAAGCACCGCGGGTGGTTGTCCTTAAGTCCATTTCTCTGTCACACACTGGAATGCAAACACCTGCCATGAAAGTCTTAAATAATTTACAAGCAGCCGTGACCCCAAATGAAAGGATGGACACATAGGGTCCCTTTAACTCCTGCTTTCTGAGTCATTAGTTGATGTTTGTTTGATGTCATGTAACTGGCATCTGCTGCCTAGAAGAGAAATTGTTCCCCCTGTTTTTACTTTCTACCTAAAATTCAAACCAAAATTTCTATTTTGTGCAAATAGAAAAATCAAACTTAGCTTGGCTAATTTTAGGTATATTTGATGCATTGGTTTCTAGAGATTTTGATGTTCTAGACAATTTTTTTCCTAGATGGAGTTTTATTCAGGAAGGAATGAACATTTATTGGATGCCTACCCACATACCATACAGCAGAAGTATTAGGCACTTTTACATACATTATCTCATTTTCCTCCCTTAGGACAATTATATATGAGAGACAGCATCACCAAATAAACAAACACCACTAAACGTGGAAGCAGAAGTTAATCTCTCATTTTGTCCCTGCTGTGAATTCAAGTTATTTTACTTCCCTTCATCTTGTTTTTCCACATCTATAAAGAATTTGTTCTGCCAGTTTTTCCTGATCGTCTATTGGGTGTAAAGAGAATGTGCTTTGGATCAAACCTGTGCTCTGGATCAGACCAAACCCAGCACCTGCCTTTGGGGGTGGTTGCTTTTGAGCACTTGCCCCAGGGCCATATTACAGTTTTTGTGAGGTTAAGTGCATTTATTACATGATGTTTTACATAAAGGGGTTCGTGGTCCTTTTAAGGCACCGTAGAAGCTGAAGGGTATTATCTATAACTGTTGTTATTAAGGAGGCTTTAGAGTTTGTCAAATCTTCCCTGAGGATGGCCTCATGGTAACCATTCAAAACATCCATTATCTTAGCATAGTATCATTTTGCATCTAATATCCATGCTAGGGGGAAAATCACAAGGCTTCGGCTTGATTCGATTTTCTGGGAGGTCCATAATCTCTTTGAGCCAATGGGTATGATTTAATAATGGTCTCCTGTTGCTCACTTAGTTATTCAGGATTAGGGTTTTCACTGGATAGATTTTTCACGTCCCCTGCTTCTTTTTTCATCTCTGACTTCATTTTGACCATTTCTCTTTAGCACGGACTGAGCAGGACAAAGAAAGTGAGAGATTCGCGTGTTAATTCATTCAACAAACATTTACTGAGAATCTACACTTCTAGGGGTGGAGAGAAGACAGTATACAAATAAACACAAACGTATCAGGTAGTGAATGATAAGAAATATGGTGAAAATAAAACAGGATAGTGTCATAGGAAGAGGGGTAAGAGTGGTAATGTAGGCTCAATGAGAAGATGTGCAAGTTGAAATATGTCAAATTCTTTCATCCTGCTACTTTAATAGTTCTAATTTGTTTTAAAAAAAAGGAATTGGCATTATAGGTGAACAAATTTTGCGATGAATATAGTTTGTAGGAAATGGAAAAATAATTATTATTAGAGTATTAGAGGTCTTGCTGGAGATTTGAAAAGAGTTAAACCGGCAACCAGAAAAACTCGTACCATGAGAGAGTACGATTAAAGATAGCAATGAGCAGCTATTTGTAAAACACCTAAATCTACCCCTTAAAAATTCTTCTTTGCTGCAGTCTTTAAGGAACCTACTAGTAAAGATATTGAATAGAACTAAGCATCTAAGAAACAAAATAGAAAGTCTGTGGTACCCTTTAGCATTGTGGACTCTGACCAGACCTATTAACAGCTAGATCAAAGTATAGACTGTTGTTTTGACAATGGTGAGAAGAAAGATCCGGAGGAAGATAAAAGGAGGGCCCCTAGTTTACAAGAGCTGCTTTTTTGCTTTTACCAGTCCTGCTCCTGGTAAGACTGAGCAGACTTTTCAGGCGGCTCAGCCACCCATGTAGGCGCTCTCTGTTTGGAAAAGCACAATGATCAGCGGGCAAGGTGCAGACACACACAACCCAACACTCTGGCCATTTCGGTTTGGAATGTAACTTTATTCCCTAAAGCTTTTGCTGCATGACAACTGGGTATCTAATATGAATTAATCAGTTCTCTTTTTTATCTGTAATTTTTGAACCCTGGTGCCCTGCCCTTTCATTTGTATATTATAAGGGTGTTTGTTTGGTATCATTTGAACCTAAAGTACTAGGGAAAAAAATCTATAGTTGTATAATTCCTTTGTTCTAAATCAGGAGTCAGCAAACGTTTTCTGTAAAGGACCAGATAGTAAATGTTTTTGGCTTTGTGCGCCATATGGTCTCTGTTGCACCTATTCACTCTGCCATTGTTAAAAAAAAAAAAAAAGGAATGCATCTGTAGACAATACATAAATGAATGGGCATGGCTATGTTCCAATAGAATTTTATTTACAAAAACAGCCAGGAGGCTGTATTTTTGGCCTATGGTTTGGCGTTCCCTTTCTGTAAATCAACATTTCTTAAAATGTTTTCCTTAAATACCAATACTACCGAAAATTTAGTTGCTGAATAACCTAGGAAATGTTACATGATGCCCCCTTGGAGAACAATGCATGCCATCATAAAAGTCCCTTAGAAATTCTGTCATAAAGACCGTTTTCCTTTGTTTAATTCAGAATTTACCAGACATATTTGACTATGATTCGCAGAGTGCCTGCTTGCATCCCATAGGACTAGAGTCCCTCAGAATATTCTTGGGAAATACCATCCCACAGAATTCAAGGACAATCAGATAATAACACAGCAGTGCCTTTACGGTGTCCAGCTGCATTAAACTTGTTCTGACAGTACCACATCATACCAAGAAGTCTGGTAGCAGGACTTAGGGCGTCAGTGGTGGGGGTCAGGGGGGATGTGCTGGGTAAATCCTGCCCTTAAGCAGGTTCAGTGCTAGCTTTAGGACACTTCCTAAGACCACAGATGGCATTTAAGAAACACATGGTTTGTATCATTCAGGACAAGCGTTGGAATGGGAAGGAGGGCTATTGTCTTCAAGGAGCCATTATAGCTGGCCTGTCCGTGGCCCATAACATTGGAGGCTTTAGTCTGATGAGAGAACCACCAAGGGATACTAGTCCCAGAAGAGGCGCTTGGCCATTTTTCTTCCGTATTTGTGTGTAAAATAAACGCTTCCTCCTTGTTTTCTAGACCTTGTTCCCATCAGGATACCTAATCCCTCTCACCCAGTGCTCAACCCTGGGGGCAGAGTCCATTTTGTCTAGTAAAGAAAGCTCAGGTACACTTTCCCCAAACCACAGGATCTACAGCTCCCCGATTGCAGGTGAGTGTACGTAAAACACTGTTCAAGTGTGGGTCATTCTCAAGTTCACTCAAGCCTTGTATGCTTCTCGGACAAATGCCTGTGCTTTTAAGATATTCTCCCCCCTTTTCTTTCCAGGTGTTATTCCAGTGACATCATCCGAACTCACTGCTGTTAATTTTCCCTCTTTTCATGTAACACCTTTGAAGCTAATGGTCTCACCAACTTCCGTGGCGGCCGTCCCTGTCGGGAACAGCCCGGCTCTCACTTCGAGCCACCCCGTTCCCGTCCAGAACCCGAGCTCAGCCGTTGTAAACTTCACTCTGCAGCACTTGGGCCTCATCTCCCCCGGTGTGCAGGTGTCCGCCAGCCCCGGGCCTGGAACCGTTCCTGTGTCTCCAAGAATAGAGGCTGTTAGTGTCACACCAGAAAATGCAGGCACTCAGCAAGGAAGGGCCACCAAGTACGACGTATCAGTCCTGGGCCAGAACCAAACAAATGGACAATCAGTTGCAGTGACAGGGGCACAACAGGTAAGAGTATTTCCATTTATTATTTTTCCTTAGGTTATTAAGTCCCCAGTGTCAACATCATGGGAGACTCACATTTGCTTTTCTCCTTTGAGAAAAGGAAAGGATGGGAGAGTGAGGAGATTAAAGGCCTGCCTTCCTTCCAAACCCAGGAAGAGTGCCCAAGGAGTCCGTTTTATGGGGTTACCATGAGCTTTTTGTCTCACCTTAGCAAAAATAATTGAGAACATGAAACTCAGGCAGGCTCAGCCGGCAGATTTCAGGGCATGCGAGGTTCCCATCATGTGACGTGTCCCTCCAGTACAGTTTTCTAAGGTTGCCAGGTGTACCTGTCTGCGTGGGTTTGACTCTTCTCCATTCTTCTCTTTCCAATCAGCCTGTTCCTGTGACACCCAAAGGGTCCCAATTAGTGGCTGAAAGCTTCTTCCGTACCCCAGGTGGACCAACGAAGCCGGCAGGCTCCTCCTGCATGGATTTCGATGGTGCTAATAACACCTCCATAGGAACTCTCTTTGTCCCACAGCGAAAACTGGAAGTCTCAACAGAGGATGTCCATTAATTGACAGATTTGGCCTCGTTTAATCTTCTAGACTTGTTTAACAGAGATGATGTCCTCAGACTGATTTGGAGAACACGTTCTCTGAAAATGCTGTAAATACGTTGGGAGTTTACTTAATTTCAAAACAGACACTTGTTTTCATACTTATATATATCCATACACACATATAAATATATATTTGTATTAAGCTAAGTTCAGCCATCAGTCCTACAAAATAAAAGAACTGAGATATATATTAACTTCCAGGGGGAAAGAGTTCGATGTTCCAGCTGTGCCTATACTATTATGCCTAATAACTGTGTTAAAGTTTACTTCCCTTTGAGTGAATCTGTGACAGGCCTAATGCAGCGCTCTCTTCAACTTTGCACAAAGAAAACGCTGTGACGTACAATGCTGTATTTTTAAATAGGAGGGCTGTAGCTATATTTTTTGTAATTTCTTTCAGCTGTTGTTGCAGTATGTCTTTTTGTAAAGTTTGCAACAATCCTTAATCAAGTCTATGGAAAAATTATTTATAAAATGTATTTTTAATCATAAGTTGTTCAAATTAAAACTTTTCTAAAATGTATTTAACTTTTCATTTGGCCTGTTGGAAGAAAAGGAAAATTTCTCGAACCTCTGAGGCAAATTCTTAGTACGGAGAATACATCCTGGGTTTCCTTAGATATGCCAAGTTTATTGCCTACGTTCTTCCCCTCTTTTGATCTTCCATATGGCTCCACTTTTACAGAGTGAAAATGGCTTCAGAGAAGCTGTTGCTTGGCCAAGGACGGCCAGCTTAGTCTCCTGGGCTTTCCACCACGCCCTGGGAGGTTGGAAATGAGAGGTGTGAGTTGGGGTGCTCCTGCCCTGGCATGGCATGGCATGGCCAGCACCCACCCTCTTCTGTCCCGCTGTCGACAGAAGAGGGGCTGCAGCTATAGTCCTCTTTCCACACTTTCCAAATGGGCCCAGCTCCAGGGGTGGGCAAGTAGCAGTAAGGATTCTAATTTCGTCCACACTCAAGGAACTATCACATCAAACCCTCCATGAGCTCCAAGAGAAGGAACGAGCTATAATGTGTTAAATGTGCATCTCCCTGATCCCCTGGTTATGCAACAAATTGTACCTTAAGCATTAACACGTGCCTTCCCTCGTCAGGGTCTTAAAGGATCATTGTAATATCTATTTCCTGCTTGTTTCCTATGTGCCAGGCACTGTGTTACACATTTTAAAGGCATTATCTCTACAAGCTAGGGCGATGAGGTCACTGAGGCGCCCAGAAATTCAAGCAGCAAGTCCAGGGTCACACTGCCAGTGTATGCAAGGACTTAACCCATGTCTTTATCTTTTTTTTTTTTCACACACACACACTGCATTTTATTTTTACAAGAGATAAATAGACTGACACCAAGCATTGTACATGGATGACCACAACAAAAGCAACGATTGCAATTACCAAACATGAAACATACTCATACTATGTCATAATATTGACATTCAGTCCAGTAATCCTCCACTGTAACAGCTCCTTTACTTTGCAGTGAAAATTGATTTGTATATTCTTTGCCTCTGAGTCCTTGTGGGAATGTTGTTTTTTTTTTAATTCAGACAGAAAGTCACAAAAATTATACTCATCCTCATCAGTTCACTCAGTCCCATGTAATTAATTTTTTTTTTTCATCTTGATCTTTTGTTAGCACTTCTATGAGTTCATCAGTTTTTCATTAGAGTTCTGAAAATGCTTATTCATTCAGTTCAGCAGTACAGTCAGTTACCAGAAACCTGTACTTGTCAGAGTACTTGTCAGAGTCTTTTCCATGAATTTCTTGAAGATGAAAGCCTTTTATAGGAACATATTTGCAAAAGCATCACAGTGTTTATCTCTTTATCTGTTCATTACCCATCTGCCTCCAGATGCATGCCCAGCAGTTCTAGCAGGAACCAAGCACATTGTTTCAGGGTAATCTGAGCATTTGCAAGCTCAAAGCTTTCAAATATACATGTTTTGTTTGCACAACCAAGTACAGCTAAGAGGCAGATTTTCACACTGACCTAGAGATCCCTCTTCCTCCACACCACTAGAGAGCCAATATGAACTATTTCCCCCAAAGTACCTCTGCCTTGGCTTTTATAAACCTACTTGGAGGGCACGTGGATGGTTCCTGATTTAAGAAATGGCTCCTGCCTTTGCTTATAGTATCACTGAGGAAGACAGTATATACACACAAATAAATGAAAGAAAGCAAGTCCATTCAATATAGAGAAGGTAAGTTGCCAGTAGTAGATATAGACTAAAGATACAGTTCAGCGGAGGCTACTACATAATTGCACAGAGAACTGAGAGAAACACCAACCCAGACAGACAGTCACTGTAGCTCCAAGGAGGTGAATCTCCTGACATCTGCTCCCCGATAGCCGAGCTAGAGAGACTGCAGGCCAGGTTTTGTTCTGCCCCCCTTCTCAGGTCTACACATGGAGAAGTACCTCTCTAGGACGGAGGTTTGGGGAAATCAGATGCACAGAAAGAAAGGAGATGTGTCAGGTTTTGAGACAGCTCTGGGGTTGTCCCACCCAGCTCTGCCACTGGCAGATTCATAAAGTTGCCCCATAACCCCCACCTCCTGGTGTTCACGCCCTTGTGGATTCCCTTCCCTTGAGTGTGGGTGGGACCTGTGACTTCCTTCTAACCAATAGGACACAGTGAAGGTGATGAGGTGTGTGTGAGTGTGTGTGTACATGATTAAGAGCCTGCCTTTCCCGCTTGGAGGAGTCAGAGTGACCATGTTTGGGGAGCCCAACAAAGGACCTGTGAGCAGCTGTTGCAGCTGAGGGTGGCCTGCCACCAACAGCCAGCAAGAAACTGAAACACTGAATGTGGTGCCAACAGTCTGAGTGAGCTTGCAAGCAGATGTTTCCCCACTTGGACCTCAGATGAGACCACAACCATGACACCTTGATTGCAGCCTTATGAGATCCTAAGCAGAAAACCCAACTAAGCCACTCCCAGACTCCTGACCCACAGAAACTGTGACATAATAAATTTGAGTTGTTTGAAGATGCTAAGTTTGCAGCGATATTGCCATGTGGCAGTAGGTAACTAATACAGCTACATAACCCACTAGTGTTCATAAACGTCTTCTTCCAGTTTGTCTTATTATTGTTCACTGGTTTTATAGGCACTCATAGAAACAAACATCACTGGCACATGGTAACCCCAAAGGCTTTCATGGGAGAGTGTCCATTTTTAAAGCTGGAAGCAACTTTAAAGATGCCAGGTTGTAGCACAGTAGTGGACAAAGTTATCTGCCCAGCACGAAATTTCTTTCCTCAAACTGCACATTTCTCCAAAGAAGATATACAGATTGCCAACAGACACATGAAAGAATGCTCAACATCGTTAATCATTAGAGAAATGCAAATCAAAATTACAATGAGATATCATCTCACACCGGTCAGAATGGCCATCATCAATAAATCTACAAACAATAAATGCTGGAGAGGGTGTGGAGAAAAGGGAACCCTCTTGCACTGTTGATGGGAATGTAAATTGATACAGCCAATATGGAGAACAGTATGGAGTTTCCTTAAAAAACTAAAAATAGAACTACCATAAGACCCAGCAATCCCACTACTGGGCATATACCCTGAGAAAACCATAATTCAAAAAGAGTCATGTACCAAAATGTTCATTGCAGCTCTATTTACAATAGCCAGGACATGGGAGCAACCTAAGTGTCCATCAATAGATGAATGGATAAAGAAGATGTGGCACATATATACAATGGAATATTACTCAGCCATAAAAAGAAACGAAACAGCTATTTGTAGTGAGGTGGATGGACCTAGGGACTGTCATACAGAGTGAAGTAAGTCAGAAAGAGAAAAACAAATACTGTATGCTAACACATATATGTGGAATCTAAAAAAAAAAAAAAAGGTCATGAAGAACCTAGGGGCAAGATGGGAATAAAGATGCAGACTTACTAGAGAATGGACTTGAGGATACGGGGAGGGGGAAGGGTAAGCTGGGACAAAGTGAGAGAGTGGCATGGACATATATACACTACCAAACGTAAAATAGATAGCTAGTGGGAAGCAGCCACATAGCACAGGGAGATCAGCTTGGTGCTTTGTGACCAGCTAGAAGGGTGGGATAGGGAGGGTTGGAGGGAGGGAGATGCAAGACGGGAGAGATATGAGGACATATGTATATGTATAACTGATTCACTTTGTTATAAAGCAGAAACTAATGCACCATTGTAAAGAAATTATACTCCAATAAAGATGTTAAAAAAATAAAAAAGTATTTATTCTGGTTCAATCTCAGGTTTTGTTTGTCACCAAAAAAAAAAAGTATATATTCAATTTTTACTATATGCTTAGAACTGTTATGCAAAACAATGCCACTTTTGATAATAAAATATCCTCTGTGTATGAATCTTCTAAAAGTTTATCCTGAATAAAAATTTTTTCTTTTAGTTATGACTAATTAAAATCTTTCTAAAATGATAATATACCCTTCCAGTTCCTAAACAGAGTACTCTGAATATAATTTAAACTTTTCTTCATGTTTCAGAAACTCATGAGCGCTATTTTATTAAATTCAAATTCAACAAACAAACAATTTAGACCATCTATGATACAGTAATGCCCTCAAGGGCTATTAAATATATAGGTCTGTGTCCTCCTAAAATTAATGGCTCCAGAATATTATGCTTTTCAAGTTCTGTTTTTAATGGTTCTCTGTCTCCACCTTTGATATCAGCTTCAACTTGCTTCTTCCCTCTAACCTCATGATGAATTTCTCTTCTAACCCAGGAAAACTGAAGGATTCCAGGGGAGCTGATGTCACCACACTCACTTTTATAAACCACTCAACAGATTTCTAACTATTTAAAGAGTGCTCTGTTTCTCTCTTGGGGGATAAAGGCCGTGAGCTTCATCTCAGGTGTTTCCCTTGCCAAACAGTGGTCTTTCTCACTGTCCACACAAATCCAAAATTGTTGATACTGGGAATCTGGGGCATGACGGAGTGCCAGGAATGCTGAATTTAAATTATAGCTCTATATTCATGATCAAAATCCAACTTAGCCAATAAGGGCATTTCTACACGGAGACATTTTGAGAAATACTACATGTCCTAGATGTACTAGGGGGAAGGGTGGGACTGGAGAGATAAAAGGAGTCATTTTTATTGAGCATCTACTACTCTACCTACTCCAAAACAGTATTATGAGGTGGTTACTAAGACCTAAATGTAAGGCCAGACACCATCAAACTCTTAGAGGAAAACATAGGCGGAACACTCTATGACATAAATCACGGTAAGATCCTTTTTGACCCAGCTCCTAGAGAAATGGAAATAAAAACAAAAATAAACAATGGAACCTAATGAAACTTAAAAGCTTTTGCACAGCAAAGGAAACCATAATCAAGACGAAAAGACAACCCTCAGAATGGGAGAAAATATTTGCAAATGAAGCAACTGACAAAGGATTAATCTCCAAAATATACAAGCAGCTCATGCAGCTCAATATCAAAAAAACAAACAAAGCTTTTCAGAAAGTGTAAGGAGCATGTCAGCTCCTTTTCAGAAAGTGTAAGGAGCATGTCCCAATCCCACAGTATGTGTGCAAAGCCAGCACGCATGCGCAGATCAGCCTGGTGACAAAGCTGTTCTGATTCCAGGGCACCACGCCCCACTGCTCCATCACACTAAAGCTATCACACGTTTTCAGACTGTGGTGAAACAGGTTGATTCCAGATTGTTCATGACAAATGAGAACAGAGCTTCAGGAACATTACTCTCAAGGTATGACAGCTGTTTCTATTTAAGGCTCTCTACCTACAGTGATTAACGCTGTATCAAGTTGCCTAAGCCAGAACACCATCTCACAGAAACCCCTTCGTGTTATGGTTGTGCTTTTGAGTTTGCCAAAAGAGCAATGCTTGGCTCCTTGAATTGACTGGTTGGTGCCAGCTCTGGTTCTCCACCTCACCCTTTCAAACCTTCACTATCCTAGCTCCTCCTCCAATGGTGCGAGGTCTAATTCCTGTAAAAAAAATCCCTGACTTCATAACTCATCGTAGTTCTCCTTCCCTGATTTAACACTGACTATACAATACCATGCAGCACCTTTGAAAGTAAATGGGGCTTGGGGAGCTTCAGAGGTGGCCAGGGGCTGTCTAGTTCCCAGTGCGCAGAGAATAGGATGTGCCAGTAAACTGTGGGTCACTTTATAAGCTGTGGGTCATTTTGGTTGCCAGTATTTTAGTAACTGCAAATCCAGGAGCTAAAGCATGTTTAGGTCAAAATGCCCTTTACAAATGCACTGCATGGAACTCAGCCACGGCCCACTCACTGCAGCGCCTGACCCAGCTCAGTTACTGAGTTACTCAGTTACTGGAGACTCCCAGGGGCTCCAGGAGATTCCACATCCAAGATCTCACCTGCCTCAGCTCAGTCAGATAGAAAATGTGTTTCTTAGGAGCCAATGTCTGGCTTCTGGACCCAGTTCTGACCCCCTAAATAAGGCACATAACCTCTCAGGCCTGGTTTCCTCTTCTATCATTAGAGAAGTGAGCTCAAGGAAATGATTTCTGAAGTCCCTTGGAAATAAGCTTTTATGAAAAGCAAATTTAAAGTCACTAGCGATTCCTAGCACATAAGCAGAAACTGCACTCAACCAAAAGAAGTTTGTCAAATATATGGGAAAGGGATAAGCCTAGGGAGAAAAGGAGACGTTTAATGAAACCACTAATCCTCAGACCTGAGCATACATGGTCTCCCTTCTGGCTAACACCACATAAAGCAGATTTAGAATTTATTGCTGCTTTTAGTGCAAGAAGTTGTCATTTCCATGAAACTAATCTTACAGGTTAGGAGTCCATTCGTTCTCCTGTTGGCTTTAATATCTTGACTTTGCCTATCAGTTCTATATATTTTTTGGTCAGCTCTGTGGCAGCTATGTGGCATCACATAGATGACCTATGTGATCCAGAGCTTCAGTTAAACATTTGAGGGAAGTGGCTAAGCACCTCACTTAACAAGCAGCTTTCTGAATGGGATATTCTGAATAATATAGAGCCTGAGGATCTCAGGGTTGGAAAGGACCTTGGAGATCATCTCATCCAGGGCTTCTCACACTTCCAGCTTGGACCCTATCTCTGGGCACCCCCCAAAACCGGTGCCAGGTTGGCTATATCAGAAACTCAGAAACATCTTCTACAGATTCTTGGGTTCCCATCCTCAGAAATGAGTCTAGGGTAGGGTCCTGGAATTTATGTTTTTTTAAGTTTCCCAGTTCATTCGAATTTGTTGCTAGGTTTGAGAATAATGATCTGCAAGAGTGGTCATCCAGTATTTAAATTGTCATTACAAAACTTCTGGTGCTAATCAAGACAGAGTGAACCCATGATAGCCTATCTTTCCCAACGATTATAACTAAAACCTCCAGAGAGAATACAAAAGCTACTAGCTGAGGACTCTGAAAAGTAAACAGTAGCATATAGACTGAGAAGGGAAGTCAAAACCTGAAGCACAACTGGTATGGCAGTGAGATTACTTGGTTTTTCTTTCCTTTATCTCTTGGCTTTGATCCGAGAGTGGGCTGAGTCCTGGAACTGTTCTACAGGTAGAGACAGCAAAAAATCTGAAAGAAATCCCCTTTTCTAACCAGAGGATCAGGAAAGGGGGCCCTTAAAGCTGAAGAGTATGGGGAGAATCCCTTTAATTTTTCTTTCTTTCTTTTTTTTTTTTTTCCTCCCAGGCCTCAATGCCAGTCCTAGTGCTAAAGCTTCACTGTCACGATGGCAGCAGCAGTGGTGTGGGTACCTAAAACTCAAACAACCATCTCTCGGTTTGCACAAATCGGGAAAAGGAGTCCCAATAGCCTGAAGAGAATGGGAGGGATTCCTATTATTTTTCTCTTTTCTTTCTCTTCATGTTGCCTAGAAGGCACCCCAGGTTCTCAGAAAGTGCATGGGTTAAAATTCTGGGAGAAACAATGGCTTTCTACCCAGAAGACTGGGAAAAAGGACCCCTGGAAGCCAGAGAGAGTCAGGGCAAGTCTAAGGATGAGAAAGCTGAAGAAGCAAATCCCTTAATTCTTTTTATTTTCCGTTTTTTTGGAAATCCCTTCATTCTGACTATGAACAACCACCAATCTCCCTCACTCCTGAGTTATACATGTACAACACAGACCCAAAGAAGAAGAGAAAAAGTTTTGAGAACTAAACTATGATATAAATCACTGCCCAAGTAACAGATAAACAGTTGAATGGTGTATGTGCTGGGCAGACAGACAGAGCACGGCAAAAGCTTTGACCTGACATTGCACCCACCACTCTCAGAAGATAAGACACAACTTGGAATATGAACATAACCAGGCACACTGCCTGCTAAAAAAAGCAAAAAACACAGAAAAGAGAAAATCTGCCCAATTCTCAAAGGAAAAGAGCACCAACAGATGCCAAACCCAAGACGATCCACATGTTGGAATTAGAGAGTGGCATGGACATATATACCTACCAAATGTAAAATAGGTAGCTAGTGGGAAGCAGCCACATAGCACAGGGAGATCAGCTCGGTGCTTTGTGACCACCTAGAGGGGTGGGATAGGGAGGGTGGGAGGGAGACACAAGAGGGAGGAGATATGGGGATATATGTATATGTATAGCTGATTCACTTTGTTATACAGCAGAAACTAACACACCATTGTAAAGCAATTATACTCCAATAAAGATGTTAAAAAAAAAAGTGACTATTATAACCATGATCCATGAAGTAAAGGTGGACACGCTTGAAATGAATGGAAATATAGATGTTCTCACCAGAAAAATAGAAGCTATAAAGAAGAACAAAGTGGAAATTTTAGACCCGAAAAATACAGTTTCTGAAATAAAGAAAATTCATTGGACTGGCTTAATAGCACAAACAAAAATTAACATTCTCCAGAGATTTTAGTAGTGCCCAGAATCAATAGAGAGACCAGAAATAGACCCATGCAAATATGGTCAAATGATCTGATACAATTTTTTGACAAACGTGCAAAAGAACTTTAATGGAGAAAGAATAGTCATTTCAGCAAGTAGTGATAGAACAGTTAGACAACCATATACACAAAAGAGTGAACCTCAACATACACCTTACGCCTTATACAAAAATAAACTCAATATGGATAATATGCCTAAATATAAAATGTAAACCTGTCAAACATTTATTTTAAAGGAACCATAGGAGAAAATCTTTGTTACTTTGGGTTAGGAAAAGTTCTTAAATACAACCCCAAAAGTTTGCATAATCCATGGAAGACATAATTATTACCCTGGACTCTATCAAAATGAAAATCGTGGTATCATAAAAGGCTTGAAAAATGTTTTAAAAATGAAAAGAACATCACAGACTGGGCAAAAATATTTGAAAAATCACATAACTGATAAAGAACTTGTATCCCGAATATATAAAGAACTCTCAAAACTCAACAATAAGAAAACAATCCAATTTTTAATAGGCAAAAGATTTGAACAGTCAGTTTACTAAAGAAGGTATATTGATGGCACATGAAAAGATTCTCAACACCATTATTCACTGAGGAAATGCAAATTTAAAACACTTATTAGAACAACTAATTAAAATACCATTATTAGAATGACTAAAATTTTTAAATCAAGAAATTGACCATACCAAATGCTGGTAGATATAGAATCTGGAATTCTCATTCACTGCTGATGAGAATGCAAAATGGTACAGATACTTTGGAAAACAATTTGGCAGTTTCTTAAAAAATTAAACATGAACTTACTTTATGACCCAGAAATTCTCCTCTGGTGTATTTACTTCAAAAAATGAAGAGTTATGTTCACACAAAAACCTGTATGCTACTGTTTGTAAAATTAGTAGTTTATTCCTATTCACTCCAAACTGGAAACAACCCAAATATTCTTGGAATTTATCCTACTTGGTGTTCTCTAAGATTCCTAGATCTGTGGTTTGCTGTCTGACATTAATTTTGGGAAGTTCTCAGTCATTAGTGCTTCAAATTTTTTTGTTGTTGTTCCTTTCTCTCTTCTGGTATGTTACACTTTTCATAGTTGTCACACAGTTCTTGGATATTCTGTTCCATTTTTTAAGTCTGTTTTCTCTTTGCTTTAGTTTTGGAAATTTCTGTTAATATGCCCTCATGCTCACTGATTCTTTCCTCAGTTGTGTCCAGTCTACTAATGAAACCATCGAAGGCATTCTTCATTTCTATTTTGGTATCTTTGATTCCTAGCATTTCTTCTTGATTTTTTCTTGGGATTTCCATCTCTCTGCTTACATTACCTGTCTGTTCTTCCATGTTGTCTACTTTTTTCATTAAAACTCTTAGCATATTAACCACAGTTGTTTTAAATTCCTGGACTGACAATTCCAACATTCTTGCCATATCTAAATCTGGCTCTGTCTCTTCAAACTCTGTTTTTTGCCTATTAATATGCCTTGTAATTTTTTGTTGAAAGCTAGATATGAGGTACTGAGTAAAAGAAACCCAGTAATGGTTCCCATGAAGGTCTCTACTTGTGGGTTTCTGCTCCAGTAAATTGTGATTCTCTGTATCCACCTATCTGTCTCTCCAATTTTGGGGGCAGTAGTTTTTCCTGTGACCTCAATTCTCTGATGGATATAAGGAGAGTTGTTAATTTTCAGTTTGTTCAGCTTTTAACTTGTTGTTAGAATGGAGTCATGACTTCCAAGCTCCTTACATGCCACACTGGAAACCAGAAGTCACTTATATATTCTTCAACTGGTTGACGGATGGACAATGTGGTAGATCTATACAATGGAATACTACTCAGCAATAAAAAGAAACAAACCTTGGATGAGTCAACAATATGGATGAATTTCAAATACACTATGCTGAGTGAAACAAACATGATTCAAAAGGCTGGATACTGTATGATTTCATTTATATGACATTCTGGAAAAGGCAAAACTTTAGGGGTAGAGAACAGGTCAGCAATTGCCAGTGGTTAGGGATGGGGGTGGATTTGACTACAAAGAGGAAGTACAAAATAATTTTGGAGGATGGTAATTATTCTGTATCTTGATTGTTGTGGTAGTTATGTGAGACTACCTATTTGTCAGAATTCATAAAACTATACAATAAAAAGTTCATAAATTTTAAAGAATTTTTTTAAATTGCCATTACAGCACCTCATCTGGGTTGTTTCCAAACTCTGCTTGAAAATTCCCTATGATGGGGAATTTATTCTTTTCAGAGACCACTGATCCTATTATTACAGAGCTTCCCTATCACTGTGCTGTGAATGGATTACAGGTTGCCAAGATATTAAACATCTCAGCCCTCAGGCAGGTGGGAGTCATTGGACAACTCTTTTCCACAGTGGACTGTAAAAATTCTTTCATTTTCTATAATTACCATAAAGTGAAAAAGGATGCACTGTGTTATTAGATGGATTAAAGTTTTTTTATACATTGAAACAATATCAGCCTATCTACAACGTTTATTCTTATTGGTCCTTGTGTTTTCTTGAAACACATTTATTCCCTCCTTATATATACGGCAGTTCATCAGGTATTTGAAGATTTGCTATATGTTTTCCTACTCCCACCATCACCAGTTCTTCTCTGAGTAAATGTGTCTGGTTCCTTGGGCTGTTCCTCACATGGCATATTTTTAAGATTTTTTACTGCTCCCTGGAACATGGTCTTTATTTGCAGTATTTCTTCCCAATCTCCAGAATATGATATTCAATTTTCAGCTAGCATAGGATCTACAAGGAAAACACTTTTATTGAAGCTGGTCTATGATATCTGCCTTCACACATCCAGCAGAGAATGAATAATACAATCTTTTTTTGGAGACTGAAACTATTACAGGGTCTCATGATCTTCAAGTTTTGTCATCTAACCGTACTGGCTCTAAAGGCTCTAAGAGTTCGTGGAGCACTTTCAAATTCTAGCATTTGGAGACAACTCACTAGAAGGAATTCACAGAATCAAAATAACACCAAGCAAGTCAACAATAACTATAACACAACTACCAGCACCATATCTCAGCATCTATAAAAGGATCCACATCTATAAAAAAGATCCACAGTTGTCACCCCGTATACTTGGCCTTCCTCCAGCACTATGTCATTCTGTAACTAGAGCTCCTTATTGCCCTGACCCTTTTCTTTCAGATACTCATGAGGCAAAATCTTCCCATCTTCCAGGAAATGGGAGACCTTTCTTAGGTTCCAGCTAATCTTCTCAGGAAATTGTTCCTCACTCACAAAACATCTCACCATCTACTTAGCCCACATTCCAGCTGACAGACATTGCCATAACAATATGTATACTCAGCGAGAAATAAATTTTATCTCCTGTGGGTTTATGGAAACTTAGTTGAAATCCCTTGGTCTATGACTTCAGATATAGCAAAGTGGATTTAAGAAATTGGGTTGAAATCTCCCAACCCCAAGACATCCCCTCAATGAATACTGGAAACACACATTGCAAGTTATAACTCAAATTTGATGACAGATGATTTTTCTAACTTCTGTTTATAACTCCTAAATCAAGGAAATACAAATAAAACAAAGCCTATTTCTATAGGCTAGAAAGAAATTTCTGGATAAGTGGGATTTCTGCTAAACAATTTAAAAGTAGAATTTTGCTTGAATGGATCTATTAAAAATGAGAACAGCTCTGCAGAAGATGCTGAAAAGAGAATAAGGATACAAGCCGCATTTGCAAAAGACATATCTGATAAAGGACTGTTATTCAAAATATACAAAGAACTCTTAAAACTCAACAATAAGAAAATGAACAACCCAAGTAAAAGATGGGCAAAAGACCTCAACAGACACCTCACCACCAAAGATGGCAAATAAACATATGAAAAGATGCTCAACATCTTATGTCATTGGGGAACTGAAAATCAAAACAATAAGATATCACTATACACCTTTTAGAATGGCCGAAATCCAGAAGACTGACACCACCAAATGCTGACAAGGATGTGGAGCAACAAGAACTCTCATTCATTGCTGGTGGGACTATAATACAGCCAATTTGGAAGACAGTTTGGCAGTTTCTTACAAAATTAAACATATTCTTACCATATGCTCCAGCAATTGCACTCCTTAGTATCTACCCAAGGGAACTGAAAACTTTTAAAACCTGCACATGGATGTTTATAGCAGTTTTATTCATAATTGCTAAAACTTGGAAGCAACTGAAATGTCCTTCAGTAAATGAATGGCTAAATAAACTGTGGTCCATCCATATTCAGCACTAAAAAGAAATGAGCTATCAAGCCATGAAAAGATATGGAGGAAGCTTAAATGCATATTATGAAGTGAAAGAAGCCAATCAGAAAAGGCTACGTGCTATGTGATTCCAACCATATGACATTCCAGGAAAGGCAAAACTATGGAGGAAATAAAAAGTTTCAGAGGTTAGGGGGGAAAGAGGTTGAAAAGACATAGCACAGAGGATTTATAGGGCACTGAAACTACTCTGTATGATAATATGATGACGGGCACATGTCATTATACATTTGTCAAAACTCATAGAATGTAAAACACCTAGAGTGAACCCTAATGTAAACTATGGACTATGGATGATAATGATGTGTAGTGTAGGTTCATCAATTCCAAAAAATGTACCACTCTGTGCGGAATACTGACATTGGAAGAGGCTGTGCGTGTATATGGAAATTCTCTGTACCTTCTGCTCAACTTTACTGGGAACCTAAAATTGCTCTAAAAAATAAAGCCTAGTTTTTTAAAAAAATGGGTAGAATAGCATTTCAGAATACTGGAGGGCTTTCAAGTTTCCTGTTACACAAAAGGAAATTGTCACAGCATCTAACAGGTGCCAGGGATACAGCTGCACTCACAAAATTGAGGATTTCCGATTCCCTTTGTACCTGTGACATATTGTAAAATGCCTTCCCTAAAGACCTGAATTTAAAACTCCACCTCCAAGCATCTTCTCCTTCCTCTCCAAACCATCTTCATGTATGACCTGACCACTTTATTCTCTCCTCCATCTTTGTGAACCCATCAGATCAACTAATCTGTCTGAGGTCTTTTTCTTAGCCTTATGCATGGACTTTCAACTTTAAAGGGCCAGAGGCCTGATGTTTTGGCAGTAAGGAATTTTTTGTTAGTTGTTTTGCTTTTGTTTTTGTTTTTTACCCTGTATCAGGAACTCTCACTTCATAAAATATTTGGTGCTTTTTCTAATACCTAAATTTTATGTAATGGGGCCACAGTAGGAGAAAAGTGTTTTTATGACAATGTAGAATGTCTGCTCTTCTTACTAAGGGACCATCACACTCAAAGGGAAATAAAGACTTAGTCTTCCTAACTAGAAAATAAGAACCTTCAAATTTTACAGTTAGAAGACACCTTTAAAGTCATTTTGTCAAGCATTTTTGTAAAGAAAAAAATCAGAAAGGGGGACCGACTTGCCAAAGGGCACACAGCTCAGTTCATTGCGGAGGAAGGACTAGAAACCCAATCTGTTTGTTCCAACCTGGTGCTATTTCCATTTTAGACATGGCATGAACTTTTTGGTAAACCCAGTAAAAGGCTTCCAACTATTCAAAAAATGCACCCAATCCTTATTTTAACATTTTAGATGGAGTATGCTTAAATAAGTAATTTCTTCATGCTGATTTTCTGCTTTCTCTTTTGCTGCTTATCTCAGATCTGGTAGGAATTTAGCCCTTTCAAGACCTTTCAAAACCACTCAGTTAGGGACTTCCCTGGTGGTCCAGTGGGTGAGACTCCAGGCTCCCAATGCAGGGGGCCCCGGTTCCATACCTGGTCGGGGAACTAGATCCTGCATGCATGCCACAACTAAGAAGCCTGCATGACGCAACAAAGATCCTGTGTGCCGCAACTAAGACCCGATGCAGCCAAATAAATAAATAGTAAATAAATATGATTATTTTAAAAAACCCACTCAGTTAGATGAATAAATTCAACCAAAAAATTTCAAATGCCTATAGGTACCAACACAGAGGACACAAAGATGAAAAAGATGCTCTCTGTTCCCCTAAGGAGTTCACCATCTCATGAGTCAAAATGACATGTGAAAAACCAGCCAAAATTCCTTGAAATGAGGAGTGTGAAAGGAGTGTTTGAGGGCCGGTGCAGAGAGTGGTGCGTCCCACCTGGAAAGGGGTGGGTGAGGAGGCCTGCACTGAAGAGGCAGCATTTGAGCAGCTCATGGAAGGTCGAGGAAGATTCCACCGAGGGGGTAGGTTAAGGAGGGGGAGGACATTCCAGGCAGAGGACGGAGCATGAGCAAAGCAGAGAGGCATGAGAGGGCTGGCTATTTTTAGAGAACAGTGATTAGACTGGAGAGGCTGGAAGATAGAATAAAGGAAAGTGGGGCGGTGGGAGGAAAAGTTGGAAAGTTAATTTGGGGCAAGAAGAAGAAACCTGAATGCCATGTCAAAAGTTTTTAGTAAGATCACATAGTAAGGGGGCGCTAATGGGGGTCTTTAAGCTGGAAGCTGCCATCATCAGATCTGTGTTTCGAAAGACGGCTCTGGTAACAGTATGAGAGATGGAAGACAGGTGGGGAAAACTCAGTGGGAAGCTTCTGAAAAAGTCTAGGCAAGACATCTGAGCCAGGGCAATAAGAGGAGCAGGGATAAAAAGGACTGGATTCAAAAGAATTTCTGTTGTTGACACAGGTGAACAGTGATAGAAGCTAGTCAACCCATGGAAACAGCTCCTAAGATGATCCCATTGATCCACTTTAGAACCTCCGTGAGTGGATTTGCATTTGTCAATTTGCTGGCCCTGTGATACCCACTTAAGGGGTTTGCACTGCTTCAGGCTCCTCCTAGAGGCTTTGTCTTGGCTGAATAGCGAATGCAGAAACAGCCTCTACTGAACCCAAGGGACCATTGATGTAAATAAAGCCCTGCTAATCTCTCAGGGCAAGAAAAAGTTGAGTTGGTACTTTGGCTGCAGAGGCACTCTGACCTGTAGTGATTCTCAGACCTAGTGTCCTCTCTCCCAACTACATAATGCCGACCAGATCAGTCGAAACCTCCCTCAGGGCATTGGCTCTGGAGCAGAGAACCTGGTTCAAGTTCTGACTTTACCATTTACTGGCTGTGTGACCTCACCTCTCAAGCCAGGCTCTTCATCTGTAAAAAGGGAATAATAACACCTATATCCCCCCACTGCTTGAGAGAAACAGAGAGAAAGGGACAAGAGAGAGGAGAGAGATCACATCTGAGAGAGAATCAAACACTTGGTAATGCTTTTAAGCTGAAAGCGTTATGTAAGGAATGCTGTCATCACTGTAATCAGCAAGTGATGTATGGCCATAAGAACAAAGAGGCCAATACAAAAATCTGAATGACGCAAGTACATCAATTATTTGTTTCTCCAAGTCTCACTCTATTTCAGTGAGGACAAATACATATATATATATACGTATATATATATATACGTATATATATATATACGTATATATATATATATATACGTATATATATATATACGTATATATATATATATATTTTATCTCTTGGGGAAAAGGAACGATCTTGGTTCACTTAAGTGTTGCTTTGCTCATTTCTCTGCCTTTCATGGATGGGCCGCATGGCCAGGAGCAACCTTTGAATGGTAGTCTTAAATTAATTCTCTCTTTGAAATAACAGCCAATGACAAATGTCAGACTACTGGTGCATAGAAATAGTGAAAAGCCCTAGTTACTCCAAGAATGTGGCTGACGTTGAATACATTATAGTCCAATTATGTTTCTTTTCAGAGTGGTTTGGACGAGCAGATGAAAGCTGAGATTCCCAGGCCTGTAAATTCTTCTACAGCATATTCCCTCTTTGTATGGCATGGTTTAGAGCAGTGGTTTCCAAAGTGGAAGGGGGGACGAGCATCGTAGAGAGCATGTGAAATAATACTAGAGCATGAGAAAAAGAATTAGAACTTTTATTACATTTATTTTTATCTTTTTTAGTGTGTAGCATGGAGTGTTTTATAGTGTATATGACAGTAATATGTTTATAATTTACATATATATGTACATACATATGTGTGTTGTGTGTGTATGTATGTGTAAACAAAAATGTTTACTGAGGGCACAGTGACCAAATGAATTTGGGAATCAATGTTGTAGAAGGGATTTGAAGTTCAATCTGGGTTTGAATTTCCCTGTCTCCTTAGTGATGTGTTTCCCAATGACTCTCCAGTTTTTAGTTATCCTAGGAGAACGGAGGGGGTGAAGCAGCGTATTCTAGTCCTGACATTGCCACTGACTCACCATTGACTTAAGTGTGTGGGCTTGGGGTAACTACTTAGCTTTCACGAGCTGTATTTATTTCATTCCTCACTCATACAATGGGTATAATAGTATCTTCTTTACAAAGTCATTGAGAGAATTAAGTAGAATAAAGTTTATTCTGATTTGGGTATAAAGACAGTGTTTTAAGGCATGTGTTTAAGATCATCGTCCCTTCTTACTCTATTGCCTGATCTTTTTTTTTTTTTTTTTATAAATTTATTTTTGGCTGTGTTGGGTCTTCGTTTCTGTGCGAGGGCTTTCTCTAGTTGTGGCAAGCGGGGGCCACTCTTCATCGCGGTGCACGGGCCTCTCACTATCGCGGCCTCTCTTGTTGCAGAGCACAGGCTCCAGATGCGCAGGCTCAGTAGTTGTGGCTCACGGGCTCAGCTGCTCCGCGGCATGTGGGATCTTCCCAGACCAGGGCTCGAACCCGTGTCCCCTGCATTGGCAGGCAGATTCTCAACCACTGCGCCACCAGGGAAGCCCCTTGCCTGATCTTCTTTGTGTCCTATGTTTCACAACAGCTGACTCATTTATGGCTATTCTTGGGGAACAACGGGGCAGAAACAGTGGGTTCTAGTCCTAATATTACCATTCACTCACTGTTGAGTCAACACTCAACTAGTATTGATTGAACACCCTGCCATGTGTCCAACACATGCTTAATATTATCTATTCTTCATAGAATCCAAAAGGCATTTGCATCATTTTTCAGATAAAGCCACTCTACAGCAGTGCTAGTCAACAGAACTTCTGCAATGATGGAAACACGCTATAGCTACGCTGTTCAAGGTGGATGCATGAGCCACAGTGGGTGGTAAGTACTTGGAATATGGCTGCTGTGACTGAGGAACCAAATTTTTCATTTCATTTAATTTCAAATAATTTCAATTTAAATAGCCACATGTGACTATTGGCTACTGTATTGGACAGTACAAATGTAGAGATTGCTGAGCTAGCATTCATGTGTAAGGCAAAATTGAGACTGTTATGGGCTGAACTGTCTTCCCCAAATCATATGTCGAAGTCCTAACCCCTGGTACCTCAGAATGAGACTGTATTTGAAAATAGGGCCTTTAAAAGTAAAATGAGGTCATATGACTGGGTCCTAATCCAATATGACTGGTATCCTTATAAAAAGAGGAGATTAGAACACAGACACACACAGCAGAAGACCATCTGAAAACATGTGAAGAAGATGGCCATCTACTAGCCAAGGAGAGAGGCCTCAGAAGATACCAACCCTGCTGACACCTTGATCTTAGACTGCTAGCTCCAGAATTGTGAGAAAATAAATGTCTGTTGTTTAAGCCACCCAGTGTATGGTATTTGTTACGGCAGTTCTAGCAAACTAATACAAAGACCTTTTCACTTCTAGTTCACTTACAACAGACTTTCTCAATAAATTCATCAAGAATACATTCTATCACTCACACACACACAAACAACACAGCACACAGAGTTTAAAAAGTAAGATACAAAAAATATATAAGTAACAGTAGTTGAATGAAGAAAGCAGTAAATTTATAATTAGGTTTATTTTTTTATGTTATTTTTTAATAGATCTTTATTGGAGTATAATTGCTTCACAATACTGTGTTAGTTTCTGTTGTACACCAAAGTGAATCAGCCATATGCATACACATGTCCCCATATCCCCTCCCTCTTGAGCCTCCCTCCCATCCTCCCTATCCCACCCCTCTAGGTCATCACAAAGCACCGAGCTGATCACCCTGTGCTATGCTGCTGCTTCCCACTAGCTATTTTACATTTGGTAGTGTATATGTGTTGATGCTACTCTCACCTAGCCCCAACTTCCTCCTCCCACCCCGTGTCCTCAAGTCCATTCTCTATGTCTACATCTTTATTCCTGCCCTGCAACTAGGTTCATCAGTACCACTTTTTTTTTTTTTTTTTTAGATTCCATATATATACGTTAGCATACGGTATTTGTTTTTCTCTTTCTGACTTACTTCACTCTGTATGACAAACTCTAGGTCCATCCACCTCACTAAGTATAATTCAATTTCATTTTTTTTTTAAAGCAATTCTTTATTTACTTATTTATTTGGCTTAGCTGCTCTGCAGCATGTGGGATCTTCCCGGACCAGGGCTCGAACCCATGTCCCCTGCATTGGCAGGTGGATTCTTAACCACTGCGCCACCATGGAAGCCCCTAGTTTCTTTTTATGGCTGAGTAATATTCCATTGTATATATGTGCTGCTTAGTTTCTCATCTCACAGAAGAAATAAAATATGGCTACCAGTTAAATCTATATCTATCTATCTATCTGTGCATTAGTTTTTAAATTAGAGGAAGAGGATCATTTTTAAGTCATAAAAGAAAACATGACAAGGAAAACTATTAAATCTAATAAAAGTCCAGAAAAGAAAAAAGAAACATTATTTAAAAAAAATAAAATAAGATGAAAGGAATAAGTCCATATATATCAAAATTCACAATAAATGTGACTAAAGTATCCTTTTAAAAGGTGACTCAAGTTATGTAAAACCCAAAATATTGTCACGTGTTAACTCTGGGAAAGAAAGTAGGATTGTGGGAGGGCACTTTTACAATTTACTGTAAATACATCTTTATCATTTAGTCTTTCACGATAAAAATGCATTCCTATGTTACCTGTGTAATCAGAAAACATTTTTTTAAAGGTCAGAAACAGTAGAGTCAAACTCAGATTTTCTGGCTCCAGAAATAATTCTACTATACACATTGCATTTCCCCTTAAGGGAACTGAACCCCTTCTTTGGGCTTTAATATCTGTACTATAAAATGAAAGTTGTGGGCTACATTTGTGACTTTCAAATTTTGTTTCAAAGAAGTATTTTAGAAGCCACTTTGGGGGTTCCGAGAAAGGCTATGTGAGTAGACCACCTATTTATTATAATAGACCACCTATTTATTTCAAGCAGTGAAGTTCCTCTTTTATTTGCTTTATATATCGATGTTCCATTTAAGATTACTTATAGAAAAAAGTATTATCGTTCTAAAAAAAAGCACACGAAAGTTTGAAAGCTGCTATCCTGGAAGACTTCTAAAGTACCTTCTAATTTTAACATTCTAGAGTACTCGCCATTTCCCCATTTCTACAACAAATACACTTCTGCATGAAAACATAGACTAGGAAAATCTCATATTAGGTTTTGCTGTGTTCATATTTGTGAAATTAGCACAATCTTCTTTACAGTTATTTCCATCACTCAACCAACTGCTTTGTGGTTATGTAATGAACAGGCTAATATGGCTGATTTGAAGGACTGGATTTCATATCCCTCTCGGTTGGCTATTACCTACACCTAGCCTCAACAGCTAGGTCAACACTAGTGGAAAGTGCCTTCCCCTAAGAGACAGATAACCTGGATTTTCATCTGGGACCTACCAAGACTCATTGTTTGCCCTTTAGCAAGTTATGTACCTCAGTTTCCTCAGCCATAACATGAAGAACTGGTCTATTAAATCTCTGAACTTCTTGCCAGCTATCAAATTTTATAATTTATATGAGTCCTTGATGCTTGATCAAAATATATGTGCATTTCAGGCAAAGAGAAATGAGACCTCCAAAAAAAATGTGGGTTCAGAGAGACTTATCAAGACTTGTAAATAGGATGCACAGCCATGTTAAATTCTTAAGTAGAAAAAGATAACAAAGTAACTCAAACCTTTGGAATGAAAGCTTTTCTTCATAGGATAGCGGGCCATGAAGTGACAGGACCCTAATGATTAGCTGACCTTTTTTTCCCAAGCTGCTTTGAAGAGATTATCTAACTATCATTTCAGACAACCATGACTCTTATTTTTAGCTCTGAGTTTTCTTCACGAGCACAGTGACCTGTGTCTCGGAGTTACAAAGGGCTCCCAGATATGGTTCATGATTCATATGCAGGTACCTTGCATTGACTTCCAGGAAGGTCAGGGGGGTAGGAGCCCAGAAAAATGATTTTAGGTGTAAAATCTTTCTTTGCCCTTGTTCCTGTTCCCACCACTTGATCAGAAATGCACACTCCACAAATTGATCCCTTGGCGCCATAGGCGATTGGCAATTAAAACAGAACCCAAGAGATACTGTTCTCCAAGGGTCTCACAGCTGGTGTGGGCGGGACGACACTCAGGGCTTTGGTCACAGGCTATTTCCAGCCTCTGATAGCAGTTGTGTTACTCATGTCTCATTCACCCTCTCCCCTCGGCCTCCCTCCCCTTCCCTCCGCAGGCCAAGGCTGGTGACAGCCCCCATATATTTAAAGAGGACGTGAGCCCCCTTAGGCAGTCGAGCCGACAGAGACCGCACAGGCAGGTGAGTGGAGCGAAGGGCATCAGGGCTGGGGGTGGGCTGGCCTGGTGGCCAGCTGAGACTAGGAAGGGTCCCGTAGAGTAAGGGTGTGTTTCACGTCCCAAGTACCAGCATCCACTCTGGTTCTGTGTGAGGAGGCTCAAGTTATGCTCGATTCTAGATGGACCTAGCTGTCTAGAACATTCCTAAAAGGGTGATTAGCATTTGGGGACTCAAGGAAAACCCACAAAGAATGAGTAAGGGATTATTTTTGGTCTAAAACTATTTCCATTATTCATGGAATCATGTTTCTTATCGTCTTAGTCAAAAGACCTGCATTCTAGTCCTAGGACCAGGTAAATGAAAGGATGTGTGACTTTGAGAAAGTTCCTGCCCTCAGGGTCTTGGTCTCCTCTGCAATGATGGATGTGGACGTGGTGACAGTTTTCTAAACTGTAAAGCACTGCACAGTTACAAACTGGTTGCAATAGATACGATACAGCAGAAGCCAGCTTTCCAATGCGCAAAATACAAGGATTTGTTCTTTTCAAAAGGTGTGGGTGAATGACTCAGATGTCTTTATTTCACCTTACCCTGTCTCTCACATAGGTAATACTCAATGGAGTTGTTGATTTAAAATTGATTTTATATCCCAAGGATGTTCAGCAACTGGCTTGCTTTTAATAATTTGAAACTAATCAAAGCAAGACCCAAAATAGACATTGCTGTATTGAAAACCCATTAAAAACTCTGTTTCCTGGGAAGATAATTCCCAGCTGGGGCTGAGGGGTGATTCCCAGTGTTTCCTCTAGGTTTCAGTAAAGGATTTTTTTTTTTTTTTTTTTTTTTTACATCCCAGTGAATGACAGGCATGAGTGTGACTGAGAATAAGAAGTGGTTTTAAACAATAGCCTGAGTGGAGCTGCTGCCTTCAGATCAAAGCCACTGCCTCTAATTTCTGTTTCCTTCACTGAGCTGGGGAAGTGACTCCCCAAGAAGGAGGGGTTGGGGAACAGGTCTGAGGAACCTTGTCTCTCTGCAGTACAACTCAGTGCAATTCAATGAGCTTGTACTGACCATCTCACGTGTCGGAACTGGCGGGAAGTAGATGCATGACTAATGCAGGGAAGGTTGGGCATCGACATGGACAGGACAAGAAAATAGGGAAGAGCCTGTGTCTTCAGTTGACTTTTGGGACTGAATCTCAATGCTGGGTACATCCAGTTCATCACAATTTATGTAAAACTGCTTTCTGACCCAGAAAATGTCTGAGATTCTTCTGGCTTGGCTTTGGTTCCATTCTGAACAACTCAGTCCTTAAAATGAGCCCCGGGGACTTCCCTGGCAGTCCAGTGGTTAAGACGCTGCGCTTCCACTGCAGGGGGCGTGGGTTCAATCCCTGGTCGGGGAACTAAGATCCCTCACGCCAAACGGCACGGTCAAAAAACATTAAAAAATAAAATGAGCCCTGGCTGTTGGCAGAGCGTACAGCCGACCCCCAGGCTCGGCGCCCTCTCAGCGGGCAGACAGGTGCTCTGCAGCCCCCGCACGAGCCGTCCATTGGAGATGGAGGGGCCAGGCCAGGGGGCGGGGGGAGAGAGAAGGAAAGTGCGAACAGGATCCTTCAACAGGCAAGTTGCCACGGACTTCTTGGAAGAAGTGGAGACAGACTCTTGGTAGAATACAAATTCAGAAATCCTGGGAACTTGAAGAAGGAAATAGAAGAAAACAAATAGCATCAGTCATAGAGGCCGTTCAAATTCTAGCTCTGAACATCACTTCTCTGAGTTTCCATTTCTGAACAGTAAAATTAAAGTAAAGCCACCTATCCCAAAGGGATTTGTTAGAATCAAATGGGATAAAGTATAAGAAAGTACTTTGTAAGCCTAATAAAACCGTACAAATATTCAAGGCCTTGGAGGAAAGGCACAGGGCCAAACCTGATGGGTTGCAGGAGGATTTCCTGCTAAGTACAAATGTGATGATAAAAGTCCTGAGGTCACAGCAAATAACAAGCTGACCAGGAGTTAGAAGACGATTAATTTGTTTTACAAGAAGAAGGACACAGACAAGGAATATAATACACAGGAAATATAGCTCCTGAGGCAGGCAAACTTCCAATCATAAGTGTGCCACTCAGATGTCTGGGAATACTATATCCAGAGTTGGCCTTCACGGCCAAAGAGAAATGTGATGCCTTCAAATGTGAAAAACTGCAGTTATTCATCACAATGAAGGAATGCAGGAGAAGAGACAATAATTGTCTTATTACTGGGACCAAGGAAGATGGAAGCTTTTCGGAGTCTCATCATGGACCTCATCATGGGAAAGCGTAGATCGTGATTTGTTGGTCGTTTACTGCCCTGTGCAGGCGCAGAACAAAATTAGCCTATTTAACTGTCACCAAAAGTCCTGCAAGAAGTCATTCTTCAGAGGAAGTAACGAAAGTTCAAAGAAGCAAAGTAATTACTCAGATCACACGGCTAGGAAGTGGCAGAGCCAGGATGTAAACCAGGGCGCAACGTGGTCTTAAAAACAAATTATAAAGGCCAGGAGAGAACAAAGTGAGTTTCTGAGAGTAAAAGTCAGCCACACCTCAGAGATAATTTCAGGAAAGATATAATATGACCTGTGCATTACAGCCTTAGTTTAAGGGGCAGGTGTGTCTACTCTGAATTTTAAAGGGATGAGAGCTGGGTTTATTTCTGTGCTGGGATTAAGCAACCTATCTCCCCAGGCTTTGTGAAAGGGCCTCTGGAAGGGGGACTTCATATATCTGTTCAGAAGCTTAGGAGGAAGCCGCTGACCTTGAATGTCCTACACCAGGGAGCTGAAGGCCATGGTCTCCCTCGGCCACAGTGACTCTGTTTGGGTTCACTGCTTCCCTTCAAAGTCCAGAGCACCGGAGAGGTCAGCTGGTGGTAGGCAACAGAGCTGCCAAAGTGAGGAAGCGGGTGTCCCGGGGCACAGGCTCAGGACCCTGCCTGATGTGCCGTCCCTGGTGCCAGGCACCCTGATCCCCCCAAGGAGGCTGACTCTCTCCCTGGCCTGGCTGCATCTGTTCTTGGGCACAGCACACTCTCAAGGCTGAGAAACAGAGTTGGTTCACAGTCTGAAGAGAAGGGCCATGGAGAAGGAGTTGGAAAGATTTACTTGTTTTAAGAAAATGGATTTTAAAACCATTTTGGAGATAAAATAATAACAGTAATAATGAAAGCAACTAAAATTATTAAATACCTGCTATGTATCAGCATTGACGTATAATATCTTAGCTATTATTATTATCTTATTTAACTGAAAACCACCTTCTAAGACAGGTCTTCTCATTCTCTCTTTATGTGCATGACGACACTGGGCTCAAAGATTTTGAGTAATTTGCCCAAGGTTGAACAGATAGTGTTTTTTGAAACCTGGCTTGGTTCCTTCCAAAGTCCATGCTTCCCCACACCATCCGTTTTACCTGGATTAAGAGACTAGAGAAGAGGCAGTGTTTGAGAGGAGAAACTACTGGGCAGCTTTTCTGCAAGATGAGGCTCCAGTCACCGATCAGATCCCTAAACCTGTCTCAGGGCTTGAAGGACCCTTGAAGGGGGCTTCACTACATTACAGCCACTTGGACACCCATCCCCTGCCAAGCTAAATCAATAGTGAGAAAGAACTCTCCAGCCCCAAAGGAGCCCTTTCCATGTGTGAAGAGCACTGACTCTTAGAAAGTCTTTTATTTTACTGAACTGAATTCCATCTCCCTCTTTTACTCCCATCCATGAGTATTCTCTCTGTCCCATGGAGAGACAATGGGTCAATCAGATCCCAATTCCCATCAGCTGGGAAGGTTGGTTAACGGAGGTGCTGACCCTTGTCCCCTCTCGAGTGTGTTGTAAGCAGGAAAATGGGACACAGAACCAGCTTAAACTGGGGTTTGAATTGTGGTTCTGCCGCTTACTGGTGGTGGGACCTCAGACAAGTCACTTAAGCCCTCTGAGCCTCATTTTTCTCATCTGCAGAATGGGGATCACAAAATTTGCTCCGCAGGGCTGTTGTATTTAAGGATAGTATATGTATAGCAACTGACACATAGTAAACAATAAATAGAAGCTAATGTTAACATAAGAACACAGCTTTGGAGTCAGAGCGACCTAAATTCCAACCTAGCCATGTGACACATACTAGCCATGTGACCTTGGGCAATGTAATTTCCCTGAGATTCCATGTCTCCATCTCCAAAGTGAATGTTGTAAAAGCACCTGCCTTGAAGGGTTGCTGTGAAGCTTAAATGAGATTTACCATAGGGCCTGGCCCAAAGGCTGGGCATCAGACGCTATGGCTTTAATAACAATATTATTATATTAGTAATAATTGTGATTATCATTTAGATTCCAGATATGTGTTTCTATGTTCCAAAATCTTTGCCTCAGTCAGTGTAGACAATTTAACTCACTATGTGGAATCAGGCACCTAATAGGACAACCAAATAAACCAACACTGAGATGAAAACAGCATTGTCGCTGGAGGTCTCTGCTCAAAGCCATAGTCTAAGGTTCCCTCCCTGGTTCTTTAATGGAACTCTAACAAAGAAAGAACAGAATCACTGAGCACCCATTTTATCTACACCACCCACTTTTGCCCTAAGGTATCACCTTTCAGCTCCACAGTTGGTAGTTTAAAAAAAGAAAAACAGAGTGTTGGATTAGGAAGAATGTGCCCAAGTTACACAGTACAGTTATACTTTTAAAAATTCAGACTGATACGTGACAACTTAGAGTTGTGGCAGAACTCATTAGCTCTTACATTTTATAACACTCTGTAGTTTACAAAGTGATTTTACTCACTCGAACAGCTACCGTCCTCCCAGCAATAGTGAAATAGATGGGACTATTATGCCTGTTTTATAGAGAGGATATTGAAGTTCAGAGAGCCTGCATGGTTTTCTCAGATCACACAGCTTCGAAGAGGCAAGACAGAACTAGAACTCTGGCCTCCTGCATCTGGTTTACAGCCTTCTCCAGCCCCTACTATAGCACATTCCCAGTATAATCTCTTCCACAGCATTATTCGTTATGAAATCCACCCAGGTAAGTCTCTCACTGGGATCTGGTATCTAAAAGTCTGGAGTCCACTCTCTCCCTAGTTGACATCACAGGGTCCTGCATTCTGTTTCATCCTCCTAAATTCGACTGTCCCCCATTTCAGTCCTGACACACTACTTTGTGACAACACAGCCATCTCTGGGACTGGCCCAGGGAGTAGTGCCAGGTGATGTGATGGAGACTGTGATCCTGGTGACAAATGGGGCTGAGTGACGGGCAAGCCTATATTTGGTGTCCCACCTTCAGTGACCCTTGCCTGTGCCAGGCAACGCTGATAAACAAATGGCCCACCCCTTGGTATCTTGCCAGCGTAAACTCGCATTCCAGGCCTGGCTAGGGGAGTGTTGAGACACAGGAATTCCAAAGCAATGCAGAAGGCTGAGAAGGTTAGATATGTAAGCCAGGACCTACATGTGCTTTCAAATCATAGTGACTTAATTAGCAGATCGGTGCTATTTGAGTAAACTGAAATAAAGTGAATAACAATGACTTACCTTTGAACAGCTTCTCAATGCTGCTTTAAATTCCATCATCTTTCCATGACCTTCACAGTGATCCTGTGAGGAAAATGCAGGACATAATATTATCATCATTTTTGACCCACGTTAAGGCCGCAAGGTCAAGATTAGAACTTGTGTCTTCCAATTCAGGATGTTTTACAACACACGCTGCCTTTTGGCCTTTGAGCATCTGAAGAAGAAATCAGAGACATCGTCTGTGTTAGGCTCCCATAGCTACATTTCCATCTTTAGAAGTGGAACTGAGCACCTGTTTAATTGAATGCTTATGGATTTCTATTTTGAGTTTCAAGTCCTGATAAATGTATGTCAGATATTTATGATCACTTAATAACAACCTGTGCCAGGCTCCATTACCTTGTGAATAAGCTATTATCTGTAATCTTATACGCACTTTGTAAAGTATCATATGTGGACAATTGCTGAAGACACACACACACACACACACACACACACCCCTAAGAAGCATATCTCTTTCCCATTAACTTGCAGGACATGCCAATGAAATCTCCATTGAAGATTTGAAATGAGAAATTTGACCTGGGGCTGTTTTCATTGAAAATTTTCACATCATTAATTTCACAAGTGTCACGGTCACATTCCTGGATATATATTGCATTTCTCCTCTATTTTATATTTTGTTGAAACTCAGGACCAAAATGAACACGAGGAAAATTATGATTCTACCCTTTTCCAAAAAAACACACCATCTTTAGTCAGAGAAGGGTGGATCTTGGAAAAAGAAGTTGGGTAAAAAATTACCCCCAAATGTCTACTTTTTATGCCTCATCTTGTTTGTACATGAGATGGCAATCTTGAAAATCTATTCTGCCCCTGAAAGTAAAAAATAAACAATTTGGGCTCTTTTAGGGCTTATTAAGTTCTCCATGCCTTTCTGTGTGCTCTTTTCTCTGCCTGAAATGTCCTTTTCCCTTTTCTCTATCTGGTGAACTCTTATTCACCCTTCAAAACCCCATTTGGATGTGATGTTTTCTGTGATCCTCCAACAACTCACTGCTTTCCTCCCCAATCTAAATGTCGGTAGCCATTCCCTCCTTTGAGTTTGCATAGCACTTCTCATAAGTCTCTTTTCTGGTACAGAGTATTCTGGTTCCTGCCTATCTTTCTCACTAGAATGTAGGCTTCTCAAGGCTAGGGGACAGGACACAAATTACCCATTTTTATAAGCTTTCCCCTCCTTCATTCCTCACCGAGTAATTAGTGCAGTGTCTGACACATGATAGGTAGGTAGTAAATGCATGGTGATTAAATGAATAAATGAATGAATGAATGCAGACTTGATCCCAAGCCTTTCAATTCAAAATCCATTACTCTTCCCACTAAACAATCTGAACTATAGAAATAGTAGCACTAAATGTTTCCTTTTAAAAAACTTATTTTCTAAGATTTTACTGAATAAAAAGAAGAGCCTGATTCTCTGAGAAGAAGGGTAGGATGTTCCTGGCTAACTAACCTGCTTTTGGAAGCAGGAAAATCTCCTTGCAGGACATTTAGGTGAAGAGCTTCCCTTTGGTCCTAGTATCGGTTTCCATGGTCTGTTTGCTATTTACCTTCTGTTTCTTAGCAAAACCTGTCTTTCTTACAAGGCTGGGAGACACAATCCAGACCAGGTGGCCCAGGAGGCTTAGTGTTCATTGCCAACTATTATAAGAAGGTGACTAGCTTCCCAGAAGGGAAAGAGAAGGTCAGAGGCAGCCACTTGGAATTGTCTGATAGTGCTTGGTGTCAATGACAAGATGACACACCAGGCTTCCTAGAAACCGAAGGATCCCAGAGAAAATTCAGCCCCCCTGGGGCTGGCAGGATTTCAGATTTCACTGAGTACTGATGGCTTATTTTAGTTCCACTCTGGGGAAACTGAAAACTGGATTCGTACTTACATACAGACACAGAAGGAAAGAGAAAAAAGTTTCTTGATGTCCCTCCTTGCCTAGTATCCCTCAAACATAATTCTCTAGTGAGGAGACAAGGATGGCCTGGGGCTGGCTCTCAGCAGCTTCTGGCAGCAGAGGGTGCTTGGAGGGTGTGGAAGGACCGCAGGAGCATCACCTGGCTCCCGTGATCACACCTGTCCCTGTGAGCTCTGACAAGTACCTTCCTGCACATCCTCTAAACACCACTGTGAAGCAACAAGGAAAAGAATGACCCTCTTCATAGCATAGGTGGGAAAACAGAGGTAAAGAGAAGCTATGAAGTGCATCTCGATGCACATGGCAAGCTGCCGTTAGCCCTGAAAGCAGGAGGACGTTTCCAAACCACTGATCTAGTGCAGTGCCAACATAGCTCATTGCCCGGGCAATGATATTTCTTAAAAAGGAATTAATGGATAGATGAGATAAATCTGAATAGAGTTTTTATATATTATGTATTTTTAGCAGCAAGATGAGCCAAGGCTTCGCTAACCGAAGGGTGATGCCCTCCTAGCGGCATCAGCCCTGCCTGGAGTCTTAGAAATGCAGAATTTCCTGCCTCTCCCCAGATCTACCAAACCAGAATCTGCATCTTAACAAGATCCAAGGTGACTCAAGAAGCACTGAGCTAGATAAGAATACCATTTTCATAGGTTATTCCCACTTCTGATGGAATAATTTTTAAAACCCAAAGTGGAAGAAAATAACAATACTGAATATTGGCATACAATTTCAGATACACAAAACTAGCTTATCCATTCCTTCTAAGGACCCTGTGAGGTACATAAGAGCAGGGGCTACTGAAATTTAACAAAAGAGGAAACTGAGTCCCAAAGTGGTAAAGTGACTTGCTCAGAGCTTGCTCTGAGTATCTGAGCTTATCCAATGACTTACACACAATAACCATTTGCTGAAGGAATGAATGAACCATCAGCAAACTGGGGCTGCATCCTGGTCTTCAGACCACAGCACTACTAGGGATTGGTTCACTCTTTTTTTTTTTTTTTTTTTTAATTTTTATTAGAGTATAGTTGATTTACAATGTTGTGTTACTTTCTGCTGTACAGCAAAGTGAATCAGTTATACATATACGTATATCCACTCTTTTTTAGATTCTTTTCCCATATAGGCCATTACAGCGTACTGAGTACAGTTCCCTGTGCTATACAGTAGCTCCTTATTAGTTACCTATTTTATATATATTAGTGTGTATATGTTGATTGGGATTGGCTCACTCTTGAGGTTGCCTAAATTTAGGGTATTTGCTTTATGTCCTGTTAGACTTGACCTTGACCAGAGAGTCTTCAAGATGCCAAACTGGGGCGGAGGAGCGAAATGCGGAGCCTGCGGAAAGGCCGTCTACCATGCGGAAGAAATCCAGTGCAATGGAAGGAGTTTCCACAAGACCTGTTTCCACTGCAGTGAGTTGGGTGAACACCATGACGGCCCCTCAGCACTTCAGAGTTCACACTTAGTCACAGATACTGTGTATCAGTAGTTCTCAGAGTATGGCCTGGGGGCCAGCAGCATCGGCATACCCTGGGAACTTGGTAGGGATATCACTTTGGGGCCCCACCTAAAGAAGGGATGGTGCTCTCCTGAGCACCCCCTCTCCAACCACTTATCCAGCTCAGAGGCCATTTCCCTGAAGCTCAAAGTCAGAACAAGCTCCCAGTGGTGAAAACTTGACCCAGTGGTGACATTTACAAAGTGTGACTTGGCAGAGAAAGAAAGCCATCACTTATCTGCAGCCAGGATGGACTTGGCTTGATGTGCTGTCCCCACAGGCCAGCGGTCACTGAAGCCAGCTGCAACTGGTCTTTCCTAAGAAAGAACCTGTGTCAGGCTGGGGGGCAACAGATGACAATTCTGGAAGCGTCGGAAAGGGAAGCGTTTGGGGCACCATCAGCTTGACAAGGGGAATCTTTACCGTTCCCTGCTGGACAGTTTCACAAATGTCAAAACTAGGGGGACATTTAAAACCCTGTGGTCCACCTGGGAGTCAGGCTCTACCCAACTCATGTGACTTTGGACAAGTCATGTCTCATCTCTAAGCCTGGGTCACTGGCATCTGCAGCAGAGCCAGGAGCAGAGTCTGTACCTTCAGATTCCCAGTCCAGTCTCTTCAACACGACTGCATTCTAGAGTTTCCTAGCAGCTTAATCCTATTCTAGGAGAGCAGTTCTGTCTTGGCCACTTGCCTTCTTTGCTCCCCTGCAGTAGGTCTGGCTTAAGGGTTAGCTTTACTGGACATTTCGCAGACGCCCGCTCCCCAGCCCTTCGAGACCCATCCGCCCCCATGTCTTAGCCCAGCAGCCGCAAGGCATTGCGTTGCCTCAAGCTGTTTCAAACAGAACTTCAAGGGTTGGGCTCCATCTGTTAGGGCATGGAGACACTTCATCCTCCAGAAATAGTAGCGCTTTCTCTGCTGCGGGAGTTTCCATTATCCCTTACCTCCCACAACAAACATAATTCTCACCAAGGAATAGGGGGAAACACTGCTGTGAGCGATTGGGTGGGTGGATTTACTAATGCTTTAGGTTTTAATGATGCATAATTCTTTTTAAGCCATCATACACATTCATCAGATTCACCATTATCATCACAATGATCCAGAAGTCATTGCTCAAGAGAGTTCATTCCATAACCCTCTGGCTTTTGTCCAAATACAGCTAGTGTTCTTCAAAAACAGTGGGGGAAAGGAATATTGGAAAGAACACTGGAGTTGGAGTGAAAATGACTAGGGTTTGAGTCTGGGCTCTACCATGCACTTTAACTGTGTGACCTTGGGTAAGTCACCACTGTGAGCCTCAATTTCCCCATTTATAAAATAGAGATGGTTATACCTGCCACACAAGTTGTTGTAAGAAGAAAGCTGGGTTTCTTCATCTGAGATCCAGTTTTCTAGGCCTTTATTCTCCTTTCATCAACTTGGATGTCTGAGTGGGAACAGGCAACGGTGGGGATGCTTTCCATGGCGAGGGGTGTCTTGTTTTCCCAGGCAGCAGGAGGATGCCCTGTTTAACGGAGCCATGGAAGAACGATGTGAGCATTTGCTGGTGCATCCCTTTCAACCCCTGGATATTCTCCTTAGAACCTGTGGGTGGGATGGGGGTCTGAGCAGTAAAGGTTTCTGCAGTGGTGGACAGAAGGATCCTGGAGAGGAGTGTGATTTTCTGTAGTATCGTCACAAGAGTGGTCTGTCCACAGGTCAACCTGTAGTTGCTGGAAATAGAGGTCAGAGAGGCAGAGTCTACCTTAGCTTGTCTCCTGGCCAGTGTTCTCCAAACTTCTAGACAAATCTTAACCCCCCTACCAGTGCTGTCCTAAAGATACATAATGCAAGCCACATATGGAAACTTAAATTTTCTAGTAAACTTACTTTTAAAAAGGTGAAAAGGAACAGGTGCAATTAATTTTAAAACATTTAACCCAATATATCAAAAAATTATAATTTCAATGTGTCACCAATATACACATTATAACATCATGTGGCGGGTGAGTGGCTACGGTATTACACAGCACAGTTCTGCTGCGCCTGTGTGTGAAAGCTAGTCAGAAGCCAGGGAGTGGCTATAGAATTGGCCAGGACAAGACAGGGTATAGGCAGTCCTGGAGTGATGGGAATGAGCACTGGAGTAGGAGTCAAAGGACCTGAGGCCAGTCATGGCTCTGCAATTTACCACTGTATAATCGTGGACAAGTCACTGATCTTCATTCACACATGCATGCATGCATGCATTCATTCATTCATTCACTCAACAAATGTTTACGGAGGACTAACTCTGGGCTAGGCTCTGTGCTACATTCTGGGGATATTAAAACTGTTTTACCCTCAAAGAACTCAGAGTATAGAACATAAATGAATAGTCAACAAGTTGTTCTGAAAAAAAAACAACAAAAAAACAAAAAAACCAAGTTGTTCTGGAGATTAGTAACTGACAGCTACAGGAAGGGCAGAGACAGGTATATACCTTATACGCTCAAATATAAGGCAAATTCCCCCCAAAATTATTCCTCATTAAAAGGGTTTGCCTTGGCTTCAAAGTCTTATAAAGTCTCTCATGCTACAGGACAGTCTCTCAATTACTCCATTTATTTAAACTGTTTTTTAATAGAAATTCTTACAAACAATATTGACATAATTATTTAATGAACTCCCATACGCCTGTTTCCCCAGCCACATAACCACCAACCTCTGGCCAATCCTACCTCATCTACAACCTTATCTTCTTCTCCCACTCTTGTATTCAATAACACTTTTTTTTTTTTTAAATAAATAACCACTTGAGAAAGGCATATCAGCCTGAAACAACTTCATTCAAAGCTGGATTGCTTATAGAGATCACTTGATGGAACTGTTTTTTTAAAAAGGAGGCAAATAAATTGAATGCCCATATATTATTATTCCTGGGGGTATGACCTCACTATTACAAAGCACTGAGTGTCACCCTAAACAATCTTTAAGGATCATCATTACAAAGCGATACAGCAAGGTATTAGGCTGTGGAGATACTACATACTTTTTAATGCTGCCCTAATATTATTGCTAATAGGTACTTCTTGCTGAGATACAATTTCCAGGTGACAGCCTCCTACTCAGGTAAACAGGGCTGCCTCTAAAAGACACAGACAGAAGTGGGGATAAGCTGCTCTGGAGAGCTGGGTCAGCTGCCTCAGAAAGACACTGTTGAGAAGGGAGATGCTGATGTTGAAGACGCAGAGGAATAATTTGGATACAATTGTTTCCCGAATTTGTGTCAGATTAGAAAAAAGTTAACATCTCCAAATCCATATATTGTTGATTTATATTATTAAATTAAATGTTACAAGCAGGTATTTGACACTTCCATTTACATCCTTAAACGTTTATTTATTCAAGTTGGCAAAAATTTTTCTATTAATAGAAAAATCTAATTAATAGAAGATTTTCTATTAATCTTCTCTTTGGAAAAATAGGGGATTGTCTTACATACTATGTATAATGTATATACACAGCATGTGTATAATAACTATACTAGGGTAAAGTATGGGGGATACTTTACATTAGGTGATATACAGTAACCAAGGGGCTTGAGCCAATATAAGCCTAACAGCAGGTCTTCCTTGCCTCCCCTGCTTCCAGAAGTGGATCAAAAGAAGTCTCAGCCGTAATTATCTCCTTGAATATCAAAGTGCTTTTCAAAATCCATTTTAAGTAGAGAAACTGCTCAATGCTGATTCTGATATGATTAAGAAAAAAATAAGTTCCTCCCCTGCCTCAGCCCCTCACCCCCTACTCACCCACACACATATACACTCATACTTCCCGATGTCATTTGTGGTGAGACACTCAGGAGTGCAGGTTGTCCCCGTTCAGGGACAATATTCTTAGCTGGTCCAAGATCACACACCAGGTTCCAGTCCTGGCCTCCACCTCTTTCTAGCTGGGTACCACTGAAAACATTACTTCCCTTCTCTGTGCTCCAATTTCCTCATCTGTGAAACAGGACTGCCTTGGAATCTACGACTGAGGACAGATGCTCTGGTCAGGAATCAAAGTTGTGTTCTTGGCTGGGGGGGGCCCCTTGTGCTGAGTCCCTTGGCCCCAGTCAGGGTATTGGGGGTGCAGGAAAGGGGGGAGGAATCTCAACCCTAACCCCCTGACCATCCTTTCCTCAACAGTGGCCTGCAAGAAGGCTCTGGACAGCACCACAGTGGCAGCTCACGAGTCAGAGATCTACTGTAAGGTCTGCTACGGGCGCAGGTACGGCCCCAAGGGGATCGGGTATGGACAAGGTGCCGGCTGCCTCAGCACGGACACGGGTGAACACCTGGGCCTCCAGTTCCAACAGTGAGTACTACCCTGCTTCTCCCAGCCCGTAGAGCCCCAGCTATCAGGACGGTTCATTCTGTTCCCATGGCAACCTTTTCTGGAAGTGGGAGAATGGACTCTATTGCTGACTTGCCAACAATAGGAATACTCAGTCTGACCAAGTTTTAACAATGTGTCATCTCTCCGAAGACTCTCTTTAAATTATCTGCCTTTCAAAAGGGCAATTACTTTTACACCATGGCTCTTGGTTTGCATGTCAAGAGAAAACCCAGAATGTACAGATGTTCTATTGTTTGACCTTTGCAAAACTGCATGGTCTCTTTTCTTCCCCGTTGAGCATTTTTGTGTAAATCACATAAATATGGCAGGGACGCAACGGCCATCCTCTGTGTGCTTGTCACTGAAAGATTTCTTCCCTTGGGTTGTAAGATGACTAACGTCTGCATCGCAGTGGGGAGTGGCTCTGTGGGGATGGGCTGTGCCTCAGTAGTAAACAATTATAACTTTCTGTAGGTCTCCCTTGCTGCCTGTTGCCAATACAATGTTGAGGTTTCCCCAACATTATCCTAGGGAAGCCAGGATTTCACACTGTGCCACCTCCATCTACCAGTCTGTTCTACTTGATGATCATGCTGACCTCCATCCCAAAACTGAGTATATAGACTGACGGTCACTGGCCTGCAGCTGCTGTCTGGCCAGCTGGTACCCGGGCTCAGCTCTGTGGTGGGACTGGCAGAAAGGCCCAGCCCAACTGAGGCAGTGTCCCCCAGAGAATAATGAGAGCATCTGAAGAGTCATCTGGTCCCTTCCAAAGAGAGTAGCCCATGGTAGAGCCTGGAAAACTGCAGGGATGTGTGATTAGTCATATAAATTTTTCTCACTACTCAATCCCAACCGGAGATGCTATTTTAAAAAGAAAGATGATACCAGCTGCATTCTCTGCTTCACATTACCCAAAGTTCACTCTTCTACGTTAGGGCTTTCCTGTGGTGCTGCACAGCCAGGAAGAGTCTGGAGACGTGGGTTTCATCCCAGCTCCACCAGTTATGAGCCACTAACCTTGGGCACTTACCCCTCTGGCCCATGCTCTCCTCCAGCTAGCCCTGCCTACTCTAGAGGGTTATGGTGAGGCTCAAACGATAAACGTACAAGGAAACACAAAAAGATATGGAATCACGGGGTTATTATTGTGCCTCTTTCTTAGACTTTGCTCTCAAGAGGACAGGGGACCTTTGGATGCAGGGTGACAATTTGAATTGTGATAAGCATCAGCTCATTGGACTATGGTTTGTTTAGTATCAACTGTCAAGATCCCATCTTGCCCTGTAATATTTTTACTCATTTTGGAAAGCAGACCCATGGGTTTCAAGATGGTATAGAAAACCCTAAACGAACAATCACAGCAATATAACAAGACAAGGGTAATTATACAAGCTAACATACGTGGAAGACTTGTGAAGTGCTTTACAACAGAAAGGAAAGAGGTAAGTGAATTCTGGCTAACATTCATTAGCCCTTACAACAGGCCAGGCAGGCACTGTTCTAAGTGCTTTACTCATGTGGCCTCATTTAACCTTCTCGACAACCCTGTAAGGAAGGCACTATGACTAGCCCCACTTTCCAGATGAGGCGTCTAAGGCACAGAGAAGTTAAGTAACTTGCTCAAAGTCACACAGCTAGTACTGTTTGCCAAGGGAAGTCTATAGGTTTCATTCACTTGTCAATTTCCACCAGGTCCCCAAAGCAGGCACGCTCTGCCACCACCAGCAACCCTTCCAAGTTCACTTCGAAGTTCGGAGAGTCGGAGAAGTGCCCTCGATGCAGAAAGTCAGTCTATGCTGCTGAGAAGGTGATGGGAGGTGGCAAGGTAAGGACTTCTGTATGAGTCAGATGGGATACTGGGAGGAATGAGAGAAGAAAGTAGGAACTGAGGGCGGGTGGAGGCCAGACCCTCCTTAGCTCCCAGGAACCACTTAGGAGCCACCCATCCTTACCCACTTTCCTGGGCTGTCACTGTCACCCTGCAGTGCTCTAGGAAACTGGAACTGGTGGAATTCGATGCAGTAAGCGTTAACCCACTAGGGGGAGGCACCCAGCTAGGAGCTCTGGAGAAACAAAGGCACACAGGCTCCCCTATCCTGTGTCCACAATCCTTCCAGAAAAGTGTCAGCCCTGGGAGCTGTCACCACTGCATAACTCAGCCTGCTACTGGCATCACACTGATGCACAGAGCAAACACCCCACAGCAGTGAGAAGCATCCTCGCTCACAAATGTCCTGGCAATCGGGAAAGTCATCTGATGTCTGAGACAGTAACACACACTTGTCTACAAGCTCCAGTTTCAGGCCTGAAGCCAGGGTGTTCACCGAAGGATCTGAGCCTGAAGAAAGACAAAAATCCTGTTTATACTAAGTAGGGGGAGGAAGGCCACGGAGAGTGTCTGACTCCAAATATAGGGGCAGTCTCCACCCCAGGACTGGCCATTTAAATACAGGTGAGGACCCTGGGCTGTGCCTGGAAGACACGCAGATATGAAGAAGGCAGACAGTCTTCTGGATGATCCAAGCCACGCAACTCTCTTCCATCAGAAATACAGGGAGAGTACCAAAAAGGTTACAAATAATAAACACTGGAGAGGGTGTAGAGAAAAGGGATCCCTCCTACACTGTTGGTAGGAATGTAAACTGGTGCAGTCACTATGGAGAATAGTATGGAGGTTCCTTAAAAAACTAAAAATAGAGTTACCATATGATCCAGCAATCCCATTCCTATGTATCTGGAAAAGATGAAACTTCTAAGTCAAAAAGATACATGCACCCCAATGTTCACAGCAGCACTATTTACAATAGCCAAGACATGGAAGCCACCTAAATGTTCATCAACAGAGAAATGGATAAAGAATGTGGTGTATAGGGACTCCCCTGGCGGTCCGGTGGTTAAGACTCCACGCTTTCACTGCAGGGGGTGCAGGTTTGAGCCCTGGTCAGGGAACTAAGATCCCACATGCCACACAGTGTGGCCAAAAAAAATTTAAAAAAAGAATGTGGTGTGTATATATATATGTGTGTGTGCTATATATATGTGTGTGATATATATACCACACACACACACACACACACAATGGAATATTTCTCAGCCATAAAAAAGAATGAAATAATGCCATTTGCAGCAACATGGACGGACCTAGAGATGATCATATTAAGTGAAGTAAGTCATACAAAGACAAATATCGTATGATATCACTTATAGTGGAATCTAAAAAAAATGATACAAATGAAATTATTTACAAAACAGAAATAGAGTCACAGATATAGAAAACAAACTTATGGTTACCAAAGGGGAAGTGGGGGGGTGGATAAATTAGGAGTTGGGGGTTAACGTATACACACTATTATACATAAAGTAGATAAACATCAAGGACCTACCTACTGTATATCACAGGGAACTATATTCAGTATCTTGTAATAACCTATAATGAAAAAGAATCTGAAAAAGTATATATATATCACTTTGCTGTACACCCGAAACTACTACAACATTGTAAATCAACGATACTTCAATTAAAAAAAAATACATAAAGAGTTAAAATGAAGTTGAATTCCCTGGATGATTGCCCATTTCTTCACCTTTTTTCTTTTTTCATTTTATATTCAATATGTTACCCACTGCCTCAAGTCCAAGTTCCCCTCTCTTCAGTATTTTGGATCTTCTAGAAATGGGAAGCCCTATTCTATTTAGTCTGTCCTGAAGGAATACATATGGAAATCACCTTGATCTATTCATTTTTAGGGGTCCTAAGAATCGCTGGCCAAGCCCATAGCCAGAATAATTATTCTGGGGGCCAATTAGGTGGGTGAATGGTTAAGAAAAGGGCACTCCTTTACGTGCTGCTGGTCAGGGGACTTAACACGGAAATAAATGCCCTGCCTGCCCTATTAAATATCCAACTGCCTGTTCTCCTGTGCCCTGCAGCCTTGGCACAAGACCTGTTTTCGCTGCGCTATCTGTGGGAAGAGTCTAGAGTCCACGAACGTCACTGACAAAGATGGGGAACTTTATTGCAAAGGTGAGTGGTTCCAGAGACTCTCTTGAGATGTTTTCCCAGGGAGGGTTCTTGGCAGGGGAAGTTGTGTTCCTGCCAAGAGGCTTGTGTCTGCCCGGAGGTATGGCTTCTCAGCCTGAGCCAGGTTTGAGCTCGCAGGATGGGGAGCAAAGCCACCTAAGGGGAAAGTAACCTCCTGCCTGACCCAGCTCTGGTCCTCTCCATAGGGACATCTGGAGGGACCTGATACTTATAGATGCCCAGTGGTTCCTGAGCACCTGGGGGGAGAGGGGACAAGGAGGAAGCAGTGTCCTGACTGGCCTTGGAAGAGGCCTTAGGTCTGGACAAAAACATCACATTCCCTTCCAAAACCTGAACATTCTGTCCACTTGACTGGCAGATAAGGGTGACAGCACTGCGGGGTGTGCGGATGAACTGTGTTCGGCCTCTCCCGAATTTATCAAGACACATCTATCTCCTTCCTCCCTCCCTCCTTTCCTTCTTTCCCGGCCCCCTTCCCTCCCTCCCTTGCTCTCTCCCTCCTTCCTTTCTGACATTTCTGTTTCTGATGTGATCACAGAAAGCGAACTGACAAGGTGGTTTCCCTTCTGGTCCTCACAGCTCTGCCCCTAACTACCTCCATCATCCCTTTGTCTTGCAGAGAGGCAATAGAGGCTTAGCTCCTTCCTGATGCTACAAAGAAGAAGGGATGCTTTAGGGCCAGGGCAATGTGTCCTCGCCCTCAGAGCCTCTCCTAGGCCTCTTCTGTTTCTCAGCGGGGTCCTCCCACCCTTTCACTCAATGATGGTGTCTCAGGATCTCCAAATGTGTGTGTTAAGAGTTGGGGAGAGGCAAGGGGGAGGACACTACTAATCAAGACTGTAGGTGGCCCAGCTTCTCCCAGGATGAGACAGGATGGAAACTGATGCACTATCTGACAGGGGCTGCCTTCTCCTGGCAGTAGAGGGTACAGAGGGTTCTCAGCATTCACAGGCCATAGAATTCTAAAATGTTGCCGCAGCCAGTAGGGAGATCAGCCTATAGAGAAGTAACTGCATTCCCAAGTGCTACAAGCTCTAGTAGAGGGTGCTACACAATGCAGGGTGCAAAAAGGGGCAAGTGATTGGCTGGGGGTGTCGGGAAACCTTCTTAGAAGAGAAGCTCCCTCTGGGCCTTGAAGGGTGAACGTGGGTTTGGGAGGGGGCGTTCCAGGAACAAGGAGCAGTGAGTGCAAAGGCACCAAGGCCAGGCCATCATGGCTCGTTCCAGGAACTGCAAGCAGTTGTGTGTATCTGGAGGGCAAGCAGGGAGGCGGAGGCGGGAGGGGATGAGGCTGGGCAGGCAGCCGGCAGCCAGATTATGTCAACTCAAATGAGAAAATGTCTCTGAACACACCTAGCGAAGTGCAAAGAAGTATAAACAGTTTTATTAGCCGATCTAAAATAAATACAGTTCAATGTATTTAGAAGTTAACTTACAAACACATTTGTCAAAAGGATGCCTCTCCCAGGCAAAAGGACTGTGCTCAGACAGAGGGAACTGAAATGATGGTGCTGACCAACCCATTCTCTCTCCTGTCCTCTTCTCTCTCGTTCACAGTTTGCTACGCCAAAAATTTTGGCCCTACAGGTATTGGGTTTGGGGGCCTTACACATCAAGTGGAAAAGAAAGAGTGAAAAGTGCACCGTTTCTCAGGTCTCTCATCGGCCTAAAGCACTTGCCAAGTATCCTACCCAGATGGAAACCCCTCCCCAAACATCCTTTTGTTGGTAGTTGGACAGTATTTCTCTTCAGAAGTGATCACAGCCTTTACCCGAAGTTAGAAGAGATCTTTGGAAGAAAATTATTAAAAGTCTAATCCGTAACAAATGCTTTATTATTTACGATACCTGGGGTGGGAGAGGCCATAAATAAAAGTTTAAGTCGTAACTTGTACGTCTCTGGATCTTTTCTTTCAAATAGGGGGAAATTTTCAAAAAAACCAGAGAGATAGTTTAAAAAAAAATTGTGCAGAGGATGTAATGAATTTTCGTGTCAGCTGTGGAAAGAGTGAGGAGGAGGAGGAAGCAACGGGCAAAGGGAAGGAGTCTTCTAGAATCTGTTGGCTAAGCTTCTTTCTAGTTAGCGCTAATGGAGAAGAAAACAGGGGGTCCCGGAGGAAACAGACAACATGGTAGCAAATTCTAAAAGGAAAATCAAACTAATAAAACTGCTGAAGAGCTGATCCTTCTGTCCTTATCATGGGCTTTGCAATATTACACATTTCGTGAAAACTCAGAAACGGCAACAAAATGTGGAGTTTGCTTCTGTGTTATAAACAACATGAGGATGATTTTCTTTTATTCTGGGGTAATTCCCTAAGGTTTAGCAATTGTCTTAAAACTTCTCCTCCATCAGATAGCCAGGCTCACGAATGAAACACAGCCAATTAAAAATGTCTTCCTCTGCCTCCTCGGCAAGATCTCAACAGCTCAAGCCTGTGTATTTTCTCGCCTCTGCTTTTAACAACCACGGCATTTCTCCCACCACCATGCACTTCTCAATTATTTGCAGAAAATGAGAGCAAATGAAAATCTATTGACAAAAATTATGAAACACTAGACTAAACCGTGGGTTTTTCTATGCTCCAAGTCCCAAAAAGGTGTTCTTTAAAATGAGCGTTTATTCAGGGTTGCTTACTTGCTGTCATGGACAAGGCCTTGCACTGACTTCATTATTTATCTATTTATCTATTTTTTGATGCTCAAAATGCAATTACATTTAATCATTTTCTCTCTCTGATTGGCATTAATAGAATGGTTCAGAAAAAACCAAAAAACAAAAAAACAGCTGGCAGAGGTTGTGTCCCATCCCACTTTCAAAGAGATAATATACAAATACGCTTTACTTGCCTAGAGACTCTCGCTGGGGTAATTCAGCCACTGAGTTCCACTCAAACGGCCTGAGGATGGAAATATTGTACATTCCACATTCTCTGGGGAAGGAAGCCTAGGACAATGTATTTTTAATTTGTAAACCTTTTCCCAGACCTATATAAGAGATCCCATCATTGTCGATCGAACAATTAACAATACCAGGGATGAACTGAATTAACTAAACCAAATCCCCTTTAACCTGCACTGACTTTAAAAGCAATATGCTACCTTGGTCCTTCACTAGGAAGTCCCCCACGCTAGGGACTTCCAGGCTTGCTGAGGGGTGAGATACATGTGAAATGACTACCAGACAATGCAACCTATTCCTCCACTGCAGTTCAGTTACCAGCCCCACTAACCACCCACCCAGAAGACAAGCAAAAAACTTCAGTCATCCTTAGCTCTGCCCTCTCCCACATCCTTCCTTGCCTCATTCCCCAAGCCTCCCTGATTCTGACTCCAAAATGTCCCTAGAATACATCCCCTCCATGCCCACTCTTTGGTATGTGTATCAATCGGCTAGGGCTGCCATAACAGAGTACCATGGAATAGGCGGCTTAAACAACAGAAATTGTTTTTTCACAGTTCCAGAGCCTAGAAGTCTGAGATTAAGGTGTCAGCAGGGTTGCTGTCTTCTGAAGTCTCTCCTTGACTGGTAGACGGCTGCCTTCTCCCTGTGTCTTCACATGGTCTTCCCTTTGTGTATGTGTGTGTGTTGTAATTACCTCTTCTTATAAGGACACAAGTCATCTTGGATTAGGGACCACCTGAATCACCTCGTTTTAACTTAATTATCTCTGTAATACCCTATCTCCAATTATAGTCACATTCTGAGATACTGGGGGTAGGACTTCGACATAGGAGTTTGGGAGTGTAGGGGGACACAGTTCTGCCCACAACAGTATGTCATATAAGGACTTTCACGAATTGGTCTTGGACTTAACCTATTCAACTTAGCTTCAGACAATCTCTTCCATACAAGCCCCAGCTACACTCAAAGACCTGAAGCTTTCCAAATACAACAAGTACCCTCACCCCATCATGCTTTTGGGAATGCTATTTTTTGCCTGGAATGTCAGGAAGATGGAACCTCCTCCCAACTCCTTAGCCTGGTGAACGCCTAGTAATCAAGTCACAGGTCAAATGCCATCTCCTCTGCAAAATTTATTCCTGAACTACCTGAGCAGAATTAATCCACCTCTGTGTTCTCATAGCCAGTACATAATTAACACAGCACTTGTCTCATTGCATTGAATTTTTAAACTCCCATCTGCCTCCTTGTTAGAATGTGACACACTTGTATTCACAGTGCTCGAAAAATAGTAGGCACTTAGTAAACATTTGTGGAGTGAGTGAAGTGGGAGAGACTGCAGGCTGGACTAAAAGCAAATTCTACTAGAATATAAAAGAAGAGATTATTACATACTGGAGTGGAGGGGCTTGGAAATGAAAAAACAAAACAAAGTACCTTATTGCGGTTCAGCAGTGTCTGTGTTTCTCCTCTGCTTCCTGGGCACACTCTTCTACTGCATTTCCCAGGCTCCCTACCAGTGACCAGGACACATGCTGAGTTGGCCAACGGAGGCCCGGCCCCCACGACCCCCAGAAAAGTCTCCACTCTCTCTTTGCACATCTGTGGATACAGAAGGTCCAGTGGACACTGAGGCCCTAGGAAACGGTGGAGCCATTGATTGGGAAGGGGCTTGGGTCCCTGCATGGAAGGACACCTGCTAATTCTAAATGCACTGTGACAAGAAGGAGAAATAAGCCTGATGTTGTGTTAGGTCACCGAGATTTGGGGGATGTTTACTATCGTGTTAACTTCCTTGACTAACATGCACCTGAAATACTGGATGTGCTGCATCCAAGATAGTTGCTATCAGTGTCCATCCCGTTCATTTAAGACACAGGGAGCATCATCAGGGTTTTGCCTAATATTTGTGAAATCGATTCAAATGTGTCCTCTCCAATGTGACTACACAGGCATTTGGGAAAAGGAATGAAGTTATGGCATGGTGATATGAGTCACACGATTGGGCTTGCTTTGACTTTAAAACAAAACAGAAACAAAGCCCTGCTATTACCTCCAAGCTACTGCCTTCTCCCCTCTCCTTTCACAGCCAAACTGTAAGACTAGCTCCCATTTATTCCCTAGCATCTCGGCATCTGGCTTCCGATCCCCCCATGCCGCCACACCGCCGCACCTCCTAAGCACAAACTCTCCGGTCTCTCCTCAGTTGCTCTTCTCAGCCCTGCCTTCGCTCCTGACCACTGCTTTCTCTCTGAAATTAGTTCCTCTCCTTGAATTCTATGACTCTGTCTCCTGACTACCCTCATACCCAACCTCCTCCCAGCCTCCTCCCCCTCCTCTCCAGCTCCCTAGATCCATGTTCCATAAGGTCATATTCCTGCCCTTCTCCTCTCTCACTTTTTTTTTTGTTTGCATTGGTTTTCATCTTTGGTCTATTTTTAGAATTGATCTTCCCATTTTGGGAGGGCAACTCCCTTTTCATTTTCATCTCATTTTTCTATGTCTCTCCTGTGACAATCTCATCCATCTGTGCAGGTGACTCCCATCCATGCCCTGGCCTCTTTCCAGCTGTCTTAACTGTTCCACTGGATAGCTTTTTTTTTTTTTTTTAATAAATTTATTTATTTATTTATTCATTTTTCGCTGTGTTGGGTCTTCGTTTCTGTGCGAGGTCTTTCTCTAGTTGCGGCGAGCGGGGGCCACTCTTCATCGCGGTGCGCGGGCCTCTCACTATCATGGCCTCTCTTGTTGCGGAGCACAGGCTCCAGACGCGCAGGCTCAGTAGTTGTGGGTCACGGGCCTAGTTGCTCCGTGGCATGTGGGATCTTCCCAGACCAGGGCTCGAACCCGTGTCCCCTGCACTGGCAGGCAGATTCTCAACCACTGCGCCACCAGGGAAGCCCTGGATAGCTTTAAGTATCTCAAACAGGCCCCAACTACCAAACTCACCACCCTCTCCACACTGTTTCCTTTACTTCTCAAAACAGCACCATCGCCCCCTCATTCATTGGGTTCAACACTGCAAAGCCATCTTTGACTCCTCGTCAGTCAGTAACGGGGCCTGCCCATCTCTCCTGTGCCTTCATTACTGGTTGCCTAGACCACAATTAAAAGTTTACCTCTAACATTTTTTATCTGTCAGGGTCCAGTCAGAAAAACAGAAATCACACTAGTTTTGTTTTTTGTTTTTTAAGAGAGAAAATAATAGAGGAAATTGGCTAAACAGGTGCTAAAATTTTTGAAAAAGTAACAAGGGACACACTGACCTAACACAGAGATAAAAACTGCAGCAGCAAGCAGCTACACCACCCCTGGGGCTGGGGAAACAAAGAGAAGAGATGGGGGTATCCTCATTTACATGCCTCAAGGAGAGCTCTCTGGGGAGCTAGGAGTCAGACCTCTGAGGAGAGCACCCTGCCTGCTAACTGCTGGTGCTTCTAAGGGGCACCATGGAGCTGATCCAGGGAAATAGCTGGACACTGATTCCAACTGTCATTGTCGGGGTGAAGGGCCATTGTTTGAAGAGCGCTGAGGGGAACAGCTGGCAAGTAGGATGGAGTAAGTCCCTTCTCCCCTCCTCCTTCCAGTCTACTGGCGGAACTTAACGGAAAGTCGGCTGACAAGGAGACTGTAATTTTCGGAGTCCTAGCCCAGACACACAATGCAGAGTAGAGGGGGAAGATGTGGCACATTTCCCTACCTCTAGCTTCTCTCTCTCTAGTCAATTTTCCAAAGATTTCTGAATAGCCAGCATTTATTGAGCCCTTACTATGTGCCAATTACAATTCTAAGCACTTCAAATGTATTAACTCATCTAATCCTCTTAACAGCACTTGGAGGTGTATACTATTATTACCCACAATACAAATAAGGAAACTGAGGCACTAGAAAGCTAACTCATGTGCCCAAAGAGATGAAAGTAGCATATAATTGACATATCCGGGATGTATACCCAGGGTGCCTAGTATAAAACAGATTCCCAAACTTTCTTGTAACTTTCACACCTACATATACCTGAGGGAAAAGCCAAAATAGAATAATGGAAGTGCAATTCCCAAAGTAAATGATTCTCAAATTGTAGCATGTACATGTAAGAACCATCTGGGGAACCTGACAAAAATTCAGACTCCAGGACTCTCTTCTCAGAGACTGATTTAAAAGGTCTGAGATGAGATATTTGACTTTCAAACACGTTATCCCTGGACACCACCCTCCGCGCCCACCCCCCAGCCCCTGATTCTGATGTGAATGGTCTGTGGACCACCATTTGAGAACACTAACTTGGCAGGGGTTGGTGAGAAAATAAGAGAGGATATAACTTGAAAAAGTCCACTTGCCCCCAGATTGAGAATCAGCCTTCAACACAACTCTGATCACATCATGTTCTGCTTAAAATCCCTCAATTCCACTCAACAGACTTATTCAGCAGATTCATGCAAATATTTGTTGAACACATACTACGTGCTAGACAGTATTTTAGGTGCTTGGGATACATCAGTGAACAGAACAAAAATCCTTCATGGACCTTATAATCTGACGGGGTGGAAAGGGAGACAGTATGCAGTAGACACAATAAATAAATCACACAGTATGTTAGAAGGTGGTAAGTGCTATGGGGGAAAAGGTAGCGTAGGGTAAAGCGGAGGAAAAGGGCAAGAAAAGGATGTTACAACTTTCAAAATGTGGATGAGGGTAGGCCTCACTGAGAAGCCGACATTTCAAACAAAGCTGTGAGGAAAGGCACTATGGATTTCTGGGGTTACAGCGGTCTAGGCAGAGAGAACAGGCAGGGAAAGGTCTGAGGCAGAAGCGTGCCTGGGAGGTATGTGGGATCAGCAAGGCGAAAAGCAGGAGAAGCGGTCAGATCCTATAGGGTCCTGCAGGCTACTGTCAGGGCTTTGGCTCTTCCTCTGGTGAAATGAAGAGCCACTGGAGGGTTCCTGAGCCCAGGAGTGACATGATTCAATCTGCTTTGTACAAGGATCACCCCGCTGCTTGTAACAGGGTGAGGGTGGAAGCAAGGAGACCAAATAAGAGGGCTGTAGTAATCCAGGCAAGAAGTGATGGTAACTCAGGACTACAGCAGCAATAGTGGCCAAAAGGATTCAATTCTGGATGTATTTTGAAGATAGAGCCAGTAGGATTTCTCAAAGAAATGAATCTGTGGTATGATGAGAAAAAGTGAGTTATCAAGAAAAGATTCTAAGGTTTTGGCCTGAGTAATGCAAAGGATGGAGTTTCTGATCAACTGATATGGGGAACACTGAGGGTAGGGAACAGGGTTGTTTACTTTTTATTCATTTACTTTAAAACGTATTGTTTTATTTTTTATCGATTTTTAAAATCCAAGTTTTATTTGTGCACATGGGGCTAGGGTAGAAATCAGAAGTTCAGTTTCAATTTGGACAAGTTAAATTTAATATGTCTATAGATGTTGAAGTGGATATGTCAAGTACACAGTCTGGAGTTTGAGAAGGAAGTCTGAACTGGAGTTAACAACCTGGGGCGGTTGGGCACATAGATGGTATACGTCAGGAAGAGGAAGTGAGTTTAGATAAAGAGCAAGAAGATCAAGGAGTCGCCTCTGGGACATTCCAACATTAAATGGTAGGGGCGGAAAAACAGCGAAGGAGATGTTGGGCTCTCAAGAGCAACCAGCAAGAGGAGGAAGAAACTCAGGGGTGCTCTCCTGGAGGCCAGGTGAGGAAAGTGTATTAAGGAAGCAGGAGTGACCACCTGTCAGATGCTGCTAGTAGGTTCTGTACGATGGACTTGGAGCTGACACACAATTTAGCAACACGGAGGACAGCGGTGTGCTTGACAAGAGCAGTTTCCATGAGGCGCTGAAGGTAAAAGCCTGACTGCAGACGGGTTAGAAGGAGGATGGGAGAGAGGACTTGGAGGTATTGACAAGGTTTTCAAGAACTTTTACTTACAAGAGTAAAGAAATAGTTCCTTATTGCTCACTTTAATCTTACAGCTCCTTAGCTTAACGTTCAATGCCCCTGGTGATCTAGCCCCCGTCCACCTTTCCAACTTATTAACCAAGCTCCCCACTTCCAACATCCTACACACCCAGGCTGTCATTGTTCTGACTATACTTTAGACTTTCCCGTTGTCTTTACTCATAGAGTTCTCTCCATCTGAATGCCTTTCACTTCCAACTCCCTATTTCCAAACTCAGTATCACTGAAAACCCTTTCTAATGCCCTATCATCCATAAACACTTCCTTGATTACACCCACTGAGGCTCTCCCCAACCTCTAAACTCTAACCATATTTAATTTGCACCCCTCTTATAGCTTTTAGTATTTTCTACATTATACTATATTTTCATGTATCTTAGCTCCCCCTCTAGACTGTAAATGCCATGATTAGTATGCCCAATTAAATGTTTTATAGCCTCCAACACCTAGCATGATGCTCCATAAATATTTGTGGAATAATTTAAAAATGAATGAAATGTGCTTTCCATGTTACATATCAATTAGGTGTGCTGGAATACAGTGGCTCTGGGAATTTGAATTTTAAACAAGTGAGCCCCAGGCCCCTGCCCTGTCCCTGTGATTCTGATCTAACTGGTCTACGGACCACAATTTGAGAATATTTACTTGGCGGGTGTTGGTGGGAAAGGAAGGGAGAGAGAATAAGTCCTTCTGTCCCTTAAATGAGAATCAGTCTTCAAGCCACAATTCTGATCACATCATGTCCTGCTTTAAAACCCTTCATTCATTCAACAAATTCATTCAAATATTTATTGAACACATACGTGTCAGGTGGTATTCTAGGAGGCTGGGACCTCAGAGTGGGTAGCCCACTTGGTATCCATTTGACCTTGAAGAAAATACAAACTTCTTTAGGCTTTAGTTTCCTTATCTCAAAGCCTCTGTAGAAAAAAGGAGAACAGGTCTTTGAGGAACTGAAAGGTCTATGCCATTAGAGTACAAACTGGTCCAAAGCAAGATGGTAAACAAAATAAGGCTCTATCATTCAGGGTCAGTTGGACATGATAAGAATTTTAGCTTTTACCCCAAGAGCAATGGGAACCTAAGGAAGGGTTTTCAGCGGGAAGGTGCCATGTCCAGGGGCATATTCTCACACACACACACACACACACACACACACACACACACACACACACACACACACACTACCAAGAGTTCAAGTTGAATTAGCATTTCTTCCAGAACAAAGAAAATGAGCAATTACAATCACACCAGTCTAATATTTTAAGGGTACTAAGTAAAAATTGTAATTAATCTTTAAGATTTCCCGTTCAATTTTCTAAGCAGAACGGAAAACAAAATTAAATCTTGCTATTGCTATTAACAGTGATCTCAACTCATTCCTGGAATTTGGGAATTTTTCTTCACATCCTATATATACCTTTTCTCAATTTAAGATTCAAGAAGTGTCAAGTGTCAGAAACTAAGTCTCAACTACAAAAAAAAATTTTTATTAAGTGTGAAAGCAAAACAGGTACATCTATTTAAATATTTTTTTACATATTTATAGATAAAACAAAGACAAATAATTTATCAAAAATTACAAGTTTAAAGAATAATACTATTTTGAAACAGCCAATAAAAGTATCTGAAAATACCACATTTTCTCCATAATTGAATATTATCTCCAAAAAAAAAAAAAAAAAAGGAACTTGCGTTTTCTTGTGAAAAATATATAAAAGTTTTTTTTTTTAGATGTCTGCCAAGATTGTTCAGAAACAGTCCATCTTACTAAGTCTGAAAAAGTGTAAGCCTTTCTCGAGAACTTCTGTTTTTACCAAATGCTTTAAAAACCACCTGTGTTTTCCTTTGGGCTTAGGTGAACTCTAAATCTTCACTTCACTTGCAGACCACAGGGCATCAACATAAATACAAACAAATCAGAGTGAGAGTTGTGGGTTGCTTTTCTTCACACTGAGCGAAGAACTTTCTCCTTAGCTGGGTGAAAGACCATGGTGTACTGCGACGTCCAGTCTACTGCACAGGGCTTGACCAAGCCAAAGCAGCCACACTGAAAGAAATCTGCGAGGTTCTGTGTGAACCCAAGGCTGCCAAGAAAGAAAGAGAACACGTCTTACTACATTTCCTGTTAGCATTTGACAAACATTCATTCAAACCATAAACATTCACTGAGAATTTACAGTATACATCCTTCCAAGATCCTGCAGGAATCCAGAGGTGAATCAGACAGTTCTTGAATTTATGGCCCTCAAAACTGAAGCCCAGTTCCACTTCTGGACCTGAATCCCTATTTTGAGATTCCCTGGCTTGTGCCCAGCAACGCAAGTTCCTTTTGGGTCCCCACTCACTAGAACAGTCACTGCCACCATTAAGTTTCTTTCTTTCCATTCCCACTGCTCTAGTTCAGACTTGGACTATCTCAAGGGCCAGACAGGCCAGAAAAACTATTATCAACAAGATGGGATTCTTCGAATTCTAAGAAACTCTAAATGGTGTCTCTGTCTCAATTCCTTCTAATTCATCCTACATACTGGAGACTGGTCCTCCAAACACCTGATATATTCATGGCCTCTAACCTCCCAGTCAAAACCCTTTAACGACATTCCTCTGCCCAGAGGCTCAAAGACAAATCCCTCATCTTTGTACTCACAGCCCTATATAATAAAGCCCAGGACTCCTCGGGTATTGATGCTCCAAACTCATCTTTTGTTATAGCTACTCTGGCTTTATTTTTCCCGTGATCACAACTGCATGGGCCGTTCTTCTACCCTGGGACCCACACTCCCCTACTCTTCCATCAGGTAACGCCCTTATCCTTTTAAGCCCTACCAGTTCTCAAGGCCTAGGTCAAGGCCCACTTCCCCTTTGGAGCCTTCCTGACTACATACCTTCAGCATCATTTTTTCCTCCATTAAATTCCTGAATGCTACTGTCTGTTCGGTTATCATGAATGTTCATTTTTAGGCATACGCCCCATCTTTCAAGGGCCTAACCCAACGTCTTAAACACATCGGAACACGTCTGTGTGTGAGGATGCGTGTGCCACTGCTGCAGGTTAGTGACAGTGGTCAAGAAATTCCCAAGGCTGCTAAGAAGGCAGCTTCCCAGGCAGGGGGCTGCCCACACGGAACTAATGGGGTGGAAGCAGGGAGGCATGCTGGGGACCGACAGGGCCCAGTTCAAGAGCTGGCTAGTGAGTAAAAGTAACTTAGGGGACGACAATAAGACAAAGCTTTGGTTTGAAGCTAGATTCAAAGTGGCTCCAAGGCTTTACCTTTAGTTCCTCCAGTAATGCTGCCATGTCTTAGCAATTCCCCAAAATGTCCCAACTCTCCCACCTCTGGCCCTTTATTCAGACACTTCTCCAGGGCTCGGGATGCCCTTCCTTCCTTCTCCCCACCCCACACCTTTCAAGGCTCAGCTTAAAATTCCACCTCTATCACAAAGAGGTCCGTGCTCCGGTGGAGTAAATATTTATTCCTCTGGTTAAGTCACTGAGAAAGGGATTTTATTATCACTACCAGTCTGAAATAATCATCACAAGCTTAACACGACTCTCTACACTCCATCACTTTGGCCGTCTCTTCCCAATTAAGTCAATTTCTCTCCTCTAAACACACATCATAGTCATATCCCAGGCTCTGATTTCCTTGCCTAACAGCCTAACAGTTTCATCTTGTACCACGAGTGTGCTTTAAAATAGACTGCTCATGAGATATGCAGTGAGCGGTCACATCCCTAGAGGGCCCTGGGTCACCTCTGCAGCACTCCCAGCCTCCAAGATCCCGATATATCTGACAGGAAGATAAGCTTCAAACCCTGATCTCTCATCTCGTAAGATGACGGCCATCCTACAAACACTCTCATTTTCAGCTGAGGACAGGTTTTACACAACCAGTGCTCTGGGGAAAACATATCCCAAACCTGAAAAAGTAACTTTTCCCTGACACAGGTGGGCACTTTAAACATCGGGCTAAAAGAATTACTGGCGATAGAAAGCCAGGTTGAAAATCCTGGCAAAGCTCACAATCTAACGCTTTCTACAGAGAGCCTAGTGGCTGGCTTTCTCAGCCACGTGCTTAGTTATCTCACGCTGACTTCATGCCAGCAATATGCAACCTTGTGACCATGTGGCTTGACTGAAGAAATCTCCCATCTTGGCAAAACTTCAAAGTCACTTACTGTTTGTGCTGAGTCCAGTAGACTAAATCTTACCACCTTGGGGCTCATGACCTTGGGGCTCATGACCTTGGGGCTCATGACCTTACCACTCATCTCACTGAGGCTTCCAAGAAAGAAGAGGTTCAACTCCGTCAGCCAGTTAGAGGATGGCAGCAGGGCTGTGGGTGGTGACACTAGGTCGGGAAACCAATGGCGAGGCCAGCACCTTCCACCGGCTCAGTGGGCAGAATAGGTCTCACTTACTTGTATGGGGTCCTCCTGAGGGACAACGTCTGTTTCATGTGCCTGCTCTGCTTCAGCAGGCTGGTTCTCTCATGAGAGGTCAGGCCCAGAAAAGCAATCTGAAAATGAAGGTGGGAAGGTACATGAAAAACACCACCACATCGAGGCTCGTCACTCTCAGCAACGCATCACAGGACACTGGCAAACATTCAGTTCTCCCCCAGAGACAACATCACCTGGACTGCTAACCAAGGATCACGGTGAGGGGAAGGACAGAGCAGCTCGAAACAAGACTCCTATGTAAATCTAGTAGCTAGGCATTTTTTTTTTTTTGATTGTCTGATTTTTATTAACCTTTAAGAAAGCAGAGTGCATTGACTCAGAGTCGTGAAATGATTGCTTTAGTATTTCAAGCTGTGGCTTACGGCCATGTTTAGATTCTCAACACGTTCAGCATTCAACTTCCAGGTGAATCAAACAACATAAGGTCAGTATTAATGCAATTATCTCAACCTCTATACGCTTCTTAGTATCTCTTTGAAAAGGGCCAAATAAAAAAGCCAATCTGAAGTGAAGAACATTTAAATCCATAAATTTGGGGAAGGGTTAAGAATTAAGGTAACTTTAAAAACTCTCAAATCTTTAAAACCAATATTATTCACTGAGATACCTCACCTAATCCTCAAAATAATTCAAACATCAAGTTCCTTATCTGTAAGACAGAGATTATCACAGCATCCTCATCGGATTCTCTAAGGATTTGCGATAAGATATTTAAAATGATACAGTGCAGAGGCTGATAGAGATGAAGTAACTGGTCCAAGGCCACACAGCTTAGAAAGTGGCAGAACTGGGGCGGACACCTCAGTCAGTGTGAGAATAAAGCCCGTGGTCCTTGCCAGCCCTCTATATGCTCAGTTTGACTCCCTACAGTCAAAACCATGACTCACCTGAGCACTCCGGAAACGAAGGGCTTTAAATAACTGGATTGTTTTGTTTATTAAGAAAACATCTTTACTCTGAATTCCTGTTTTTGAAAACTAACCAAAACTTTGACTCCACTTTCCTGCCTTAGAGAGCATAAACAAACTTTCTTTTAAAAAGTGAAGATATTACAGCCTCAAATGTACTTATTCTAAGAGTCCAGGAAAGAAGAAAGAGAAATTTAGAACTGATGTCCCAAATCTTAGGTTCTGCTTCTAACTCCACCTCTGACTGAGCCCTATGGCCATAAGCAAGGCGCTCAACATCTCTTAGGCTTAGTTTTCTCATCCATAAAATGGAAACACGAACACGACTTTGACACAGATTCCAACTCAAATGTCTGAGGCCATTGACGGGAAAGTGCTTTGGAATACGTAAAACATATATAAATATTAGGTATTCTAAATGATTATAATATTAATAATCATTGATGCTAATATCCATTCTTACCGCCTGAGTCTGTAGATATCAGATAGGAGATTAGGACGAGTATTCAGAAACCTCAGTTCAGTCAGTATTATTAGCTTAATTCCTTTCCTTAGCATTTTTTCCCCCTTTTTTCTTACTTTATTTTTTATTATTATTGCAGAATTGGTTATTCCCCCATAAAAATGGAATACATCTTGCTTTTGTTGAGTAATGCGCTAATTGTCTGAGGTCCGGCAATAATTGGCTCAGACTGATCATGGCTGTCCATTCCACGGGGGCAGGCCATAGCAACAATGAGAATTAGGTTACGCTCATAAAGGAAGGCAGGCAGCAGGGAGGGGACAGAAGCTTCACAGAAAGCTGAAGGCGGTGGCTACTGCCCTGGAGCATGAGCTTTCTAATGGTCGTGACCTACTCCGCAAGTGTAAGTACCATGTCTGTTGGTTAGTGATGCAGCTTTCATTTCTTCCCCACTTCCATCCACTTAAGTACTGCATAATAATAAGGATAACAAACAGGGCTGGGAAGAGTGAGGGAACATAATCATCTCACATTTGCACAATGCTTTACAGTTTATACCATGCTTTCACATGCCATATAATTTAATTATATGATGGAAAAACCCCTTGAAACGAACTGTCAGAAGACCTAAGTTTCCAGTTCTGATTTTTGCCACTCACTGGGTGACCCTGAGCAATTCAATTCACCTCTCTGTACCTCTATCCGTAAAAGAGGTCAGATTAGATAACTCCTAGGGCTACACTAACACCTTAGGACTCTAACCTTTAAACTATCCTGCGAGAGTAGACAGGCATTATTATCCCCATTTTACAGACAAAGAAACTGAAATTCAGGAGTCAAATGACATGCCCAGACCCACAGAGTAAGTGACAGAAGTGGAACTCAAATCTAAGTGTTCTGATTTGAAATTCAAGTCTTTCTATCTCACTATGGGGTACTGGAAATTTTACTCAAAGGCATTATTAGAAGATAAATACCTGAAAGAGCTGATTTAGTAATAAAAATGTTGACCATGAGAAATGGAAACTTGTTAACATGAAGATATATACGACCCAAGGGGAACAGGTCACAATCTGATTGAGGTAGGTCCACAGTCCATCTTCTTTGAATGTTGTGACACAATGATTTGACCAATCTGTGAATTCACAAAAAAGGAACCCATTATTTAAAAAGGCAACAAACTAGTGATCATTCCTCAAGAAGATAAAAATCACTGCAGTTCTGTTTAGGGAGAAGAGAAAGTAAGACATGATGGCACAGATCAGAACTCAACTTTAAGATTTTATCTTCCAAATAAATGCCAGCTCAACAAAGATTAAAAAAAAAAAAAAAGATACCTCACTGTTAAGGCTATGATAATACTGCATTGGTAGTTGGCAGTGAGGGAATAAAAGCAAAAATGTCTATAAAATCATCACTAAAATTAGCATATTCAGCATAAAAAACACTGGCCAGAAGTTAATTGTTCAAGGACTTGATAACTGAGAATGATTATATATTTAATAAATATTTCTCCTAGAAAATTCTCTATCTTATCCATGTTACAGCAAGATAAGGGTCTATTACAGAACAGAATATAAACTCTTACTAAGGGTTCAGATCAACAGGCCATTCCTGTGGGCACAAGAAATCCTATAAGCACCTAGATACCACTGGACCACAGCCTACAGCATGCAGTTACTGGGTGTACTTCTGCACTGGGACCATAATTAATCCTGCAGGGGGAGAAAAGCCAGGTGAGAGAACTCATGAGTCAGACACCCCTAGGAAAAGAACAGAGAACAAGATTCATATGGTCGCAGCTCAGTTTTTCCCCAGAAACATCTATTTACATGCCGATCAAAAGTGAGGCCTTCACTGTGGTCTTCATGATACTGACCCCCTAACCCACACAGCCAAGAGCAGCAGTAAGGAGAACACAGGTAGGAAGCAGCAGAAACAAGGGAACAGATCTTCAAGGTTATGTAAAACCAATGACTTTAAACAGGCATCATGAGCATTCATAAAGGACAAGGAAATAAGAATTGTGTAGATTTGCACCTTGAGGTTTCATAAATGCCTCTGACAATTTGAAAAGTAGTTTCAGACATTTTCCCAAAGCAGCACTTAAGAGCTCCTGGGACAGGAAGAAAATGAGTCCATGACTTAACTATCAACTGTCTGTCCATTTTTTCTTTTTGAGTCTCATCTGATTTCCAACCATCCTTCATGAATATATGCCAGAAGAATTCTAAGGGCAATCATCATTGAGTAACAATCAATGTAAAAAACTTAAGGTAAATTACACTTTCTTTAGAGTTTCTCATTAGGGCTGCAAAGAAAGATGCATTCCACGTACCTGATATAACAAAAAAAAGAATATAATTTCCAACAGCAGGCAGAGGAAACAGCTGCTGAGTGGGAAAGAGTATCTATTTTCTTTCAGCTTCTCTGGATTTCTACTGCTCCCTTCTGGGAATTTTTTTGGTAACACAGCATGACTTTGAACGGAAATTTTCATAGGACTGATTTCAGATTTATCAAAGATATGGCTGCAAATGGCCACATACATTATGTTATGCAATATAACACTTTAATACGTACTAAGAATACATTCTTATCAGGTGGTCACTGGCTAATGATAGGGAATGCGTATTGCTCCAGGTCAATCATTTTCAAACAACTCTGACAGTTACAATGTTCTTTCTAACAATGATCTAAAATCTTTCTCCCTGTAACTTGCGGGATGCTGACACTTTGAGTGACTTACTGTCCACCCTGAAAACAGACCTCACAGAAGGGGAAATGCATGGAGGCTGCACAGAGTCAGAGTAGCTGGAACCGGATCCCACGAGGAGGATGAGGGTGCACAGCAGCGTTCTGGCACCAGGAGCGTTAATGATAAACAAAGGAGGTGGGATGACAATGAGGCCTCATTAGAAAAATGGAGCAAAAGTTCGTTTTTGCTGTCTGAGAAATAACGATAAATGACAGGATGCGTGCATTCGGTGTAAAGAAATGCTGTCAGAATATAAATGGGATGAAAGTAACAAAACACGTTCAGCTAGTCTATACAGCTGTTAGTAAATGTAAGGTGGGACTGTTCCTAAGAAACAAAAAACGTGATACAAAAATTGGTTCAGAGCCAGAGAATAAAGACAAAGAGGAGGGAAGAACCAAACGCATGTAATAAGGAAGCAACTTGGAAAGAATGAATGTGATGGAAAATTACTTCTGCCCTTATCAATACAGTCGTATGCTGGACATAGCCACCACACAAAGATGACTATTTTTAGTGAAGAGAGAGAATGGGGAGAGACAAGAGCGGTGTAAAATCTGGCTCCTCTCCACGAGGATCAAGTCCAAGGGACAAGTTGGTCCATGGGCCAGCTTAAAAAGGTTTTCCAGGAACATGCTTTACTGTCAGGCCTTAAAAAGGCAGCTCTTTCGACAGAAAGCAGCACTGTCAACAAAATCTTTTATTTCTTACACCACAGGACATAATCTAAGAGGTTTTAAAATGTCAATTCTTAGGATTTCTGATGGCCTTTGACAAGAACTGAGATCAGGGATCACAACCTTCTGACCTAGGTCCATTTGAGATGGTGGTAGTTACCCTGAGCTACAAAAGCATTCCCTAGTGATCAGAGACACCGACGGTGTCTGGTAGGGAGAGGGGCTGACAAGGTAACTGAGGCCCCCTCCATGCCTACGGCAGGGATAAAAATAGATCATTTCATAGATTTTAATTAACAATCTCTAAAAATGAAACCTTAAACAAAACAAAACTTGTAATACTGGATGTTTCTGGAGAAGAGATCTGGGAGGCTGGGGACAGCACAGGAGGAACTGTCTTTCAACAACTAAACAAAATTTAAACTAGAGAAAGCCAGTGGGTGAGCGGGGCGGGGAGTGTAAGGTGCGGTGGGACTTGGGATGCTAAGGGGAAAAGAAAAAACATAGGAAAAAACTTTCCACGTCCTCCTGCATCGTTTCAGATTTTAGCTCAAGCAACAAACTAGTATTCTACCGGCAAAATCTAAGACTTAAGCATGAATATAACAGGAGGGTGGATGGAAACAGATCAGTAGCGAAGCCTCTGCCTCTAGATCCAAATTCTCCTAAAACCTTCAGAATAAATGAATAATAAACAGTTAAACAAATAAAGTCAAAATAAACTACAAGCACAGTAAGTGTTTCCGGTTAGGTAACCTATTCCAAGGTCTGAAAAGCACAGTCATGCAATTCTTAAGAGCTAACCAAAATCCTCCCTGCTTCAATTTAAACTCTGTTCTTAGTCGCTCACCTTGGAACAGCTCAACGTCACTCCCTCCATGAGACCCCCTCAACGCCCTTCTGCACTGCTGTTGAAAAGTTATTTGCCTTTCTCAGGGATGCAGAATAAGTGAGCTAATGTTTTCTTCCAAGTTATTATTTCCGACCTTTCGATCATTGTTACTGTTTTCCCATCAGTTCTAAGTTGTGACTTGACATCTGTCAAATGGCATGAGCTTTCAGAGTTTTGTTCCTTAATTACTGTGACCACCTCCACCTCCCTCCCACAACCTCTCTAGCACCAATCTTTTTTTTTTTTTCCTAGTTTATTTACTTATCACTTCCCTTGCTTTGTACTTGAACACCTGATTTTTACTCATTTCACTGGGGGATAAATCTGCACTTACCTTAAATGAATCTCTATTTCTGACCACTTCTCAAATTTATCAAGGTCACTTTAGAGTAGAATCTCTTCCAAACTACTGACAACTAACCTCTCCTAGCACTCTTGCAGCTTCCCGATGCTGAGAGAGTCTTAGAGACGTTTGTTTCATTTTTATTAGGGTATGGTTTATAGTCATCCAGCCGGAGTGTGAGATACAAGAGTTTACAAGAAAAAGTATATGTGAGTGCAGGTGCATAAGTTTGCTGTAAGAAAAATTTATACTTACAGATGAAAGATTCATATATAATCCAGTCACACACAATGGAAAGGAAAAATAAGAAGAATATGTAATAATGATGGTTGCCAAAACCTACATCAAAAAGAAAAACATGTTTAATACTTTCTTCCAATGATTTTCCAGATCAAGACCTTAGTAAACCACTTCCCTGTCAAAAGCCTTCACCAAAGTAAAAGAGAAATAAGCTATTGTTTTGCTTTTAAATACCATTAAACCCAAACCAAACAGCTCTGATATGTCACGTTCAACTGTCCATGTTAACTAAACTAATATTTATTCATTACACTTCTTTTTTGGATAGAACAAATACAGCTCTAGGATGGCCTATACAGCATGGGAGGGAGGGGAGGAGGCAGGATTTGGGGCAAGTCATACCCTGTCTCTTCCTTCCTTCCGTGTAATAAGTTTATATAAGTACAACTTCCGGACATCAAGTACTGACTTAATCAGGGGAACAGAGAAAACAAATGAGGGGCAATAGATATATTGCAGGAGACTGACATAACAAAAGAGGGGCAACCTGCGGCCTGAGAAAGGCCTACAGAAGCAAAGAAGGGGTGAGGGGGCCAGGCAACCAAGCCCCACTGTTGCATGTGCTGCCCCCTTGATGCTGGAGATGGCAGCATTTTGATACTAATGACACAAAAGCTCCTTAGCCACCATCACATTCCCACCTCCTCCTGAGGTAGCAAAGCCCAGCAGAAGGAGCAACACCCACTGGAATCAGGAGACCCAGATTTACGAATGACAAGCTGTGTGACTATAGGTCCATCATTTAACTTCTCTGATTCAGTGTTCTTACTTTTAATATGGGGAAAATATCTCTTCTGTCTACTTCACAGGCCTGTGGCAACCAAACAGGATGATATGTATGAAAACACTACGTAAACGCAGCGTGATAAAAATATGTGGGATCACACGATTGTTTTCGCACTGCCATTCAGAGCTGCCTGTTATAATGCCAATCATCTCATCTCTATGGTGGGATGGGGTACACGAAGCCTGGAAGCCCAGGAATTCTCTCTTCCCCTGTTCTCTAGGAATAGTGGAGAACATCAAAATGCACCGAGGAAAGCTGCCTGAGCTGAGGCAGCCTTTTGTTCATCAAGATTATACATGCATAGCCTCCCCTGAAGACCCATGACCATAGTTCCTCTGATGTTCCTCGTAATAAAGCCCTGGCTTTTACTGTGACGGCTCGGAGGAAACCCAGGGCTTCAGATCAGAACACTCCCTGGGTGGAAGGCAATCCCCAGACCCCTGTCGTCTCTGGTTCTAGCACCTACCTGAGCCTTAGAGGCAAGTAGAGAAGGTGAATAAAAGGGACAAGACACAAAATATGGAAAAGACATGGTATCTGGAGTGGAAGACTGACACTACTAAAGTGATCTCAAGCAAATAATTTGACCTTTAATATTTTTTCAACTCTAAAATGGAGGTAATAATACCAACCTCTGATGTTCAAATAGGATACTATATATGAAGGTACTTTATACATGTTAAAATACTATACAAATGACATTAATTATTATTATTAACATCAAGAGTCAGTGTTCCAAAAAGTGTTAACCACAAAGCTGATTCTCTGACAAGCAAGAATGGACCCCTTACATGCTTTCCCCTTTTTCTGAGTGACACACATAACTAAAGAGAACTGAACTTCAAAATGGTAAATGGAAACTTGACCCTCTCACCGATGCACCGTCCAGTCCACAGGCAATGTTGATCATACCGAGCCACACAGGAGTTGCACACATGGCAATGGAGTGACCTTAATGGTTTCCTTATCTAAGTGGACAATTAAGAGAGATCTAAGCAAAAATCAGAATCTCAAAGTGGTAACACATCAAAATCTTATTCCTAAATTATAACGACATTGGCACAAATAATCCTAAATCGATCATCAATTCACTCAGAGGCTCTGGAATGCCTTATTACTATTTACTTCCACATGTCTAATTAGGCCATCGCTAAAAGGGATTTGAATTCCAGAGCTTACTGACACTGACTAAGGGGAAATGAGGCAGCACCACATAGGAGAATGAGCCCTGGACTAAGAAAAAGGGAACCGAGTTACACTTCTGGTTCTGCCAATAATTTAGGGAAAGTTACTTCCTCCCTCTAGGCTATGAATCTTCAGTTGCTAAATCAAAGGTTTCACTAAGTGGTTTCTAGGGTCATCATGAGCCTCTGACTCCAAGTTAGTTCTAACATATGCTTCATGGCAGGAAAAAGCAAAGGAAACACACAAAGAGATTTAACCACAGGCAACCTCAAGAGATTACAAACATCATTCTCCCACATGTTCAAGGCAGGAGACTGTTCTGACAGTAATGCAAAATTAAAGAAAACAAATTCTACACCTGGTCAAAAGAAAGGTGTATAAATATACCATGAAGATTTGAAAAATGCTTACATGAGCAACGTAACCAAGAATTCGCTTTCACGATGGGAGAAAAATTATAAAGAAAAGACTCACTCACAAGACATGATGTACAAAATGTTCTGAAATCCAGAGAGCCGGTCTCTGCAAGGGTGACGATATTCTGAAAGACATCGAGTTTGACCTGACGTTTGCGCTCTATTGAGGAATGGATGATGCGTGGTTACATACCAGTCTCACAGCTCTCTCTCCGAACTGAGGCAGCGAGAAAAGCAACTTAGAAGACTTGCCACCGTATCATTCTGTGCTTGAAATGTGTGACTTTTCAAGGCTGCATTTTCAACCATAGCCAGTAAATTAGAATGCACAAAAATGACACCCCCCCTTTTCTCCATGAATGGCAATGATTTCTCAGTTATAGTATGCTACAGAAAAATAAATACACACGTTATGCACTCATAAAAAGGGAACAAAAACCACCACCTATACATCAGAACTGATGGTTAGAAGCACCAAAGGCAGTCTTTCAGGAACACTGGCTTTAGGTAACAAAGAAGACAACCGTCTCCCCAACTTCTAAACATTCACGAGCAACGGAAGACACATCATGTCATCTGACAATTTCATGTCTGAGGAAGAGAAGGGGCATCTTCTCAGCCAGTAAGGAGAAGGACTCTGCTTGACCCCTGCCTAGATACCCTCCATGTACTTAATGGGGGAATTTAAACTGTATGATCATTATCTAAGTATTACCATAAAGAAGTAGGCGCTCATATCTACTGACAGAAATTATATCTGAAAAAGTCCTGGTGGGATATTACTGTAATAAAAAATAAAAATATTTTTAAAAGTTTCATATAAATAAATGACAGTGGAGAAATCTGTTTGTTGATTTTAATCATCCCACATTTACACTGCATCTATTAGGTCCCAGGCACTAGAGACGCAGGCACGACAAAAACCAACATGGTCATGACCCTCTATAGTTTCCATACCCTCCTATAAAAAAATCAGTAACATTACAGAGAAAGCTCACCATCTTCCTTTCTTCCTCAGAAGCCTTAGTGAAGCCTGGATCAGTTGCCCAAGTCTTGTAGAAAAAGTAGAGGAAGGCTACTATGCTGAGAATGAAAACGAAATAGAAAGTGGTGCCTGCTAAATGTTAAAGCAAAGTTAAGGAACATATCAGACTTCAAGTAAGAACAGCCTAATTATGATGAAAGCAGATTTCATCACTGGTGCCTAAGAGTCTCTTTTCTCTGCATTCTAGCCTCACCTTCCCTTACGTACACATATCCCTACCCTCAAACCTGGCCCCATTCTATGCTCTAATCCTGTAGGAATTTGCTCATAGTTGGCTAATAATTAATCTCTTCTCATTAGTTGAAACTCATATAAAATATTGATAGGAATAGTTATAATGTATGAAGAACCTCCTAAAAATTGAAAAACGTTCCATATCCCAATAAATTAACATCTAAACGGTGTAACTGTGGCTCTCCTGTGCACATCTAAAACAGTATTTTCTGATCATTTTAACAAAATTAGTCAAAGAAACAAACCACTGAATTCAGAGACGCCAACTAAAAATATTTCCCTATACATTAAATTAATGCTAGCAAAGATTTCCTACTGGAAAGTTTTCATAACTTAATCCTTGTAACTGTATTAGGCTGAGTTAATTCAGAAACAAAGAAATTGCTCTCCTTGCAAAGTGATTACAAATCAGATACTATTTGGAAAGGCAGATATTATGGATAAATTAAGATAAAGTGTTTCAAGGATAAACATTACCCACTTCGAAGTGTTTTTGAAATGGTACAAATTCTTTGTATAAAAAAGTAAAACTCAGGCTTCCCTGGTGGCGCAGTGGTTGAGAATCTGCCTGCCAATGCAGGGGACACGGGTTCGAGCCCTGGTCTGGGAAGATCCCACATGCCGCGGAGCAACTAGGCCCGTGAGCTAAAATTACTGAGCCTGCGCATCTGGAGCCTGTGCTCCGCAACAAGAGAGGCCGCAATAATGAGAGGCCCGCGCACCGCGATGAAGAGCGGCCCCCACTTGCCGCAACTAGAGAAAGCCCTCGCACAGAAACGAAGACCCAACACAGCCATAAATAAATTAATTAATTAATTTTAAAAAAAAAAGTAAAACTCTGCCCCAGGGAAAGACAAATGAATGTGCAATAATAAACCAATATGCCAGTAGTAAACCAGTTCTCCTTGCCCAATTAAAATCACTATATTGACATAGTAACTGTATCTGCCTTCCAAGGTGTTGCCAAGATGTTCTTCTGCTAAACTTCAGAGTGGAAAAGGTGGCCATAAAATAAAACTCTGAACGCTTGCTATTCAAAGTGTGGTCCGTGGGTCCCACAGCAATGGCTTTACCTGGAAGCCTGTTACAAGGGCAGAATTCCAGACCTCACCCCAGACTTGCAGAAGCAGACTCTGGATTTTAACAAGATCCCTAGAGGATGCACATGCACATTATAGTTTGAGAAGCACTGCTCTAGCCCACGAAAACCAACACAACCACATCTGGTTCAGGTAAGCAGGAACGAATCTTGTTGGTTTAGTTTATCTGTTTATCTGCAGATGGGCCTGGCTTTAAGAAAGAGATAAGATCCAAAAAAGTTGTGTGAAACTGAAACTTAATTCCCATAAAATCCTGATCAACACACATGACACAGTCTCAAAAACACATTCAGTTTAATCACATGATCATCTCATATGTATTGACTGGACCAAATTTTGGGCTCTTATTCTGAATTAACTTTCAAAACCAATCCCAGGAGAATCAATGGATTTTTCTCCTTCCAAGTAAACTGAATCGCACTACATTCCCTCACATAAAAGCCAAACATTCCTTGCTTCCATGTCCTTGCTTTGTGGGGTTCATTGCCCTCAAGTGCTCCCCACTTCACCCCATCTACTTCTAAAACCACATTTTTGGGATGTCCAAGTCCTAACTGCCTTCGAGACCTAACTTAAAACCCTCCTTCCCCCTTTAGGTCTTTCCTGATTCCCTATGGGAAAGGATTCTCTCCCTTCCCTGAACCTAAGAATGCTTATTCTACAGCACTTAGCCCTTAGGTCATAGTTGTTTGTAGACATCGCAGCCTCCCCAGTTAGCTTGTGACCCTTTTGCAGTTAAAAAGTTTCTCAACGTGGATCTAAAATCTGCCTTTTTATAACTTGGACTAACTGGTTTTCATTCTTTAGCTCCTTTATTTCTACACTGTAGATCTACACTATAGGTGTCCTATAGATAGACCCTACAGAAGCTGCTTCCCCATTTGTTCAATAATTATTGAGTGCTCATTCTATACAGTGCACTGGCTTCCAAATGACAGACTTCCAAACACCTGAAACGGGAAGGCAGAGCTCACACTTCCAGGATAAGCAGCAACAGCATTCCTCCTGCAACACGCTCTCCTGGGTATGTTCCTGCTTTGTTCCTGTTCTCTTTTAAAAGAACACATCTCAGGTGTGTCCTGACCAGGGCAGAAGACAGTGAGATTGCTGATGTCTTTTCCTTGGACACTCACATCGTCCTTATATACTGGCTTCCTTGAAAGCTGCATCACTACCCATGCTGGGTTTTTAGTCAAAGCTCCTGGTTCTTTTTCACTTGACTGGAATCTATGTCATTCCCACAACAATGCGCACTTGTACACGTTGATCCTCTGAAACCCAGTATTAGGGCTTCACATATTTATCCTTCTTAAACTTAACTCAGCTAGAGACAGAATCACAAATGTAACGTTCAGTGGTTTGCCATCTCTTTCCTGAATCCTCATCTTACCTCCAAACTCATCAGTTAGGTCCTCTCTCCTTCTCTTAAACCTGCCTCATAAAAGATAAACACATTATTTGCTGAACATATAAAAGGCACCAGAAGAAACTGTTCATCTGAGGTGCTAACCTAGAGCTGCTCTTAAAATTAATCCCAACATGTAGCCTTCCACACAGATTTTATTCATAAGACCAATTAATAATAATAATAAAATAATAGGTATTCTTTACAGAATGGGGACTATGGTCAGCGCTTTACAGACATCCTAGCGTAGTAATCCTTGCAGCTGCCCCATGAACTTGGTACTGTTATCCCCAATTTACAGAAAAACTGAGACTCAGTGAAATTACTTGCCCAATGGTACATAACTAGTAAGAAAAAAAAAGCCAAAACTCCAATTCATTCTGTCTGATTCCAAAGATCGTACTCTTTCCACAGTTTCCCAGACCCTCTTCCCATGATGGGCAAGGCGGCTGTGGGCGTGGAAGCCCCATGCAATCCACACTTGGCAACACGACTAGTCTACACTCTCAGGCTGGGTCTTTCCAGGGCAGCACCTCAGTGCACACCCAAGCCAGTTCAAACAGCATTTAGCATTCAGCTTGAAAAACACTGATCTGATGGCGCCACCTACTGACCGACCTGCCCTCACTAGCAGTGGCCTCACGTGGGTGCTCAGATCAAACGGCTTCATGCTGTACGTGTGAGTAAAATACCTTCCTGTCAACTCCAACATCTTAAGATTCTGGCCAGCTATGGAAATCAAAACAGTTCTTCTGATATAATGACATCTTCACAAATATTGAACAGCAGTAAACTCAACTGAATACTAAGCTGAATACGAACTGAATACCTCTGTAATTGAGGTTTTCAAACTACAGTGGAGTAACATGTTTGTTAATACTAATGCTGCAAATTTGAAATAATTCAATGTAAAAACTACCACATTTTAGGTGCAAAATTTGACATAGTGTGAGCTTCTCACATTTTAAAAATTCATCAAGAAACACAATTTTTAAACTGTGTTTACTCCACTGCATGTGAGTTGGTGAATAAAAGTATCAGCCAGCCCTTTCAGTACCATGTCAACTACCATAGGATTTACCAGCCTTGGGACTTCTACAAGTGATAAAAGTATTTTTGGATCACATTATGATATCATCCAAGCCTTTATTAAGTGGTGGTAATAAGGCTAGTGCTTAAAAAGCTGCCCTCAAATCAATAATTATGAGACAAAGGTTAGATGTAATAAAATCTTTTGAAAAAAGTCAATGCCCTCCATGGTATGCTGTGCCGTTCATTTAGATTGAAAGGAATCTGAAAAATATTAGAGATAATGCTCAGAAATAAAAAGCATCCCTAAAGTAAAAACATGCTATATAGTGAAGGGAGATGTATGCACGCTGAGAACTCATATGCCTCTCTCACTTTACGTTTATTCCTATGGAAAAATATTCTTGAACTGAGTGTATGCATCTCTCTCATAAACAGTATTCTTTCTTTTCAAGTGTGTCATTAGCAGAAAGAGAAACAACATAGAGCTAAAGGAATACGCTTAAAGGTACGTGTCTATCTACCATACCCCTTCTTCTCTTCCCCTGTAAGGAAAGCAAGACTTTAATGTCTTCCTAGGATCCTTCGAAGGGGAGAAAGGAGCCTGGAAAGAGGTGGGAACATCAAAAATTGGAGAAAATGCCTCCTTCCCAATGGCAGCTATAAGTAACTATAAACCAAGAAGTAACCCCTATCCCCACTTCTAGGTGACTAGACTTGGCCTGGGCCCTGCTCCTTGAATGATAAACCTATCCCTTAGATGAGTTTTTTTTTTAAGCTACGGGCTGCCATCCATTAGTAGGTCATGAAAGAAATAAATGGGCTATGACCAGCATTTGTTAAAAAGGAAATAGAATAGGATAAAACAACAAAATATCAGAGTTAAAAGCACATATTCCGATTATTGTTTTCTGAAACTTTTTTTCACATACGTTTTGGGTGGCAATGCAAATTTATTTTTACTGTGAACTGAAAATCACTGCCTTGGATAATAACACTGCACTGACCATTGCTGAGGGGACACATTTCCTCCAGTATTCTTCCCGTGCAGGAGACCTTGGTACCCAGAAGATTTATTCATCACCTATAACTGCTGACCAAGTTAAAAGAACCATCGGACCTTGAAGAGAATCTCAAGGCAATACAACAAATTTTTATGGATCTAAATAAAACAGTAATTCATTATATTGTTTCCTTCCTATGAGTAATCAATACTAGACACCTGCTGTTTCCATAGTGTACTCTGAGATCATTTCCAGAATTCAGTAGATTTCCAAACATCTTCAACCAGGACCACTAAATGAATATAAATTTGACTTACTTTCCCTGGATCTCTTCTAGTAGCTAAATTTCTAACAATGGCATTAGTAATTTTTAAAAGCAAAATGAGATATGCATTTAAATGTAACCTGGAAGGATATTAGGAACAAATAAGATGAACCAAGTCACAAATATCCAAAAAACGGAACCCAGCAGAAAGACTGTTGGTAAGTACATAAGGTTCTTATACCCGACCAAGAACCTAAAAGAAAAAAAGGATAAACATAAGGTATTAGTGAAAATAAGCTCGAATCATATTAATTTTAGTTCTAAATCCCCTTAAGTAGTAATAGTAATAATAATGATGCCCTCACATAACAACAACAGTTTTCACCGAGTGCTATGCACCACTTTCCATGTGGTAACAGAGTTACACGCCATCATCACCCCATTTTACATGTGAGAAAACTGAAGCACCAGGACCTCATAAAGTGAATGTTCTAGTTCCCATAATTAACTTATACAGTATTCCATTCCCAGTAACTTTATACTTTCAAATCTTTTTTACTTCTATTGCAACATATATTTGTATTTCTTTCTTTTTTGGCATATCATATTTTCAAATACTCCGAAATGCAAAAATATAAATCCTTGGAGATTCACCTTCGCATTTAACAAGCTTTCTTCTAGAGGCTAGCAGGGTATTTCTGAAACATACGGATGCACACAACCTTGAGCACTGTCATCCTACAAACAGCCTGCAAAGCAGACGCTCGATGTAAAAAGACACGTAAAGGCGAACAGTGACACTAGTCATCAGACACCAACCATCTCGCTTGGGTCAAAAGCACTTTGGAAGTCCACATATAACTTACTCAAACGCTTAATATTGTTGTCTCAAAAGAAAAAATCTGTCTTTTACAATAAATACTCAATATAGTAAATCGGTGCATGAATAGAGATTACCTGGATCTACTTTAAAATTTATACCAGAAAAAAAAAAGGTTGATGATAGATATTAAAGGGTTTTTAAAAAGCTATCAAGATCATAAACACAATTATGATAAAATAATATTTGACAACAACTAAAGATCCCAAACCTCAGGTCCCCAATATGCTGCCAGAATAGGCCAAATAGAGCCCATGTAATCTCCATGGCATGGCTTGTCTGAGATTCTGCAGCAAAATAGGTTTGACCTAATTAAGTGGTGCAGTGAACTACCTAGTTTGTAACAGCCTGCTACTACGACCTGTCTACTTCTAACAGGTATCTCATAGCAGCCTGGATCAATAAGCAACCTCCCGTGGAGCCTAATAATAGTGGAAGTTTACAGCTGCTTACCTCCGTGAAATTGGGACTCTACAGAGTGGGAGAAATAAAAGCAGTTGCCATATGAATTTGTCTGCTATTTGAATAGTGTACATATGCTAAGCCTAGCATATGAAGCCCTCAACTCGCAAACAAAAGTTTCCATATAAATTTTTTGTAATGTGAGTTTCTATTAAGACGAACAAAATCTCAAATGCCCCTATCCTAGGTGAGTAGATATTGCCAGCCTTTGCTTTCTCTCTGGAAAAAAGAAAAAAGTGATGATTGTAATTTGGCTTACAATTTATCTGAAGACCAAGTCAACCCATTTAGTGGGAAATAAATGAATATCTCTAACTTATAAGTTTTCTGAATAGCAGACAATTTTAGGCATTTTGCTATTTTTCAGAAATTTGAACTTTTACTTAACATTTAAATTCATTTCCAGACTACTGTCCTGCTCTTGAGTGATTAAGAGGTAAAATTCCTCTAATGCTTTGTTTTTTGTTATAACAAAAGCAACTCATGCTTCTTCTACAAAATGCTGGTAATCAAAAGAAGGACACAGAAACACTCATAATCCCAGCACTTCCTTTCAGATTCTCTTTATGGATCATCATCGTTACATTCTCCTTTCAGTGACTGAAAACGTTCAACAGGAGAGACAAGTGTCCTGCTTGTATGGGCCTTACATCCCAGGAAACAGTGATTAAGTGCCATGAAGAAAATACAATGGGGTGATGCAGTAGAGTCAGTCAGGCATGGCCTCGCTGAGGAGGGGACGCTGCAGCTGACGCCTGACTGACGTCTCCCGCTATGCAACAATATGGTATCAGAACCCTTCAGACAGAGACACGAGCAAGAGCCAAGGCCCCGGGTGGGAATGAGCTTGATGTGTTTTAGAAACAGAAAGAAGGATGGAGGGCAGTGAAGGGAAGAGGTGATGTCAGAGGGGAGGGAATGAATTACATAATACTTCACAGGCAAGGAGTTTGGATGTCATTCTGAGAACAAGGAAAAGCCACTTGAGGGCTTTACACAAGGAGAAAAGACAAACTGGTTTGCCTTTTTAAAATACCACCCTGATTGCCAAGTGAGGAGGAACTACAGGGGGGTAAGAGATGGAATCAGGAGACCAGTTGGGAGGCTTGGCCGTGGGTGCCAGCTGAGGAGAGGGAGAGAGCAGACCAGCTGGGGCAGAGCAGGAAGCACTTGGTAATGTGCTGAGTGGGGGACGTGAGGAGAAAGGAAGAACAGAGGAGGACAGTAATCCAAGGATGGTACCCATTATTCATGTGAGGAACTGGGTGCCATTCTACTGGGAAAGGGAGGTGAGAAGAAGAGATTGGGGTGTGACATGATTATTGAGTACTGTGTGTCAGCCACTGTTCTAACCATTGTATTTGTATTAACGATGAGGCAGGCGTTGTCACAATTATCATCCTCATTTTATAGATGAAGAAATCGAGGCACAGAGAGGTAAACCAACTGGCTCAAGGTAAGACTGTTATGTGGTAAAGCTTGACTTGAACCCAGGCAATCTTTATATATATCATGTATGAATATTTTCCTAAAAATAGAACCATACCATAGTTACTGTTTTATAACTTCCTGTGATCTAATTAGGTTGTTTCAACCAAAAAACATTAAGAGCAAAAATAACTAGTTTACTAGTTTAGATTTAGATTTAGAATCTAGATTTAGAATTTAGAATTTAGAATAGGAAAAAACAAAATTTCTGAAAAATGGGCAAAAATGCTTCAAGATGCAAAACAGTTACAAAAATCTCCCTGAGATTAACTGAGATTAACTCAGTTAATTAACTTCACTGAGATCAAAAAGTGAGCTAGGATATTTATTTTCCACCAATTGTCAATGCAGTTAAATTACTGGATTGACCAATTTGCTTTCAGTCAAATCATATGCCATCAAAGCTCTTCCTTCCCACCCTGAGGATGTTTCTACGTGATAAGTAACATTCATAGTTCAATAAAAATTTGCAACTCCAACTAATCAGCAATAGAAATAAGCACTCAAATTGGAAATGTTATAACCAGCCTTGCAAAGATTAATATACACACCTTGGAAACAAAGATGTCAGAAAAAACAATACTATTAGAAGAAATCCTTTTAAAAGCCAAGAATCTGAATTGAAGTCCAATATGTATCCAACAGCCCACATGGTAATCACAGAAAGCATCAGCAGCAGGAAGAGCTATTAAGAGATTCAGAATTTTAGAACTTATGGATTTTACCTCCTAAGTATCTAATAATAATTAGTTCAATAGAAAAACTACTTCCTAAATATACAGTAACAATTAATACAACAGTAGAACACAGAATTTTTCTTCAAAATTGCTGATTGATAAATCTGAAGTTTGAGAAATTACAAATCTTGGAAACAATCTTTTAAAAGCCTTACATTAATAAAATGTTGCTTAAACATGTTTTCTTTTGCTTTCTTCCACTCCAAGAAATGGTGATCTTTTAAGAAAAGTGTTAATGATAGCTGACATTTAAAAAAATAATTTCTTTCAAACAGTATTATATGTCAGAAAGCATAAAGCAAGACAAAAAGACCACACAAAAATCAACACACCCAAGATTCGACAAAGAGAGTATAAGAGTTCCAACCTGGGCACCGGATGGTGCCATCCCCTAATAAAGAAGGTTAGAAGGAACAAGTTTGAATTTTGTTTAGGGCATATGGAATTGTAGATGCCTATGGACGTCTAGGAGATAGCCAGGAGTCAGTCAGAAAAGCAGGCCTACCACACAGGAGAAAACCTGGTGTTCATCAGTATATAGGTGGGAAAGCCAGGAATGAAGAGCATCCTGGACTGTGTGCAGGTAGAAAGGGGCAGAATCTTGGCCATCGGAAACACTCAAGGGAAAAAAAGGTAAGTCCCAAAAGGTAAGTAAGTAAGGGTGACCAGTATGACCAGAAAGGCAGGATGAGAACCAGAAGAAAGGTTCCAGTAAAGCCAGGGGAGAGAGCTTCAAGAAGGGAGTAGTTCTCAGTGTCAAATGTCACATGGAGGCCAAAGACTTAAACATATTCTCAGGATGCTAATAATTCGGGTTTATTCTGCAAAGTTAAAAGAATGAAGCGTCTACAAACCAACAGTGTGGCTATCTGCATTGAAGCCAGGCACCACATCTGTACAATGCAATCCCTTAAGTGCAATATACATGACCTTGGAAGTAAGCAGCGCTCGTGCAACAGCAAAGGGAGAAAATATATTCTGCCCTATCTTCTTCAATCGTTACTTCCCTAAGCCACGTTCTGAGGATGGATAATTTCAAATGATATGAAATCTTTAATATGCTTCCAATTCTAATTTGCATGATAACACAAAATGAGCAAGTCTAGATTTTTTTTTTTAAAAAGGTAAACTTGGAATCTACAAGCAACATAATCTCAGAACAGAAATAACAATTAAATGTGGATCTCAAAATTTTAATCCCAGATACAATACTCACAGATGAGCCACACTATTTCCTCATTCAACAAATATTCCAGTGCGCACCATATGCTAGGCACTGTTCCAGGCACTTAGGGGCACATCGATGAATTTAAGGTCTTTCTCTCACGGGGCCTAAATTCTAGCAGAGGAAGACAGACAAATGTACTGAATTTTATAGTATATAAAAAGCTAGATGGAAACCATTGTAAGGACTTTGGCTTTTATTCTGGGAGAAAGTGGGAGACATCATAGGATTCTGAGCAGATGAATGACAGTATCTGACTTACATTTTAAGATTCACCTGGCTGCTCTGTTGAGAAGAGACTAGAGGTGAGTAGAGGCAGGGAGATGTCAGACAGCTGCAGAAATCCACATCAAAGATAACGGTGGCTGGACCAAAATGCCATGGTAAAGTGGTGAGAAGGGTCAGATTCTGGATATATACTGAGGGCAGAACTAGCCAATATGTTTTCCTGATGGACTGGATACGTGATATGACAGAGAAAAGGCAAAGATAACTGGAGAGCGGGAGTTGCCACCTACTGAGATGGGGAAAGCTGTAGATGGAACAGTTAGGGACAGTGGGGAGGAGAGATCAGGAGCTCAGTTTTGGATGTTATGTTGATGATGCCTATTGGACAGTGAACTGGACAAATCAAGGTAGCTGGATATGCAAGTATGGAAAGGTCTGAACTAGACATAACTTTGGGAGTTGTCAACATAGAGACGGCATTTAAAGCCATGGAAGTGCATGAAATCACCAAGGGAATGACTAGACAGAACAGAGGTCCAAGGACAAAACCCTGGGGCACTCTACCAATAAAGGGGGGGAGAGAGCAGAGGAGATGGCAAAGGAGACAGGAGTAACCATTACTTCTTTTTCTCTCCCTCCACATACCTAAATGCAAAATTGGTGTAGTATTCATGATGACCCTCTGCATAGAAATCCCATGCCTATTAATCTAGAATCATCCTAAAGGTATAATTACTAATTATTATTCGATAAGACGATACTATCATATATGAAAACGTTAAATAGTGAAATCAATTCAATACCCCATTTTAATAATTTTAATTATATTCTCTATCACAACTTAGATTTTGCTGGTCATTCGTGACGCTTTAGAGCCATCTAGATAAGGACCAACAATAAACTGTCAATAAAAGTGCCAAATTTCCAACGGGATGTGTGGGAAAGATATAATCAGCAGATATAATGCAGCACTAGGCCAACTCCCTGGTTTCCCCTGATGCCTTAAAAAACAAAAACAAATGAACAAAACAGTTCTTATAGCCCACAGAATAGGCCCTGAATGAAAGTACCTCGCATTTCTGCAGCCACCTCCAAAGTCTGAAATTTCTGTTGGCTCGCATTTTGGCCTCTGCTTTTAGCATATGAATAATGAGCCGATTTTTGTTTTGCTGAGCCATATCAAGAGGCGTTTCTCCCTAAAAAAAAAAAAAAAAAAGAAAAAGTTCAATTATATTTTTGATATATCAATACCATAGATGCTAAACATTTTTAAAAACTTACCAGAATCACAGATTCACTGTATTTATTCCAAGGGTAGCCAACTATTATTGTTTATAATTATCTTGTGGTAACTGAAAACATATGTATATAGCTTATCTTTATGTTAATTTATCAGTCTTCTAACTCAAGATATAATAAATTAAGGGAGATAAACACCTGGTCATACCTTAACATTTCGGATATCCAGGCTAGCACCAGCTTCCAAGAGTTTATCAATGGCATTAACATTTCCTGCTGCAACTGCCCAGTGAAGTGGAGTGTTTTGGTGTATTTTATCAACTACATTGAGAGAGGGATTAAACTTTAGGAGAAATCCAGTTGGTTCTGGCCTGTCTCAAAACAATAAAATAAAACAAAAGAGATATTAGATAGCTGAATGATTTGAAGGGTAAATGTAAACAATGAAACTGTTAGCTAACGTATCAATGAACCAGTTAGTAAGTATTCTGAAAACTGAGGAACTTCTCTGTGCAGAGTTCCATTCTAGGCACTAATACTGGAGAGTTCTCGCCCCAAGAGACATCTATTAAGTGACAGTCTGCTATATAATGTAATTTTAACATCAATACTGTGGAATAACTGCTTTTGTTTTTCAAATTTTTACTTTCATGTTGCTGTTCTATTGGTTAACATTTTTTTTAAACTTAACTTTGGCCAACATTAAATGCTATGTTATTTATCCAATTAAAAAATTAAATGTACAACATTATATTTGAGGAGATAAACCAAAAGCTAACTTCACATTCTCCCTCCAACCAATTATTGCATAAAGTGGTATAAATAATGTCCTAAAATATTTGTTTACCATAGAAAGTTATGGACTTGACAGCAGAGTTCAATGAAATATTTTTACTTCATCGTCAACACCTTCCCTTCTTTTATGACTACTCAAGAGATTCCTTTAATAAAACAATATTCTACTTTATTCTATCAAGATTTTTAAACATTATACCTGACTTTACAGTTACCAGCAAACATGACAAAATGCTTTTTGACAAAATTCTACCCCAGCCCCACCTCTCCATGAGCTAAAAGGAAATGGCATCAGAACTAACTCAGTTCCTAGGGGAGACATCTTAAGTAAAAGCAGAATCAGAAATTAAGTACAACGTTGGAAACAAAACTGATACAGGGCAAACTGTAGCATGTATTTGAATAGAAGAATAACAGAAGTTGGACAATATGGTGATCAATAATCACAAAAACTTAAATATGTAAATAACTGATATGAACATATAAACATACTATTTTCATAGATCAGTTATAATTAATATTTTCAGAGCAGTCAACAATGTCAGAGAACCTCAAAATTTATTGTTTTCTGGAAAGTATATTTCTCATCTACATTTCAAATTATGAGAGCATTTAAACCTGTAGATATTCTTGAAAAATGTAAACTAAGAAATGTGCATCATGTTAATAAGTATATGCTGCGGAATCTCTACCTGTTCTGTAAGGAAATTTTTTTTCTTATTAGTAGCTTTCAAACTTTTCCCCAAAGCTACCAGAAAACAGAAAATTTACTTCAATGGTGCTTTTCTAACTACAACTACGTTAAAAGTCCATATCACAGTCACAAGATGGAAAATCTTACTTTCTTCCTCAGAATGTTGTGTCATCTCACAAAGACTAAGATACTTAAATTGCTGGATCAAGAGTCAGAATAAGGCAATTCAATTAAACTCACTTACCCAAGTACTTTGTGAGCTGATAACATGAGAGGTGTCTGCCCATTTACATCTGTCATATTCACACTCTGTTCAAAAAGAAGAGTCAATCAGCCTAACTGTAAACACAGTCAAGATTCTGTCTCCCCTCTTAGTAGAAGTATCTCTTTAATACATTCAACACCACTAGTGTGTCTATAAGAAGGATTCAAGTATCATTTGAATAAAAGAATGTTCTGCTTCACATCCATAGGGTTAAAATCCATTGATTCCTACAAAACATTTTTAAAGGGAAAATCTGAATATATGATTTTAAATGTTGTATGTTGTGAGTGGAAGAGAACTAAGGGAAAGAGAAAAATGTTGATAAACACCATCAAATATGAGACAGTAGAGACCTTAGAAGTCACTTAGTTTAGACTTTAACCGACACATTAATTCATACTACCCCCCCCTCTTACATAAAGTCAACCAGTCTCTACTTAAACACTTCCAGTAATAGTGAACTCTTGATCTTCTGAGGCAACTTGCAATTTTGAACTTATGTTTCAAAGAGTAAAATATGAAAAGTTCTTTTTTATTTTCTAGAATATAGAAAAAAAAGGGAAATCATACCTCCAAGAGGATATGCTTCTTTTAATAAAATGGACCCAGGTTTGAGGTATATGATACCTCAACCAAGCCAAAAAAAAAAAGAGTCAATTACTGAATATTCTTATGGGCCTTGGAGGAATAAGCCCAAAGAGAAGCAGAAAAGATGACTCGTCATACAGCTTTCCAAAATGAGACCCAGGAGGTTATAATTATTCTACTTGAGTTGACTAAGTCTAAGAGGAAGTGCTTATTTAAAGAGAACACGATCATCCCAACAGCATTTGTGCAAACATGTTTCCACGCCTGTTACAGATGAGACTACTGATATATAAACTACTTGCTACCAGAAAGCATATCCCAGGCAAGTAGAGCTGACAGTGAAACTCCCACCGCCAGCAACCTATAATTTAACCAGTGCCATAAATGGATGCCTCTTAAGGCAAGTCATTTTTCATGGAATTACTTTAGGGAACAATAAGAAACATACATTCAAATTGGTCTCCACTTGGACTTAAATAATGAAAGCAAATGATGGGTTAATTTAGTGATCTGACTACCATTTCCACATTCAATCAGAAGAAAAATACGGCTTTGAAGTCATGTTTTTGAAAAACTCTGCAAATTACTGGGATCATAAGGAAAACTATTATAGGCTTACAAGCTTCAGAAACATCTATTATATGTTACTGAGCTAAATGACCTATCCTTTTTGCTCCAATGAAGCTGGAAAAGCAGTATTCAATAGCTAGACTTACTGAGGCTAGTATTTGAATATTTGGATATCTGTAACTTCTACTTTAAAAATGAGGGCAGAAAAAAAAAATGAGGACAGACTACTGGTAATCATCCTCTGAATCCCTTCAGATTTACAATAGCTGGAGCACAAGAAACGTTTCAAAACATACCTGTCCTTTTGAGATGAGATATGCTATAATGGGCATGTGTTGAAATAACACCGCCAGGTGGATGCTGCTGAATCCCTCTCCATCGATAAGGGTGGGGTCTGCACCATACTGCAGTAATAATATGACCATAGGTAAATGCCCTTGTCTGGAAAGAAAGAACAAAAATTATACTGTATTCTGTCACACAAAAAAGAGAACAATTCAGGGAGAAACCAATGTTCCTAAGACACGAAGGATTTTGGTTAGATTTAAAGAGTACTGCCTAATAATACACAGATTTTTAAAACACTGGAGATTCTCTAAATGTCTTTTACATAGATGCTCCAAACTTAGAACTATCTGGACGGTCCTTCTTCAGTGCAGGTAATAAACTTAATAACCTCCCAATCTACCTTAAATCTTATGTGTAAGATTACTACCATGTGTAAATAATTTTACATAACTAATGATAAAAATGGAAATTAAAAACCACTTAAGACTTTACTGTTGCTATTTTAAAAACAAAAAATAATCATGAAGCAGATATGCCACAGCATAACATTCACAGACTGCAGGTATACTGTGGTAATCTTTTTCTTAGGAACTACATATTTTTCTTTGAAAATGGCTCATTTCTCTGGAAAGCACTGTACCTCAGTAGCTTAACAGGGGGATGAGCTAACCCCAGATTCCTCAAAATTCTTGGCTATGGAGAAAAGATTCAGTTCCTTGCCTTAGACGAACAATTATTCACTTCACTTTCAGGTTCATATCAATCCCACCAAACACAGAGAGAATGGAGTTAAAATGAAAGATGAGGGGCTTCCCTGGTGGCGCAGTGGTTGAGAATCTGCCTGCCAATGCAGGAGACACGGGTTCGAGCCCTAGTCTGGGAAGATCCCACATGCTGCGGAGCAACTAGGCCCGTGAGCCACAGTTACTGAGCCTGCGCGTCTGGAGCCTGTGCTCCGCAACAAGAGAGGCCGCGATAGTGAGAGGCCCACGCACTGCGATGAAGAGTGGCCCCTGCTTGCCACAACTAGAGAAAGCCCTCGCACAGAAACGAAGACCCAACACAGCCAAAAATAAATAAATAAAAATTTTTTAAAAATGAAAGATTAAGAAGTTGTTAAGTATCCACACAGACACTTACTAACTTCAGCTTCAGATGCCAACACATACGAGAGAAAAGAAATGATTGAGTTTACACTCACTGAACTACCACTTTTATCCATGTGATCAAATATTAAAAATATTTATTTTGATTATAAAATATAATACACATATTTGAGGTTGAGCATCATAGTGGAGCCCCAAGTTAAACACAAAAACATCATCTCTGCAAACTCTTTAAAACTGTAATTTATTTATTTATTTATTTATTTTTGAATGAAGGGGTAAAAAGGAAAGAAAGCCTTTCAAATGGTCTGTAACTGCAATTTCCAATATGGACTACTATTCATATACAGCTACTTAAATTCAAATTAGTTAAAATTAATTAAAATTAAAAATTCCATTCCTTAGTTGCATTAGCCACATTTTGCATTTCATGTATGGCTAGTGGCTACCTTACTAGACAGCACAGAATAGAACATTTCCATCATCACAGAAAATTCTACTGGAAAGTGCTGGTCTGTAATATTCAGAAAATGAGTAAGTCACTTTTGATTTTGAACAGCAATTTCAGTATTTAAAGAAACCTTTACCTGATGGCCCAGTGAAGAGGAGTTGAATTTAAATCTCCGCCCAACTGATCTACCACAGCACCTTTCGAAATATAAAACCTGTTAAAAGCAGACATAAATGAAAATAAGATTTAAAACTTAAAATTCATACTAAGAAAGAAAACATCAATTTTTCTTAGTAATAAATGTATTAGAAAACAGAAATTATAATAATACCCCTCCCTAAAAACACTCAGATCTACAGAGGTCTGAAAGAGTCACAACAGCATCAAACAAATCCCTGGTGAAATATTCTCATCATGTTAAGTAATTACTCCTGCTGTCATGAGCATTCCATGACAACTATACACCAAACACATAATAACTACTCTTTACATATTCTAACCACCACAACACTCTTGAAATGGTTTATATTCAAAAGGTTTCTATTACAGATATTCTACTTAACTGGCAAGAAGAAAGGTGAAACTATGTCACTGTTAACAGTTTAAAATTAGAATTACTATGTGGGAATGAATTCTAAAAGTAGGTAGCAAAAAATTAATTCAAAATTCTTTCCAAGAAGTTAGACATTTTGAGCATTTCACTCTCTATTTTGGGGGCACAGATGGGATACACTGTATAAAGTGAAACTATAAGGTAAAGAGACTTATTTTCTTCAGCGGTTTACAGGAATTAGTCTCGTTATTTCAAAGTTGTGCTTCATATATCATATTATCTAAACAATACACCAGTTTATTTCCACAGAAAAGGAGTTTACTTGTGAGTATATGTTTATTCTAAACTTTAGTATATTTCTACTTTTTTAAACCTCAAGGATTTTAAGTACGTATAATACAAAACATATACACATTCACATACATACACATTTTACATGCTAAGGTATAAAACAAAGAAAAAACAAAAACAATGGGTAGGTAGTAGTGCTTTATGAAGGGGAACTATTTTATATAATCTAACACATGCCTACTTTAAAATGTATTCCATATATAATTTTGTTTTTAAAGTTAAATTATTCTCCTACCTATCCATTCCTCCTGGCGTTATTACAACATAAAATATTTCAGTGATTCTTCTAAACTAGATGAAACTATCTGTTCTATCCTGGAAAATGTGTTATGCTTTCCCTTTTCAAAAAATGTTCAATTTCATTGCCTGAACTCTATCTTTATGATGGGCCTCTGTGGCTCTCTCTCTCTCTCTATATGGCTGCACTGGGTCTTCGTTGCTGTGCGCGGGCTTTCTCTAGTTGTGGCGAGCGGGGGCTACTCTTCATTGTGGTGTGTGGGCTTCTCATTGCAGTGGCTTATCTTGTTGTGGAGCACGGGCTCTAGGCACGCGGGCTTCAGTAGTTGTGGCACGCGGGCTCAGTAGTTATGGCTCGCGGGCTCTAGAGCACATGCTCAGTAGTTGTGGTGCACGGGCTTAGTTGCTCTGCGGCATGTGGGATCTTCCCAGACCAGGGATTGAACCCGTGTCCCCTGCATTGGCAGGCAGATTCTTAACCACTGCACCACCAGGGAAGTCCCCTGTGGCTTTATTTTTATTTTTCCTTTTTGGGCCACTGAGAGTCCTGGTCCAGACGATCTCTGAGGTCCTTTTCAATACTACGATAACCAATGTGCATGGCACAAAGTTTCAAGTATTCATTTACAGTAAAGGATTAGAGATGGTTCAACATACATACTTGAACTTGAAGGAAAAAGACAAATGAAGGAAAGATCTAAAATTATAAATACGCTCTTAATTAACACACATATATCCCATCTTACTTTACAAGATCCAGCCTGTTGTTAATAGCAGCCCAATGAAGAAGTGACACATTTTCTTTGTCTGGTTGCCTGACATCATATCCTGCTTCCACCAACTCTTTACATCGTTCAAAAATCCCGTATCTGAAATAAGAAAATGCATAATTGATACCATTAAAATAATTTCAAATATCAAAATTTCTTCCTTTTACCATATCTTTATCCCATCTGTCTTTCAGCCAACATAGAAATACAATAATTAACAAAGATATTCACAAAGAGGACAGATTATAAAGCCAAACAACAAAAGTAAACCTGGCTACTGAATGATCAGATTAATCCATTTGGAGTTGAACTTGATTTTCTTAAATAAACTTTAACATTCACATTTGCCCTCTTGCAATAAATTTCATTTGATTTTCCACCAGGAATGCACCAGGAATACATGGTGTTGATTCTGGATGACAACCTTATCCCTGAATCAAACAAAGCCCAAGCAATGACCTCACAATAAGGGAGAGAGACTAAAAGCAAACTTGGAATGGGATAAATTCAACAATAAAATATGCACACAGTATAGGTATAGAAAAGGAAGGAATGATTAGCCCTTCCTGAAGGAGATGGAACCTGATACACAAGCTATGTTTTATAGGTTGAAGGGAAGACATTTCAGGCAGAAGGAATAGCATGTATGAAAACCAGAGATATAAAACTGCGTGGATGTCTGGAGAAATATAAGCAATTTAGGACCACAGAAGCATTAGCATAAGAAAGGCAATGGCAAGAGATGAGGCTAGGAGAGGTAGGCAAAGACTGCATGAACCTTCTCTGCCATGCTTTGAAATTTAGACTTTATAGTGCATGGGGAAGCCACTGAAGGTTTTAAAGAGGAAAGCACTCAGACTTTTGGCTGTAAGAAAGATCACATTAGTGGCAGTATGGAAGCTAATTCAAGGCCAAGACTGAGAGACCAGTTTAGAGGATCTTGCAATAGAGGCAGGCGAGCAGCAATGGGAGCCTAAAGAAAAAGAGGCAACAGGAATGTAAAAGGAGGGACAGACTGAAGGGATATTTAAGAGAGTTATTGAATTGACTCACTATCAGAATGAAAAGCAGAAGAGAAATATCTCTTTTTAATGCTAAAATAATTTTTAAAATCATTCATTAGCACTATTTCTTTTCAACAGAAACTATTAAGACCCACCAGACCATTTAGCACTTTCTCTGAAACTTATTTCTATTTAGAGGGACCTGAAAGTTTCGATATGTCTTCAAGGGTCAAAATCAAACAAAATGGAAGAACTGTTTCTATTTCCTACACTGTTAAATAACCTCTGCCTCACCAAAATGTGTGTGAGCCTGTCTGTCTGTCTTTATGGCATTTTTTAAAAGATGGAGGTACCCATTTGACAATGCTAAGTGAAAATATTAATAAGAGAATGAATTGTTGATAATGATACATATGTATTGGGATGGCCAAAAAGTTTGTACAATGTTACAGAAAAACTCGAATGAACTTTTTGGCCAACCCAATATTTATATTCTCCATCTTTTAAATATCAACTTTAACGTTTTACTGGAAAAGAAATACTCCCTTTACACGAGAAATATAAAGAGTACACAATAATTAGGATTTTGGTGGTTTAGAAAATACAAGAACACCTATCCTAGCTAGCTGTCTTTCACCCTTCCCAAATACTACCTAAATATATTCTCACAACCACTTAAAGTCCAAGACCTGAAGAAAATTTTGGGAAATATACATAACGTGAGTTTTTATTGATATTCCCTGGGAATATAGCCTGATTTCTCACACTTATCATTACAGAGCTTTACTGGTAGCAGAGAAACATTTAAATGTTTCCATTCTAATTAAAGCAAATATCTATTTACCTTAAGACCACTCTCATCTTCATATAAATATAATAATACAAACAATATCAAACAATATTCACCTAAAGTAGTGGTTCCCAGAGCCTCCAGCGTTCATATAAATTAGTAATTAGAATATTCAAATAATTGTCAATAACTTTTTAACTAACACAAGCAATACATTAGTCTACATTAAAGCCAAACAGGTTAACTAATCACCAAACATCTTTGCTTTTGACAGAAATTATATCAAGTTAGTACAGTTACATTAGTTTCTTTCATGCAGATTAGAAGCTCTGATGGGCAGGCTTATATTTGATTACTAAGAAAATGGATTACTAATTAACATAATCTGACAGATAAAATATTTCAAAATATATTCAATGGCAAGAGGTGGGGTAGATGTTAACAATCAATGAGATCCACAAGGGTGAAAATGTTGGAAATGGTTTAATGCAAAAACCCACAAATGGAGATCTTAAGGGGAAACTTTCAAAACATATTTCATTTTCAGTGCAAGCAAAATAACTGTCTATAGTTCCAAATGGTCAGAAAACCTACTTCTATTTTACTGACTTTTTTCCAGTGCACCCAGAACAATAGGTACATAGAAAGTACTCAATAAATAAATGTTTAAACTACACATCAATGTGTGAGTTGATATTTTTCTATCCCATCTTCATATTTAGGTTGTAGTACATTTTAAAAGACTCAGATTTGTGTTTCAAACTCAGAGTCTAGTTTTAGTGTCATTTAAAACCATTCATTCACTCAACAAACATTTATTGGGCACTACTTAATACAAGACAGAAACTGTGTAAAAGTACTGGGGTTACAAAGATGAAAAAGACAGGCTTTTGCTCAGAAGTTGCTCACAATCTAATGGGAGAAACTAATAACAAACAACTAAGGTGTACTGTATTAAATGTTCTGATGTTGGTATGACAAACATACTATTACTGGAGAATGAAGGGAGGAAGGCGTACACTGGAGTGCCATGAACCATACATGCGTTATTATAATTCAACAGAATCTAAGGATAAAACAAAGCATTGGGAAGACTTACTGAGTAGCTTTTACAATGTCACAGTTACTAGAATCCTCTATAAGAGGAAGAGCTTCTCTCGCCTTGGCAAGTTCTTTGTTTTCATGTGCACAGACTTCATGTCGACCAAATCCTGGAGGGTGGGGGCCGTGGCTGTGATTCCTGCACTGAAAAGTAAGAGTAATTTGACAAGGCTCAGTAAGAGAATTAACGTCACATTCAATTACATCATGAAGCACTTGGTACTATCAACAATATCTATTAATTAAATGATTATTTTTTCAGTCTTAGAGGTATATCTTACAGAAGATTTTCATTTTAATTCTATCCACTAGGATTAAATGCTTAATATTAGAAAATTCCAAATTACATATTTTGTCATAAAACAAAGGTGATATGCAAAGGCACCAATGGATTTTGTTACTTGTAGTAGGTGGAGGGTCATGGCTATTGACAGTAGGCCTCTGCTTCAGGAAGTCGTGGTAGACACACCCTAAGGATACCTCCCAATGAATCAAGTTCTTGAATATGTATAACTGGAGTCCCAGAAGAGGAAGAGGAAATACTTTTAAATATTTGACTAAACAATAGACAAAAATCTTCCAAATTTGGTGAAAATTATAAACACACAGCTCCTACAAGCTCAACAAACCCAAGCAGAACCAACCTCATAATATTACACCAAGGCATATAATAATCAAATCACTTGAAACCAATGATAAAAAGAGCAGCCAAAGGAAAAAGACATATTATGTTCAAAAAAACAAAGATAAGAATGAATTCAGACTTCTTATCAGTAAGTACCAGCCAGAAGACAAAAGCAAAACAGTTTTAAAAAGCTGAAAGAAAAAACTAAACCTGGAAACACCAACAAAAATATTCTCAAAAAATAGGGGTGAAATATACACTTTTTTCAAACAAACAAAAGCTAAGAAAACTGCCAACAGACCTAATGCTACAAGAAATGATACAGGACGTTCTTCAGGCTAAAGGAAAATAATACCAGATGGAAATCTGAACCAATACAAAGGAATAAAGAGTGATAGAACTACATGGGTAAGTATGTATAATTATGTGGGTAAACGTAACACACTTTTTTACATTTTTTAATTCCTTGATGATAATAGAGAAACAGAAACATACTGTTATAAGAGATGTTATAATAGTATTTGCAGATAGACAGTGATAAGTTAACGTGTATAATGTTAACCCAAGAGCAACCTCTAAATAAATAAAACAAAGTCATATAATAAGCCAATAGCAGAGATAAAATAAAACACTTAAAAGATACTCAATATTTTTTCAAATGCAGGAAAAGTAGGGAAAAAATGAACAAAAACAGAGAAGGAAAAAACATACAAGATAATATATTTATACTTAACTATACTGATAATCACATTAAATACAAATGGTCTAAAGAAAACCAAATGAAAGACAGAGTTTGTTAGATTGGATTTTTTCAAAAAACAACAAAAAAACTACATATCGTCTACAAGAAACCTACCTTAAATATAAAAACATACATAAGTTAAAAGTAAAAGGATAGAAAAATATATACCATGCATAAAGGAATACTAAGCATAGAGAATGTAGTGGTTATATTAGTATATGACAAAGTAGACATCCGCACAAGAAATATTACCAGAGATGAGGAGGGACACTGCAAAATATTAAAGAAGTCAATTTATTAAGAAGCATAACAGGGACTTCCTGGTGGTCCAGTGGTAAAAAATCCACCTTCCAATGCAGGGGACATGGGTTCAATCCCTGGTCAGGAAACTAAAATCCCACATGCCGCAGGGCAACTAAGCCCACGTGCCACAACTACTGAGCTCGCGTGTCTCAAAGAGAGAGCCCGCATGCCACAAACTACAGAGCCCACGTGCTCTGGAGCCACAACTAAAGAGAAAACCTGCAGGCCACAACTAGAGAGAAGCCCACATGCCGCAACGAAGATCCCGTGTGCCACAACTAAGACCCAATACAGCCAGAAAAATAAAGTAAATAAATAAATAAATAAATAAATAAATAAATTTTTAAGTAACTTAAGGAAAAAAAGACATAACAATCTTAAATACATATGCACCCAAAAGGAACTTTAAAATTCATGAAGCAAAAAAGAAAAATAGAAAGACTCACAATTAAAGTTGAATATTTTAATACTTCTTTCAGCAACTTATGGAATGAGTAAACAGAAAACCATACTGCATAGAGAAGAGGAGAGAAATCAGAAAAGGATAGAGAACACTTAACACTATCCTCCAACTCGATCCAGCTGACATTTTCATAAAATTCCATCCAACAAGAGAATAGATATTTGTTTCAAGTACACATGTAACACTCAGCAAGACAGATAATACATTTGGCCATAAAACAAGTCTCAACAAACTTAAATGGGTTGAATTCATACAGAGTATGTTTTCTGACCACAATTGGAATTAAATTAAAAATCAAGAGATTACTACAAGCAACTATATACCAATACAATGGACAACCTGGAAGAAATGGACAAATTCTTAGAAAAGTACAACCTTCCAAGACTGAACCAGGAAAAAACAGAAAACATGAACAGACCAATCACAAGCACTGAAATTGAAACTGTGAAAAGAAATCTTCCAACAAACAAAAGCCCAGGACCAGATGGCTTCACAGGTGAACTCTATCAAAGAGAAGAGTTAACATCTACCCTTCTCAAACTCTTCCAAAATATAGCAGAGGGAGGAACACTCCCAAACTCATTCTATGAGGCCACCATCACCCTAATACCAAAACCAGACAAAGATGTCACAAAAAAAGAAAACTACAGGCCAATATCACTGATGAACATAGATGCAAAATTCCTCATCAAAATACTAGCAAACAGAATCCAACAGCACATTAAAAGGATCATACACCATGATCAAGTGGGGTTTATCCCAGGAATGCAAGGATTCTTCAATATACACAAATCAATCAATGTGATACACCATATTAACAAACTGAAGGAGAAAAATCATATGATCATCTCATTAGATGCAGAAAAAGCTTTTGACAAAATTCAACACAAATTTATGATAAAAACTCTCCAGAAAGTAGGCATAGAGGGAACCTACCTCAACATAATAAAGGCCACATATGACAAACGCACAGCCAACATCATTCTCAATGGTGAAAAACTGAAACCATTTCCTCTAAGATCAGGAACAAGTCAAGGTTGCCCACTCTCACCACTAGTATTCAACATGGTTTTGGAAGTTTTAGCCATGGCAATCAGAGAAGAAAAAGAAATAAAAGTAACCCAAATTGGAAAAGAAGTAAAACTGTCACTGTTTGCAGATGACATGATACTATACATAGAGAATCCTAAAGATGCTACCAGAAAGCTACTAGAGCTATTCAATGAACCTGGTAAAGCAGCAGGATACAAAAGTAATGCACAGAAATCTCTTGCATTCCTATACACTAAGGACAAAAAATCTGAAAGAGAAATTAAAGAAACACTCCCATTTACCATTGCAACAAAAAGAATAAAATACCTAGGAATAAACCTACCTAAGGAGACAAAAGACCTGTATGCAGAAAACTATAAGACACTGATGAAAGAAATTAAAGACAATACAAACAGATGGAGAGATATACCATGTTCTTGGATTGGAAGAATCAACATTGTGAAAATGACTCTACTACCCAAAGCAATCTACAGATTCAATGCAATCCCTATCAAACTACCAATGGCATTTTTCACAGAACTAGAACAAAAAATTTCACAATTTGTATGGAATCACAAAAGACCCAGAATAGCCAAAGCAATCTTGAGAACGAAAAATGGAGCTGGAGGAATCAGGCTCTCTGACTTCAGACTATACTACAAAGCTACAGTAATCAAGAGAGTATGGTACTGGCACAAAAACAGAAATATAGATCAATGGAACAGGATAGAAAGCCCAGAAATAAACCCATGCACATATGGTCACCTTACTTTGATAAAGGAGGCAAGAATATACAATGGAGAAAAGACAGCCTCTTCAATAAGTGGTGCTGGGAAAACTGGACAGCTACATGTAAAAGAATGAAATTAGAACACTTCCTAACACCATACACAAGAATAAACTCAAAATGGATTAAAGACCTAAATGTAAGGCCAGACACTATAAAACTCTTAGAGGAAAACATAGGAAGAACACTCTATGACATAAGTCACAGTAAGATCCTTTTTGACCCACCTCTTAGGGAAATGGAAATAAAAACAAAAATAAAAAAATGGGACCTAATGAAACTTAAAAGCTTTTGCATAGCAAAGGAAACCATAAACAAGACGAAAAGACAACCCTTAGAATGGGAGAAAATATTTGCAAACAAAGCAACTGACAAAGGATTAATCTCCAAAATATACAAGCAGCTCATGCAGCTCAATATCAAAAAAACAAAAAACCCAATCCAAAAATGGGCAGATTTAAATAGACATTTCTCCAAAGAAGACATACAAATTGCCAACAAACACATGAAAGGATGCTCAACATCACTAATCATTAGAGAAATGCAAATCAAAACCACAATGAGGTATCACCTCACACAGGTCAGAATGGCCATCATCAAAAAATCTACAAACAATAAATGCTGAAGAGAGTGTGGAGCAAAGGGAACCCTCTTGCACTGTTGGTGGGAATGTAAATTGTCCTCCCTATGGAGAACAATATGGAGGTTCCTTAAAAAATGAAAAATAGAACTACCATATGACCCAGCAATCCCACTACTGGACATATACCCTGAGAAAACCATAATTCAAAAAGAGTCATGTACCACAATGTTCATTGCAGCTCTATTTACAATAGCCAGGACATGGATGCAACCTAAGTGTCCATCGACAGATGAATGGATAAAGAAGATGTGGCACATATACACAATGGAATATTACTCAGCCATAAAAAGAAATGAAATAGAGTTATTTGTAGTGAGGCGGATGGACCTAGAGTCTGTCATACAGAGTGAAGTAAGTCATAAAGAGAAAAATAAATACCATATACTAACATATATATATGGAATCTAAAGAAAAAAAAAAGGTTCTGATGAACCTAGGGGCAGGACAGGAATAAAGATGCAGACGTAGAGAATGGACTTGAGGACACAGGGAGGGGGAAGGGTAAGCTAGGACGAAATGAAAGAGTAGCATTGACATATATATACACTGCCAAATGTAAAACAGATAACTAGTGGGAAGCAGCTGCAACGCGCAGGGAGATCAGCTCGGTGCTTTGTGACCACCTAGAGGGGTGGGATAGGGAGGGTGGAAGGGAGGTGCAAGAGCAAAGTGATATGGGGATAAATGTATAAATATAGCTGATTCACTTTGTTATACAGCAGAAACTAACACAACGTTGTAAAGCAATTATACTTCAATAAAGATGTTTTAAAAAAATCAATAACCAAAGGATATGTGGAATATTCTCAAATATTTGGAAACAACACTTTTCTAGAGTGAATTTTTAGCTTTAAATGCTTATAATAGGAAAAAATAAGAAACTAAAATAAATGATCTAAGCTTTCATCTTAAGGATCTAGAGAAAAAAAAATTAAATCCCAAGTAGATAGAATGAAGGAAACAATAAAGACAGGGAAATCCATGAAATATAAAAAAGAAAAAAATGCAGAAAATCACTGAAACCAAAAGCTGGTTCTTTGGAAAGAATAAATCAATAAAACTGATAAAGCTCTAGTCAGACTGATCAAGAAAAAAGATGTCAATGACAAATAGCAAGTTTAAAAAAGGGGACATCATTACAAGATTCTGCAAACATTAAAAGGGTAATAAGGGACTTCTGTGAACATCTCTATGTCACTAAATTCAACAACCTAGGTGAAATGCATAAAATATCTCGAAAGACACAAGTTATCAAAATGGACTTAAAAAGAAATGAGTAGCACTCTATCTATTAAAGAAATTGAGTTCATAATTTTAAAACTTCCCATTAAACAAAACAAAACAACTCCAGGCCCACATGACTTTTAACTGGCAAAGTCTATGAAAACACTCAAGGAAGAAATGATACCAACTCCTTCAGAATACAGAGGGACTGCTTCCCAGCTCATTTTAGGAGGCAGCATTATCCTGATACTAAAACCAACAGACATAAGCAGTAAAGAAAACTATAGACTCAATATCCTTCATGAATACAGATGCAAGGATCCTAAATGAAATATTAGCAAAACTGTATTCAGTAATATATAAAAAGGATAATATACATTACAACCAAGCTTAAACATTTCAAAAGAAATCAGTGCAATTCACCATATTAACAAAATAAATATACTCATTTCAATAGAATAAGCATTTGACAGAATTCAACACCCATGCATGATAAAAACTCTTGGCACACTAGGGAAAGAAGGGAACTTCCTCAACCTAATCAGGAGCATTTTTAAAAAATCTACAGCTACCATACAGTTAATGGTAAAAGACTGAATGCTTTAACTCTAAAGACTGAAACAAAGCAAGGATGCCCACTATCGCCACTTCTAATCAACAATGTACTGAAGTCCTAGACATAATAATAGAGTAAGGGAAAGAAAAATGCATACAGATTAGAAAAGAAGCAAATCCACCTTTATTTGCAGACAGCATGATCCTATACACAGAAAATCCTCAGGAATCTTTTTTAAAATTTACAATAGCATCAAAAATATAAAACACTTAAGATTTTATACTGTATCCAGCATTTTCAGTTGCATTTAAGGTGGAGGTTCACATCAAATATCTAGCAAATCATTCCAAGAGATCAAAACTGGCTTACTATTTTATAATCCCATCTTGTTCCTTACCATAAAGTTGCTACCCGGCTTTTATCCACCTTATTCACCACAACTGTCTCTCTGAACAACTTTTCATTGTTTAAAAAAAATTCTCAAAGGATGAATACACATTAAGAATAGAAAATTGAAGATACTTGAAATGATGTGCCTACATCAATTCTCCAGGAATTCCAAAAAAGATTTAACAAATAATAGTTTTACTGAAGTAAGTCCATAACCCCTCAACAGGTTACTCTGAAGGAGCAAATCCTTTTGTTCTAAGTCACCTTACAGTTAAACTGACTTTTTGGTACATAGTTCTGTGAATTCTAACCACTACCACAATCAGGATCCAGAACAGTTCCAACACCTCAAAAAACTCCCTCAGGATATTCCTGTTTAGCCACACCCTCCCCCTACCTCAACTCCTGGCAACCACAGACATGTCCTTCATCACTAGTTTTATCTTTCCCAGAATGTCATACAATGGAATTAGACAGAATATAATCTCCTAAGACTGGCTTCTTTCACTCAACATAATGCTGTATGTTATTAATAGTTCCTTCCTTGCTATAAAGTATTCCATCATATGAATGTATCACCGTTTATCCATTCAAACTCACATGGGTTGTTTCCAGCTTTTGGCAATTATAAATGGAGCTGTATAAACACTCATTTTGTGTGAACATATGTTCTTGCTTCTCTAAGAGTGAGATTGCTTGGCCCTCTGGTAAGCAGATGTTAAGTTTATAAGAAATTGCCAAACTATTTTCCAGAGTAGCTGTACCACTTTGCATTGCCATTAGCAACGTATGAGTGCTCCAACTGCTCTGCATCCTCTCTGGCACTTGATACTGTCAGTATAATAGATGTGTAGTAGTGTCTCATCATGGTCTCAATTTGCATATCTCTAACGGCTAATGGGGCTGAGTGTCATTTCATGTACTATTTGCTATCTGTATATCTTCTTTGGTGAATTGTCTAAGTCTTTTTACCCATTTTTTAATTGGGCTATTTATTTTCTTACTGCTAAGTTTTGAGAGTTCCTTATATTACACATGCTAGACGTAAGTCCTTTGTCAGATATGTGATTTGTAAATCTGTTCTCCCAGTCTGTAGCTTATCTTCCCATTTCTTACGTCTCTTTCATAGAACAAAAATTTTTAATTTTGATGAAGTATAATGTATCAATTTTTTTTTCTTTTATGGATCATGCTTCAGGTGTCACTTCTAAGAACAACTGCCTTGGGACTACAACTCCTCTGCTCAGAGAGGAAGTTCTCCTCCCTCAGAGTTTCAGTGCCTGTGCTGCCAGGAGACCGCTTTCCTGCTCCTTGAACCTGAACTAGAGGGCTTCTCCAGAAGTGTTCTCTCTCTCTGCAGGGATGCTCACTTCCAGGGTTCAAGTCCAGGGAGAGGGCAGTGGAAGAGAGGAGGGGACCCAGATGGGAAAAAGGTAAATTAGCTCCTGGTTCAGTGGTTTTTTGAATTCTGGTCTTTTCCCCCACTCTACCTGCTAAAATTTTCTTTTGGGAATCCTTAAATAGCATTATATCTAGTGCATTCAGTGGGACAGACAGGGTGGAGTGTGCTTTACTCCATCTTACCCAGAGCTAGAACCACAAATGCTTTTCTGAATACATAAGTTCCGATTTATCTGGTAAATTCAACCTCACTGCATGACACTCTTATTTTACACACACACACACACACTCACACAGCTAAATAATAAATAAACATATAGGTAGTTAGATTAAAACATAAATAAGAACATTATTTTTCACCGTATCACAGTAATTATAATTACATCTAACTGGAAGAAGACAAGGGGTCAAGGAAAGAGCTGAATACACTATACTCAGAATTTCTCGAGCGTCAATAAACAGCAGATGTAGCTAAAATTGACAGAGAAATCAGTCTGCTTTTCATATAAAATTTAGACTTTTTAAATTATAAAATTTTAAAACTTTCATTTTAAAACTCCAGCAATACCAAAGTGAATAAAGAGTTGATAATCTGGACTCTTTCCCTTCCAATCTTGTACCAACAGAGATACTGTTATTAACAGTTTGGTGTATCCTTCCTCACTATGTGTATATACTTTAACATATATAACATTATACAGGATACACAGGTTTTTATCATTTTCTTCTTATATTTAACAAAACTTATCCCCAAACATGGGATCCAATTATATAATTATTCATCAACTTGCCTGTCTCGCCTAACAATATATCATGTACAGCGCTGCAGGTCAGTAACAAGTAATAGTTGAATATTATTCCATTGTATAGATCTAGCATAATTTATTCAACCATTTCCCTATTGTTAGACATGCAGGTTGATTTCAGCATTCACTCTCTAAACAACCCTATAATTAACATCCTGTACATTCTATAACTGATTCCCCAACATAGGACTGCTGGGTCAAAAAATATGTGTATTTTAAACATAAACAGATACTGACCTTCCCTAATTTACACTCCCAACAGGCAAGTATGTAAGTGTTCTTTTTCCCTACAAACCTCCTAACTGAATATTATCAATCTTTTTACAATCTTGCCAATCTGATGGCTAAAAAAATGGCATCTTGTTTTGCATTTGCATGCCCCTAGTTGCTAATGAATCTGAGTTTGATTGTTTGTTCTTTATTGGCTCTCATACTTTCTCTTTTGTGGGTTGCATTTTCATAGTCTACTGTTTTTGTAGTGGATTGTGTATCTGTTTCCATTTATATATTAGGAAGATTAAGCCTTTGTTTATATACAGATTTTTCATCACAAATAAATGTCACATATTATACAGATACAAATTTATTGCTTCTCATTATGCCTTAAGGCATTAAGGACATCAGCTTCATTTCTCATGCCGAAAGTTGAGGTGGATTACACATTTCAATGTAAAGAGCATTTATTTATTAAAAGCATTTATTTATTCAGCAATTAATTACTGTGTATGTATGATGTGCAAAGCATTATGCTAGGAACACAGAAGATGTGCGTACGTATCCTCCAGGAATTTAAGTCTAATTGGGCAGCTAAGTCAGAGACAAAGAGAGTAAAGTGATAATGGAAGCAATATGCAATTAAATGGCAAAAATGGGTGACAAAGACTAGAGAACAAGAGGTACTTTCTGTTCACATCATCATTTTTTGTCCAAATACAGATCAGAGTAAAACCTAAAAATGATTATATAAACTCAAAGCCTGTTTTCAAAGTCAATGGTCTCCAAAGTGAGGCAAGCGCACTCAAGGCCAAACACTCAGTGACCCATTAGGTAACGGAAGAAAATGTTAAAGTTGTTATAATGACTTTTTCTTTTTTTAAAAAAAAAAAGAGGGGAACCCACAAAAATTTATACATTTGGCTTCTTTAAGATTTATGAATTCTGGGGGATTCCCTGGTGGCGCAGTGGTTACGAATCCGCCTGCTAATGCAGGGGACACAGGTTCGAGCCCTGGTCCAGGAAGATCCCACATGCGTGCGTCACAACTACTGGGCCTGCGCTCTAGAGCCCACGAGCCACAACTACTGAGCCCGCGTGCCACAACTACTGAAGCCCACGTGCCTAGAGCCTGAGCTCCGCAACAAGAGAAGCCACCGCAATGAGAAGCCCGCGTACCACAACGAAGAGTAGCCCCTGCTGGCCGCAACTAAAGAAAAGACCGCGCAGCAACAAAGACCCAACGCAGCCAAAAATAAATAAATTCAATAAATGAATTTATTAAAAAAAAAAAAAGATTTATGAATTCTTAGCCCTGGCAGCCTCACTTAATCTGTATATCAAATAGGTCACTCCTCATGGTCTGTTTACAAGGTAACTTGGGGACAGAGTAAAAGTCTACACCCAGATGGGTTACAGTGGGACCTTCAACATTTTGCAGTATACATCAGGCTAAGTAATTTTCAAGGTATATTATCTCATTTTAACTACTTACTAATTTTAAAGTTACCCCTCCCAAAATGAGCAAGTGGCTTAAACTGATTACTACTACAAAGAAGCCACGAACTGAAATAATAACGATAGTAAAAGTACAAGCAAACAAGAAAATGGCAGAGCTGACACTTCTCATAGCAGGTGCTCTTTACTGGCCACATAAAGTAGAAACAAAGACAATCTAAGCTGATCTAACAAAAAGCCAGCCTCCCTCCAAAAAAAATTCCAAATTATCAAAAAGGCTGATTTGAAGCAGACTTATATTTACTATCTTTAATTCAAAACCTTACCATGAGTATATACTGAGCTATTCACTCATGAATACAATTTAGAAACATACTGTCAAATCCTACAATAACATGTCCCACGACAATATGAATTTAGAGACTGGCTCCTTTCCCCAGCCCCCAGGTACATCAAACAGAGGGGAGCTGAACTTTTTAAGTCCTAGCCAACCACATGACACGGAATCATCCCCATTAACACATAAGTTAGAGTGATCAATGGCCAACCATGGACGACAAACTGCAGTCAGTGGTACCTGGATGATTCGGACTGCGCAGCTGGAGGCCTGAGCTCCCAGCCAGCTTGCGGTGCACGTGCCACTCATCATTCCGTTAATCTCACAATACATGACATTTTACAAAAATGAACATTTTAAATCCTACTTGTCACACTGCGGTTTTACTCTAGGGGTGCAAGCTCAAAACTGCTTTACTGATAGGAATGCATGATCAAAAAAGCTTAGCGGCCACGGCTCTAAGCTATGTCCTTTGCTCTAGATATCACTCCCTCCCAAAATTCTGCCATAAGAGCTACAGGTGAGAAAGGAGATGACCTGCTTTGGGGGAGGTTAACTTCAGAGACAGTCGCATAAAAATGTTTGAGGAAAACAACCATACATTCCCATCACAAAGATTAAAGCAAAGTTTGTCATGATACTATATCCTTCTTAGAAATTACTCTCTGGTTATCAAGAAAATGTTTTTCTAAGTACTCTCTAGTTGTTTCATTTTTACCATGGTGAAAGGTAAACTCCTTGAGAACAAGGCCCAAGTCTCAGGTTTCAGGCGGCCGTATGATGGTGGCTAATCATCTACCCGATTTTTGGCTTCAGTTTCTACATTTGTAAAATGAAAGGAGCAGGTCAATATAGCTATAAAGTTCTTTCCAAATCCATGTTGTACGGTTCTAAGAGGAGCTGTTACAGTAGTCATTACTGACATGTGTACTGGTAAAGGCATCACCGCATAAACAAACACCCTTTGTGGCAGGGGAAGCGTAACTGATGTATGGCTGCCTACAACGTTAAGGTAACAGAATAGACCAAGCAAATTCTTAAGACACCAGCAAACTCGTAAGAGTTTTATTAGTGATTGCTTCACTAATAAAATACCACAGAAGTGACGCTCTGCCAGTTTGCAGGTTCAGGACTCAGAAACTGGCAGATTCCTCTTTCTGTCTCTTGAAATGCTCACTCTTGGAACCCAGCTACCATGCTGTCCAGAGACCCAGGCCACATGTGGGTGTCCCTGCTCAAAGTCAGCATCAACCACCAGACATGTGAGTGAGGGTACCATCAGATGACACCAGCTCCAGCTAGCAAGTCATCCCAGGTGACAAGTCTTTCCAGCAGAGGCTCCGGACATGGTGAAGCAGAAACGAACCATCCCTGCTTTGCCCTGGCCAAAGTCCTGACGCACAGTCCATGAGCATGACAATGGCTGGTTTACACCACTATGATTTGGGATGGTTTGTTACACAGCAATAGATGACTGGAACATACTTAAGATATAAGAGATATTTCTCACGTGGAGATATCTTAAATCCAATTATATTTTCTAAATAGTAAATAAGTACTGTTAAAGTTAATTAATTTAAGAGAAAACCAAGATCTAGAAAACCATATTTAAACTCTGATAAGGGTCAAAATCCTGACAGATTATCAAATAAAACAAAGAGAGAAACAGAGACCTGACAGATAGCCATTAAAATTTCTCATGGCATTAACAGAAGCATTCTGTATTAACAGAGTCAAGTATCCAAGTTCATTCACTGGACAATTATTTACAGAGTATGTTAATGGTATTAAATGCTGAGAAGAAATATAAAGGAAGGAAGGAGGTTAAGGAATGTTGCTGGTAGTGGTGATGATGGGGAGGGCCTACCGCATTGAGGTGACAATTGTGTCAAGACCTTACAAAGGTTGGGGGGGTGGGGAGTAAGCCATGTGGTTATATGAAGAAAGAGTTCTCCAGATAGAGCGAATACTAAGTGCAAAGGCCTTGGGGCCAGCATAGCTGTGGTTGATTGAGCAAGCAAGAAAGTAGTAAAAAATGAGGTCAGAGAGGAAACTGGGTGCCAGAGAGTACAGGCAAATTCTGGCAAAAACCTATCAGCTGGAATCAGGGGAACCAAATTCAACCAGAGCAGGAATGTTTTTGTCTGTTTTGTTCACTGATTTATCTCCAGCACCTATAACAGTGCTTAACACCTGGTAGAACGAATGAAGTCTTGGCTCTCTCAGCAGCTATTTGACTTTTTTTTTTTTTTAATTAATTTATTTATTTATTTATTTTTGGCTGTGTTGGGTCCCCACCTCTGTGCGAGGGCTCTCCCCAGCCGCGGCAAGAAGGGGCCACTCTTCATCGTGGTGCGCGGGCCTGTCACCACCGCGGCCTCTCCCGCTGCGGAGCACAGGCTCCAGACGCGCAGGCTCAGTAGTTGTGGCTCACGGGCCCAGCCACTCCGCGGCATGTGGGATCCTCCCAGACCAGGGCTCGAACCCGTGTCCCCTGCATCGGCAGGCAGACTCCCAACCACTGCGCCACCAGGGAAGCCCAGCTATTTGACTTTTAACAACTGACTCCAATTTTTTTTTTTTTTTTTAATGGCCACATCACGCGGCTTGCAGGATCTTAGTTCCCTGACCAGGGATTGAACCTGGGCCACAGCAGTGAAAGCACTGAGTCCTAACCACTGGACCACCAGGGAACTCCATGACTCCAATTTTTTGAACCTCAATTCTAATCTCTAAAACTGGAATAATAATCCCTCCCCACCTCACAGGGTCACAATGAGGAATAAGAATAGGGAAGTATTTTGCAAACTGTAGAGCATCTTATACAGGTAAAAATCTTTTGCTATTATTGAAAATGTTAATACCAATAACTATTAATAACAACAATCATCTCTCTACCTTGGCCCATTTAATTTCAACCCCTGAATCATTCTCTCCCTCCAACTGGCAGGGAATTCGGGCAGGGCAATCTTCCCTGCAGAACAAGGTAATGAACTTTAAGCAGTTGAAGGCTTTTGTAAATGAGTGGCAGTAATTAAGGTATGAGCATTACTGCTACCAACTTTTCCCTGAAACTCTGAGGGGAAAAAAACAAACAAACAACAAATGAGACAGAGTTTCCACGTGAAGATTCTACAGCCTTCTGTAATATCCGGTCTGCTTGCAAACCTTTTTTATTCTATCAAAATGCAAGAACACCCGACAACTTCCCCACCTGTGTTGTTCCTCACTTAAACCTACATTAGATTGCTGAAAGATTTCAGATTGCTGAAAGGGGGAGCGTGAAGAATACTCTCAAGATGTGAAAGACTTTTTTTTAGAGGCCAACTAACCCAATCATCTCAAACTGTTTGAATCCCACTAGGGACAGAAAATCTACTACCTAATTCACTCCAGCTGGAGAGAGCTTCAGTTTTCTCATCTGTAAATGGGGATTATATCACCTTCTTAAGGATGCTTCAATTTTGGAATTAAATAATGCATATAAAAGCACTTGGCATATGCTAAGAACTCACTAAACATTGGCTGAATCTGAATATTTTTCATGTATTCAACAAAAATTAAGTAAACAGCTATAATATGCCAGTCAGGACCATAAGCAAAAAGGACAAAAATCTAGTTTTCTTGGAGCTAACATATATCTCCTGTAACTTTCCCCATTGGCCCCTTCTGTTTTCTGAAACTACATCTGGCTTCTAGTACGACCTCCTCCACAGAACAGAGTCCTTTGGGATTTTGCAGATAGCTATCACGTACCTCCCTTTCCAGCCCCCCCCCCCCCCCCGCCTTTCTCCAGCCTAAACAAACAGCCTCAAATCTTTCAAAGAGTAAGCAAGGATGTGGGAACGAGACCTACAACAGGGCTGGGAGGAGCGAAGGCGGGTTCCCAGACGCCCCGGCCGAAAAAGAAATGAATAGAACCTCATAGACTCCAGGCCAATGTCAAAACGGGCTGGTCCAACTCAGGTGTGTCACTTAACACCTCTCCCAGGAACGCCACCCTCCCCTCCCAGGGCCCGCAGCGGTCCCTGCCGGGCACGGGGCGCCCCGGACCGCAGGTGGATGCTGGAGGGCCGGTATGGCACTCATCCCTGTCCTCGCCTTTTCTTTCCGGTCGCCTCGGAGAGAATTCCCTGCATCATTCTCGGTGTTTCCAGGCTTCCTCCTCCCCGGATCCGGACCCTCTGCCCCCGGAGGCCCCTCTGGGAGCTACCTAACACTCATGTCCTCCCTCTCTCCACAGCCGCGGCCGCCCTCCGAGCCCCCGGGACAGCCAGCGCCCAACCGCACTCACCTGCGAGCCCAGTCCCGGCCCCTCCATCTCTGCAGTGGCGGCGGCGACTCGGCAAAGTGGCGGCAGCTGCCCGCTGGCCAGCCTGTCTCGAGCCGCCTCCACTCCCACTTCCTGCTCGTGGCCCCGCCCCCACCGCGGCTGCCGCTCGAGCCCTGAGCCGTCAATCAGCATCGAGAGAGCCAATCCCTGCCTTCTCCTCGGCTGGGGGCGGGACTTTCGCGCCCCCAGGGAGGCTAGTGGGGAGTCGCCAGTAGGAGGCTCAGTCTCCGACCCAGCCCTGCTGGGCGCTAACAGCTACTGGCTGGGACTGTGCACTGCTCGCCCAGGTAGGTGTCCACCGGTCTGCATGCTTCATCCTGACCCTCGTACAGGTCCAGTATCGGGCTGTTATTCCAACATCAACCACCATCTACCGAGTGCAAATCCGGACTTGGCTGCTTAATAGCTAGATTACCTTGTGAAAGTCTCTTACTTTACCTCAATTTTCCTCATCTGTGAGATGGAGAAAATAAGGGTACCTACTTCACAGAATTGTCAGAAGGATTAAATGAGAAAAAGCATGTAAAGCCCCTTAGCCAATGTTTGACATAAGAAGGAATCAATAAATGTTAACTATTAAAACATTTGCCACTCTCTGTTCCTGTGATCTTGGGCAAGTCTCTTTCACCATCTGGGGTTCTGTTTCCTCACACAAAACAGAAAATATATGAGTTCCACTGCTCAGACTAGAGGAGGATTGGGCAAGAGCCCCCCACCTGCACTCCCCACGCCGTTTTTTGGGCTGCCCTGAAAAAGGTGGCATCTAAGCTCTGTTCAGCTTGAAGGACAGCTATGAAGCTAGGAGAAAGCTTGGTTCCTGCCCTTGGGGAGTCCAGTGGGCCAATGGGGCTCTCCTACCTCAGCCCCCAGAAAACACTGGAGCTTTTTCTAGCCCACCATTTAATACAGTCTTTGCAATTATTCCTTAATGTATTTGTTGCCAAACCAAACCTTTGGAAGTTAAATTGGAAAAGAATTGAAAACATTATGACTCCCTTATTCTATTAAAATAGTTCTAAATCATAAAATAAGTGTCTAGAAATTGAACAAAGTGCTGTTTTTCCTATGATAAATACTTTAATACAATATAATTGTAAATTTTTATTATTATTATTATAGTACCCCTGCCTATTGGGCACACCCAGCCCTGAGTTGCCCCAAAAGCCCTACACCTTCAAGGGTGGGACCTTATTGTATCCACCTGTGAACTTCCAGTGCCTGGCACAGCACTGGGACATTAAAAAAATGCTACAATTTTACTGAGTGGATGGGCAGATGGATAGGTGTGTCACCAACTTCTATGATGGAAGGAAGGACAAACTGAGTGACAAATAGAAGTGCAAGCAACTTCCCTCAAGAGCCAGTGGAGCAAGCAATGAATTTGGACAGACAGGATGAGACACTGGGCAAGGCTTCACAGAGGAGAGCCTTTAGGTACGGTCATTTTGCTTAACTAACAAGAGCTCTGTTTATTGATCACTTACTATGTATCGGCACCTGTGACAATGTTTTTGAATATATTATGTCTAATACGTGAGATGGGTGTCATTTTCCCCATCTCCCAGAAGGAAAAACTGTGGTTCAGACGAATTTCATAAACCCCAAGTCACTCAGCTGGTAAGTGGTTGAGAAAGGATTCAAACCCAGGCCTCTTACTGCAAAGTGCTTTGGCTGAAGCGGTTTGGTTGTTTCACTTTTAAGGACTGAATTAGAAGATGTTTTTGAACTTGAGGGAGGCTTGAAATCTGCTATTTCAATGTTTCCTCACTGATGTCCTAACATATAAGAAGATTCTGGAACAAATAAATCCTAATGCTCTACTCTTTAGCAAGGCTCCTGCTTCCCTCTGCTTGTTTGTTTTATGCTTCCAGTGAGCCACTTCAGATTGGGATGAGTATAAACATAACTTATGGCTATAGGAAAGCAAACCCAGTGAGGCCTCAAAGTGCCATCATTACCTCTCATCTTTGAAAATGCCTCTGGCTTGGCATGTAGACATAACACTGGGAGAATAGCCTGATGGGTGAGGGCACGTTCCTGGAGCAGACTGCCTGGGCCTGAATCCCAGCACAAGCACTGAGTTGTCATATGCTCTTGGGCAAGTTGCTCAATCTCTTTGTGTTTCAGTTTCCTCATCTGTAAAAATGGGACAATAGGGACTTCCCTGGTAGCACAGTGGTTAAGAACCCTCCTGCCAATGCAGGGGACACGGGTTCGATCCCTGCTCTGGGAAGATCCCACATGCCGAGGAGCAACTAAGGCTAAGGCCGTGCGCCACAACTACTGAGCCTGTGCTCTAGAGTCCGCGAGCCACCACTACTGAGCTCACGTGCCACAACTACTGAAGCCTGTGTGCCTAGAGCCCATGCTCCGCAACAAGAGAAACCACCGCAGTGAGAAGCCCACGCACCGAAAAGAAGAGTAGCCCCTGCTCGCTGCAACTAGAGAAAGCCTGCACGCAGCAACAAAGACCCAACGCAGCCAAAAATAAATAAAATAAATAAATATTTTAAAAAATGGGACAATAAATAGTACTTACTTCACAAGGCTGTTGGGAGAACTAAATGAGCTATTGTGTGTAAAGTACTTAGAAGAGTGCGTGGTACATGATAGGCAGTATACGTGGGTTAGCTGTTATCATCACCGTCATCATCCTCACCAGCAGTGGGTGTTGGACAGAGTACCAAATGGACCAGCTGGATGGTGTCATGTAAAGGGCTTAGGACAGAGATTCAGCAGACCTGGCTTCTAGTCCAAACTTTACTGTGTGTATTAGTTGGCTTAGGGCTGCCATAACAAAGTACCACAGGCTGGCTGGCTTAACAACAGAAATTTATTTTCTCAAAATTCTAGAGGCCAGAGTCCAAGATCAAGGTGTCAGCAGGGTTGTTTCTTTTAAAGCCTCTCTCCTTGGCTTGCAGACGGCCATCTTCTCTCTGTGTCTTCACATCGTCTTCCCTCTGTGCATGTTATCTGTGACCTAATCTCCTCTTCTTATAACGACACTAGTCATATGGATTAGGGCCCCAAAATGACCTCATTTTAACTTTCCTCTTTAAAGACCCTACTTCCAAATTCAGTCACATTCTGAGGTACTAGGTGTTAAGGCTTCAATATAAGAATTGGCGGTGAAGGGGCAGAATTCTGCCCTTAACACTGTGTGACCCTGGGCAAATCCCTTTCCCCCTCTGTGACAGTTTCCTCATTTGTAAAATGGGCCTGAGAGCAGCAGTGGGAACACTAACCCTAACCTTGATGGTCCCTCTCAGTTTTGATCATGTGATGTCTCCAGCTGAGACTAATCTCTACCTCTCCAATCCCCACAGCACATTTTCTTAATCTCTTTTAGATGACACTATTTCCCTCATTCTGCAAATATGTATTGAGTTCCTACTACGGACCAAGCACCATTCAGCACTGGGGATTCAACATGGAGCAAGACAAAAACCCTATCCCCCGGCTTCCTGCGGCTTCCAGTCTAGCAGCAAGAGACAGACTTTAATCAAACAGGCTCACAAACACTGACCTCTTAGAGTCAGCCTTGCAGTTCTCGGTAGATCCTCTTTCCTCTACTTGGCCACGGGCTTCTGGCACACATCCATCTTTACGTCCCTCACCATGCTTTGCACAAGGTCTGGCACGTGGTAAAGCCTAAAAAGAAATGCTGTCCAAACAAATGAACCAGTGAATGAACACAGCTCAAGTGATGGTTTACAAAAGGAAATCAAAGGCGGTTCAACTCCATAAATCACTCTAAGAAGTGCTGACTGCACAATGCTTAACAATTCTTAGCTTTGAAAAAAATTTCCTCATTAAGGTTTGCTAATCCTCACTGTCACATTATGGGCAGCAACTGACTTCATTCTGACTCAACTTTTGATTCTGGCCTCATTTCTTCCATGGCCCTGGAAAGGACAGGGGCAATTTTTTTGAAACAGGGGCTCATTGTAATCATTTCAATGTTGGCACCAAAGTGACCCTTTGGAATGTCGACAACAACAAAAAAACAACCAGAAAAGCCCACACATTTGTTAGCATAGAGATTCCCACAGATACCAGTTAGGAAACCCCAATGCTCTCTGGTACCAAACCAGCAGGGCTGGGGTGGGGATGAGTGCTTGCTAGGAACATTTCAGGCAACAAATGTTTATTGAGCTCCTAATGTGTGCCAGACACAGGCTAAAACATATGAGTACAGTGGTGAACAGTACAGTCTTGGCTCTTCTGGAGTTCAAGTTTTTTGGAGAGGGCAAATACTGATAGAGATAAATAAATAGATTTTTTGAAAAGAAGAAGTAACAAAGATAAGTTCTAACAAGGAAAACTGCCAAGGATATAACCCAGGGACCCGCTTTAGCCTGGGAGGATAGGGTAAGGTAGAGGTTCCTTTTCATAATTCATAAAACTAGCTCAAAAGGACTTTTCCAACTTCCTCTATTTATAAATGGGGAAAATGAGGCTCAGGGAGGGAAGTGACTTGTCCAAGATCACCCTGCAAGTTAGTGATGAAAGTAGGATTAGGGCAACTCTCCTGACCCGCTCATGGCTATCTCACCAGCCCTCAAGCAGCCTCAGCTTTCTAGATACAACTAATCTCACAGATTTTCAGGGCTGGGGGTTGAGGGACAGGGCAGGGATTGCTTAGAAGTCTTGCTCAATCTCTTGTCTTCTATCTATGAAAATGCTTCACAGTTAAAAAGTGAAAGTGACTCTCGCTTCATTTTATATACCCGTCATCAAGATCTGGTGATGAGATACTCTGAGAACCTCAGTTAATAAGGTCTGGGTTAGGAGGATATGGTGCACATCTTATATTTTACTTGCCAGATTAACTGGATTCATATGGGTGTGTGGGTGTATGTGTGTGTGTGTGTGATAGAGGAAGAGAAAGAAGGTGAAGCAGGAAGTATTTTTTGCTGTTTGCTATTTTGAGTCTTAGTCACCTGATTGCAGTCACACATTTAAATAGCTACTCCCATGGAAAATTTTCTGGTTGCGTCCAAATTGTGACAGCAACACTCAGAACTGGGTAATACATTTACCTTGACTCTCGTGTGGCAAGAACCCCCCTCTCTACCTTCTATATCCATCTATCATAGCTCTGTATTTATTGGTTTACATACACATCTCCCCTAGTCTCTGTGCTCCTAGAAGACATTTAAATATCACTATCTGGGGAAGACCTTCCTGGACTCCTAGACCAGGTTAGGATCCCTGGTAAGTGCCCCCATATCACCTGTAATTCTTCTAACGGCATTCATGGAACATTACTGAATTCACACTGTGAACGTCTATCTTCTCTGTGTACCATGAGCAGTTCTGTGAGTATAGAACTTGGCCCTGTCTCAGCCATAGATGCATTCCCAGTGCATAGCACAGTACCTGGTCCCTGGGAGCCACTCACTATTCAGTTGTTGAAATGAACAGACAACCCTATATTATTCATTTTTTTTAATATCCCTGGCACCTAGCATATTTCCCATCCCAGGCTAAGTGCTCAAAAAATGTTGACTTGAGTTAAAGAATCCCATCTATGGCTCTATACAGTTTGCAAAACACACTTTCTTCTTTTAGATTGAGACTCATAACATCCCTGTGGAGTAAGCAGAGCAGCGATCAACATCCCACTTTATAGACTATGGCTCTGGGAGCTTTAGCAATTGCCCCCGGGCATCAGGCTAGAGCCGGTGGAAGAGACCTTACCACTTTCAGCCTCCATGCTCTCATCTGCAAAATGGGACTAGTAATAAAACCTACTCCATAGAGTAGTTGTAGGGATTAAATGAACGAATGTATGTAATGTGCATATAGTAAGTGCTGTATACATGTTGGATGTTACTAGGTACAAAGGCAACTGAGAAAAACTGAGATCTTAGGGAAAACTCAGCCAACAATGATCATGACCCAACTCTGGAATATTCCTGACTTTATAGGAAATATGATCAAGGTTCCACCGGCTAGTATTTACTCCTTGTTTAAACAAGGACATTGGGTTGTGACATTTAATAGAATTGTCCTTCTCTTTCCTCCACCGCCCTGTCCCGCGCACTAAACTATTTATGTGAGTGAGAAAAGTTACATCTCCCTCAGCTCTGCCTTCACTAGAAGACAACACACTGGTTAAATCTGCTGTTAGCTGCTGCCTGTTGGCTCCAATTATAGCGACAGAGTGGTGTCCATGGTAACCAGCCAAGCTGGCTTGCCGTGGTGCAAGTTGTTGGAGAATATAGAAGAAGGGACCATCGGAGGCTGAACTGGTTGTCATCTCAGTTTCTGAATGAAAGAATTCCACACTGTGCTTTGGATAGTTGGTGAATCCAGACAAAATCTGGATTTCCTAAGCAGAAGGCACTGAGTTCATTCCAAGGCCACTGAGTTTCTGATGAATCTGACAAGTAGAGATATGAATTGTTGGCAAGGGCAGTAGTGAGTGAGATGCTAGGAGGACAGAATGCCAAATAAAATGATAGAGTGAAATCCTGCCACTCCCTTGAACCTTCTGTGGCTCCTATTGCCTGCTGCAAAGTCTTTTGTGGGACTGGAGTTAAACACTGAGTTACTCTCAAGAACCAAGGTAGCCACGGTCACTATTTTCTCTCTCTTGTCTCTGTGCCTCTAGACATCTGTCCTGTTCTCTCTGTAGAACGGGGCCCTCTGCTTTCTCATGGTTCCTGCTTCCCCACAACTTCCGCTTGTGTATGACATTGACTCCAGCCCTGACTCTACAAGATTTTACAGGTCCAGCACCCGCTACCTGCTTGTCACTGTCTCTGTGCCTCTTCATTCAGAATTTTGAAAAAGAGAATCCATTTGGTTGTTATTATTCAATGGCTCAGATGGCCTTCGGTCGCTTATCTACCCTGACCAGTCAGCTGTGATGGAGTAGCTTGTTTTTACCATGATCACCAAGGGATTTTAGCAAGGACTACAAGTGGGGACAATTCACAGAGAAGGGGACATACACCACCTGAAATTCCATGAATTAGAGATTCCCTTGTCCTTACAAGTAAACACATTCAGTAGGATGTATTAGTTTCCTAGGGCTGCCATAACAAAACACCAGAGTGGGTGGCTTAATTCTGGAGGCTAGTCCTAAATCAGGACTGGTCCTAATTTAGGACTTTTAGGAAGTCCTAAATCAAGGGGTAGGCAGGGCCATGCTGTCTCTGAAAGCTCTAAGAGAGGATTCTTCCTTGCCTCCTCCTAGCTTCTAGTGGTTGCTGGCAATCCTTGTTCCTTGGTTTATAGGCACATCACTCCAGTCTCTGCCTCCTTTGTGGCATTCTCCCTGTGTCTCTCTCTGTGTGTCCAAACGTTCTTCTTCCTATAAAGATAGTCATTGGATTAGGGCCCACCCTGATCCTATATGAGCTCATCTTAGCTTGATTGTATCTGCAAAGACTCCATTTCCAAATAAGGTCATGTTCACAGGTGCCAGGAGTTAGGACTTCAACATATCTTTTGGGGGGACACAATTCAACCCACAATAGAGGGTAAGGAAGATAAAGAGAATTAGTCTAATCTCAGTGCATCTGTCTGAGAGGTCCTGAGAAAACAGCAGTTTGGATTTGGGAGTAAGCAAACATGAGCTAGAGGTAATTTTGAGACCAGGGGCACTTCCTGGAGGGAGAGGCCAGTTACGTGGGATAATGAGGGACTTTGGACAACCTGGAGATAGTGAAGGGAACTGGATTCCTGGGTGGTTGGGAAACAAAAGCATCAGGAAATGGGAGAAGATAGACTTTATTTATTTTAAAATGTGGTCCAGGACCCACTAAGAAGGGTCACAGAAATCTGGAGCCAACTCCACATAACACCTAGGAGAGTATCTCTTAAATAATAGGCACTCAGGGCATTTTAGTGAGAGAGGAAGAAAGAGAGGAAAGAGAAGGCGGTGGGTTGGGTTGGGGGGGCAAAGGGGAAAGAGGAGAAAGATTGGATGTGTTGTGCAAAGTCTCCCTCCATCCCTGGGGCTGGAGGGACTGCCATTGTCCACATGCCACAGCTTTCCAGCTTGGTGCTTCCCTTACTGTATGAAGCTGCCTGCTGACTTGCCCGCCTCTGCCTCCTGTCTGTGACTCTGTGAGCCAAGGGGCTGTATCCTTTCTGTTCACCACTGCATGCCCGAAGCTGGCACAGAGCCCACAATGCATAGGCTCGCAATTAGGCTCGATGGTTATACGCAGGTGAGGGAGTAAAGATTGTCAGGACGAAGTGAGAGAGTGGTATGGACATATATACACTACCAAATGTAAAATAGCTAGCTAGTGGGAAGCAGCCACATAGCACAGAGTGGTCAGCTCGGTGCTTTGTGACCACCTAGAGGGGTGGGATAGGGAGGGTGGGAGGGAGGGAGATGCAAGAGGGAAGAGATATGGGGATATATGTATATGTATAGCTGATTCACTTTGTTATACAGCAGAAACTAACACACCATTGTAAAGCAATTATACTCCAATAAGGATGTTAAGAGAAACAAAACAAACAAATAAAAAAAGATTGTCAGAAGCCCCAACCTAAGTCCTGGGCTGACAAGGTTGGGGAGGAGCAGAGGAGAAAAGGCTATGAATTGGAGGTTGACCCAGGGCCTAATGGTTCTTAATTTCAGTTAGTCACATGATTCATGTTCACGGTCCACATGCACCCCGCCTCCCTCAGGACCGGTTCAGGAGCAGCGCAGCCACGGTTGCCTTTGCTAAGGGCAGCAGTGGTGAAGCCCATGGCACACGTTCTGACACAGCTGTCTCAGGCCATGGAGGCCGCACACAACCCAACCAGGAAGAGCTCACAGGGCCCGGATAACCCCAGGGTGGGGCGGATCAGAAAGGAGAATCAAGACCCATGACCTGAATCCAGGGCACCAGAGGCCAGGCCTCTAGCTGTGATCAGACCCACCACGGAAGGCCTGAGGCAAGAGCCCCATCTCTCCCTGGCCCAGCTTCCTCCTCCGTCAATGTTGACACTGGGTGGCCTGAAGGGGACGTGTGGGACAGTGCAAGGAGCTGGGCAAAGAGTCAGAAGGGACAGCTTTCAAGTCTTTACACAGCCAGTTACTAGCTGAATTGCCTCCCGTGAGACATCAAAGCTCTGTAGGGCTTAGTTTCCTCACCTGCAAACGGAACTTTGGCCAGAGCACACCTGAGTAGCACTTAGGAATCGGGGCCATGGAAATATCATCCATGTTGTTCCTCGTATGCCACAGACAAGAAGGAAGGGAGTCCTGAGTTCCAAGGCCAAGTTAGTTTGGTCTCAGCCCCAAACATGAACACTTACAGGTGATTCTCCTCATGGTGAAGGACAAACTGGGTTCCTGCCTCAGGAAGAAGACAGTTGCACATCATTACCTTAGCTCAGATCCTGGGGTGATGGACCCACAGGCAGGCAGAGGGAGACAAAAAGAAGCTCCAAGAAGATACCTCCGAGACGCCTCCTGTTCTGCGGTATTGTTAGCCCCTCAGCTCATGCCCCATCTGGGTCCTTTTCCTCAGGCAATTCACTTAGACTCTGAGGCAGAATATTAAAATCAGTAAAAATATTTTCCAGCAGGAATCATCTTAATTGGATAAATACGGAGTACTTTTTAAAGGATAAACATGAAACTAAAAATGCTGGAAAAGTTGAAGGCACAGTTAAATGCTTAAAGATGCATAAAAGTTTGCAAAACGTCCCTATGGTGTATCTGATTATCAAAACATGCTTTTGTGGGTTTTTTTAATATATATATATATAACCAATGTGTAATTTTGACATTTTTAAAAAATCAATTTACCATCTGGAGTTGACCGGGAATCTTGGGTCAGCCTTGTGAGAATTCTAACTTCAGGAAATGGGGTGGGCAGAAAGCAAGGAGTAATTTCATAATCATAGAATCTGTAAAAACCCGCCACCGATCTGCTCCCTCAGCCAGGATTCTCTCGCTCTCCCCACTCCCTTAAAAGCTGTTGGCACTGTCTCCTTAAATGCCCACACTCCTTTCTATCATTTTGATTATATTGAGCAGAACTCTACCTCGCTATAACTTTTACAGTTAGCCCTGTTTCTGGCTCACGGAGCCATAAAAATTCCAATGAATTCTCTCTTCCATCTCATAGCCCATTAGATATTTGAATGAATAATGGCACCCCTAAGTGTGTTGTCCTCTTGGTTAAACTTCCCCGGTTCTTTCAACCATTCCTCCATTAGCATGAAGACGAAGTGGGGGAAATGCTGCTATTTTGGGAGCCAGACAGAGGTAGCTTTATACCCTGACTCTTGCCAAGTAGCTGTGTACCCTTGGCCAAGTCACACAATTTTTCTGGGACTCTACTACCATTTCGTGAGGTTGTAAATAAGCCTCGTAGAGAGAATGTGTGTAAGACACCCGGTGCGGCTTCTGCCTCACGGTGGGTGCTTTGTATGATGGTCGGGCTAGTATTGACATGGGACCAGGGAAAAGTTGCTTGCAACCACTCCTCCTTCAGGATAATTCTACATAAAAAAGGAATGGGGTTGAGATACGTGGAAGTGGAGAGAAAACTTGGGTGGGTGTGGCCTGGCCAAGGGAACTGGGCAGAGAGGGGCTCTGAGTCAAAAAGGGGAGAAGGGACCAGTCACAGGAGGCCAAAGAAGATTCTGTGAAATGAAGATGAAAATGCCTGCTTCATAGTGGCTGGATAATGAGGAACAAATGATACAGTGTATGCAAAGTGCTTTGTAGAATAAATGCTCCTCTGTACCCCAGAGCACTTGGTGCTTCACCATATGTATGATAACAATGTCAATGTGTCTATTTCCCCCTGAAGACTCTTAGTTCATTGTGGTGGGGAATTTTTTTTCTGCCCAGCTTCCTCCTTCCATTGAGGAAGTGCCTCTCCTTCATCCCAAGTGGTGTGGGTGGGACTGTCAATTTCAGTATCCTGTGAACCATAGGGCTGAGTCCCTGAGCCATGCTTGACCAATCAGTGTGCTCCAGCTCTTTGTCCAGAGGGATTGGTCCAAGGTGTAGGTTGGAGGTGGGGGAAGGGGGAATGGCATGTGACCCAACCAAGGCCAATCAGAGCCCTTCCATGTAACTTGATCTATGGATGCTGGAAAAGACAGGTTTCTTTCTTTTGAATGATGAGCTCTAAGAATATTAGCTTGGCATTACAATTTATTCATTCAACGAGTATTTATAGAGGGCCTAAATATCAGTCCGGGTTGGAAGGGTCCAATCATGAGAACATATACCTCTCTAGGTATTTTAAACAGAAAGAATTGAATATAGGGAAGTGACTATACAGTGTTAGAAGAGCTGAGAGAAAAAAAAAAAGGTGTATCAATTAATCTAGAGCATAGATACTGCTGGAAGAAGCTGCCATCCCTAAAACTGGAAGAACAGGACAGAAGTGGTGTTACCAAGAGTCCAGACCTCGGAGAAAGAGAGCTTAGGCTGATGCTTTGAGCCATAGAGGTTTCCAAAGGTGGGTGGTGTTAAGATCATGGTGGGGGCACTGCATGCTGGTACCTGGACCATTTTGTAGATATAGGCTTTAAGGAAAATGTCCCACCTGCCAGTGCTATAAATACCAAAGGCACCTGTTGCTCTCTACACCTGCTGCAGGGATGCTAATGGAAGTCCAAAGCAGGAGAAGAGCCTCTTCTCTCCTTCTGTCTTACTGACAATCTCCCACCAGTGCCTAATTGACAGAGCCTATCTGAAAGCCTGTTGGCAAGAGAGTCTGGGGAATGTAGTTGCAGGGTCCAAGCCTCTCTAAAATACACAGCAGAACAAAGCAGAGTAGGAATGGGGCTGAGAGCAATCAGACAAAAAACCAGCCAATCTGCTATGTGCTGAGTCTTCTTCCAGGGACTGGGGTTCCAGCAGTAAGCAAGACAGAAAAAGTCCTGCTCTCCAGGAACTTACTGCTGGAGGGGAAGGGTAGACAACACAAAAGCTAGCCTAAAACAAACAAGGTAATGCAACAGGACACGAAGCATCATTCAGTCTTACTGCATGTTCCCTAGAAGCTGAGTGTGAGATGAGGATTAATATGTGAGTGATTTCTGTTGGTGGGAATGTAAATTGGTGCAGCCACTAAGGAAAACAGTATGGAGGTTCCTCAAAAAACTAAAAATAAAGTTGCCATATGATCCTGCAATCCCGCTCCTGGGCATATATTGGAGAAAACTATAATTCAAAGAGATACATGCACCTTAATGTTTATTGCAGCACTATTTACAGTAGCCAAGACATGGAAGCAACCTAAACGTCCATCGGCAGATGAATGGATAAAGAGGATGTGGTGCATATATACAATGAAGTACTACTCAGCCGTAAAAATGAATGAAATAATGCCATTTGCAGCAACATGAGAGTATCATGCAAAGTGAAGTAATCAGAAAGAGAAAGACAAATACCATATGATATCACTTATATGTGGAATCTAAAATATGACACAAGTGAACTTATTTACAAAACAGAAACAGACTCATAGACATAGAGAACAAACTTGTGGTTGCCAAGGGGGAAGGGAGGTAGGGGTGGGATGGATTGGGAGTTTGGGATTATCAGATGCAAACTATTATATATTGAATGGATAAACAACAAGGTCCTACTGTATGGCATAGGGAACTATATTCAATATCCTGTGATAAACCATAATGGAGAAGAATATGAAAAAGAATGTATATACGTATAACTGAATCATTTTGCTGTATGGTAGAAATTAACACAACATTTTAAATCAACTATATTCAATAAAATACATTTTTTAAAAAATGTGAGTGATTTATTAAGGGCGTGCCCTCAGGAGCACCTGTTAGGGAGTGAGGGAATGTGATGGTCAGTTTTATGTATCACCTTAGCTAGACTATGGAGGCCAGTTGTTTGATCAAACATTAGTCTAGATGTTGCTGTAGATGTATTTTTAGCTGTGATTAACATTTACAATCAGTTGAATTTAAGTAAAGCAGATTACTCTATATAGTGTGGGTGGGCCTCATCCAATCAGTTGAAGGCCTTAGAAGCAAAGCTTGGGGTTACCCAAAGAAAAAGGAATTCTGCCTCCAAACTAAAACATAGAAATCCCAACCTTCAGACACAAGACTACAATGCTAACTCTTACCTGAAACTCCATCCTGCCAATTTGCCCTGTGGATTTTGGACTTGCCAGCTCCAACAATCACATGAGCCAGTTCCTTAAAATCAATTTCTCTCTGTCTCTCTTTCTCTTTCTATCTGTCGATAAATATCCTATTGCTTGTGTTTTTCTGGAGAACCCTGACTAATATAGAGAGGGGGAAAGAAGCAGAGCAAGGATGTGACTTCAGCAAAGTCTGGTTTCAGCCCAATGCCATGAGGGTCTCTGGAGTATAAATTGCACACAGTTTGCCCTGCCTTGAAGCAAAGGAGTTGGGCTTTGTACAACTACATCAGTCAGTCCACAGGCAATCCTCCAGAGAAGGTTGTGAGTACCAGTTACACAAATACTTCAACTACTGGGAATTTCTGTTTTCTCTCTATTTGTAAAGGTCTTGGCATTTAAATTCCAGAGTGTAACAGAGACTTCTGGGAGGAAAAACGTACGATTTCTCCGTCATCCATTGACAAACTAGAAGCAATTTCTTTACTTAGAAAACACCCTGGGGTCTTGAGTGATGTGGGGCCTGACTTAAGGATTTAGGAGGTCTGGTGTCAGGTTCCAGCTTGGCTAACTCACTGTGTGGTCTAAAAAAAAAAAATGCTTGCCTTCTTTGAACTTTACCTCCTGGGTATACCAGAGAGCTTGTGAGGACAATAGAAAGTTATACTCAACCCAATCCCCCACTTATACCCCACACCTCTGCCCTTTGCCACAACCAGGTAAATGGTACTTCTGGAGGCTTCCCTGATCTCTGCAGGAAGCTATGCAGTTAATTCTCTGTTCTCTCTGAGGGTCCTGCATGCTCCTTTGTTATTACACAATTGCATTATCCCATAATGAACTCTTCACTTCAAGGGTGACCAACCATCCTAGTCTTCCTGGGACTGAGATATTTCCTGGGACATGGGACTTTTAGTGCTAAAACTGAGGCTAGTTGTCACCCTACTTTTCTTTGTCTCCCACTGACAGCGAGTCCTTGAAGATATGTGATCCTGCCCTACTCAACCTGGTTGTTCTTGCACAGATCTTACACAAAGTAGGTGCTTGATTGTTGGTTGGAGTTGTGGGGATGTCAGGAAATAATGCCTTTTTTTACTCCACCCTAGTTCAAAACCCATTAAGAGAGACACACACAAACATCAGACACAAAGAGACAAAATGCCGGCTTCGTTAGTAATGAAAACTGATATTAGAGAAAGGGCTTAAGGTCTGCTAGCCAATGGGCTTCTCTTTTTTTTTTAAATAAGTTTATTTATTTTTGGCTGCATTGGGTCTTCGTTGCTGCGCGCGGGCTTTCTCTAGTTGCGGCGAGCGGGGGCTACTCTTCGTTTGTGGTGCGCGTGCTTCTCATTGCAGTGGCTTCTCTTGTTGCAGAGTATGGGCTCTAGGCACGCGGGCTCAGTAGTTGCCGCTCACGGGCTCTAGAGCGCAGGCTCAGTAGTTGTGGCGCACGGGCTTAGTTGCTCCACGACATGTGGGATCTTCCCAGAGCAGGACTCGAACCCATGTCCCCTGCATTGGCAGGCGGATTCTTAACCACTGCGCCACCAGGGAAGCCCACCAAGGGGCTTCTAATACTTCACCGCCTTAATTAGAGACTTTCCCAATCACAGTTCCTGGTGGTCCTGGAGCAGTGCAAGCATCTGAGTGTCTGGGCGCAGGAAGTGGAGCAGAAGGGGTGCTCCCTGCAGACAGGCAGATCCCAAAGGGAAAAACAAGGGGCTGAGCTGTGTATGCAAAGCTTGCCTCCCAAAGTCTCTTATTAGATAAGTCATTCCTCCTCCCTTCGAGATGGGGGAGAGAAATGGGGAAGGAAGGTAGAGAGAAGCCAGAAGTGTTATTCCAACCTCCCTCCACGTGAAAGCACAAGGCCAGGGGAAAGGAGTTTCCAAATGGCTTGACTGAATGATTGAATCAACAAGAAATCAGGGAATCAGCAAGTTGCTAATGCTGCTCATTCTTCGTCTACCATTTGATCATGTACTGGGGAGTCTGGAGCTGTTGCAGGGTAGAGACTATCCACTGTAAATAACCATCATCACCAAGGCTGCCACCAAGGCCCAAAGCACAGACAGCACAATGGACCACGGCATGCTGATCATGTGCTGAGATACCCCTCAACCACTGATCTGACTACGTGACAACCTTCCCAAGCAGTTCCTCTGTGCCGGCTGACACAGATTTCACCAGCTATACCTCGCCAGGGCTTGTCAGAGCCATACTGAGAAAGGAATCTTTTTTTTTTTCAGGACTTTGCAACTACTAAAATAAATTACCCAGTCTCAAAAACAGGATACCCACCCACTTCCTGAATAAAATATTGCACTTGCTTAGGATGGAGGAGTTCGGTGGTGTTGGGTGGTAATGAAAGTGTGTGATGTGATGCATTAGCTCACATGGGGTTCCCTTAGGGTTTCTGTACATAAAGACAGCAGTGATCTGAGGTTATTCTAGGCCAGAGAAGATTTCGCTTAACTGAAGTGCTGCTGAAATCCTGCTCATTCCCGGCTGTTCTGGTCCCAAGGTAACCTGAACCTTGTTTCCCTAGGGTAACTCGGGTAGGGCCTAATAAACCAGGTTAACACACTCTAAATGGAACTTTTTCCTTACCCAGCCAAGGGTAAAGTGGCCAGTTTCCTAATCCCACCCAATAAATACCTGTTATAGATTAACTTGATTTAGCACGTGCCTAGGGGAGGCTGGAGATGAGGCCCATGCCGGCTTTAATAAGGCGAGCAGTGTGTGCCCTGGGAAGCAGTGTTGTCACTAGGAAAGGGCTAAGGCCAAGGAGTAAGGTTTCTACTGCACATTAACTCACCGTAGACCACTGAACTCTAAGCCTCAGGCTCATTTGAAATGGGGGCGGGGTGGCTGCATTAAATATCTTCAGTCCAAGCAAAGCACCCAGGACTACCAGCCACCCATCAGGCATGTCCACTCTGGGGAAAATCTTCACTGAGGCTCCTTTGACAGTGATTTTTTTCTGATGGCTCCATGTCTTCTGCATCTTCTTCTTTTTTTTTTTTTTTAAATAACTATTACTTTAGCTGATGATGTACATTTCACAGCAAACGCTTTGTTGTAATCTTTTTTTTTAATAAATTTATTTATTTATTTTTGTCTGTGTTGGGTCTTTGTTTTTGCACGAGGGCTTTCTCTAGTTGCGGCGAGCGGGGGCCACTCTTCATCGCGGTGCGCGGGCCTCTCACTATCGCGGCCTCTCTTGTTGCGGAGCACAGGCTCCAGACGCGCAGGCTCAGTAGTTGTGGCTCACGGGCCCAGTTGCTCCGCGGCATGTGGGATCTTCCCAGACCAGGGCTCGAACCCGCGTCCCCTGCATTGGCAGGCGGATTCTCAACCACTGTGCCACCAGGGAAGCCCCCTGCATCTTCTTATAGCAGGTGTTTCTCCCGAGTGTGGCATGTGTGGAATATTAAAAAAAAAAAGTGGCACAGTGACTCACAATTTAATATTTGCATTGTGATTATCTATGACAGCCATCTTTTGAATCCTCCGATATTAACATGCTAAACCTCTCCCAATTCACATTTCATAACCTCCCCCACACACATCCATTCATGAATAGGATTTCATTATTAAGAATTTCATTTCTCATAATGGATTTTTTTTTCTAATTTAGGCTCCATGGGCAATGCATTGAAATGACATGATTTATTTTTTCCAGTTTGCTGGCTCATTCTGCCAGTGTACTAATTTTATGGCAGGCCGAACTTCTGCTTCTTTACCAGCCTCTTCCCGAAAGAGGAAAAACTGTAGCCCTAACACCTTCAAAACAAACAACAACAAAAAACACCCTCAGACTGTAGAGGCAAACCTTTCCCTTAGAATGAAAGGCTCACACTTGTTCAAAATGCTATTATCCCACTCATGGGCTATTGAAGATGGACTGAAGAAAATGTCAGACAAATAACTGTTCTGGTAGAAAATGGAGCAGACTGATTAATTCTTAATTAGTATCCATGTAGAGTAAACATCCTTGTATAGTAAACATCTAAGCATGGTCTTAATAGACATTAGATTCTGCATTAAACATATCTACTCATATTGGAGGTCTCTCCTATTGGCAATGAAATTTATATGGAAATACATATTATTTGTTGCATAATACATGTGCATGTTTATTTTCCAGAGCTCAGAAAGATTGCAAAAAGAGGGAAAATTAATACTACTGAGCGTACAATGTTCATAGCAGCATTATTTACAATAGCCAAGATATGGAAGCAACCCAAGTGTCCATGAACAGATGAATAGATAAAGAAAATGTGGGGTACACACACACACACACACACACACACACACACAATGGAATATTAGTCAGCTATAAGAAAAAGAATGAAATTTTGCCATTTGCAACATCATGGATGGACTTGGAGGGTATTATGTTTAGTGAAATAAGTCAAAGACAAATACTGTATGATATCACTTATATGTGGAACTAAAAATTAAAACAAACTAGTGAATATAACAAAAAAGAAACAGACTTACAGATATAGAGAGCAAACCAGTGGTCACCAGGGAGCGGGGAGATGGAGTGGAGGAGGGGCAGGAGTAGGGTAGGGAATTAAGAGGCACAAACTCCTATGTATAAAATAAATAAGCTACAAGGATATATTGTGCAACACAGGAATATAGCCGATATGTTATAATAATTATAAATGGGGTATAACCTTTAAAAATTGTGACTCACTATGTTGTACACCTGAAACTTCTATAATATTGTACATCAACTATACCTCAATACAAAAAAAAACTTACTGAGTATATGTGCTTCCTGTGGCTGCTGTAACAATTTGCCGCAAACTTGGTGTCTTAAAACAACAGAAATCTATTCTCTCACAGTGCTGGAGGCCAGACGTCTGAAATCAGCATTAGTGGGCCAAAATCAAGGTGTTGGCAGGGCTGCACGACTTTCAAAGGCCCTAGGGAAGAATCCATTCCTTGTCACTTCCAACTCCTTGTCAGCGTTCCTTGGCTTGTGGATACATCTCCAAATCTCTCTTTGCCGTATCTTCACCTTCTCCTCTCTGAAATCCCTCTCTGGCCCCCTCTTGTGAATATACACATGATTGCATTTATGTTTTTAAAGTTATTTTAAATTTATTTTTATGATTATTATTATTTTTGGCTGCGTTGGGTCTTCGTTGCTGCGCGTGGGCTTTCTCTAGTTGCAGTGGGCAGGGGCTACTCTTTGTTGTGGTGCACGGGCTTCTCATTGCGGTGGCTTCTCTTGTTGCGGAGCACTGGCTCTAGGCATGCGGGCTTCAGTAGTTGTGGCACGCAGGGTCAGGAGTCATGGCTCGGGGGCTGTAGAGCGCAGGCTCAGTAGTTGTGGCACACGGGTTTAGTTGCTCCGCGGCATGTGGGATCTTCCCAGACCAGGGCTTGAACCCGTGTCCCCTGCATTTGCAGTCGGATTCTTAACCACTGTGCCACCAGGGAAGTCCCCACATGATTGCATTTAGGGCCCACTTGGATAATTCAGGATACTCTCCCTACCTCAAGATCCTAAGTCACATACACAAAGTCCACCCAAAACACACTTTTTTTTTCTTTTTTTTTGCTATATAAGGTAACATTCACAGATTCCAGGGATTAGGACATGGATATCTTTTGGAGGGCCATTTTCAGCCTACCACACTGAGCATTTAGTCTGTACCATTTCTTACTTGTATCTATATGCCTGCACCTCCTCCCACAAGCCCTCTATGAGGAACATGCAGTAGGAAAAAACCTTGCTGGGAATTAGGAAGCTTAAGTTCTTTAACTTACCAGCATGGGTACCTTCTTATCTGTGTCCAGGGCAGACACTGTTAATTGATCACAGCATTAGTTTTTGCTGAACCCCTAGACCTTACCTCAGAACCCTCAATACGGTGGTCCAGGAAGTCAATGTGAATAGAAGCCTACTTGTCACCCTTATGTTAAACACTCAATTTCCTCTTGTGTAAAACAGGAATACTTCCTGCACATCTTCCTCCTAAGGACAGTGTAAGGATCAAATGACATAATGGATGGGAAAGCACTTTATGAACACTTAAAGCAGGTGACTAAAGAAGATATGTCCTCAACAGGAACTCATGGGAAGACTGTCGAGGAGACCCCTGTCTAAAACTGTAGAGGGCTCTCAGTGCGAGGGGATTGTGAAGGTCAGGTTCAGGGAGTGAGCGTAGGTCTGAAACCTAGAAGATCATTCTTCTCTTTATTTCATCCAATAACATAACAAGCAAACACAGCCTACACATTCAGTAAGGATAGCTTAAAGATAACATCACTAAGCATGTAAATTTTGCTCTACTGCTTGCTTGGCTCACAATAGCCATCTGGTATGTGTCAGCCTGAGATCAGGACTATACACTTACCAGGTATCCAGGAACCACCAACTCTGTTCAAATTATATCAACCCTTGCATTCCTCTAGTCAGCCTTCCCTGGTATAACAGGAAGTGCTCTTTCTCAACTGCATATGCATTTTTGTCACATTGCATATGCATTTCAAGGTTCCTGTCGACAGGAACAGGGACAACTCATCCCTGCCTCCACAGATGTTTCATGGGCTCTTGCCAAAAAGCCTTAAGTGAATACTTTAAATCCCTCTTCAAGACTTCAAAGTGTCTCCTCTTTCTTTTCCCACTTTAGGAATCAGAAGACTATCCCTCAATATTTCAGTGACCCCTTTGGGTGACAGCTCCATCTGGGGTGCCTTTACTGGGATCTGGTTCTAGGCTTGGCTCTGCTGCAGACCAGGTGTGTGATCTTGACATGCTCTGAGACTTAGCTTGCTCCTCTATAAAACGAGAAGAGGGTTGAACACCTGTCCTCCCTGCCTCTCCTGGTTGTTGGCGATGACTAACAACATGGGGTTCGTTGCATACAGACTGGTTCAAATCCCAGCTCATTCACATTCTTGCTGTGTGGCCTTGGGAAAGCTGCTAAACTTTGCTGAGATGGTTTTTTTCACCTGTAAAATGGAAATGCCTACCTTCTAGGACTGTCAGTAGGGATAATACATGTATAATTCTTAGCACAGTACCTGGTATCTAATATGTGCTCAGTACCTGTGAGCGAGAGTTGTTATTTTAAAGGAACTGCTTTAGTTAAAAGAAATGGTATTGTCAAACGAGGTGCAGCCAGGCAGGACAGAGGTGGCTGGGACCAGACAGAGAGTCTAGGAGCAGGCAGGTTCAGGAAGGGGGATCTTGCGGTCTGAAGTTCAAGATCAGGCAGGTTGTGTTGAAATAAACCTAATGTTAATCATTGACACACACAATGGAATTGTCCTAGATATTCGCAACCCTCTTCTTCTTCCCCTCACCCCCCACTCCAGTCTCCAGCTGTTTCTGGACCCAGCTTGATAGGAATCAAGAATATGGGCAATGTGGTTATCGAGTTCAAGGTGAAGACCCTAACTGTGGTAGCAAACAAGGACTTGTTCTTAGAAGCTAAACAGGACCCAGGTTGTAAGCACAGAAGTCCAAGGTCAGCTCCTTCTCTGCACTAAGGCAGCAATTCCCTGGTGAGAGTCAGGGTGTAACATGTCCAGCCGTATGTAAGGCAAGGCAGGCCGAGATAAATGCTCTAACAGAGGATAATGCTATTTTATAGATGAAGAAACTGAGGCTCAGAGAGGTTAAATGACTTGCCTAAAGGTCACACAACCTGTAAATGACAGAGCTACCCATCAGAGCCAGGTCTTTGAGGATCTCATTCTTGGTGCTCTCTGCTACTTAATGCTGTTCTGAGATTCCACGAAAAGAAGAGGTAGTCCCACACCACTTCCTCCCCTCCCCGAGCATTTTCTGTTTCTAATGGATTCACCACTTTGGTACCACTGTTCAGCCCACTTGGCATCTCTATGGGGGAGCTTCATCTCATACCCTTCAAACATTTTCCTCCTGAGAGTTTTTTTTATTGCTCACTGGGAGGCTGGGTGAGGAGGGGAGCGGCTATGAGACCAATAGGAAAATCTGGGGGTTACGTTACTGGAGGTATATAAGTTGGTACACATTTTCTGGAGAGTTGGTAGCAATGCGTATCAAAATCTTAATAATATGGATATGCTTTGATGCAGCAATTTCTTTTTTGTTTTAAGATTTTGTTTTGATGTGGACCATTTTTAAAGTCTTTATTGAATTTGTTACAGTATTGCTTCTGTTTTATGTTTTGGTTTTTTGGTGGTGAGGCATGTGGGATCTCAGCTCCCCAACCAGGGATCGAACCCACACCCCCTGCACTGCAAGGCAAAGTCTTAACCACTGGACCACCATGGAAGTCCCTGATGCAGCAATTTCACTACTAGAAATTTATCCTGAGGAAATAATCAAACAAGTATATAAAAATACAAACAAGTGCAGGGCTTCCCTGGTGGGGCAGTGGTTAAGAATCCGCCTGCCAATGCAGGGGACACGGGTTTGAGCCCTGGTCCGGGAAGATCCCATATGCCACGGAGCAACTAAGCCTATGTGCCACAACTACTGAGCCTGCGCTCTAGAGCCTGTGAACTACAACTACTGAGCCCGCGAGCCACAACTGCTGAAACCCACGCACCTAGAGCCCATGCTCCGCAACAAGAGAAGCCACCGCAATGAGAAGCCCTCGCACCACAACAAAGAGTAGCCCCTGCTCGCCGCAACTAGAGAAAGCCCACGCAGCCAAAAATAAATAAATTAATTAATTAATTTAAAAAAATACAAACAAGAGCAAAGAAAAAGAAAACAAAGCCTACAAGGTCTTAGTGAGGGATTAGGTAAAGATGGCATATCCATACAATGGAATACTATGCAATCACTCAAAGTGATGATGTCAGACTATATTTATTGTCATGTAAACATGTTAAACCAAGAAATGGGCCATATGGATTTCAAATTTTGTAAATAGATTAATGTCTGTTGCGTGTGTGTGTTTGCTTACAGTGTCAGCTCTCCTAATTGACATCCAACCACCTAGCGGACTCATCATTTGAGTCAACCCTCCCTTTCCACCTGGAAAACCTCCAGGGCCGCTGCTCAGGCCCACTGAAGGTTCTGGATGGAAGGCTGTGTACCTTTGTGCCCAGCCACCTGTGCTCCCACCAGACAGCTCATGTGTTTAGCAGGAGTCAGTTTTACAGTTCTCTAGCCTCTTTACTCCAATTTACTTATTATTATATTCATAGTTAAATATTATATAAGAAAAAATGAGTAAAAACAGAGAAATGTATTTTAAAAAACTAAGTTGAATTCTTTGAAGAATTCAATTGCTCTTGTAGTGAGGGAGGTATAATGGGTTGGGGGAGGGGGATAATCGTAAAGGTTCAAGATTCTGCTCTCAGAATGCTTCATAAATGTTTTTAAGTTTTCTTCCTTCTTCAAAGAAGCCAATACAAGAATTTGGAGACAAAATATTATGGTGCCTATATAAGAAAGACAAATGTGAATTTCCTTCAGCAGAGTAACAAGTGACATAAAAGGCTATATTAAAACATTGATATATTTTAAGTGAAATAAAAGATTTAAAGTATATATATATATACACACAGTTTATTATTATCATTTCTTATTTAAACTATGTTTTTTTCTTAACCCACTAAGCACAGTCCCACTACTATCAGATAAAAAGCCTTCTGCTACATACGTCTAGAAAAAGGAAGGATATAGTGATATTTCTGGAAAGACATAGTGAGATTATGGTTGATTTTTACTTCTTCTTTGTACCTTTCTACACTTTAAAAAATAAGAATGTCTATTACTTTTATAATCAGGAAATATCACAAAGCCATCACCATCTTGGGAAAGAGAAACAGAAAGAGAAACTTCAGGATGAAGGCAACGACATGCTGATGCTTGCACGTGCCCCAGGCAGACCCTGTCTGTCTCCTCTGATGACTGGAACTGTTTGGATTATTTTGTTACAAATCCTAATAGTGATAATGAGTTTGGCTCCTTGGGTTCACCCCATCCTGAGGGTCAGGTTGACGTCAGCACTCAGACATCTCAACACACTTAATTATCAGGGGAAGGGGGCTCGGGACTCAGGCAAGCAGGTCTCAGGAGGAGAGACGGACCTTCCTGGGTGATGCAAGCCAAGGAGCCCATGAGGAAGCCAGATCAGAGTCAGAAGGCAAACGAGAGGGAGCCGTTCTGAACACCTCAGGTTACTCTCATTCACAGAGGTTACAGCAAGTAGTTAAAGGTCACACACCAGCAGATGCAGCCTTGCACAAAGATGGGCTGAACTTCCTATATAAATAAAACCACAATCTTTATTTTTTAAATAAATATATTCTTCCCATCAAAACTGTAAAATATTCATTCTTGACTTATAGAAATACTTGTTGAAAACAAACTTCCGACTATAATAACTAATTCTAAAATCATAATAAAGTTGTTCAAAGTCTGGCATTAAAAAAAAAAAAACAATGGAAACAAAAATCTGTTCTTATTCCAACACCTTCCCACAATACACTCTGTTTCAGTGCTAGGGAGGCTGGGACCATTGGTCAGAGAAAAGGCAAACCTGACAGGGTTGAAGTCATGCCCTTGGCAACAGGACTATTAATTGTGCAAGGACGTTCTGGGGAGATGGAGTTTAGCAGCAGCTCAAAGAGGAAAGACTTAGGGCTCTTCTTAGAATGATAGTCCAGGCAGGGGGTCATGTATGAAAGCAAATGGGAGGCACTGCACACGGTCTAGCTGTGACTGGCACAGGGACACTGAACTTAAGGAACAGAGTCGGGCTGGAGCACAGACAAGTGCAATGGAGCAGAGATGAGGAGGATTCCACTTTCCCTTCCAGTTTGCCATCAGGAGCAATGGCAGGCAGCTCTCAGTTTGGGATTAGAGCTCCAAATGCAATCCCATTCCAGGCACTATTTGGCGAATTAACTTCACTCTAATGCTGAGTGATGGGCTTTGGAGTCAGCCAGACCTGGATGCACATGCTGGCTCTACCACATATGAGTTCTTAAACACAGATATTGTTTAAACCAATTCAAAATAGGGCATGTTGGAGGGCATTCGTGCTAAAATTCAATCAATATTTCCCTCATTTTACATAACTGATATGTCCCAGCAAGGTGACATGCAAAGCAAGTACTGGGTTAAATGCATGAAAGGCACATTTCTCTCTCTACCTCTCTCTCTCTCTCTCTCTCTCCATCCCCCCACCATATGCACACACACAAATCAGTGTAATGAACAAGACTCAAACAGAAGAAGCATCACTTTTTACATTTTTCTAAATCAACGCAAATCCTGCTAGGCCCCCACCTGCGTGGTTGGCAGAGCCAGGAGATATAATCTTGGCCGTTTTGAGGACTGCTCCCCATCACGGTGATTGTACATGAATTGATTAATTGCTCAGTAACTCAATGTCTTTATTTATTTATTTAACATCTTTATTGGAGTATCATTGCTTTACAATTGTGTGTTAGTTTCTGCTTTATAACAAAGTGAATCAGCTATACATACACATATATCCCCATATCTCCTCCCGCCCACTCTCCCTATCCCACCCTTCTAGGTGGTCACAAGCACCGAGCTGATCTCCCTGGGCTATGTGGCTGCTTCCCACTAGCTATCTATTTTACATTAGGTACTGTATATATCTCCATGCCACTCTCTCACTTCGTCACAGCTTACCCTTCCCCCTCCCCGTGTCCTCAAGTCCATTCTCTATGTCTGCGTCTTTATTCCTGTCCTGCCCCTAGGTTCTTAAGAACCATCTTTTTTTTTTTTTTAGATTCCATATATATGTGTTAGCATACGGTATTTGTTTTTCTCTTTCTGACTTACTTCACTCTGTATGACAGACTCTAGGTCCATCCACCTCATTACAAATAACGCAGTTTCATTTCTTTTTATGGCTGAGTAATATTCCATTGTATATATGTGCCACATCTTATTTATCCATTCATCTGTTGATGGACACTTAGGTTGCTTCCATGTCCTGGCTATCGTAAATAGAGTTGCAGAGAACATTGTGGTACATGACTCTTTTTGAATTTTGGTTTTCTCAGGGTATATGTCCAGTAGTGGGATTGCTGGGTCATATGGTAGTTCTATTTTTAGCTTTTTAATGAACCTCCATACTGTTCTCCATAGTGGCTGTATCAATTTACATTCCCACCAACAGTGCAAGAGGGTTCCCTTTTCTCCACACCCTCTCCAACATTTATTGTTTGTAGATTTTTTGATGATGGCCATTCTGACTGGTGTGAGGTGATACCTCATTGTGGTTTTGATTTGCATTTCTCTAATGATTAGTGATGTTGAGCATCCTTTCATGTGTTTGTTGGCAATCTGTATATCTTCTTCGGGGAAATGTCTATTTAGGTCTTCTGCCCATTTTTGGATTGGGTTGTTTGTTTTTTTGATATTGAGCTGCATGAGCTGCTTGTAAATTTTGGAGATTAATCCTTTGTCAGTTGCTTTGTTTGCAAACATTTTCTCCCATTCTGAGGGTTGTCTTTTTGTCTTGTTTATGGTTTCCTTTGCTGTGCAAAAGCCTTTAAGCTTCATTAGGTGCCATTTTTTAATTTTTGTTTTTATTTCCATTTCTCTAGGAGGTGGGTCAAAAAGGGTCTTGCTGTGATTTATGTCATAGAGTATTCTCCCTATGTTTTCCTCTAAGAGTTTTATAGTGTCTGGCCTTACATCTAGGTCTTTAATCCATTTTGAGTTTATTTTTGTGAATGGTGTTAGGGAGTGTTCTAATTTAATTCTTTTACATGTAGCTCTCCAGTTTTCCCAGCACCACTTACTGAAGAGGCTGTCTTTTCTCCATTGTATATTCTTGCCTCCTTTATCAAAAATAAGGTGACCATATGTGCGTGGGTTTATCTCTGGGCTTTGTATCCTGTTCCATTGATCTATATTTTTGTTTTTGTGCCAGTACCATACTGTTTTGATTACTGTAGCTTTGTAGTATAGTCTGAAGTCCAGGAGCCTGATTCCTCCAGCTCCATTTTTCTTTCTCATGATTGCTTTGGCTATTCAGGGTCTTTTGTGTTTCCATACACATTGTGAAATTTGTTGTTCTAGTTTTGTGAAAAATGCCATTGGTAGTTTGATAGGGATTGCATTGAATCTGTAGATTGCTTTGGGTAGTATAGTCATTTTCACAATGTTGATTCTTCCAATCCAAGAACATGGTATATCTCTCCATCTGTTTGTATTGTCTTTAATTTCTTTCATCAGTGTCTTATAGTTTTCTGCATACAGGTCTTTTGTCTCCTTAGGTAGGTTTATTCCTAGGTATTTTATTCTTTTTGTTGCAATGGTAAATGGGCGTGTTTCCTTAATTTCTCTTTCAGATTTTTCATCATTAGTGTATTGGAATGCAAGAGAGTTCTGTGCATTAATTTTGTATCCTGCTACTTTACCAAATTCCCTGAATAGCTCTAGTAGTTTTCTAGTAGCATCTTTAGGATTCTCTATGTATAGTATCATGTCATCTGCAAACAGTGATAGCTTTATTTCTTCATTTCCTATTTAGACTCTTTTATTTCTTTTTCTTCTCTGATTGCTGTGGCTAAAACTTCCAAAACTATGTTGAATAACACTGGTGAGAGTGGACAATCTTGTCTTGTTCCTGATCTTAGAGGAAATGCTTTCAGTTTTTCACCATTGAGAACGATGCTGGCTGTGGGTTTGTCATATATGGCCTTTATTATGTTGAGGTAGGTTCCCTCTATGCCTACTTTCTGGAGAGTTTTTATCATAAATTCGTGTTGAATTTTGTCAAAAGCTTTTACTGCATCTATTGAGATGATCATATGGTTTTTATTCTTCCATTTGTTTATATGGTGTATCACATTGATTGATTTGCATATATTGAAGAATCCTTGCATTCCTGGGATAAACCCCACTTGATCATGGTGTATGATCCTTTTAATGTGCTGTTGGATTCTGTTTGCTAGTATTTTGTTGAGGGTTTTTGCATCCATGTTCATCAGTGATATTGGTCTGTAGTTTTCTTTCTTTGTGACATCTTTGTCTCGTGTTGGCATCAGGGTGATTGTGGCCTTGTAGAATGAGTTTGGGAGTGTTCCTCCCTCTGCTATATTTTGGAAGAGTTTGAGAAGGATAGGTGTTAACTCTTCTCTAAATGTTTGAGAGAATTCACCTGTGAAGCCATCTGGTCCTGGGCTTTTGTTTGTTGGAAGATTTTTAAACACTGTGTCAATTTCAGTGCTTGTGATTGGTCTGTTTATATTTTCTATTTCTTCCTGTTTCTGTCTCAGAAGGTTGTGTTTTCTAAGAATTTGTTCATTTCTTCCTGGTTGTTCAATTTATTGGCATATAGTTGCTTGTAGTAATGTCTCATGATTCTTTGTATTTCTGCAGTGTCAGTTGTTACTTCTCCTTTTTTTCTACTTCTATTGATTTGAGTCTTCTCCCTTTTTTTCTTGATGAGTGTGGCTAATGGTTTATCAATTTTGTTTATCTTCTCAAAGAACCAGCTTTCAGTTTTATTGATCTTTGCTATTGTTTCCTTCATCTCTTTCATTTATTTCTGATCTGATCTTTATGATTTCTTTCCTTCTGCTAACATTGGGGTTTTTTTGTTCTTCTTTCTCTAATTGCTCTAGGTGTAAGTTTAGGTTGTTTATTTGAGATGTTTCTTGTTTCTTGAGGTAGGATTGTATCGCTATAAACTTCCCTCTTAGAACTGCTTTTGCTGCATCCCATAGGTTTTGGGTCGTCATGTTTTCATTGTCATTTGTTTCCAGGTATTTTCTGATTTCCTCTTTGATTTCTTCAGTGATTTCTTGGTTATTAAGTAGTGTATTGTTTAGCCTCCATGTGTTTGTATTTTTTACAGATTTTTTTTCCTGTAATTGAAATCTAGTCTCATAGCGTTGTAGTCAGAAAAGATACTTCAGACGATTTCAATTTTCTTAAATTCACCAAGGCTTTATTTGTGACCCAAGATATGATCTATCCTGGAGAATGCTCCATGAGCACTTGAGAAGAAAGTGTATTCTGTTGTTTTTGGATGGAATGTCCTATAAATATCAATTAAGTCCATCTTGTTTAATGTATCATTTAAAGCTTGTGTTTCCTTATTTATTTTCATTTTGGATGATCTGTCCATTGGTGCAAGTGGGGTGCTAGAGTCCCCTACTATGATTGTGTTACTGTCGATTTCCCCTTTTATGGCTGTTTGCATTTGCCTTATGTATTGAGGTGCTCCTATGTTGGGTGCGTAAATGTTTACAATTGTTATATCTTCTTCTTGGATTGATTCCTTGACCATTATGTAGTGTCCTTCTTTGTCTCTTGTAATAGTCTTTATCTTAAAGTCTATTTTGTCTGATATGAGAATTGCTACTCCAGCTTTCTTTTGATTTCCATTTGCATGGAATATCTTTTTCCATCCCCTCACTTTCAGTCTGTATGTGTCCCTAGGTCTGAAGTGGTACTCTTGTAGACAGCATATATATGGGTCTTGTTTTTGTATCCATTCAGCCAGTCTGTGTCTTTTGGTTGTAGCATTTAATCCATTTACATTTAAGGTAGTTATCGATATGTATGTTCCTATTACCATTTTTTTAATTGTTTTAGGTTTGTTATTGTAGGTCTTTTCCTTCTCTTGTGTTTCCTGCCTAGAGAAGTTCCATTAGCATTTGTTGTAAAGCTGGTTTGGTGGTGCTGAATTCTCTTAGCTTTTGCTTGTCTGTAAAGGTTTTAATTTCTCTGTCGAATCTGAAGGAGATCCTTGCTCAGTGGAGTAATCTTGGTTGTAGGTTTTTTCCCTTTCATCACTTTAAATATGTCCTGCCACACCCTTCTGGCTTGCAGAGTTTCTGCTGAGAAATCAGCTATTAACCTTATGGGGATTCCCTTGTATGTTATTTGTTGCTTTTCCTTTGCTGCTTTTAATAATTTTTATTTGTATTTAATTTTTGATAGTTTGATTAATGTGTCTTGGTGTGTTTCTCCTTGGATTTATCCTGCATGGGGCTCTCTGCACTTCCTGGACTTGACTATTTCCTTTCCCATATTAGGGAAGTCTTCAACTATAATCTCTTCAAATACTTTCTCAGTCCCTTTCTTTTTCTCTTCTTCTTCTGGGACCCCTATAATTCGAATGTTGGTGCATTTAATGTTGTCCCAGAGGTCTCTGAGACTGTCCTCAATTCTTTTCAATCTTTTTTCCTTATTCTGCTCTGCGGTACTTATTTCCACTATTTTATCTTCCAGGTCACTTATCCGTTCTTCTGCCACTTAACAGTTATTCTGCTATTGCTTCTTTCTAGAGAATTTTAAATTTCATTTATTGTGTTGTTCATCATTGTTTCTTTGCTCTTTAGTTCTTCTAGGTCCTTGTTAAACATTTCTTGTATTTTCTCCATTCTATTTCCAAGATTTTGGATCATCTTTACTATCATTACTCTGAATTTTTTTTCAGGTAGACTGCCTATTTCCTCTTCATTTGTTTGGTCTGGTGGGTTTTTGCCTTGCTCCTTCATCTGTTGTGTGTTTCTCTGTCTTCTCATTTTGCTTAACTTACTGTGTTTGGGGTCTCCTTTTCACAGACTGCAGGTTCATAGTTCCCGTTGTTTTTGGTGTCTGTCCCCAGTGGCTAAGGTTGGTTCAGTGGGTTGTGTAGGCTTCCTGGTGGGGGGGACTGGTGCCTGTGTTCTGGTGGATGAGGCTGGATCTTATCTTTCTGGTGGGCAAGACCGCATCTGGTGGTGTGTTTTGGGGTGTCTGTGACCTTATTACGATTTTAGGCAGCCTCTCTGCTAATGGGTAGGGCTGTGTTCCTGTCTTGCTAGTTGTTTGGCATAGGGTGTTCAGCACTGTAGCTTGCTGGTCATTGAGTGGAGCTGGGTCTTAGTGTTGAGATGGAGATCTCTGGGAGAGCTTTCGCCATTTGATATTACGTGGAGCTGGGAGGTCTCTGGTGGACCACTGTCATGAATTCGGCTCTCCCACCTCAGAGGCACAGGCCTGATACCTGGCCAGAGTACCAGGACCCTGTCAGCCACATGGCTCAGAAGAAAAGGGAGAAAGAAAGAAAGAAAGAAAGGAAGGAAGGAAGGAAGGAAGGAAGGAAGGAAGAAAGAAAGAAAGAAAGAAGGAAGGAAGGAAAGAGAGAAAGAGAGAGGGAGGGCGGGAGGGAGGGCGGAAGGAGGGAAGGAAGGAAGGAAAAAGAATAAAATGAAATAAAGTTATTAAAATAAAAAATTTTTTTTAATTATTAAAAATAAAAAAATTAAAAAGTAATAATAAAAATGAGAGCCACCAAGCCAAAAAACCAATCCACCAATGATAACAAGCACTAAAAACCATACTAAAAAAAAAAAAAAAAAGCAGACAGACAGAACCCTAGGACAAATGGTAAAAGCCAAGCTATACAGACAAAATAACACAAAGAAGCACACACATACACACTCATAAAAAGGGAAAAAGGAAAAAAATATATATATCTTTTGGGAAGTCTGAGGTCTTCTGCCAGAGTTCAGTAGGTGTTCTGTAGGAGTGTTCCACATGTAGATGTATTTCTGATGTATTTGTGGGGAGGAAGGTGATCTCCTCTGCCATCTTGAAGGTCCCCCTCTCAATGTCTTTTAAATAAGGAAACCCTGTAGCAAATCCTCTAATAGAGTAAAAGCACCCTCTAGAGATTTGATGAATAATCACCTCCCAATATAATTGCTCTGCACATAGTTTTTTTTTTTTAAGTGACAAAACCAATAGTGTAAATATATTATGGTCACGTGGAACTTTAAAAAATTCTAGAGACAGCTTTGCTTTTGAGGTCAGGGGTCATTGCTTTTGTTTTTTGTTTTTTTAATTTCATTGGCTTATACATTTCTTTTATTCCAATGTTTAATGTGGTATCCATTGAATTACAAATTTTCTTGAGAAAATAAGTCATCACCTTTATTCAGTTGTGTGGCTAGATTATCTTTATGATATAGATAGTCACTGGTAGTCTTCTTGAGACTAAAAACACAAAGTTCAGATTATAGTCGTAATTAAGTTCGACATGACATGGAATTTTAATCAGCAGGAAATAAAAGATAAATTATTTTTCTATTTTTATAACTTCTGAGTTTGGTTGTAATGTTCCATAGAAGGTAACTTTGATTTCTATGTAATTTCCAGAAATGATCTGGGTGCATAGTTTTGAATCCAATTCCATCTCTTACCAGTGTGTGATCTTGGGCAAGTTACTTAACCTTCTGATCTAGACTGTAAATATCAAAAAGGCAGTAACCATTTGTTTACTTCTAATTTTCAGGCATAGTGCATGGTATACGGAAAGCATCCAATAAATTATCAAATAAATGAACAAACTAAAGGCACCTAGCACAAGTTAGATGTTTAATAAGTATGAGGCTCCTTTGCCTCTTTCTTCTCAGTCCACTTTTTAACTTTTAATTTTGAAATAATTGTAGACCCACAAGGAGGTGCAAAAATAGTGTAGCAATGTCCCGTGTACCCATCATCCAGCTACCTTCAATGGTGACATTTTACACACCTATAGTGCATTACTGATTGACTGGCACAAGAGTCTGACCAGTTTCTGCATGCACTCACTCTTTTTGTATATGTATTGATTTGTATAATCACTGCCATATCAAGACACAGAACTGCCCATAACCACAAAGCAGCTGTCTAGTGCTGCCCCTTTATAATCACACCCTTCCTCCCCTTTCCAAGCCCCTGGCAACCACTTAGCTCTTCTCCGTCTCCATAATTTTGTCAATTTGAGAATGTTTTATAAATGAAATCATACAGTATCTAACCTTTCAAGATTGGCTTTTTTCACTCAGCATAATAACCTCATGATACTTCCCAGTTGTTGCATTTATCAATAATTCGTTCCTTTTTCTTGCTAGGTAGTGTTCCATGGAATGGATGTACCTCAGTTTGTTTAACCTTCACCGATTGAAGGACACTTGGATCGTTTCCAGTTTGGGGCTATTACAAATAGAGCGTCTATGAACATTTGCATATAGGACATTTTATGTGAGCATGTGCTGTGAACATTTTGTGTGAGAATGTTTTCGTTTCCCTGAAATAAATTTCCGAGATTGAGATTCATGGGTCATACAGCAAGCATATATTTAACATTTTAAGAAACTGCCAGACAGATTTCCAGAATGGCTGTTACCATTTCACATGCTCTCCAAGAGCATATGCAAGACCCAGTTTCTCCACATCCTTGCCAGCATTTGTTTTATCAGTATTTTTATCAGTATTTTTTATTTTAGCCATTCTGTGCAGTGGTATCTCATTGTGGTTTTAATTTGCATTTCCCTAACAACTAATGATGGTGAACATCTTTTCATTTGTTTATTTGCCACCTGTGTATTAGTAAAGTGTCCAAGTCCTTTGTTCATTTTCTCATTGGATTATTTGTTATCTTACTGTTGAATTTAGAGTTGTTTATTCCAAAAACAAGTCTTTTGTCAGGTAGTTTGCAAATATTTTCTCCCAAATAGTACTTGTCATTTCATCTTTTTCACTGTCTTCTACAGAGCAAAAGTTTTTAATTTTAATGAAGTCTAATTAGTCTAGTCTTTCCTTTTACGGATTGTACTTTTTGTGCCGTGTCTAAGACCTCTTCTCCTAACTTTAGATCACAAAGCTTTTCTCCTACGTTCTCCTCTAAAAGTTTTATGGTTTTATATTTTACATTTAAATCTATGATCCATTTTCAGTTTATTTTTGTATAAGGTGTGAGGTGTAGGTCAAGTTTCATGTTATTGGCTATTGATGTCCTGTCAATTTGTTTCTGCCAAGTGAGATAATAGCACCAGGTTCTACAGGAGCCACGGAAGTAAGATACTACCCAGAGGGGCAGGCTGTCTAAACAGTCCCTTGTAAAATTAGTTGCCCTCCCCGGGTTACGTAGAATGAGCTTGATGCTACAGAAACCAAACATTTCACCACTGAGTCTTCCTTCTGCAATCATATTGTGCAACCAAATGCTGTTCATGTTGGGTCCCTGAAGAGTCTCCTGCGGCCCCTTGCACCACCACCTAGAGTGAATTTTTGTTTGAAACAGGAAATGAGCATTGAACATTACTGTTGCACATGATAAAATACCACTTAAGGGTAGGAAAGGGTGTGTTTTATGGAAACATGGTCCCAGAGGTAGAAAGGGCCCAAAGCAGGAATCCCTTCTATAGCCTCTTTGCAAAGAAGGACAATCTTTCCTTCAACAAATATATTCTGAGCAGCTACTATGTGTCAGGAACTAGGCAATGAAGATGCAGAGTGAAAAAAACAGACATGGTCCCTGCCCTCTACTGGGGAAGGGGGTGGAGTACAGGTAATTACATACACATACACACACACACACACACACACACACACACACACACACACACACACACTACTGTATGCCAAAAGCTAGCAACAGAATGCTAAGGCAATATATGGCAGGGACATCTAACCCAGACTTGGGAAGCCTGGCAATGCTTCCTGGAAGACGAGACACTGAACCTGAGGCCTAATAGATGAATTGCAGAGAGCTGGGAGGAGTGGAATGGGTGGGATAGGAATGGTAATAAGAAAGAAGACGCTTCCAGGTGAGGGGGAACAGCATGTGCAAAGGCCCAGAGGTAGGAGTGAGTGTGGTGGGGCAGGGATCTAAGCCTCCAGTACTGCTGGTGTGTAAGATGCAGGGGAAAGAACAAGGGGTGAGGCTGCCCAGGTCAGACCATGAAGGGCCTTGAAAGTTCAGCCATTTCATGAGGACACCAGGAATCCACTGCAGGGCTCTAGGCAAGAGCGTAACAGATGCACATTTGCATTTTAGAAATCTCACTCTGGCAGCATGGAGGCAGGTTGGTGGGAATCCAGGCGGCTGGCTGGGGCACTGGTTAGGAGACTGTCACAAGAGCTGATGGAACAAAATGGGGGCAGTGGAGAAGGGCTGATGCATTTATACCAGAGTAGGAGCCGAGGCTTAAGGAGAGAAGATGCGGTTTTAAAGATCTCTTTGAGAAATGGAGGGATAAGTTGTGCAGAGAAACAGAGGTGAGTTGAGGGATCAGTTGAGGACGGAGCCTTTGCTTGGACACTCCTACTGAGGAAGAGCTGGCTTATTCCTTCCCCTTTGTGACCCTCCCATGTTTGACAGTTCTGCCTGAGCAGAACCCTGCTACCCTGTAACTTCCCTGCCTTGGTCCAACCTTGGCCCTGAGGGACCACACTGAGCGAGTCCACCTCTGCTGGTCATGGCAGCCCTTTGACTGTTTTAAAGACACGGGTCACATTCTCTCAAGCTTTCTTTCCTCCAATTTATTCACTTCCCACTTGGCATGGGTTCCTCTTCCGGGTAGTTCCTCCACTGCCCACCTTTAATTTAATCATGCGATGCCCAAACTCTGGATAGAGTCTGATCAGCCAGAAAACAATAAGCATCCCCTTCTGGAGCCTGACATTTCTACCTGTAGCATTTCCACGCCCCTCTGCCCTTGTCAGGAAGCTGCCTCCCTTCCCTGAACATTTGAGGCAACATCTCCCAGTGGGATCTGTGGTAGCCTGGGCACTGGGGACAAGCCTGGGCCCAGAGCCTCAGCTGGGGAAACAGGTTTGACGAGGCCCTCGCTGCCTCACTTCCGATAGCAAACAAGCCATGCCTGGGAGCACAGGACCCAGCCCCACCAGCAAATGGATCGCCTGCCTTTTCTCCTCTGGTGAGAATCAGGGCACCTGACCGCCGTTGGGTGTGTGGCTTGGTGAGGAAAATAGAGGTGGGACACTGACTCTGTCTTCAGGGACTATGCAGCCTTGTTGGGAGAGAGGATGTAGAACAGGTGGTCAGAGACGGGCCTTTACAGAGGAGATAGGGCCACAGCTAGACCTCGAAGGATGGTGGAATATCAGCTGGTGAGAAGAATAAGGCGATGCACTAGGATGGCAAGGAAAGATGCAGAGGTCAGAGTACTGAAGGTGGACCCAGGGAAGGAAAAGAAGACACTCTGGTCAGAGCAGAGACTCTCTATGCGTGAACATTGAGAGAAAATGCTGTTAAAGGTAGGTTGGAACCATAGCGGGCTAGACTCTCTTCTAGGTAGGGAGCTGCCAAGGGCTCTTGTACCAAAGAAGGAGATGATTAAAGTGGTGAGTGGTTTGGGGTCTGGGTCTGGCGAAGTTAGTGATGAACCCTGCCCTCTGCTGTGGCCCAGAAGAACAGGGCTCCAGGATGCCCAGGGAGGGTAAAACCCTTCCCGGAAGTCATCCAGGGAACCTACCTGGCACCTGGCTGGCCTAGTTTTAAGTCCCCTTCGGGTGATCTTTCCAATAGCCTTTCCTAGGGGGATACACACAGGGAGAACAGTGAACTATTCAAATGAGTGACCTGGGAAGTGCTTTGAGTGGCAACAACAAAGGCTGTAAACTGGGAGCAGAACTGGCTACATCAAACCTTCGGTGCCTTGGTTACAAATTGTTAAGAATTTCAAGATGGCAACATTAAAACAAGCCTGGGGCCCCTTTAAGCACAGAGTCCTGTGCAACTTCAGAGGTTGCACACTCATGATGCTGGCTCTGTCTCAGGGTCAAGACGAGAGCAGGTTCTTATCCAAAAGCACACAGTGGGCTTGCAGGGGGGCTCCCACACTCAGAAGGCTCACAGTCAGTCATCTCCCTCTCTGTCCTGGGCAGGTGACACCTCAGCATTCCAACTCAGGCAGCTTATGGCTCTTGGCCACAGGAAAAGAATAGACTAGGGACAGGAAACCTGAGTTCCAATCTTGATTTTGCTTTCAATCTGATGTAAGAATCACTTAACTTCTGGGTCTTGGTTTTATGGCCCATATTAAGTGTTCAGTAGGTATTGTTTCTCTCCCTTTCCGTAAAGAAGCCCCAATTGTAGGATCTCTACCACATGGCCTCTTGCTGGAGTATCTGAAGCAAAACACAGGTTCCAATGATGGGTCTTGAGTTGCAGAAAGAACTCAGTGAAATGCATTTGTATCTTGGAGCAAACTCCAAATATTACATATTTGTATATATGTACCACATCTTCTCTATCCATTTGTCTGTCAATGGACATTTAGGTTGCTTCCATGACCTAGCTACTGTAAATAGTGCTGCAGTGAACATTGGGGTGCATGTGTCTTTTTGAATTATGGTTTTCTCAGGGTATATGTCCAGTAGTGGGATTGCTGGGTCGTATGGTATTTCTATTTTTAGTTTTTTAAGGAACCTCCATACTGTTCTCCATAGTAGCTGTATCAATTTACATTCCCACCAACAGTGCAAGAGGGTTCCCTTTTCTCCACACCCTCTCCAGCATTTATCGTTTGTAGATTTTTTGATGATGGCCATTCTGACTGGTGTGAGGTGATACCTCATTGTAGTTTTGATTTGCATTTCTCTAATAATTAGTGATGTTGAGCATCGTTTCATGTGCCTCTTTGGCCTTAGCAATTTGTTTAAGGCAGCCATCAGGACTCTCCTGGGAGGTTCCTGTGCCCTACTGCTTACCCCAGTGTGCCCAAGTCTGCAGTGGGTACACTCGGAAAGCCTTGCTTCCCTTATGTCTTTCAAATCAGCACAGGCCTGAGTGCTAGAGACCAGCTCAAAGGACAGCTCATGGACAAGTCTAAAGTGAAATAAAGCAGCCAAATTGAACTGAGCCAAACTGAATGACCCTATCCTAGGCACAGAGGAATTGATTTTTTTTTTAAAGGAGGAATATTTCCTGATCCGTCTACTCTTCACTGAGTATCCCTTGAACTCCCGAAGCTGAGGCTTTCCCTGGCAAATTTCTGCTCTTATCGCCTTTGAACTCATAGGTGAAATTAATCCCGGGATCCCAGTCCCCTTCTCTCTCCCCCCCACCTCTTCTTTCTGACATTAAAATCTGTTTCTGCCTTTCATATCCACACAGGAGGGGGCAGAGCTCCACTAATGAATGTTTGAGAACCCCTTTGAGATCTTGGATGAAAGGCACCTTATAAAATACAATAAAAAATAATAGGAGTAATTACTAGCTGGGCTAATCCCTGTAGGATAATTCAAGAGCTTTCCTCAGGCAGATTCCGAATTCACGCAGAAACACATGGGTTCACGAGGCAAAACTAATTTGAGAGTTCAGGGGCCATTGCTACGCTTCTCCCATTCTAGGATCGTGTACTAGAATCTTTCTGAAATCTGAGGTGCATTGCAGCGGGCCAGAGCTGGAAAGGATCTTTGAGATGATCTGTCTAACCTCTTTGGTGTGCAGATGATGCCAGTGAGGCCCAGAGAGGCGAGGTGACCAGCTCAAAGTTGCATAGCAAGTGTGAGAGCTACAGCTTTGGAGGTCCAGTCCCTGGATACCCCAATTCGGGGGCTCCTGTTACCCCACTCTCAATCAATAACACACTCTTTCCCATCTCTGCATACTGATCACCTTCTATTGCACAGCAGAGCATTGGAACAAGAGTCAGATAGAGCTGAGTAGGAATCCTAGCGTATGAAAGACAGTAGCAGACAAGTAAGCCTCAGTTTCCTCATGCGTAAAATGGGAATAATGATGCCTTCCTATAGAGGTGCTGTGAGGAGCCAGTGAGAAATGCACACAGGAGCACCTGGCATGGAGCACGTGTTCAGTCAATGCTGCTTGAACAAATGCTCCAAGAATGAGCCTGGCAGTGCCAGGGTTTGACCTACAGTCCTTGCTTTATACAGCTATGTTCAGTCTGTATTTAATGAGCACCTATTATGTGCTGATCGCTATGCTAAGCTCTCCAGGACGTTATCTCATTCAATCATCATCACCAGCCCCATGAGGCCAGCAGTGTGAAATCGAGGTACGGGGAGGTTAGCTAACTTGTGCAAGGCCACACGGCTGAAGAAGAGGCAGGACTTGAACCCGTGCTCCCAGCTGCTATGCAACACTGCCTTCCCTTATGAAAAGAGGCATGAACATTGTTGTAACCACAATGGAGCCCGCAAAGGAGTCTCTGCTGTGATACAGGAAAGGAGTGATGGAGGGGATGGGAACAGTAGTAGCCTAAGATCATCCACTGCATCACTTTTACCTTCAGGGTTATGAAAGTAACACTCTTCTCCTTACGTCAGATTATTTATTCTGAGGGCTGCACTGATGCAAGCCACACGATCTCCCTCAGGAAGGGCAGTTAGTAGCTGTAGCTGAATTTGGAATCAAGAAATCTAAGGATTTCCCTGGCGGTTCAGTGGTTAGGAGTCTGTGCTTTCACTGCTGAGGGCTCGGGTTCAATCCTTGGCTGGAGAACTAAGATCCCACAAGCCGTGAGGTGCAGCCAAAAAAGAAAAAAAGAAATCTAGATTCAGGTCCTGGATCTGCCCCTTAGAAGCCAAGTACCTTAAGCGCTCTGCCTTCAGAGTCCCGTGTTCCTGGTCTGTATAACAAGGATAACTCTTCCCACTTTACCCCTCCAAATGGGATCTTTGGAGTCTCAAATGGGAGTGAACATGGAAGTACTTTGTCAGTTGCAACCTTCTGTACAAATGTAAATCATTGCTGTTACTAGTGATAGTTTTAAGCCTTTCAATGTGATAAAGCAAGTGGCTAGGGTCCCAGGCTGGTGGTGGACTTCAGGAAGACTGACTCAACACAGCTGGCAGGCAGGGGACAATACACATTACCGGTCTTCGAAGGACAGTCTAGTGCATTCACAGCTCTGACCTCAGATTATTTGGTTGGAAGAGGGCACTTTAGGGGCCCAGCCCTTTGAAATTCAATTGTAAACCTAATGGGTTCCATTTATTTCAGGTTTCATCTTTTTCCCAGATGAGACCCAAGGTCAGAACCTGTTGTGTCACATTCTCTGCTTCTGTATGTGTGGAAGAAACCAGCCCCTGTGAAAGGCCACTCACTGGGTGAGGCCGGCAAAGGAGGAAAGAAGCTGATCCGAGCGTCGTTAATCACTCACGGTGATTTCTTCATCGATCAAGACTTTCCCAAATACCACCTAGAAACTAGAATAACCAGGACTGTGTCCTTCTGAATTACCCTCCTCAGGATGGATGGCTCTGAGTCACCCTCTCCAGAGATTTCCAGGGCTGATCAAGACTGTCAGAGCTAAAGGGAACTCCCAAGTTGCCCTCTTCCAGCCTTTGGGCCTCTTGGAGAGACAGCCGTCTAACACCCCAGAGATGGGGTGCTCACTCCCTCATGTTGTCGGACACTCTCCAGCCACAATCTGCCTCCAGGTGATTCTCACTCACTGCTCATGGGATCTCCAGCACCACTGGTATCATGTCAACTTCAAGACACCCCTTCCCAAGACTAAATTCCCCATATTAGAGGGCTGAGATGGTACAACTAAAAGTGCATGGCTTTAGGCATCAGAAAGAAAGGCTTGAATTCAAACCCTGGATCAATAACTCATCAGGGGCTTCTCTGGTGGCGCAGTGGTTGAGAATCTGCCTGCCAATGCAGGGGACATGGGTTCGAGCCCTGGTCTGGGAAGATCCCACATGCTGCGGAGCAACTAGGCCCGTGAGCCACAACTACTGAGCCTGCGCGTCTGGAGCCTGTGCTCCGCAACAAGAGAGGCCGCGATAGTGAGAGGCCCGTGCACCGCGATGACTAGTGGCCCCCAGTTGCCACAACTAGAGAAAGCCCTCGCACAGAAACAAAGACCCAACACAGCCATAAATAAATAAATAAATAAATAAAAATTAAAAAAAAAACTCATCAGCTGTGTGACTTTGGGAAATTTAATTAACCTCTCTGAACTTCAGTGTGCTTATCTTTAAAACAAATAATAATCATCAGTACCTTTCTGGATTGTTGTTAGGATCCAAACTAACATAGAGAACGTGCTTGCACATAGTAGGCATTCAATAAGCAGTAGTCTTTATATGGCAAGACTCATTCATTTTAGAAAACATGTATCGAGGGTTTACTTTGTGCCAGGTGCTCTGCCGGGTGCTGGACACAGGAGAGCAGAATAGAGGAGTGGAAAGAGAATGGGCTTTGGTGTCGAAGACCTGCGTTCTAATCCAAACTCAACCATTTACCAACCTGGTAACCTTGGACAGTGGACTGACTGAGCCCCCCTGGACCTCCCTTATCTCATCTCTGCACAGGGATGGTGTGGGGGTTAAATGAGATGATGTACATCAAGTGCTGAACCCAGGGCCTCGCTCAGCATGAATGCTGAGTAAGTGGGAGCCGCATTGCAAGACTCAGGGATGCTGAGTATGAGAAGAAGTTAATGCAAGGCCGAGTTCAGGCAGGACAGTGGACATTTTATTATGTAGAATTTAAAGTAATCTTACTTAATGCTATGGTTCCGGACACTGGACTCTGTGGACTGTTTCCTTTGTCTACTTATTTTCCCAGGGAAATAGACTCTTGAATATAGAGGGACAAAGTCCTGTCCCTTTAGCTTTGCCGTGTTGTCTTTGAGAACAGAAGGGGGTCAAGGCTGGGGTTCAGGGCCAGCTCCATCCAGCTTCTGTTCAGAGCAGAGAAACTAAGGCAGGAGATCAGTCGTGTAGGCAGGACATCAGGGAGGGGAACGGGGAAGAGGGGGCAGAAAACTCAGTAGGCACGAGGGCTCCCTGGCCCTGCAAACACAGGGCAGGGACAGCACTGAGACTTCTGAGCCCATCCCTGGGGGTCACGCCCAGCTCGAGAACTGCTCAGGGCTGAGTCCATCCATTCAGGGCCTCTGTGGAGCTGAGAAGGGCAGCAGCTGGCAGAGACATCACACTAATCCTAGTCTTGTTTTTCTTTAAAGATTTTTTTTGATGAGGACCATTTTTAAAGTCTTTATTGAACTTGTTACAATATTGCTTCTGTTTTGTGTTTTCGTTTTTTGGCCACGGGGCATGTGGAATCTTAGCTCCCCAACCAGGGATGGAACCTGCACCCCCTGCACTGGAAGGTGAAGTCTTAGCCACTGGACCGCCAAGGAATTCTCAATCCTAGTCTTTCTTCCTTTGAGCCACTGGACCCGGGAGAAGCTAGGGGGAAGGAAAAGAACAGTTTCATTTTGTCCCTATCCTGGAATATCCATGCAAAGTGCCTGTCCTGCTTCTGTTTCAGGTAATATGGTAAAGGAAAGCCATGCTTCTCAACCTATATAAGTCCTCTGGGGTTATATGTATAAAATGCAGATTCTGATTCTGTGGGTCTGGGCGGAGCCTAAAATTCTGCATCTCTAAAGAGTTCCCAGGTGATGCTGAGGCTTCCCTGAAACTCTCTGCCTATGAAACATATGAAAATGTTAGAAAAAAATCTATAAAAACATATTTTTAAATTAGTGGAAGAGACTTCAACGAAGGGGAACCTAAGGCCAGAAGTGAAGCCGGCCCCCAGTCCAAGTGGATGCATGTAAAGAAATGGTCACATTCTCTGGGGGACCCTGCACAGCCTCGTGACCTAGAACTGCTATGCATAGGACTATGCTAGGAATGGGGGAGGGGTGACACTCGGCATTCATTCTGCACCCACGCAGGCTGGGGAATCACACTGGAGACCCCTCCACGTACAGCCAGGATTCAGGAAGGGTTATACCCTGAGGAAAATGGGGAGAGATACGAACAGCAAACACACAACGAAAGAAAACCCAAAACAAGGAAAAGTGTCTGTGTCAGCCTTGATTTGGGGTAGTTGGAGAAAAAAATTGTCCTCTGAGATTTGAGAGCTACTGGCTGACCCTTGCTTGACGCTGGAGTCTGAAATGACATGGTAGCCTGGTCTTAAAACCCCCCTAAATTATCCTTTAAATTTCAAGTGGACCCTGGTCTGTTGTATGTCCTGATGCCCAGTGGAAGCAATCACAAGTCCTCCTGCAGGAATGCACCTCAAGCCAAACCATACAGTATTATCATAGGATTCCCCCAAAAAAGGACCTCACAGTCCAAATCTCAACGCATCCAAGGAAACAGACCACCACGAGTGAGAGGCAGCAGAAAACAGCACTCTGTAGAATCAGACCCACAGAGACTTCAGATATTGGGATATAGACGATTGAACTATTATGTTTAATATGTTTAAAGAAATAAAAAGAAAATTGAAAGTGAGTAAAGAGTAAGAGACTATGAAAACGACCAGGAAGATCTGAAAAAATAATCAAAGTGCCTACTAATGATGATTAAGTTTCTCTAGCTTCCTATAATGAAGCCAACACATTTTCTATTAGAAAAAAGTTTGGAACATGCCCATCCCCTCCCTGGCCATTAAATGAAGCCTGTTCACACTTGCCCTGTGTCAGCAGCAGGGAATGTTATTGCAAATATTTTTCCAGAATCATCCCTCTGCCTGGCCCATCCTGTCTTGGGCTACTCCACCTAGCTCTGGGATTCCCCGGTTTCCTTCTCCAGTTCACAGTTCCTACTTCTGGCCCTCTTCCTTATTGAAGTGACACATCCAGACATTCCCTGGGTCCCCTTCCAACTCCACATGAGCCCCTCTTTCACGGTGGGACCCTCGGTCCCAGTGTGAGGGGTTGCAAACGTGACGGTGCTAGCAGCGGTTATAATCTCACCCCATTCTACCACCACCACCTGCTTACCTGTTTACAAAGCACCTTTCATGTCCACCAGAGCACTATCGTTCTCACAAACAGAGAAGAAGGCTCAGAGCCATCTTCAATCATCTAGAAGTCAACAGAACCAGTATACAAAACAGGACTCACTCCTGTGCTCCCATCTTGGCCCCCTGCTCGTTCTGCTGCTTCACAGCTGCCTCCAATTACAGCAATGATCAATCACCAACCAGCGCTTTCTGCTCCCTTATTATGTCAAACCCTAACCAACCTTCATTGATCTGAATTGACATTTCCTTAGTCTTACCCAGTTGGTTGGGAAATCTCTGGGTCATGGCCAAATATATATTTATGGTCAAGAAAATGTTAATTTATGTCCCATCTGTCTGAAGATAATCTGTCTCTGGCTACAATCAGTGGAGACATAAGTACAAGTTGGCTCAAGCAAAAGTCAGTGAAAGCTTAGCAGAGAAGAGGTGTGGGAGTGAGCCAGGGTCCCATGCATCTTCCCTTCCCCGTCTCAAGGCAGTATCTCAAAATCCCACAGAAAAACATTTTTTTTCTACTCTCAGAAACATGAAAGACCATGATACATGACAGTATGGGTATATACTACAGATACTAGGCAAATTGTGAAATTTCAGTTAGGGTTCTATTAGCTTTACTCTTGGGAGATTTTCCAGCCAGAAACTGAAAAGGAAATTTATGGGCGCCCTCTTGTGGGAAGATCTAGCACTGCAGGGCCGCCCCGAGCCACCCCTGCGCGTGGGGGGAGTTGACGGAGACAGGCGCTGTACCGCCTGCCTTCGCGGAGTTTACATTCTAGTGGAGCCAGGTGGGGAAAGGAACAAGTAGGTAAATGGGCAAGATCCTTTCAGATAGTGAAAGAACATAAAATAGGGTGATGTGATAGAGAGTGCCTGGGTGGAGGGGGTCTGAGTAGGGGTACCAGTTGTGTGTTCAGGGAAGGTGGCTAGGGGAGGGGATGGCTGAGCTCAGCCCCCAAGACAAGAAGTTACCGACCACGTGGAGATCAGGGACTAGTGTCCCAGGAAGTACAAAGGTCTGGAGGCTGAAACGAGCTCGGAGTATCTGAGCACAGAGAAACCAGTGTGGCAGGTGACGCAGAACAAAGAGAAGACCACCAGGCAGTCAGGGTAAAGGAGGAGGCATCTCTGGGAACACCCACCTCACGCAGGTGGGAAAACGGGGTCTATTGTACATTTCCAGAACATCTGATTCTCACCCCTGCACCCGCCCCCCATACCAGGTCCTTCAGCAAATCTAACCAGCTCCGTCCGACTCAGACCGTCCACTTCCCTCCTCTCTACAGCCACCCGCAGCCCCTTGTCCTCCTCTCCTACAGCAGCTTCCTAATGGATCTCCTTGCCTCCTGCAAGGCATTCTCCCCTCAGCAGAAAAGTGGTCTTTTAACTGTAAATGGATAGTAGTTCACCCTTGCTTAGAACTCTTCAATGACTGTGCATTTAGAATAAACCCAACTCAGGCCGTCCTTCTCCCTCCCTCCCTCTGCTCCAGCCATAGTAGACGCTTACCTCTTTTCTGCCACAGGGCCTTTGCACTTGCGGTTCCCCCACACCAAGAATGCTCTTCCCCTGGTTCTTGCCAAGTCTGGTTCCTTTTCATCCTCCAGGGCTCAGCTTAAACTTCTCAGAGAAGGCCCCAGGTTACTCCAGATCCCATCACCATGTTGATTTCCTTCATGGTACCCACCACATTGTGTAATTATTTTATTTAATCATTGTTTTCTTGCTTTTTGTCTTTTTCCATCTTGGGTTTTGACCTCCATGAGGGCAGAGACTATAACACTTTTATCCACCACGGGATCTTCTGTGCCTCTGAGGTCCTGGCATTCGAGTGATATTTGTGGAGTGAACAAATGAGCCCCAGGAGATGGGAGCCCATGAAGACCTTAGTGATAATGTAGCCCAGTAGTTTTCAGTTTTTATTTTTAGCACAGAACCTCCTTCCAAATGAAATCTTGTACAGAACCTCAGTGCTGAGACAGCAGACGTGAGCCCTGCCCTCCTGGTTCTGTCTTTGTGCCACCGAGAGCCCTGAGTGAGCTAAGGGTGCTATGGGCTCCTAAGAAATGCCCCCCCCCGCCCCCCCAGTGGCTGAGTTGTCCTGAACGTCCCCTCAGCCCAGCATTTCTCTGGCTGCTGCCTCTGCTTTGATCCTTAGAACAGAAGCAGGATGGAACATGGCATTTCGGACTGTCATAAGCAATTTAGGAAGTGCTTAAAGGTTTTGGAGGAAATTTACACACGGAAACATATTTGGGAACCTGACGATTTACTCCTGGGGGGTGTGTGAGCACGGTGGTTTTCACTTCAAAGAGCGGCGAATGATTGTGGGCGCAGGCAAATAGGGAGAATTCCCTGGAAGCCCTGTGTACCCAGGAGAGGGGGCAAGGACCACCCGCTTCTGACACCAGGCAGCACAGCCCAGTGGGCCCAAATGGAGCATGAGACAGCAGAGGCTGGGCTCACAGGGCATCTGGGTGCCCTGGGAAGGGGCCTATGTGTGTTGGACATCTTTTATGCCCCACTGCACATATCCTAGGCTTACCTTTTTACCTTGGCCATTGCTGTGGCAATGAGCGCTACAATGATTACACAGAATATCTCTTGCTTTCTGATGGCTACTTATTAGCTGTGTGATCTTGGGCAATGGCTACTTATTAGCTGTGTGATCTTGGGCAAGTTGCTTAACCTCTCTGTCTCTCACTTTCATCATCTGGAAAAGGGGGGTGATAATGGTACTCCCTTCATATGTCTGTAGTGAAGATTATACAAGTTAATACATGTGAAGTGCTTGTAACAGTGCCTGGCACAGAGTACGTACTACCAAAGAGAGAGACATTACTATTATTATTATTATTATTACTCTGCCTAGGGCTGGGCGCTAGAGGAGAGAGATGGGCCTCCTAACTCCGAGTCTGCTAAGTCAGGGCCTGACTTGCCGTGGATGGGAGTTGACTGCAGCCCTCGGGCCTATGGTTGGGAGTGGGGCAGGGGAGGACAGGAGCTACCATTTCTCGAACGTGCAGAATCTCAGAAAACTCTCACAGGGCCTCAGGGAGAAGAGACTCTTGCTATCTCCTTTTTAGAGGTGAGGAAACCATGGCTTAGAGAGGTAGCGAGAGTTGCCTGAGGTCACGTAGCCAGGAGTGGCTGACCAGGGCTCCAGCCAGGCCCAGCGAGCCTGGACCTGGTGCCCATGGACACTGTGGGAGGCTGCAGAGGCCGGAGAGGAAAGGATGTGTCCCTATTGCTCCCTGATTGGTAGCGTCCAGAGATGGTGGAGAGGTGCCTCCCAGCCCTCCAAACACGGGGGATTGCCTGTCTGGGCTGAGAGGAAGGTGGGTCCTGAACACTGCCTGCCTGAGGTACAACCAGGGGGCTGGGATCTGGGGGATGAGGGTGGGGAAGAGGGGCTGTTGGAAAGGCACTGGGCCAGGCAGGAGTCAGGAGCCAGATTTCAGGCCTGGCTTCCTGTGCAAATCCCAGCACCCAAAACAGGGCCCTCCAGGCAACGGGTGCTCAAATGGATGAATGAACCAATGAACTGAATGACGTGGTCCCTGCTCTTGGGGAGTTTCCAACCTGGAGGACAGACTCATGAATGTCATTATAGAGCAGGATGTGCTGTGTCACTTCTATGGGGTGGCTCGCAGGGGCTGCAGGAGTCAGCCGAGGAAAGCGCCCTGTAAGCCGGGATGTATTCCAAGAAGGGAACTTGACTGGGCCTAAAGGATAAAGGCGGATCCAGGTGGCAGAGAAGAGGGGCAAGCACAGAGCACTGGCAGGCCTACACACAGAGTGCCTCGGAGGCAGGAATGGTTCAGCGTCTGAAAGGCATGTGAGAAGGGGGCTTGATACTGCACAGATCTTTATACTCTGGAACATATTCTGCTCCAGCAAGCCCCTCCCCTCCATTCTCCTAAAGCATAACTGCAAACTGCACAGTTATCTGTAAACTGGGCATGAGCCCAGCTCCCCAGTACTGGTTTCCTTTTCTTTTTTTAAAATTAATCATTTATTTATTTATTTATTTTTGGCTGCATTGGGTCCCCGTTGCTGCACGCAGGCTTTCTCTGGTTGTGGGGAGCGGGGGCTACTCTTTGTTGCGGTGCGCAGGCTTCTCATTGCCGTGGCTTCTCTTGTTGCGGAGCACAGGCTCCAGGCACGCAGGCTTCAGTAGCTGTGGCACGTGGGCTCAGCAGTTGTGGCTCGCGGGCTCTAGAGCTCAGGCTCAGTAGTTGTGGCGCATGGGCTTAGTTGCTCTGTGGCATGTGGGATCCTCCCAGACCAGGGCTCGAACCCATGTCCCCTGCATTGGCAGGCGGATTCTTAACCACTGCACCACCAGGGAAGCCCCCCAGTACTGGTTTTCTTAAGTCTGGCCCCATATCAGGAGCTGGTTTAGTACAGAGACCTGTAGGGCCCCAGCCCCAAGGGTGTCCTCCTTCCAGCAACTGCCGCCTCAGGGAGCTGCAGGCCGAAGCTGAACCCAGGCCTGGGCCTGCACCTTTGCCCTCCTCCTCCTCCTCCTCCTCAGCCGGCTGCCCAACGAATCACCACGGGGTTCACACACACCCTCCCCGCCCTGCACTGGCCAAACACTGGCAGAGGGAAGCCAGAGAAAACCAGACTGGCAGGCCTCACCAGGAATTCGGGGAGGAGAGGGTGACATGGGAGTCACTCAGGCTCCCTGAAGCTAGGAAGCCGTGAAGGGGAACTGCCCTCAGCGGGGACCCAAGGGCCATGAGTCTCATTCTTTTCTTCTTACCCAGTAGCCCTGTAAGAGTTGAGAGAATTATACCAGCTATAACAATGCTTTACACCTTTAGAGGGCTTTACAGTTTACAGCCCATGTTTACACGAGGTGTCTGCTCTAACAGAGATGCAGCAACAGAAGTGGAAATGGGCTCGCCCTGAAGAGCCAGGTCGGGCCCAGTGCTCTGCCCCAAAGACTCACAGGGGCAGACGTGGCCTGAGCAGCTTCAGACCCTGCTGGCCTTGGGGACTTGAATTTCAGGACCAAGAATCAGAGGCTTTGAAGTGTGGGAAAGGAATGGGGTAATAAAGATGATGGTGACGAAGATGAGCACATTGCTGACAAGCCTAGGGCTCTTACCACGTGCTGAGCACTCACTTGTGTTTGAGGACCTCGCAACAACCCCATAAGCGGGCACCACCATCTCACACGTGAAGAAACTGAGGGTCAGTGAAGTTAAGCAACGTAACTGGTAGCAAAGTCAAGTTAGTAATCCTGTTAGATCCAGGATCTGAGATTGGGAATGACCATTCCAGAGGTTGATTTCATAGACACTGCCCTACACTGGCAGGAATAGCTGTCCTTACTACCATCCATGAATAACCACCCAGAAGTAGTAACATGGGTCCCTTTGCTCTCCTACTTCAAATTGGATTGCTTTCCAAACTTCATGGACGTCAGCCCCCTGCTGGCCAGTCAAGGGTGACACGAGCCCCACAATAATCATCGACTGCCACCTAGTGGCGCCATGTGGAATGTCACATTTCTTTTCTTTCCCCTCTTCATCCTATGTGATACTTCAAAAACCAGAAACCAAAATGTTAAAAGCTTGCTCTTTGCTTCTCCCTGCTTCGACAGCCTAAGAAGAACTGCAGGTAGATGCTATTCCGATTTTATGAATGATGAAATGAAGACCCAAGGGAGTTAAGCAGCTTCTTGAAGGTAACACAATGAGGATTGTATATAGAAGTTAAGGGTCAGAATCATTTATTGAAAGTGTGACCTTGAGTAAGACATTTTATTATTTGTTTTTGGTGGACACCAAAAAACCCCTCTGCTACAATAACAATTTTTTCTTGGCTTTATTTAATAAAAAGTTCCTCCTTTACCCATTTAGCTCCCATACTAGCTCTACTGTATTTCAGTTTGGTATTTGAGTGAATCTGTTTCTGGGCTGTCTTTTCTAATCTACTGGTCAATTTGTCTCTCCCTAGGTTTGTACCATATAGTCTTAACTGCTACAGCTTCATAATAAAGTGCAGGTCCTCTCTCCTTATGCTTCTTTTTCAGAAGCATATTGTCTATTCTTGATGCTTCTTTGTAAATTTAAAAATCAGTTTATCAAAGCTTCACATAATCCTACTGAGATTTTTATTGGAGTTGCATTGACTATATAATAGAGAAATTGAAGAGAATTCATCTTTATAATGTTCAATTTTCCTATCCATGAACATATGCTATCACTTCATTTACTTAGGTAATCCTTAATGTCATTCAAAAAATTTTTCTTAAGTTTATACATTTATACATTCTTTCAGATATTTTCCCAATTACAGTTTTGATATTATAAATAGTTCTTTTTAAAATTATGTTTTTAACATTTTTCTACAAATACAAAAATGCACTAATCATTTTTATAACTAAAAACTCCTGTGTACATCTTATAACCATAAATATTAATATATCAATAACTACATTTCTTCCTTTTGGTTAGTGTTTGCCTGGTGAATCTTTTTCCATTCCTTTACTTTTAATCTTTTTGTATCCTTAGGTTTTAAATTAATATCTCATAAATAGCATATGGTTGGATCTCAATAGATTGCATTAATGGTGTAAGAGAGCCAGTAAAGAAGTATGGGGGGCACTGCTGTTTACTCAGGACAGAAGATCCCAAGAAAAGACAGATCCTGCTCTCACCACAATAAATATCCATCCACCATACAAGGAATGTAGCCATGCTAAGGGATGGGCCACAGAGGGGTAAGATGGGGACTGAGCAAGGTGGCCATAGAGAGCTTGCCAGGCGGCCACAACTGGGAGCTGTGCTGTGCCTCAATGATCAGGCTGAGGCTGAACACAAACACACACACACACACACCACACACACACACACAGAGTGAGCTCCAGTTCTGGGCGCTCCAGTTCAAGGGAGCTGTGCAGATTACAGCTGCCCCTTCTGAAAAGAGCCACCAGTAGGGACAGACACTGAGCAGGACACGCAACAGCTAATGCGTTCTGGGCTTGAGTGACAGGGTTACCAGAGCAGGAGGACGACAGAGCTGCAGCACTTGTGGCTGCCAGCCCGCAGGATGCTCAGGTCTAGCATGTAGGAGAAGCAGGTGGCATAGGTAACAAGGTGAAGCACTGGGAGCACAATTTTCACTCAAGACCTCGTGGTTAAAGGAGAAGAGAAGCATACAGGAAAGGAGGAGGCTGGCGGCAGAGGATAGGGATGGAGAAGCCCACTCCGTCTGCCGCTTGACCACAGAAGGCAATGAGCTGAGTCAGCGAAATCCAGGCTCAGGACCCCTGGAAAGCCATCAGAAGGGGTCCTCATTATAGAGCTCCCCTAGGGTTAGAGTAGAAGCCATCAGAAGAACTCCCCTAGGGCCAGGGTGCTCAGGCAGGCTGGAGCGGCTGGGTCCACAGTCAGGGGCCTTCTAGCCATTGCTGGACATCCCTTAGAACACAAAACACGTGGAAATGCACTGGAATCTTCTTGTCACTGTCTTCACGAAGTATATAGAGGTATTTACAAACATCAGACTTACTAACATCCTTTACTCATAAACCTCTGGTCCCAACAAGTAGCTCAGGCCCAACTCCAAGCATCCGTTCCTCCAGGGTCAGCAAGGCTACTGGGAGCTACTCTCCCCAGCCCTTTCCCTTTTCCTTTGCCTCCACACGCTTGCTACCAGAGGACCAGATGCCCGCTGCCTTTGTCCTGCATGCTCGGTTTCCCTCATAGGGCCTGCGTGCACACCCTGGAGCTGACACCAACTTCAGCGAAGTGCCTGACTCTACGACTCCAGCTCTGGATCCAGCAGAAACTCTCCAGAGACCTTCCAAGTCCTGCCCCTGCTTCTCCCATGGTCCTCACACACCTCCGAGGTCCCCAGACTGAGCTGTTACGAGAAGAATGGGGCCCTAAGGAGGACTGGCAGCGATAATCCCCTCAAACTGCTGAAGGTGATGTGAAGGTCTGGGAATGAGGGCATGGAGAGGAGTGACATACAGAACCAGGGACAGAAAGAAGAAAAGCAGAAATAGAGGTAGGCAGAGATAAACAGAGAGGGGACAAAGACAGCAAAAAACCTAGACAGAGTCAGAGACAGGCAGACAGGGAGAACCCATCCGGTGGGCAATGGTGTGAGCAAAGAGTCATCACCTTGATAGCGACGCAAGAGGCTCCTTGGTCACATGGCCACCAGGGTCAGTCAAAGCAGCAGATTGGCTGCTGACCGACCTGGGGGCGGTCCAAGTGCCTCCAGTGGTCGGTGGTCGCAGCCTCAGACAGTGCCCCTTTTCTGAAAAAGGTGAGATTATCTTGCCCCAGCAAGATCACCCAAAGGTGAAGGAGTCAAAGGGAGGGCTTTGTGGTGAGGGGGAGGGGGCAGTGCCAGCACCAGGGCGGAGCCTACAGTTCTGTTCCCTGCTCTGTGTCTGACCTTGACACAGCACATGCCCTCCCTGACTCTCAGTTTTCCCAAATGCAGTGTGGTCGCTAATATCCCCTCCACCTGTGAGATCTGGGCATCTGTGAGCCTTGGAGAGAAACTGATGCAGTGAAAGAAACAAACGTGGGTCAGCACAACGCGGGGAGCTTCAGAAAAGAAAGGAACACAAAGGTATAGGGGCCACATGCCTTTCACAGCAGAGAGGTTGCTAGGACTGAATTGAATACGATCAGATCAAAGAGGAAAAATCAGCCAGAGTAGTACTCAGTTAATCCAAGCCTACCGACTATGCATACATGTGTGTCCAGAATGTAACCTTTAACAGGCGCTGGGATTTTTGTCTGTGATGCTCACTCCTTATAATCAGTGCCTACCACAGTGCCCTGCACAAAGTAGCCATTCAAGAAATATTTGTGAATGAATTTATGTGATGCTTGGAGGAAAAAGAAATTCCAATGAGGAAAACTAGAGCATTGGTTGTCCCAAATTTTTCATTCCCAGAATCCCCCCAGACCATGTTCCCTGACAGCAGATCTGAACAGCTGACAGATGGAAGGACACGGCATGAAGGACCAGAAAGGACCTGGCTCTCCCCACTCAGATGAACCTGGCCGCAGGCTTCCCTGACCACTCAGCTGCTACGAGCCCTGGAACTCCTGCCTCCACGATCCTCTGACTTTCTGAGGAGCCTAGCCCTTGTCTGAGCAAAAGCAGATTGACCTAAATGACAAAGGATGAGAAGAAAAGAATTCAATAAGCCTTCTTTCTCCTCTACTCCAGTAGAAAGTCAGCTCAGAACTGCCTTGAAGCCGGAGGTCCTTCCTGGAGCCCCTGACTCTGTAGTAAACTTCTGGTCCTCTGGCTGGGAGAGCCCTGGAGAAGTTGCTGCCTTATCTGGTGTTACCAAGAGTCTGAGAAGCCGTGTGATTTCCTATTCAAGGACCATGGTTGCTCTCACGAGGGAGGCTCTGACCTCTTGCTCTCCTCAGCTCTCCCCAGCTTAACTCCTCTTTCCCTCGCTGAAGTCATATAACTGTTTCTCCTTCCATCCAACCAGTTCAGACTAACTTTGATCCAGTCCTCCAGCACCCCATGGCAGGGCCACCATAGATCAACCGTCATTCTGATTACGCACCCTTAGTCTTCCATCCCTGGTCAAGAAGAGACAAGAGGGACTTCCCTGTCAGTCCAGTGGTTAAGACTCTGTGCTCTCAACACAGGGGGCACGGGTTCGATCCCTGGGCAGGGAACTAACATTCCTCATGCCGCAACGCACAGCCAAAAAAATAAAATAAAATAAAATAAGGCTACAATCTTAAAAAAAAAAGAAGAAGAAGAAGAGACAAGAGATTGGTGAAGCCCATTTTCCAAAGGGGTTTTTATAGGAAGGAGCCTGCAACCCAGGGACCTTTCTGTCCCCACCCCCAACCCCAGAGTATTCTGCTTCCACTTTCCTGGACCCCCCTGTGACTCTCTATGTCACTGTGGCCTGCTCCCCCACTCTCTCAATACACTGCTTCCCAAATAGTACAGGAATTGGGAAACTAACCTAAGTCAACTACAGGTACATTCTATTTCCCACAAGGACTGGGCTTCTTAACTGTTGGGTACATTTTAAAGTGGATTTTTAACCTGTCAAATTTTCTTTGCCTTCATTCTGTTTTGCTCTTCTATTGGCAGATGTTTCTCACAGTGAAGCTTTAAAAGTTCTCTGCCCAGAATGACTGCCCAACCTTCACCTCTCCAAGTCATCTATTCAATCACTAATTCACTCATGCTTGCAGACACAAGTATATGCACTTCAAAAAAAAAATTGCTGAGCATGGGGTCAGGCACTATCCCAGGCCCTGGGACTCAAAGACATGTTTGTTACTCTCAAAGAGATCATAGTGCAGTGGGAGAAAAATCATGTCCTCAGATGCTTAAAGTACTGTGTGATAAATGCTTTGATATGGACATATTTATGGCTATGTGAGCAAAGGACAGGGCCAAATGAAATTCATTTTGGCAAAAATGGGACATTATTGGTTCAAATAACTGGGGGTCTGCAAGAGAACCTGGCTCCAGGCATAGTAGGATCCAAGTTCAAATGACATCATCAGGATACTCCCCCTCTCCTGGTTTCATTGCACCTGCTTGGCTTTCAGTGGCTGGTGATAGCTGCACGGAGTGGAATGAGAAGAGGCCCACATCAGCGATAAGCCACCCACCCCCTTCCAAAATCTGGATCTGTGCAAGCTCATGTAGTAAACTCAGCTACACACACACACACACACACACACACACACACACACACACACACACCCTCCCCGCAACACATACTCCCCAACAAAACTGTCCTTTATAGGGACTTTCTAAATGACACTGCCCTGCATTCTCAATTCTAATGGAAAGAATTCATAACACAAAATTTGGGGCCATGGAGAGGGGCCTACATTGATGAGTATATCACAGTGATGAAAAGGGGAGCCTCCAGGAACCACTAAGGACCTAATGAATGAGAGTCATCCTGGGATCAAGTTTGGCCTCAGAGAGATCCCCATTTGAGGTCTCCACTCTCTTTGGTACAAAACAAATCCAAGGAGAGGGGAGGGTACATGAAGGAAAGAAGCCTCCACAGGTACCAGGGATTTCATTTTAGATTCATCACAACTGGAAAGCATCTCATTTTAAGGATAAGGAACTATGACAAAACAGGTTCCACAATTAATAATTATCGAACTGGAAATATATTACATATTACAAAACAGCATAAATAGTTGTATACTTTGTATGCATGTACCATAGTATTCATGCAGTTGTTTCCATGTAGAGGTCTGACGAGAGATTTATAGTTTCATCTATATTCTGTATATTCTCCTCCCAGCAGCCTGAGAGACTCTTCTGAAGTGCAGAGCTGATCAAGTTACTTCCTTGCTTAAATTCCTTAAATGGACCCCCTTTGCTCTCAGAAGGAAACTCATATTTCCTAGTATGACTACTACAAGCCCTGCATGATCTAGCAAGGGTAGAAGATAAAGTTTTAGGACAACCCAAAAGTGGGAAGTCTAACAGCGGTGTCCCATGAAAAATTGAGACCTCAAAGACTAAACCTTAGTGTATTTCTCATTAGTGAGAAATAAAACCACCAAGAAATAGTTTGACCAAGCTTGGATGTAGGTGAAGAGAAATTTTCTCTTGAGAATTTGTAGCCACAAGACACACTGTGGTCCAAACTCACACAACCTGTTGTCTCCTTAAAACTTCAAATGACAGATGAGGTTTCTGGGGAAATCCTGATAGATGAGAGCCATGTTGGGAAGTTTCCCGAGTCAATCAGCAAAAAAAAAAACACAAGTCTTCTCTGGAAGAACTCAACTATAATTCAGACCTCAAGGAATTCCACAAATAAAGTCCCAAGGAAAGTGAGCAGCTGACAGTCTAAAATTACAAATACACAAAGAAACAAGGCACCATATGAAAAAACAGAAGAAACAATAGACAGTAAAATCAGACATAGATAGACTTTGGCATTGGAATTTTCAGATGGAGAATTATAATATTGTTATGCATAAATAGGGTTAAAGACATAAAAGAGAATTGACAATGTGAGCCAGCATCAAGACCAAGCCAAAAGCTGACCAAGCAAATTTAAAAACAAAATCTCAAATAGAACTTCTAGAAATTAATAATATAAACATTGAATTTAAAATTCAGTGGATGAATTAAACAGAAGATTAGACACAGTGGAAAAGAGACCAGAAACTTAGAAGATCCATCTGTAGAAATTACCCAGAAAGCTGCCTAGGAGCCAGAGAGATGGAAAATAAGAAAAAGGTGTTAAGGGATATGGAGACTAGAAAGAGAAACACTAACATATGTTGAATGAAACTTCTAGAAAGAGATAATAATAAAAATGATCATAGGAGCCAATAAGTATATAGTACTTACCATGTGTCCCTGTTCTAAACTATTATATAATTAACTCACTAATGTTCACAACAAACCTATACGTAGGTCATAATATCATCCCCATTTTACAGATGAGGAAATTGAAACATAGAGGAGTTACAACATTTGTCCAAGGTCACATAGAGGTGCCAAGTAGCCTGGCTCCTGAGTTTGTGTTCTTAACCACCATGCAATATTTGAAGAAATAATAGCAGAAAATCATCCAGAAATCCAGGAGACACCACAAACCCCAAACATGATATAAAGAGAAAGCCACCAGACACATTTTGGTGAAAGTGTACCACACCAGAGAAAAAGGAAAGCTCTTAGAAAGAAAAAAGGCAGATCACTGCAAGTGATTGGCAACTTGACTGATGGCCAGTCTCACAAGAGTAACATTGGCAGCCAAAGACAGTGGATCTTCAATGTGCTGGAGGACAGCAACTGTCACACTATGACGCCAGCCTGGAAGAACCCTCTAGAAAATGAGGGGGAAACAATGACATTTGCAGACAGAGAAAAACGAGGGCATTAACCACGCATAGACTCTCACAAAAGGAACTTCTGAAGAATGTATTTCAAGGAATGGAAGATGTGAGATGTGAAATGCGAGGGTGAGCAAAAACATTGGTGACTATGGGGATATATTTGAACAAACACTGACTCTTTAAAACTATAATAAATGTTTAATTTCTTCGGAGGGGGGCGAAGAGAACAGAGTCAAAATAACGTACTGGAGCACAGTTGATTGGGAGGAAGGAGACAGAGGTTAAAGCCTTCTGAGGTCTTGCTGATTGAGGAGGGCAGACTTCTGGGGACAGTTATATAATTTGTCCACCACACCAAACAAAGTACAGGGCAAAGGAGGGGAACGGGAGCTGAAATACAACCTGCTGGTTAACCCTTGTGTCCAGGTGCAAGGTTGTGACTACAGAGTTATCACACTAGAGCTGCCTTTAGACTTTGCATAAGTATGTTAAATAGCTACGGTAATTGCCTGGAAAATAGATGAATCATAAAACTTCCAGACAAGTTGAGCAGAAAAAAAAACATCCTCTGTAAAGCCAGTGACCTTCTGGACAGCACCAAAGAACTCCTCTTCTCCTCCCATTCTTTGAGAAATTTTTAAAAATTGGGAAGGTTTAGAGACCTGTTCCTGATAATGTGGTGACTGTAATGACTGTTCACTAAACTCTTAGGGTTGCTGTCACATCTCTCACCAGCATAGGTTTGTGTAAAGAGTTTTATGAGCAGCTTCCCTTTCGGGACAAAGTTTTGCTTGGGAGTGCCAAGCACGCGAGAGCGCCACGTTCCTCACGCATTCTTGAACATTCAGTATCAAACTTTTGAATATTTGAAAATCTGAAGATGGAACTATCTTGGTAGAGTCTCAATTACCCTTTCTCATTATGAGTACAGCATTTTGTTCTCATGTTTAACAAACATGGGTTTTGTAGGAACTGAGTTGGTCATTTTCTTATTAGGTTGTAAGGGTTCTCTCTTAGTAACGTGTTGGAGATGATATAGATATAGATATGGACATAGATATAGATATTTTTGTCCAAGATATGCATTATAAATACTTTTTCCCAGTTTGTTGTTTGACTTGCCTATGGTGGCCTTTTCCATGCAGAAAAATTATTTTTAATTTTCAATTATTTTTATTCAATATTTTTATTTATGACTTCTGAATTTTGTGTCAGGGTTAGGAAGATCTTCCCCAAACCAGGGTTATAAAAGAATTTCCCCATGTTTCCTTCTAATTCTTTTTGCTTCTCTTATTTATATTTATTTATTTATTTATTTTTAAAGTTCTCTCTTTAGCTCATCTTTTTTTTTTTAAATTAATTAATTAATTTATTTATTTTTGGCTGTGTTGGGTCTTCCTTTCTGTGCGAGGGCTTTCTCCAGTTGCGGCGAGCGGGGGCCACTCTTCATCGCAGTGCGCGGGCCTCTCACTGTCGCGGCCTCTCCCGCTGCGGAACATGGGCTCCAGATGCGCAGGCTCAGTAGCTGTGGCTCATGGGCTTAGTTGCTCCGCGGCATGTGGGATCGTCCCAGACCAGGGCTCGAACCCGTGTCCCCTGCATTGGCAAGCAGACTCTCAACCACTGCGCCACCAGGGAAGCCCCTCTTATTTATATTTAAATACACAATCCATTTTAAAGTTAACATGGTGTAAGATATGAAGTATGATCCCTACAGCATTTTATTGTAGATGGCTTCCCAGTTGCCCAATGACTTTTATCAATTTACTATTTTTATTATTTTATCTCTACCTCCTCCCATTTGAAATGGCCTCTTTATCATATACTGGATTCCGTATGCATTTATGTTTGATTCCTGAGACCCTCTGCCCTGCTCCAACAATCTCTCTGCCTGTTTTTATGTTAGAACCTCATTGTTGTATTCACCGAGGCTTTAGAATGTGTTCTAATTTCTTGTAGGGCTGATCAGTCCTGATTTCTTTTTCTCTCCAGAAGCAGGTAAAGCTTCATTTTATTATAGTTTCTCACTTCTTTTCATACATAGGAAATCTGTTGAGTAATTTTGTCCCCGGCCACCCTTCTAAGCTACCTGTCTTTGCGGAAGCTTCTCATGTTGACTCTCTGGGGTTTTCCAGGTCTGATATCACACCATTCTCTCCAAAACCCACATCCTTCAATTTTCCAGCCTCACCGTCCCCTGGAATCATGCCTGTCAAGATCGGCCATGACTCCCTATTGTACATCCCAAGGTCAATTCTTGGTCTTCATCTTACTCAGTCTCTTGAGTAGGATTGATGCTATTGCTCACTCCCATCTTCTAGAACTAGTTTTTCCATTCTGTCTCTAGGATGCTCTCCTAGCTTACTCCTTCTTCAGTAGCTGCTTTTCACTACTCTGTTAGCTGAGTCCTCCTCTTCTTCCAAGTCTCTGGAGGTTGGAGGCCCTAATGTTGAGTCTCAAACCTCTTCACTCACGCTCACTCCCAGGGTGAGCTCACCAGCTCCTGGGGAACATAAGGGGCATAGTCTTGTGTGTTGTCACCATCACATCGTCACTGCCTGGAACAGAGCCTGGCACAGCATAGGCACACAATAGTGTTGGGTAAAGGAGCACATGAGTGAATACACTTTTCTGATTGCTTTAAATGCTTCATAGTTAAGTTTTCAAAGGAAACAAGTAACTCAATTTGGTGATAGCATGGGCACATGAAAGGAAGTCATAGGAGCTAAGACTGAAAATACTGGTTGGCTCTAGACAATCTAAAAATAATCTAGCTAACAAATATCATGATGTAGAGGGAGGAAGGTGACAGAGAGTGCATGTGGTATGCTAAATTCCTTATCTTTCATAAGGGAACTCAGTATACCCTGTTGTTGATATTGATAAATCAAAAATATAAATGTAGTTTTTTATTATATAAAGCTACAATATTAACTTCTATAAGCATTAAGAATGGAAACTGGGGCTTCCCTGGTGGCGCAGTGGTTGAGAATCTGCCTGCTAATGCACGGAACACGGGCTCGAGCCCTGCTCTGGGAAGATCCCACATGCCGTGGAGCAACTGGGCCCGTGAGCCACGACTACTGAGCCTGCGCGTCTGGAGCCTGTGCTCCGCAACAAGAGAGGCCGCGATAGTGAGCGGCCCGCGCACCGCAATGAAGAGTGGCCCCCGCTCCCCACAACTAGAGAAAGCCCTCACACAGAAATGAAGACCCAACACAGCTCAAAATAAATAAATAAATAAATAAATTTAAAAAAAAAAAAAAAAAAAAAAAAAAAAAAAAAAAGAATGGAAACTGGACATTGGTTGCTATTGGGGAATGAGATTTGGAGATCCTTTACATTTCATTTTATACACCTTGGTGTCATGTGAAATAAAATGAATGTGCACTCATTACTTCTGTGATTAAATTTTAAAAGATCAAGTGAGCCAGGCCACGCAGGGCCTTGTATGCCAAGCAAACTATTCTTTAGCTACGGAAGCTCACGTTGCTTGGTGGGTCAGCTTCCTGCACAGGCTCACAGGGGGCAGCAAAAGGCTTTGGGACAGCCATTCCTCACAGGGAAGGGGACCGGATGGGGTAGGATGGGTAGAGAGGCTGAGATAAGTGACTGGAGTCAGGGCAAATGAGAAACATTTCATGAGGTTTCTTGTCTCACTCATCTCCAGGATCTCTCATTTGCCAGTACCCCTCGTGCAGGAAATCACAGGGGCTGTCCAGCATCTTCATAAGCCTCCCTCGGTCACCAGGTTTCTCTCCTGCTACTGCAGGCACCTCCCCATCCAGAGGGTGAAAAAGCATTCTCTGCTGTTTGTCAATCCCAGGAAAGCTCTTTCTTTCCTACTCACCACCTCCAGCAGGAAGAATGGTGTTAAGGTAAGAGTTTGCTCAAGAACTATCTTCGATCAAAGGCAGATTTGTTTCCCCCTCCTTAGTCCACATGCTCATGAATTCATGTTGGGGTAAGGCAGGCAGGGGGCACGGGTACCCATCAGCCACAGTCGGGAGACATGAAGCTCCCGAGGGAAGCTTTGGCTGCTGGTAGCTTGGACTATGGGAGAGTCAAACGGGATCAGCCAGGTTCTTTCCGCTTCCGTTCCATCTCCCTATATGCTCCCTTTCTCTCCAAACATTCAAATCTGCAACTATAAACAGAAATATTCTGCTAATTTTAATTTAGGGAGTGAGATGGCATGCTGGCGTTGCATTCCCAAACTAAATTGTTGTTACTAACCTCAGGTTTCACAGATTTGCTTGCTGTTCATTGTTTTTTGTTTTGTTTTTTGTATCCTTATATCTGGCATTGTCCCAGCAGAAAATACAGAGCACAATATAATGGGTCATTGAGGAGAGTTTAATGAGGGACTGGTTACAAAGGTGTGGGCACAGCTAAGGGGAATCTATAAAGGATGCTGAAGCCCCCCCCACCCCAGGACAAGTCTTCCTAGGGCGCTGTTACGATTACTGGCCCTAAAGGAGAAAAGGAAGGAGTAGTTACCAGAACTCAGGGAGGGCTCTGGCTGTAGCTGTAGTTGTCACTATGGCTGTAGGAAAGGGCCACCAGACAGGGGCTATGTCTTCAGGTAGACTGACACTGCCACTGCCAACTCACAGCCTGGCAGGGAGACAGCCAGGGAGCTAAAAAACCCAAATCACTCTCTGCCTGCTCTCCAGCTTCCTGTCAGTGTCTCCCTTCCTCTGGAAGCAAATGGGAGCCAGAGGGCGAAGGAGGTCATCAATTAGGCACAGAGACATCTCGCGGGACGCAGAGAAGGGTACAGAAGATGGAAATGAGACTTGATGGCAAATAGAGAAAACCTATCTCTTCTTATAGCCTCCTCACAGTCGCTATTTCCTGGGACTGGGTCAGTATCTCACTGTACCTCCTCAGTTTGTTTCTTTAACTGTTTGTTGGTTTGCACTTCTATCTGGTGTCACTTCTTTGGAATAATCTCTCACTATCATCAGAAATGCCTTGAGAATGGAATGTAATCATTGTTTTTTTAAGATGGGGGTACACAGGTATTTATAAGTACTTTCAGTTTGTGATTTGGGCTTCTCTAGAAAGAAATCCATTATAAGAGTGACTTAAACTGTGTCCGTCACACAGAGCTGGGCACTGGGGACACACCAATGCATGGAGAAAAGTACCATCTGTCCTCACAAAGCTCACACATTGGGCCATTTCTAGCTCAAGAGGCCTCCTGACTCATTCACACCTGTCATAGCAAAAGGTCACATAACCTTCATGACCCTAAATCATGATCTCCTTTCTCCCTGGTGGGTGCACTCCTCTCAGTCACTAAGATGGTCTGCACGTCATGCCTGGGGTTTCTGTCTTCCTGGCCCTAAAAGGTAATCTCTGTCCCAGGCAGAAGGAATGCTGAGCTCAGAGTCCTATTGTCACCCCCGCATAACCTGTCTAGATTTTTCTCCTCCTGCAGACATGACATGGCCTGGGAGGTTGAGTGGAGGTAACATTCCCATGTCAGTAGAGAGTCCGTGTTGCAGTAGAGAGAGCCCAGGCATTTGAGTCAGAGAGAACTGGGTTTGAATCCAGGTTCCAGGTCTCCAGGGCTGTGTGGATTTCGGTAAGTATCTTAATCTCTGCAAGGCTCCAATTCCCTCCTCTGTAACACAGGGATGGTAATTCCCACCTCGTAGGGTGGCCGTGAGGATCGATGATCACACAGCAGGTGTTCGCGTCTTGTTTGTGTTCCCAGGAGCACCAGTGGGGGGTTTCTGAGCTTGGATCCAACCACCCCCGCCTGAGAGACGGAACTCACACCAATGAATCGAAGTGACCAGGACCTTCCTCAAACTTTCAGTGTGGCGACCCTGACCCTGGTCTTGCTGATGATCATCATTGCCTTGGAAGCACAGACAGGAAACGCAGTTGTGCTGTGGCTCCTGGGCTTCCACCTGCACAGGAATGCCTTCTCCATCTACATCCTCAACCTGGGGGGAGCCAACTTCGTCTTCCTCTGCTGCCACGTTATAGGTTCCCTGGAGAAGCTCATCACCTCCTGCCACTCCAGCTCCAGCCCCATCCCCAGTTTTTTCACCACTGTGCTGACCTTCGCCTACCTCACAGGCCTGAGCTTTCTCAGCGACATTAGCACCGAGCACTGCCTGTCTGACCTGTGTCCCATCTGGTACCGCTGCCACCGCCCCAAACGCTTATCGGCTATCATGTGTGCCCTGCTCTGGGCCCTGGCCCTGCTGCTGAGCACCCTGGAAGGGAAGTACTGTGGCTTCCTGTTAATGGACTTTAATCGCATTTAGTGTCGGGTGTTTGATTTCATCACTGCTGGGTGGCTGACGTTCTTATCCGTGTTCCCCGCTGGGTGCAGCCTTGCCGTGCCGGTCACGATCCTCTGTAGGTCCCAGCGATGCAGCTGACCAGGCTGTGTGTGACCACTGTGCTGACAGTTCGGGTCTTCCTCCTCTGTGGCCTGCCCTCCGGCATCCACTGGTTCTTCTTAATCTGGATTCAGGATGATTTGTTTGTGTTCCCCTGTCATCACTGGCTGGTGGCCTTGGGCCTGTCCAGCTGCACCAGCGTCATCATTTACTACTTCGTTGGCTCCTTTAGGCAGAGGCAGCCAAAGAGGCGAGGACGGCAGACCTCAAGATAGTTCTCCAGAAGGCTCTGGAGGACCTATCAGAAGTGGATGGAAGCAAAGGCACCCTTCCTCAGGAAACCCTGAAGGCGTCAGGAAGCAGCCTGGTGTCCCGATTCAGAGTCTCTGCCTCAGTCAGACAAATGTGGCTTTGAGAGCCAATTTTCTCCCTATCAGTTTGGGAGGGTTTCTTAACTTCTCTCAGCCTCTGGACCCCTGATCTTAAAATGGTTAAAAAAGTAATAATTTGGGTAGTGAGGATTAAGTGAGACGGTGCCTGTTATACAAACACTGAGTGCAGTGTCTTAAGGACTCTCACCCAGGGGCCTTCACCCCAACCCCATGGGAGCTTCGCCAACTCTGGGGTCCAAGACTGTTTCCACTGTTGAAGAATCCCACCTTCAGCAGAAGTTGAAAGCAGTGCAAGAAAGGTCTTAAATTTCTTTGGTCACTACACTTGGTAGGGAATAAACATTACATTTTTGACAAGTTTCTGTGGTCACTTTCTTACAATCTGTTTTGATACAATTAAAAGAATTAAAGTTCAATCTAGCTCCAAAGAGTAGTCTTTGATTTTGGCAGGCGTCAGAATGACTCCCTAGCTTGAATAAATGACTTAATGAATGAATAAATGATGAATTTTTAAGTCCAGCCTGTGCTAAATCTCCATTTACCAGATTTGAGTCACCATCTTTAAGTTTGTTGCCTTCACCATTTTCAACTTTTGCAAGCATGAAATTAAGTTTTATAACCAGATAAATCAACATCAAGGCGTATTTAAGGTTTGAGGTGGGTCGTCTTCCTGTTGTTCCCTTCCACATGCCCTCCGGTAGAATCCCATGTGCACCCCGTCTCATTCCCGCCCCTTCGTCTTTACCCTGATTCTCCCTCCCTGGGGCTCATTAATCCTTCATGCAGGTTTCCAGTGGGTCTTACTAGACTCTGTCCTCCGAGGACAGGATGCATGTCAGATTTACCTTTTATTTCAAAAAGCTCACAACATTGATTTTAGTAATCTAATTGCACAAAAATATTTCTTGTTACCTGTTCTATAAAAATAATTTATTAAGTTTAAATGTTGCATCTTTTAATAATTTTTTTATTTTTTTAATTGAAGTACGGTTAAGAGAGAGTGCACAGATCATTAGTGTGTACAGTTCAATGAGTTTTGGCGATAAATACACACCCATGTGATTGACATACACACTACAATATATATAGAATAGATAACTAATAAGGACCTATTGTATAGCACAGGGACCTCTACTCGATACTCTGTAATGACCTATATAAGAAAGGAATCTAAAAGAGTGGATATATGTATATGTACAACTGATCCACTTTGCTGTACAGCAGAAACTAACACAACACTATAAATCAACTATACTCCAATGAAAATTTTAAAAAATAAATAAATACACACCCATATGACTAAAGCTCCAGTCAAAACATAACACATTTTCATTACCTCTGAAAAGTCCCTCATGTCCCTCCAAGTCATTCCTCCTGCCCCAGAGGCAACTATCATTTCAACTCTGTCACCAAAGATTAGTTTTGCTTGAACTTTGACTTCATATATTTAGACTCATACAATGTACTTTTTTTTGTTCCTGCCTTCTTTCACTTAGCATAATATTTGGGGGATTTACTTGTAACATTGCATTGCATATACCAGTAGTTCGTCCCCTTTATAAAGCTGAGTACTATTTCATTGGATGGGTGTCTACAGTTTATTTTCATATTGATGGATATATGTGCAGTATTCCACTTTTAGCTATTGTGAATAAAGCTGCTGTGAACATCCTTATTCAAGTCTTTTTGGGACATAGGTTTTCATTTCTCTTGGATAAATAACCTGAACTGAAATTCCTGGGTCACAGGGAGATGTATGCTTATTAACTCTATGAGAAATTGTCCAACTCTCTTCTAAAGTGGTTGTGCTATTTCCCATTCCCACCAGTGATGTATGAAACTGCCAGTCTTTTGAATTTTAGTGTGAAAAATTGAGATACCACTTCACGCTCATTAGTGTGAAGTGGTATCTCATTATGTTTTAATTTTCATTTCCCAAATGACTTATGAAATTGAGCATATTTTCATGTGCTTATTGGCTACTTGTTTTTCTTTGAAGTGTCTGTTTACCTTTTGCCCGTTTTCATTCTTTCCCTTTTTCATTATTTATTTGTAGGAGTTTTTATGTGCTAAATATGAGTCCTTTGTGAGTTATGTGTATTATAAATATTCATCTAGTTGGTGGTTTGCCTATTCATTTTTAATAGATTTTATATTTTATAGCACTTTTAGATTTACAGAAAAATTTTGCAGAAAATACAGGGGGTTCCCATATACTCCCTCTCCCCATCCCCACTCCACTACACAGTTTTTCCTGTTACTAACATTTTCCATTAATGTTGCACATCTATTGAAATTGATGAACCAATATTGACACATTATTATAAGCTGAATTCCATAGTTTACGTTAGGGTTCAATCTTTGTGTTGTAAAGTTCAATGGTTTTGACAAATGCAGAATATCATGCATCTGCCATTACAGTATCATATAGAATACTTTCTCTGTCCCCAAAATGAATTGAATACCTAGCATATTAATCACAGTTATTTTAAATTCCCAGTCTGATAATTCCAAATATCTCAATATTCTAAATTCTTATATGGAGAATCTCATGCGGGGAATCATATCTTACATGGGGAATCAACTGATTCTGTTGTTAATACTGATAAATTAAAAATCAGAAATATAAGTTCACTATTCAAATCTATAAACTTTACTGATAGTAGGATTTAGAAAAAAAAAACTGAAACAAGTTGTTTCTTCTGGAGAATAGGATTCAGGAAGACTTTTACTTTTACCATTTAATTGAAACTGGCAAGAAGTTGTAAACCTGTATGCGTTACTACTATGATGAAGAGAAAGGGTGGGACAGGCCATGGAGAACCTTGAATGACAAGTAAGGAGGGTGTGCTTTATTCTTGGCATTGCTGCCCGAACACACAGTTGGGCAGCAAAAGGCTCCACAACAACAATCCCTTGCAGGGACCAGCACTGAATGCGGTGGGGATGGGCAAAGGCTGAGAGATAGGAGAAGAGTTGGACCAAATGTTGAGAAACATCTCATGAGGGATCATGACTCAGAGAACTCCACACTCTCATTTGCCAGCAGGTCCGTCTACAGGAAATCACAAGGACTGTGCAGCATCTTGATAAGTCTCACTCGGGCATCAGGCTTCACCCTTGCTCCTGCTGGCACCTCTCCAAGGCAGAGAAGCATCCTCTAGAGATTGTCAATCCCATGAGGCTTTTCCCTACATCATGGGTCTGCATGTCACCTCCAGCAACAAGAATGGAGGAAAGGTACATTTATCAAATGTTTATTTCCAAAGCCAGTGTTGGGTTTTTCCTCTTAGTACCCATTCACATAACTCCACCTGGGGGTGGAGTATTCAGGAAGCCACAGGGGCTCCAACAGGAAAAGGCAGGAGACAGGAAGCTCCCTCCTGGCAACTCTGGGTGTTGTCAGCCTCGACCATGAAGACCTAAATTGATGAACCAACACTGTTTATTAGACTTTATCCCCACTCTCCCCTCCTTCTCAATCATTCAAATGTGCTATCATGGTGAGAAATCTGCTGCTGTCCTTAATTCAGGGAGCAAGATAGGGCACATGCATGCATCCCAAAGCTAAAGTGATGTGAATAAACCAATCATCTGTTTTACTTCCTTTTCAAATGTTCTTTTCCTTTCTGTATCTCTCAGGCTCCCAGCGGAAAACAGATGGCCAAATATGTAATGATTAAAAAGAGTTTAATTAAGGGACAATTTACTAATATGAGCAGATTAGGGAAAGTTACATGGGATGATGACCTCTCCCCACTGAGGAAAGTAACAGAAGGGAGCCATAGCATCACTAGGCTTGAAAGACAAGGGAAGGAGAAGTTACTAGAACTCAGGGAGGGCTCTGGGCTGTAGCTGTAGTTGTCACTGTGGCTGTAGGAAAGGGCTACCAGACGGGGGCTACATCCCTGTATGTAGAGTCACATCATCACAGCCTGGCAGGAGAAAGCCAGGAAGCTAAAAAAATCCCCAAATCACTCTCCTCCTGCCTTCCAATCACTGTTAGTGTCTCCCTTCCACTGAAAGCAACCAGAACCCAGAGGGAAAGGGAGGCCATCGTGAGACACAGAGAGATCTCCCAGGATACAGAGAAGGAAACAGAAGATGGAAATGAGATTTGATGGCAAATGGAGAAAATCCACCTCGTCTTACAGCCTCATCATAGCTGGTATTTCCTGGGACTTTCTCTATCTCATTGTGATTGGATCAATCTCTCATTGTATCTCCACAGTTTGTTTCTTTGACTGTTTGTTTGTACTTCTATCTGTGTCACTTCTTTGGAATAATCTCTCACTATCATCATAAATGCCTTGAGAATGGAATGCAGATATTTTTTAAAGAGGAAGGAGTACACAGGGACTTATAAGTATTTTCAGTTTGTGATTTGAGCTTCTCTAGAAAGAAATTCATTATAAGGTTGACTTAAGAGAGAAGCTACTAGGACTGGACTGGTGCCTCCAAGGCCTTAGACATCAAGGCTCTTTTAAATTGCTGCTCCCATCTGTAGAGAGGTGTAGAGAGATGACTTTGCCCTTGAGGTCTTGCGTAGCTCCTGGACACACCAGCATTCCATCCAGAGGAGAAGAGGAGGAGGAAATGCACAACCCAGGAGTTGGTTACATCACTTCTGCTCACCTCCCATTGGTCAGTGCCTAATCACATGCTGCCATACAGCATTAAGGGAGGCTGGGATAAGGATCCTTTTTCTGGTCTAAAACTCTCGGAATTATTATGTGAGAGAAGAAGAAATGGATATTTGGAGCCACTGGCAGTTTCTGCACCTCTGAACCTCACATTCTAAGCTCACATGAAGATTTTTTCCTGGGGGCTCCTTCCATAATAAATGATGTGGTGAAGAACATTGGAAAAGCCTCAGGCAGGGCTCGAGGAGCCCAGAGCTGGTATTGGACCTGCTATTCACGATGTCATCTCAGGGAAATCCTTTGACTTTTTAAGCCTTGGCTTCGTCCTATGTTAAATGGGAGCATTATAACAGGTGGTCTCTCAGGGACATGTGCTAGATGCTGAGGATACAATAGTGAACAACAACAACCAAAAAAACCCAGGCAGATCTAGGTGTTATTGAGCACTGACTTTAACAAGGGAGATTAAAAAAACCCCAAAAGACATGCACTTAAAAATTAGAGCTGCAACCTGCGTTCAGTGCCATGAATAAAAAGTACATGGTGAAGAGCGGCCAAGATGGCAAAGTAGAGAGACCCTGAGCTCACCTCCTCTCACAAGCACACCAAAATCACAACCATCAATGAAAAAGACTGCAACCTACCCGAAAAAGATCTTCTACAACTAAAGACATAAAGAAGGAACCATAAGGAGATGGGTAGGAGGAGGAGACTCACGATGTAATCTAATCCCATACCCGCCAGGTGGGCGACCCACAAACTGGAGAATAATTATACTGCAGAGGTTCTCTCACAGGAGTGAGAGTTCTGAGCCCCAAGTCAGGTTCCCCAGCCTGGGGGTCCAGCACTGGGAAGACAAGCCCTCAGAGCATTTGGCTTTGAAGGCCAGCAGGGCTTAACTGCAGGAGCCCCACAGGACTGGGAGAAATAGAGACTTCACTCTTAAAGGGTGAACACAAAATCTTACATGCACCTGGACACAGGGCAAAAGCAGTAATTTGATAGGAGCCTGGGCCAGACCTACCTGCTGGTCTTGGAGAGTCTCCCGGAGAGGCGGGGGGCGAGGTGGGGGTGATGGCTGTGGCTCACCCTGGGGACATAGACACTGGTGTCAAACATTTTTAGGAACATTCAACTGCATGAGTATTGCTGCTGGTGGCTGATATCTTGGCTCATTAGCACCAAGACTGGCCCCACCAAACAGCCTGTAGGCACCAGCGCTGGAACACTTCAGGCCAAACACTAATTGGGCTGGGACACAGCCCCACCCATCAGCAGACAGGCTGCCAAAAGACTTCCAGAGCCCACAGCTGCCTCTAGACATGCCCCTAAGCACGGCCTTTCCCACCAGAGGGCCAAGACCCAACTCCACCCACCAGTGGGCAGGCACCAGACACAAGAAAACTACAATCCAGCAGCCTATGGACAGAGTCTGCCGACAGTAGGCCAGACCCTACGATCGGGCCAGCTGGCCCCTGGCCCTGCCCACTAGCAGACAAATGCAACCTTTGGGATACCCTGGACCCCATACCCATCTGTGTTAGGAACTGGCCCCCTAACATCAACGATCTGAAACAAGCTCTGGGATCCCTGGGTCCAGCAGCCAGACTCCGGGAACCAGCTCTGCCAGCCAGTAGCCTGGCACTAACCCCAGAACCTGGCTTCATCTGCCAGTGGGTGGGCAGCAGTGCCAGAGTCTTCAGGACCCTGACTCCTCCCACCAGTGAGGCAGCATTAGCCCCGGGGCCACCTAGGATCCAGCAACTAGCCACCTCATCACCAGGCACCAGTAAACAGTAGCCAGCAGCATCCACACAACGCAGGGCCTGGCAACCAACCAGACTAGAGGCCAACCAAGCCCACCAGACTGCCCATATAGTCAGCCCACCACAACAGAAGGACCCCTGCAGCCCTCTTAGGGGAAATCCCTAGAGCATGTAGCTTGGGTGACAAGAGGCAAGTACCCTGCTGGGACGCATAGGACACCTCCTACAGGAGGTCACTTCTCCAAGGTCAAGAAATGTAACTAACCTACCACATACATAAAAACACAAATAGCAACTTAGACAAAATGAACAAAGGTTCATTTTGCTTGTCTGTGAAGGTTTTGAAACCTTCACAGACAAGCAAAAGCTAAAAGAATTCGGCACCACCAAACCAGCTTTACAACAAATGTTAAAGGAACTTCTCTAGGCAAGAAAGAAAAGGCCATAACTAGAAACAAGAAAATTACAAAATGAGAAAGTTCACCAGTAGGCAAACATACAGTAAAGGCAGGAAATCATCTACACACAAAGTTAGTAGGGAGGTTAAAAGACAAAGGCAGTGAAATCATCTGTATCCACAATAAGCAGTTAAGGTATACAAAGAACAATTATATGTAAAATATGATACCGAAAACAGTAATCATGAGGGGAGGAGAATACAAATGCAGAATTTTTAAAGTGCATTTGAAATTAAGAGATCATCAACTTAAAACAATCATATATATATATATATATATATACACACCCACACCCACACACACACACACACACACACACGCATATATATATATATATATATAAGTATATATATATATATAGACTGCTATACAAAAACCTCATGGTAACCACAAACCAAAAATCTATAATAGATATATACACAAAAAAGGAAAAAGAATCCAAACATAACACTAAAGATAGTCAGCAAATCACAAGAGAAGAGAAGAAAAGATGAAAGGGGGAAAAAGACCTACAAAAACAAATCTGAGCAATTAACAAAATGGCAATAAGAACACAGATATCGATAATTAACTTAAATATAAGTGGACTAAATGCTCCAACCAAAAGACAAAGACTGGCTGAATGGATACAAAAACAAGCCGTGTATACATGCTGCCTGCAAGAGACTCACTTCAGATCTAGAGACACATAAAGACTGAAAGAGAGGGGATGGAAAAAGGTATTCCACACAAATGGAAATCAAAAGAAAGCTGGAGTAGCAACACTTGTATCAGCCAAAATAGACTGTAAAATAAAGACTGTTATAAGACGCAAAGAAGGACACTACATAATGCTCAAGGGATCAATCCAAGAAGAAGATATAACAAGTGTAAATATATATGGACCCAACATAGGAGCACATCAAAGTATAAGGCAAATATTAACAGACATAAAAGGAAAAATCAACAGTGACACAATAATAGTAGGGGACTTTAACACCTCACTTACATCAATGGACAGATCATCTAGACAGAAAATCAATAAGGAAAAATAGACCTTAAATGACACATTAGACCAAATGGTCTATAGAAAGCATTCCATCCAAAAGCAGCAGAATACACATTCTTTTCAAGTGCACATGGAACATTCTCCAGGATAGATCACATCCTAGGCCACAGAACAGGCCTCAGTAAATTTAAGAAAACTGACATTATATCAAGCATCTTTTCCGACCACAGCACTATGAGATTAGAAATCAACTACAAGAAAAAAATGCAAAAAACGCAAACATTTGGAGGCTAAACAATATGCTACTAAACAACGAATGGATCACTGAAGAAATAAAAGAGGAAATAAATACCTAGAGACAAATGAAAACACAAAAGAGGATGATCTAAAATCTATGGGATGCAGCAAAAGCAGTTCTAAGAGGGAAGTTTATAATGATACAAACTTACCTCAGGAGTGTATCACCTCACACCAGTCAAAATGGCCATCATCAAAAAGTCTACAAACAATAAATGCTGGAAAGGGTGTGGAGAAAAGGGAACACTCCCACACTATTGGTGGGAATGTAAAATGGTACACCCACTATGGAGAACAGTATGGACATTCCTTAAAAAACTAAAAATAGAGCTACCATATGATCTAGCAATCCCACTCCTGGGCATATATCTGGAGAAAACCATGGTTCGAAAGGATACATGCACCCCAAAGTTCATTGCAGCGCTGTTTATGATAGCCAAGACATGGAAACAACCTAAATGTCCATCAACAGGTGAATCGATAAAGATGTGGTACATATATACAATGGAATATTACTCAGCCATTAAAAAAATGAAATAATGCCATTTGAAGCAACATGGATGGACCTGGAGATTATCATACTAAGTGAAGTAAGTCAGACAGAGAAAGACAAATATCATATATATTGCTTATATGCAGAATCTTAAAAAATGATGCAAATGAATTTATTTACACAACAGAAACAGACTCATAGACTTAGAAAAAAAACTTATGGTTACCAAAGGGGAAAGGTGGGGGGAGGTATAAGTTGGGAGTTTGGGATTGACATACACACACTACTATATTTAAAATAGATAACAAACAAGGACCTACTGTATAGCACAGGGAACTCTGCTCAATATTCTGTAATAACCTAAATGGGAAAAGAATTTGAAAAAGAATAGATATGTGTATATGTATAACTGAATTACTTTGCTGTACACCTGAAACTAACACAACATTGTTAAATCAACTATACTCCGATATAAAATTTTTTAAAAATTTAAAGCACTATATATTGGTCAAAATGCTTTTGGTTGGGAAGGAAGACAAAAAAAAAAAAAAAACTTACCTCAGGAAGAAAAAAATCTCAAATAAACAATCTAACTTTACACCAAAAGCAACTCAAGAAAGAAGAAAAAGCAAAACTCAAAGTTAGTAGAAGGAAAGAAATCATAAAGATCAGAGCAGAAATAAACGAAATAGAGACTAAAAAAAATAGAAAAGATCAATGAAACTAAAAGCTGGTTCTTTGAAAAGATAAACAAAATTGATAAACCTTTAGCCAGACTCATTAAGAAAAAAGGGGAAAGGGTCCAAATCAATAAAATCAGAAATGAAAAAGGAGAAGTTACAACTAACATCACAGAACTACAAAGGATCATAAGAGACTACTACAAACAACTATACACCAATAAAATGGACAACCTAGAAAAAATGGAAAAATTCTTAGAAAGGTACAATCTCCCAAGACTGAACCAGGAAGAAATAGAAAATATGAATGGACCAATTACCAGTACTGAAATTGAATCAGTAATTTTAAAACTCCCAACAAACAGAAGTCCCAGATCAGATGGCTTCACAGGTAAATTCTACCAAACATTTAGAGAAGAGTTAACACCCATCCTTCTTAAACTATTCCAAAAAATTGCAGAGGAAGGAACACTTCTGAACTCATTCTATGAGGCTGCCATCACCCTGGTACCAAAACCAGGCAAAGATATTGCAAAAAAAGAAAATTACAGGCCAAAGTCACTGATGAACATAGACGCAAAAATCCTCAACAAAATACTAGCAAATCAAATCAAACAATACATTAAAAGGATCATACACCATGATCAAATGGGACTTATCTCAGGGATGCAAGGATTTTTCAATATCTGCAAATCAATCAATGTGATACACCACATTAACAAATTGAAGAATAAAAACCATATGATCATCTCAATATGTGCAGAAAAAAAGCTTATGATAAAATTCAACATCCATTTACGATAAAAACTCTCCAGAAAGTGGGCATAGAGGGAATATACCTCAACATAATAAAGATCATATATGACAAACCCACTGCTAACATCATACTCAACGGTGAAAAGCTGAAAGCATTTCCTCTAAGACCAGGAACAAGACAAGGATTCCCACTCTCGCCATTTTTATTCAACATAGTTTTGAAAGTCCTAGCCACAGCAATCAGAGAAGAAAAAGAAATAAAAGAAATCCAAATTGGAAAGAAGAAGTAAAACTGTTACTGTTTGCAAATGACATTATACTATACATAGAAAATCCTAAAAATGCCATCAGAAAACTACTAGAGCTCATCAATTAATTTGGTAAAGTTGTAGGATACAAAATTAATATACAGAAATCTGCTGCATTTATATACATTAAGAATAAAATATCAGAAAGAGAAATTAAGGAAACAATCCCATTTACCATTGCCTCAAAAAGAATAAAATACCTAGGAATAAACCTACCTAAGCAGGCAAAAGACCTCTACTCTGAAAACTACAAGACACTGATGAAAGAAATTGAAGATGACACAAACAAATGGAAAGATATATCGTGTTCTTGAATTGAAAGAATCAACATTGTTAAAATGACCATACTACCCAAGGCAATTTACAGAGTCAATGCAATCCCTATCAAAATACCAATGGCATTTTTCACAGAACTAGAACATAAAAATTTTAAATTTGTATGGAAATACAAAAGACCCCAAATAGCCAAAACAATCTTGAGAAAGAAGAACAGAGCTGGGGGAATCACACTCCCTGAATTCAGACTATACTACAAAGCTAGAGTCATCAAAACAGAATGGTAATGGCACAAAAACAGACACATAAATTAATGGTACAGGATAGAAACCCCAGAAAGAAACCCATCACTATGGTCAATTAATCTATAACAAAGGAGGCAAGAATATACAATGGAGAAAAGACTGTCTCTTCTAGAAGTGATACTGGGAAAACTGGACAGTTATAGGTAAAAGAATGAAATTAGAACATTCTCTAACACCATATACAAAAATAAACTCAAAATGTATTAAAGACCTAAAGTAAGAAAGACCAGATACTATCAAACTTCTAGAGGAAAACATAGGCAGAACACTCTTTGACATAAATATTTTACATCGAAGTAATATTTTTTTGGATCCATCTCCTAAAGCAAAGGAAATAAAAGCAAACGTAAAACAAATGGGACCTAATTAAACTTAAAAGCTTTTGCACAGCAAAGAAAACCATTGAAAAAATGAAAAAACAACCTACTGAATGGGAGAAAATATTTGCAAATGATATGACCAATAAGGGGTTAATATCCAACATATATAAACAGCTCATACAACTCAACATCAAAAAAACAAACAATCTGATTAAAAAATGGGCAGAAGAACTGAATAGACATTTTTTCATAGAGGAAATGCAGATATCCAACAGGCACATGAAAAGATGCTCAACATCACTAACCATCAGGGAAATGTAAATCAAAACCACAATGAGGGACTTCCCTGGTGGCCCAGTGGTTGGGACTCCGTGCTCCCAAAGCAGGGGGCCTGGTTCCATCCCTGGTCAGGGAACTAGATCTCGCATGCCATAACTAAAGATCCCGTACGCGGCAATGAAGATCCCGTATGCTGCAACTAAGACCCGGTGCAGCCAAATAAATAAATAAATAAATAAATAAATTTTGTTTAAAAAACCACAATGAGATACCACCTCACACCTGTCAGAATAGCTGTTCATCAAAAAGTCTACAAATAGCAAATGTTGTTGAGGATGTGGAGAAAAGGGAACCCTCATACAATGTTGGTGGCAATGTATCAATAAATTGGTGCAGCCACTGTGGAAAACAGTATGGAGGTTTCTCAAAAACTAAAAATAGAACTACCATATGACCCAGCAATTTCACTCCTGGGTATATATCCAAAACAAAAACAAAAACAAAAACACTGTTCCAAAAAGATACATGCACCCCAATGTTCATAGCAGCATTATTTATAATTGCCGAGACATGGAAACAAACTAAATGTCTATCAACAGATGAATTGCTAAAGAAGATATGGTGTGTGTGTGTGTGTGTGTGTGTGTGTGTGCAAATACTGTATGATATCACTTATATGTGGAATCTAAAAAGTACAACAAACTAGTGAAGTGAATATAACATAAAAGAAGCAGACTCACAGATACAGAGAACAAACTAGTGGTTACCAGCGGGGAGGGGTGAAGAATCAATATAGGCGTGGGGTAGTGCGAGGTACAAAGTACTGGGTGTAAGACAGGCTCAAGGATGTACTGTAAACATTAGGAATATAGCAAATATTTTGTAGAAACTGTAAATGGAAAGTAACCTTTAAAAACTGTATAAAAATAAAAAAAATTTTTTTAATTTAAAACAAAGAGAAAGAAAGAAAGGAAGGAAGGGAAGATGCCATTAAATATGATGCATCATTCATTGTAAAATGAAGTGTAGATTCAGAGACATTAAAATGTTAAAGACTTTAAGAAAAAAAAGAGGCACATACAGGCACATCTTATGCTGACATGATGCTAACATCACTCTGATATTCTTATTTGTGGTTCTCTCTGGGGTCAGCCTGACCCTGCTAATCATATTCCTGTATGGCTCCCATTGGATGCAGATGACTAGGCTGTGTGTGACCAACCTGCGCACAATGTTGGTCATATTTTGGTGGCCTGTCTGCTGGCATCCACTCATTCCTTGGATGGGGGGTTCAAACTGGTTACAATTCCTTCTTTTGTTTCCTTCATCGCATTGTGTTTATCCTGCTCTGTGTTAATGGCTGTGCCAATCTCATCATTCACTTCTTCACTGGCTTCTTTAGGCAGCGGCAGAGATGGCAAACGCTCAAATTGGTTCCCCAAAGGGCTCTGCGGGATATTTCTGAGGTGGATGGACACGGAGGAAGCCTTCCCCAGGAAACCCTGGAGATGTCCAGAAGCCGTCTAGGGCGGTGCTGAAGAGCCTCTGCCCTGGTCAGTCAGAAGTGACTTTGAGAGGGACTTCCGTGGTGGTGCAGTGGTTAAGAATCCGCCTGCCAATGCAGGGCACACGGGTTCGAGCCCTGGTCCAGGAAGATCCCACATAACGCGGAGCAACTAAGCCCATGCACCACAAATACTAGGCCTGTGCTCTAGAGCCCGCGAGCCACGACTACTGAAGCCTGCAAGCCTAGAGCCCGTGCTCTGCAACAAACAGAAGCCACCGCAATGAGAAGCCCACGCACCGCAACGAAGAGTAGCCCCTGCTCTCCACAGCTAGAGAAAGCCCACGAGCAGCAATGAAGATGCAATGCAGCCAAAAATAGATAAATAAATAAAAAGAAGTGACTTTGAGAGGCGATGCTGCCCTGCCAGACTTGGCAATTATCCGCTCTTCTCTCAGCCTTATGCCTCTGAAATGCCTCAGTGACTCCCCAATGCCTTCAAACTGATTTTTTAAAATCTGGCTCTTGGGCTTCCCTGGTGGTGCAGTGGTTGAGAATCTGCCTGCCAATGCAGGGGACACGGGTTCGAGCCCTGGTCTGGGAAGATCCCACATGCCGCGGAGCAACTAGGCCCGTGAGCCACAACTACTGAGCCTGCGCGTCTGGAGCCTGTGCTCCGCAACAAGAGAGGCCGCGACAGTGAGAGGCCCGCCCACCGCGATGAAGAGTGGCCCCCACTTGCCGCAACTAGAGAAAGCCCTGGCACAGAAACGAAGACCCAACACACCCAAAATAAATAAATTTATTAAAAAAAAAAAAACCTGGCTCTTCTGTTTTTCTCAGAAAAGCGTTTTTCTGAAAGTAGAATATCTGTATCTCTCTGTACATTATAAATAAATTTCTCACGTTATCTTCTTTGAATCTTTTCTTATTCGAAGATTTCTACTTCTAGTTTCATTTCAATGGGAAAAAATATTTGTCTAAAATCATAAAACCCTGTTTATAATTGTTTTCTACTTGATGATATAGAAAAAGAAGAATCCTCATTTTTCTCTGAGACTCTGTTCCTCTAAGATTCATGTTTGGGCCTGTGTTTGGAAGCATGCTGCAGATTAAAAAACTTCATTCTAAATGAGTATCTAGAGTTCATTGGATTCTCTGGTCTTTGGGAAAAGAATGCCCTTAGAGTTAGACTCTGCCTGCATAAGAACAGTCCAGGAAATCAGATTTAGGAAAGGTCCTCTGGAGACATTTGTCCCTGACATGGTGACCAGTTTGCCATGAGTTCTAGGAGTGAAAAACATGGCCTTTACCTTTGAAAACTTATGAGTGGTTATTTAGCTTTTGCTCCAACCAATGGAGAGTCAAAAAATATGCCCACCAGTTCTAATTTGGCCATTGCAACTTCAGTGTCGATTTCAAAATAGAAATTACCTTGGAAACCATTTATTACTAGCTTTTGGAACACTCTGTAAGCCTCAAGATTTTGTACCAATAGTTCTGGCTGTGACTTTTAGTCAGTTTCATGGCCAGTCCCCATGAAGAAGAGGACTGAAAACATTTGAACCTTCATGTCAATCGTATTGATAAAAACTTGGGGTTGGTACAGAATTCTCAACTGTTCTCTGCCAGTGGTTACTCATTCCTCACAGCATTCGGGCAGACAGGGAGGGGCCGCCAAGAGATGGTGTGACAACACCCCCCCAGAAAGGAGAGCTAACAAATAAACTCTTGATACTTAGGAGACAATACAAGGTAGCTAGGAAAACAATACCATTTATAGTTTACAGTTTTTCCAACCAAATATATTGATCATTCCTAGAACACAGCTCAATACTCAGATCTCAGATCCAGATCCAATGATCGTCCCAGACCAGCACTCAGCTGTATCCTATATGCAACCCTTGATTTCCAAGTGCCACAGCAGGGCTTGGCTGTAGGTGAGGGCTCCTTAGCTGGGGCACAGGGTGGTGGGAGGAGACAGGAAGACAGTGCTGGTGGCCTATGTACCAGGCAGGGTGCCTTGATGCTGTGCCACCAACTTAGACTGGGGTTCATATGAGAGTCATTCCTGTGAGTCCTGTGAGTTTATTAATTGTACAGCTTTGGCTGAGGGTTTTGTACATCACGAGAGCCCTGTGGTGGGAGAGGAAAAACTGGTTCACCTATAAATTAAATTCAACATTTTAAGCCTTAACAGAAAAATTCAGTTCTGAACATTTTTATACCCTGACATGCATGATAGCTTAAGAGTTGTGTAACCAGTGATCAGATGCTTTACTTTTAAATTCTGCAAGTCATGTTGCATTCCTCTTGAAATGTATTTTGTGGAATATCTTGATATTTAGATAAACCTTCTATTTTGACATCCTGTCATGCATATGAGAGAATAAGACACATCAATTTCTGAAGAACTGAAGAGTGACAGATCCAAGTGAGCTGCAGGCTTGGGCTATAGTTGTATCTTTAGTTTTATTTATTCGTTTTTAAAGAGAGATTGGCAAATATAATAAAACTTCAATATATGCTTGATTTTGAGGTGGGTATGTGAATGTTTATTTTCTGGCCTAAGCACCTGGTTTATAGTCATCTCCAGCACCACCCCATCCTCACTCTGGGGACTCGAATATCCATTTAGATGGTTAATCCAACATTCTAACCTCTCAGCTTTCTAAACACCTCCTTCCTTTAACCTTGTCTCCCACTGCATTCTCATCAACCAGTCCTGGATCTCGTCATCACCCACAATAGCATCATCTCCAAAAAATGTTTCAAGTTTGCACTTCCTGCCCTTCACCTCTGATCTGCACACTTTATTTTCCCTAGTATCCCAAATCTAATGACCAGCAAATACCATCCTGACCTCCCATCCCTTGACTTAACACATCTCATTGCCCATGATTTCCTCATGCCCTCACTTCCATTCCTGCCATGTTTACATACCATGACCTGTTTCTATAATCACTGCTTTGCACACACCCTCTTGGCCCTTATCACACTCCCCTCTGCCACACTCATCAGACAAAACCCGATTCTGGTTAAATCTGTCTCTCACTCACTCCATACTTGTTCCTAGAGACCCAAGTACGGCTGGTATGTGTGCTAACTTCTTTACATCTCAAAGGGAAGTCAATTTATCCAGTTTAGCACAGATCGATTTTAAAAACAGAAACCAAATTTTATTGTTCAAAGCTATAATAATAACTCATGAAAGATTTAAGAATAATAACTAACAAAGTGTTGCTTTTGGAGAATAGGATTCAGAAAGACTTTCATCTTTTATTTGATATACTTCTGTGCCATTTGGAAAGAAATTATAGACATGCACACTTTACAACTATGATAAAGAAAAAGGGTGGGCCTTGAATGATAAGTAAGGAGGGTGTGCTTTATTCTTAATATAAAGTCGCCCAGTGCAGGCTTACTTTGCTTGGTATTGCTGCCCAGGCACACAGTTGGCAGCAAAAGACTCCACAACAACAATCCCTTGCAGGGACCAGCACCAAATCGGGTGGGGATGGGCAGAGGTTGAGAGATAGGAGAAGAGTTGGACCAAGTGTTGAGAAACATCTCATGAGGGGTCATGACTCAGAGAACTCCACACGCTCATTTGCTAGCAAGTCCCTGTACAGCAAATCACAGGGACTGTGCAGCATCTTCATAAGCCTCGCTTGGTCACCAGGCTTCACCCCTCCTCCTGCTGGCACTTCTCAAAGGCAGAGGAGTGTCCTCTAGTGACTGTCAGTCACAGGAAGCTCTTCCCTTTAGCATGGATCAGCTTGTCAATTCCAGCAAGAAGAATGGAGGAAACATACATTTATCAAGTATTTATTTCCAAAGCCACTGTTGGGTTTTTCCTCTTAGTACCCATTCACATAACTCCACCTGGGGTTGGCGTATTCAGGGAACCACAGGGGCTCCAGCAGGAAAAGACAGGGAAAAAAGACGTAAACTCCCTCCTGGCAACTTTGAGTGCTGGCAGCCTCAACTGTGGGAGATCTGAATTGGGAAAACAACACTGTTCCCTCTTCCTGGATACTCTCTCTGTCCTCCCCTCCACCCCAACCATTCAAATTTGCTGTCATAGTGAGGAATCTGCTGCTTTCCTTAATTTAGGGAGCAGGATAGGGAACACTTATGCTTCTCAAAGCTAATGTGTTGTTAATAACCCAGATTTCACTGCGTTTCAAAAGTCTTCTCCTTTGTGTATCTGGCAGTGTCCTAACATAAAATAAATGCCCCGAATAGATGGAATAATTGAGGAGAGTTTAATTAAAGAGGTATTTATGAAGATGGGTGGGCTAAGGGAAAGTTTAAAAGGAATGGTGACTGAGAAAACCATAATTCGAAAAGACACATGTACCAGGACTTCCCTCATGGCACAGTGGTTAAGAATCTGCCCGCCATTGCAGGGGACAAGGGTTCAAGCCCTGGTCCGGGAAGATCCCACATGCCACGGAGCAACTAAGCCCGTGCGCCACAACTACTGAGCCTGTGCTCTGGAGCCCATGAGCCACAGCTACTGAAGCCTGTGCACCTAGAGCCCGTGCTCTGCAACAAGAGAAGCCACCACAATGAGAAGCCTGTGCACCACAACAAAGAGTAGACCCCGCTCGCCACAACTAGAGAAAGAAGAAACGCGCGCAGTCGCAAAGATCCAACGCAGCCAAAAATTAATTAATTAGTTAATTAATTTAAAAAAACATTATTGAACTTTATGCTCTCTATAAGAAACTCATTTAAGATCTAAAGACACAAATAGTTTGAAAGCAAGAGGATGAAAAAAGATGTTCCAGGGAACATCCAGTTTCCAGTTTTGCATGTAAGGATCTTGGAAGTCACCACTCTATCCTAAAAACAAGTAAAACCTGAATACATTGAAAAAATCAACAACCCTTTGGATCAGTAAGAGAGAAGACGACACAGGGTAAACTAGCACCCTCAAGATTGGAGAGACAGACAGGCAAATACAGGGAGTCAGAAATTACTGGAGCAGAGGCTCATGAGTGGAAACCACCACAAGATCCAGTGCCAGGGTAGGAAAACCTGAACTGTAATTCACAAATTCCTGGAGGCTCAGCATGGACAAAACTGAGGGTTAAAAATGCTAGGGGGATCCAGTCATAAGTGAGCATGCACACTTTTATGAATTTTACTTCCAGAAGCTTGACCAGGTCTTCACAGTAAATCTCCTTGGGCTTCTAGCAGGGTGAGAGGAAAAGGAACCATTCTGAAATATACCAGAGAACTCTGTTCTTCTATCAGGGCCTGACCTCATGAGAAACTATTTAGCCAGAGCCTAAACTGCTGGGGTATTATCAGAGCCTAACTGACCTGGGAAAAAGGTAATACCCAACTCCAGCCCACTCTAGCCATCCTGCCCCAACCAAGCAAAGGGGGATGACTGAGGAGCACTTGTGAAGTTCAGAGTCCAGAGGCTTGGGCTCCCTGAAAGAGGCGACTGGGGCTTCCCTGGTGGTGCATTGGTTGGGAATCTGCCTGCCAATGCAGGGGACGCAGATTCGAGCCTTGGTCCGGGAGGATCCCATATGCCGTGGAGAGGCTGGACCTGTGCGCCACAGCTACTGAGCTTGCATTCTGGAGCCCATGCTCTGCAGCAGGAGAGGCCACCGCAATGAGAGGACCATGCACCACGGTGAAGAGTAGCCCCCACTCACTGCAACTAGAGAAAGCCCATGCGCAGCAATGAAGACCCAACACAGACAAAAAGAAATTAATTAAATTAATTAATTAAAAAAAAACCAAACAGGGACTTAATTGTGGACTATTGACCACTTCTCCTCCCACACCTCACCACCACATTACTAAAGGCCTATTTACAGCCGTTCATTTTATACAGCACAACATGTCTGGCAATCAAAATAAATAAACTATAATGCATACTAAAAGGAAAAAAAAGCACAAATTGAAGAGACAAAGCAAGCATCAGAACCAGACACGGCAGGGATGTTGGAATTATCAGACTGGGAATTGAAAACAACAATGATTAATATGCTAAGGGCTCTAATGGATAAAGTAGACAGTATACAAGAATAGATGGGCAACATAAGCAGAGAAGTGGAAATTCTAAGAAGGAACTAAAAAGAAAGGTTAGAGATCAAAAACACCATAACAGAAATGAAGAATGCCTTTGATAAGCTTATTAGTAGACTGAACATGGCTGAGGGGGAAAAAAATCTCTGACCTTGAGAATATATCAATGGAAACTTCCAAAACTGAAAAGCAAAGAGAACTAAGACAAAACACACACACACACACACACACACACACACACACACACACACACACACACACACACACACACACACAATATCCAAAGACTTTGGGACAACTACAAAACGTGTAACATACACATAATGGGAAGACCAGAAGGGGAAGAAAGAGAGAAAGGAACAGAAGAAATAGTTGAAACAATAATAACGAGAATTTCCCCAAATTAATGTCAGACACCAAACCACAGATCCAGGAAGCTCAGAGAACACCAAGCAGGAAAATGACAAAAAAAAAAAAAACACACAAAAAACGCACATCTAGGAATATCATTTTCAAACTGTAGAAACATAAAAGGCACAGAAAAAAATCCTGAAAAAAGCCAGAGGAATAAAGAACTTCAGTGCAGAGGAACAAAGATAAGAATCACATCTGACTTCTCTTCAAAAACCACTAACTTAGAATTCTGTATCCTGCGAAATTATCTTCCAAAAGTGAAGGAGAAATGCACTTTCTCAGACAAACAGAAATTGAGGAAATTTCTAACCCATAAACCTGACTTGCAAGATATGTTAATATAAGTTATTTGGAGAGAAGAAAAATAATATAGGTCAGAAACTTGGATCTTCATAAAGAAAGGAAGAGCAATGAAGAGGAATAAGTGAAGGCAAAATAAAATCTTTTATTTTTCTTGTTCTGAATTGCTCTAACACAAAACAGCTTGTTCAAAATAATAATACAACAGTGTGTTCAATTATGTATGCTTAAGTATGTATCCTCATACATACATGTTTATGTATGCTTATAAATAAGTGAAATGAATGGTAGCAATGTTACAAGGGACAGAGGGAGGAATTGGAATTATTTTGTTATTACAAGCTATTCAAACTATCTGTAAAGTGGTATAGTGTTATTTGAAAGTGGACTCGGATTAGTTAGGACTGTATATTGCAAACTCTATAGTAACCACTATTAAAAAAAAAAGTTTTTTAAAAAAGGAAAGGATAAAGTGTAACTGTTATGCTAAGAAAGGAGAGAAAATGCTAAGAAAGGCATGCTAAGTGACATGCTAAGAAAGTACCAGTAGAATCACATAAAATGCTTAGTTAAAACCACAAAAGGCTGAAAAAGTAAAAGACAAAAATAGGAACAAAGAATAAGGGCAACAAATAGAAAACAGTAACAAATATGGTAGATATTAATCCAACTACATCAATAATCACTTTGAATGTCAACGGTCCAAATGCACAATTAAAAGACAGAGATTGTCAGATTGAATCAAAAAACAAGACCCAACTATATGTTGTCCGTAAGAAATCCACTTTAAATGTGCAAACACATGCAGATTAAAAGTAAATGAATGGAGAAAAATATAGCATGCTAACACACATTTTAAAAATCAGGAGTAGCTATATTAATTTCAGATCAAGCAGACTTCAAAGCAGGGAAAGTTTCAGGGATAAAGAAGGGCATTACATAATTATAAAGAGGTGAATTCTCCAAGAAGATATAAAAATTCTTAATATCTATATGCCTAAAAACAGCATCAAACTACATGAGACAAAAACTGATAGAACTTCAAGGATAAATAGAGGAATCCATTATTATAGTTGGATACTTTCACACCCCTCTATCAGAAATGGAAAGATTCAGTGGGCAGAAAATCAGTAAGGACAGAGTTGAAGTCAACAACATCATAAATCAACTTGCTATCATGGACATTTATAGACTGCTTTATCCAACAACAGCAGAATACACATTCTTTTTATGCTCACATGGGACATTCATCAAGATGGGTCACATACTGGGCCATAAAACACACCTTAACAAATTTAAAAGAATAGAAATCTTTCAGTGTCTGCTCTCAGACCACAATGGAATTAAGCTAGAAGTCAATAACAGAAAGATAACTGGAAAATCCCAAAACACATAGAAATTAAACAACATACTTCTAAATAACACATAGGCCAAAGAAGAAAACTCAAGATAAATTTTAAAATATTTTCAAGTAAATTAAAATGAAAACACAACTTATCAAAATTTGTGAGATTCAGTGAAAACAGTGCTTAAAGAGAAACTTATAACGCTGAATGCATATATTAGAAAAGCAAAAAAAGAAGAGCAAATTCGGGACTTCCCTGGTGGTCCAGTGGTTAAGAATCCGCCTTCCAATACACTAGACACGGGTTTGATCCCTGGTTGGGGAACTAAGATTCCACATGCCACAGGGCAACTAAGCCCATGTGCTGCAACTACTGAGCCCACGCGCTCTAGAGCTCGTGAACCACAACTGGAGAGCTCACATGCCACAACTACTGAGCATGCATGCTCTGACGCCTGCACACCACAACTAGAGAGAAGCCTGCGTGCTGTAATGAAGAGCCTGCATGCTGCAACAAAAGACCCTGTATGCCAAAATGAAGATCTCACGTGCCGCAACTAAGACCCAACGCAGCCAAATAAATAAATAAATAAATAAATAAATATTTTAAAAAAGAAGAGCAAATTAAATATAAAGTAAGCAAAAGAAAAGGAATAATAAAAATAAAAGTAGATACCAATGAAATTGAAAATAGAGAATCAATAGAGAAAATCAATGAAACCAAAAGCTGTTTCTCAGACTCAAAGACATAGAGAACAAACTTGTGGTTGCCAAGGTGGAGGGGGGTGGTGGAGGGATGGACTGTGACTTTGGGATTAGCAGATGCAAACTATTATATACAGAATGGATAAACAACAAGGTCTTACTGTATAGCATAGGGAACTATATTAAATGTCCTGTGATAAACCATAATGGAAAAGAATATGAAAAAGAATGTATATAAATGTATAACTGAATCACTTTGCTCTACAGCAGAAATTAACACAACATTGTAAATCAACTATACTTGAATAAAATTTTAAAAATTTTAAAGCTATTTCTTTGAAAAGATCCTTAAAATTGATGTCACTAGCCAAGCTAACTGAGAGGACACAAATTACTAATATCAGAAACAAAGGAGGGGACATCACTACAGATCCCATGGACATTAAAAGGACAATAAAGGAATACTATACAACTCTATGTCCACAAATTTGATAACCTACGTGAAATGGATGAATTCCTTGAAAAACAGTCTGCCAAAGCTCAAACGAGAAGAAACAGACAATATGAATAGACATATATATTAAAGGAATTGAATCAATAATTAATAACCTTTCAAAACAGAAAGTGCCAGGCCCCAATGAGTTCACTGATGAATTCTACCAAACGTTTAAGGAAGAAATTTTACCAATTCTCTACAATCTTATTTGGAGGAGAGAAGAAGAGGGACTACTACCTAACTCATTCTATGAAGCCAGCATTGCTCTAATACCAAAACCAGACAAAGACGTTACAATAAAAGAAAATTACAGACCAATATCTCTCATGAACATAGATGCAAAAATCCTCAACAAAATGTTAGCAAATAGAATCTAAAAAGGGCATTAAAAATTATGCACCATGACCAAGTGGAATTTATTCCAGATATGCAAGGCTGTTTCAACATTTGAAAATCAATTAATGTAATCCATAACATCAACAGAGTAAAAAGGAAAAATCACATGATCATTTCTGTAGATGCAGAAAAATCATCTGATGAAACCCAACACCCTTTCATGACAAAAACTCTCAGTAAACTAGAAATAGAGGGGAATTTTCTCAACTTGATAAGGACTATCTACAAAAATTGTACAGCTAACAGCATACCTGAAACTTTCCCACCAAGAAACTTGAAGCTGTCCCACTAAAATCAGGTACAAGGCAAGGACGTCCCCTCTCACCATCCCTTTTCAACATTGCTGAAGTCCTTGCTAATGCAATAAGGTAAGAAAAGTAAATAAAAGTATATAGATTGGGAAGGAAGACATAAAACTGTCTTTGGTTGCAGATGACATGAATGTCTATACAGAAAATCTAAAAGAATTACAAAAAAAAAAAAAACCTCCTAGAACTTATAAGCAATTATAGCAAGGTTTCAGGATACAAAGTTAATATACAAATGTCAATTGCTTTCCTATACATCAACAATGAACAAGTGGAATTTGAAATTCAAAGTACAATATTATTTACATTAGCATCCTCCAAAATGAAATACTTAGGTATAAATCTAACAAAATATGTACAAGATCTATATAAAAAAACTACAAAACTCTGATGAATGAAATCAAAGAACTAAATAAATAAATAGTCCATGTTCAGGAGTCAATATTGCTAAGATATCAGTTCTCCCCAAGTTTACCTATAGATTCATCAGTCATTTCTATAACACAGGTCAGTACTCAGAACTCAGGTACCCTGACTCCAGATCCAGTGTTTTCCCAGTCCAGCACTCTGCTGATTCTGTACCCTACATGCAACCCTTGATTTCTAAATGCTGCAGTGGGGTTTAGCTGTAGGTGAGGGCTTCCTCAGCTAGAATGCAGGGTGATGGGAGGAGGCAGAAAGACAGTGTTGTAGCCTATGCACCAGACAGGGTGCTTTGATGTGATGCCACAAACTTAGACTGAGGGTTCTTAGGAGAGTCAGCCTTGTGAGCTGTGATTTCATCAACTGTATAGCTTTGGCTGAAAATGTCCATCATGAGGAGACCTGCAGAGAAATTTCAAAATAACTTAGAGCTGGATGCTTAATCTCAGTCCCTGCAGCCCACACTGAACACACTTGGCTGCAATATTCCTCTGTTATAACACTTATAATATTGTACTGTAATGATTCATTTGCATGTCTCCCTCCTCCGCCACACTGTGAGGTCTTTAGGGAAAAAAAGCACATCTTTGAATCCATAGTGCATGGGACTGGACCTGCAATTTAGAAGATGCTCGGTGACTATTATTCTCAAGTAGCTCCCACCTGAACCCAGGGTTGTCCAGCATCTTGAAAGAATGGCTCAGTCACCAGGTCTCCTTCAGGCACCTCCCACTCAAGAGGACAGAGAGTGTCCTCTGGAGTTGGTCAGTGTGAGGAAGGTGCTTCCCTTTCATTGCAGGTCTGCTTGCTGCCTCTGGGGAGAATGGAGGAAAGGAAAGGGTTTGTTCATGAGTTGCCTTCTTTCCGAAGCCAGTGATGGCTTTTCCTCCTAGATTCACCTTAGGGTGGATCATGCGTGATATTCAGGAGTTTTCTTCAGGAATAGAGAAAAGATATGAAAGTCCCTCGTGGCACATTTTGGGAGGTGTCATCCACAACTGCATGAATTCAACGAACATTATCTAAACCTACCTGATAAAGCACTATGCTATTTCTTTATAGAGCAAACACCTTTTATGTAAATCTCTGGTTAATAGAATCTATCTGTTTAACCAAACCTGTCCATTCCATTCAGAAAATATATTGATTGATGTCCAGCAAACGCTGAGTCCTCAGGACCATTCACTGATTATCTAGTACACCTGGACATTATAGCACTGTGTTATCTGTTTCACAGGAACCAATTCGGCCTGTTTCCAACCCTCCTTATGCCAGTTGGACTTGTTCATGTAATTATCTAATTTATCAAAGTACAGTATAAATCAATGAAATATGAATATGTAAAGAGAATTATACTTTTGATGAAAATTAATATGCATGCTTAAAAGGGCAGTAAAAGCTAGTCTCAAGATTATTGTAATTTAATTAGGAATGAGCCTGACAACTATACAAGATTGAAAAAAAATTAGCCATATTGAAAAATATCATCAAGCAGAATACCGTACAACATGACGTTAAGATCTCTAATAAATCCAAACTGCAAATCATAGACAATGCTGAATGAATGTGCTTTCTGCAAGAAAGAGCAGAACTATATCTTATGATCCATAATCAAAGGAAAATCCTTCTCTCTCCCTTATTTTGGTGAATGAATTCTAGGTTAAAATAAAATATTTCTATTACAAATGTATCCTTTTTTAATAATTGCCCTTTAACAGACCATTGCAATTAACCTATCTACTGCTACTCTTGAAGATATCATTAAGCAGGCTTCTCATAGCAGACTCAGTCATTCTTCTGTTCTTTTTATAAATAATAACTGAACATCTTCAATGTTCCAGCCCCTGTGCCAGGCAGTAGAGGTTCAAAGACAACATATTCATCTTCAAGGAACTCACAGTCTGTGGAAGGAAGGAGCCTAGTGTGGGACAGGCTGCCATACAATGTGATCCATGCTATCATAGAGTTGTTTGGGAGTCAAGGGTGCTCAGAAGAGGGGTCATTTAAAAATTCTAAATTGCTTCCATCCTGAAGAAGGATGTCACACCCAACCGCCCAGGTAAAGCATGGTAGTATGAATCCAGGTGGCTCCCATGATGGACAACATCCTCAGCAAAAGGTTTACAGTTGATGAAATCATTAGACTCACTGTGCTGAATCTTCTAACAGCCTTCAGTCCACACTCTGACATCATACCAGTGCACAATGCATGAAAACATTTTTCAGGTAGAGTCCCTGCAGGTGCTAAGGCCACAGGCATTACACCTCTACTTATTCCCATTACCCTATATTCCAGCAGAGGAAGTCCTTGCCTCCAGCCAAGTCCACCTCAGCACCCAAATATCCTGGGATAGGCAGGAATATAGAACCTGCAAGTGCTAGACTGGGAAGAACACTAGACCTGGAGTCTGGGAGCCTGGATTCTCATGCTACCTCCATGAACAACTTGGGTCACAAGCCCATCCTAGGCAACCCAAGCAGATATTGAGGTAATAGGATTGCACCAGTCTGAGTTTTATGACATTTGTGGTTGGGTACCTGTCTTCAGAATAAGGCGGTAGGGTTTGACTTCACCGTGGACATGGACTGAATGTAACTTCAGTTATAAGTCAGGCAGTCTCAGAAGTTCAAGTCTCTACACTCTGACTATAATCATGAGTATACACTCTTCTCATCTGAAGGTATACTTGGCAGCTATCTGGAATTCAGGAAGGTTGCTTAATGCTCTCTCTGTATGATAGTAAGGTATGTATTAGACACCAATATTGTCAATGTACCAACGCTGGCTGTAAAAATAGATGAGATTTGGTTCTTCTTCTCCAGGAGCTTATAGTAGAATATGGAAGAAGGGATCTTATACACACCTAACATATTGTTATAATTGGCTCTGAATTCTTCCAGGATACAATCACAGAGATGGGGAGCAGAGAGGGAGAAGGTCTCATTAATAAGTATGTACGTGGGGGCAAGTGGATCAGGGAAGGCTTCTTGAAATAATTGGAGTTTGAATCGATGATTCTACAGTTTACCAAGCAAGTAACCTGTGCCACTTTTGCCAGCCACACCAACCTTTTGAGGTAGGCAAGGAAAGATAAATAGGATCTGGACAGATGGAAATGTGAGAAAAAGCAATTCATAGTGGCATTGCTAATAAAAGCACAGAGGTTGTTTAGAAAATGGTGATCAGTATGTAAATAAGTTTTATTCCCTGTGACACCCCAAGTATTTGGTCATGGTTGCTAGATCCCTCTTAAGAAGGGTCACAAGACTGGAGTGCTGTGAGCAATGGGCAATGTGCCTCATGGCCTTGAAGTGACAGAGGTTGGCATAAGTTTTGCAAAATTAGTTGGAGTCAACTCTACAATATTGTCAAGTCCAGAGAGAGCCAGCAAAGTCACCCCAGCAGGACAAGCCAAACAACCAAGTCCTGCTCTCCTGACCTTCCTCCCTGGAATATGTCCAACCCTCCGGGGTCAGAAATCACAGCTAGAAACAGTAGGAAGGTGGAACAAGGAGAAATGTGGGGATCAAAAGAGAGAAGCAACAGAATGTACCCTCTTCTCTGCTGCAGTCTTTTTGCCTGCAAAGGTCAAATTGGGAGCAGGGGAGATGGTTCATCTTTAAATTGAATTTGATGTTTTATTCCTCATATAAAAATTGAACTCGGGCTTCCCTGGTGGCGCAGTGGTTGAGAATCTGCCTGCCAATGCAGGGGACACGGGTTCGAGCCCTGGTCTGGGTAGATCCCACATGCCGCAGAGCAACTGGGCCCGTGAGCCACAACTACTGAGCCTGCGCATCTGGAGCCTGTGCTCCGCAACAAGAGAGGCCGCGATAGTGAGAGGCCCGCGCAACGCAATGAAGAGTGGCCCCCGCTCGCCGCAACTAGAGAAAGCCCTCACACAGAAACGAAGACCCAACACAGCCAAATAAATAAATAAATTAATTAATTAAAAATTGAAGTCAAATTTTTAATAACTTTGATATGGATGATGGTGTAAGAGTTGGTAACCAATTATCAGAAATCTCTTACTAAAATTCTGCATGTCACTTGTACCTTTTTCAAAATGTAGTGTCTATAGTATCTTGATATTTAGAGCAAAACTTCTGTTTTAATATCCTGTTAAAACATATATATATAAAGTGTCATATGAGAGAATAAGAGAATATTCTCACATGAGAGAATAATGCATGTCATCTTCAGAAGTTCTGAAGAGATCAATGAGAGAAGAGATGCAGGTTTGGGCCTCCAGATGAATCTGTAACATTTTATTTATTCACTTTTAAGGAGAGATTGGAAACAAATATGACAAAATTTTTATATACGCTTAATTTTAATGGTGAGTACGTGAATGCTTATTACATTATCTTCTGGCAGTGCACTTGGTTTATAGATTTCTCTCCAGCATAAACCTGTCCTCATTCTGTGTCTTCAGTATCCATGTAGGTAGTCAATCCAACAAACTAACCTTTCAGTTTTTTTAACTTTTCATTCTGAATTAATTATAGACGAATGTGTTGCAAAAATAGTACAGAGAGTCCTGTGTACCCATAACCAAGCCTCTGCCAATGGTGACATCCTCATAAATAAAGTACATTATCAAAACCAAGAAACTTCCCTTGGTACAATAAAATTATCTACACTACAGATCTTACTCAGATTTCACCCATTTTTGCATGACTCATTTTTTATGCCACTATGTTTAATTCTAGGGCATTTTATCACATGCATTATATTGTATAACCACCACCACTTTCAAGATATGAGACTGTTCACCACAGAAAAACTCCCTTCAGCTATGTATTTATAGTCACACCCACCCCATTCCCCTTCCCAAACCTCTAGCAACCACTGATATGCTCCCCATCTCGATAATTTTGCCATTTCAAAAATGTTATATAAATGGAATAATACACTATCAAACCTTTTGATTTTGGATTTTTTCATTGAGCATAATGTCCTCAGGAGCCACCCAAGTAGTTGTATGTTTCAACAGTTTGTTGTTGATTTTTTTAAATTGTTGAGTAGTATTCCATGGTATAGATATACTACATTTGGTTTCAATATTCACCAGTGGAAGGATATCTAGTTTGTTTTCAGTTTGGCTATTATAAATAAACCTGTCATGAACATTTGTACATAGGTTTTTATGTGAACAAAAATTTTCCATTCTCTAGGATAAATGCCAGGAATAGATTGCGGGGTTGTATGGTAAGTGCATGTTCAATTTTTTAAGAAAATGCAAAAGGGTTTTCCACTGTGGCTGTACCATCTTACATTCCCACCAGCAACATATGATGTGAAAGATCCAGTTTCTCAAATCCTTATCAATATTCGAAACTATCAGTATTTTTTATTTTAGCCATTCTAACTGTGCAGTATGTAGTGCCATTGTGGTTTTAATTTGTATTTCCCTAATGGTGAGGAATGCCGAACAACTTTTCACGTGTTTATTTGCCATCCATGTAAGTATCTTCACTTGATGTGCCCATCAAGTCTTTTGCCCTGGTTGAATCTGACTCCCACTAACTCCATGCCTGTTGCCAGGGAGCTGAGAATGGGTGAAAAACAACATCCAACTATGCCCAGCGGTTTCAATTTCAATGTATGTCCACACACCTCAGGTATCCACTTGGCTCTGCTGAGTGATTATGTAATGTTTCCATAATTACCCTCTCTCCAAGGGAAATATTTCACACCATCTCTCCCCTGAAATCTCCTCCTCACTCTTTTATCACGCTCAGATGGTGCTCTGCTGAAAATTTCTCCATCTCCTGACACCAAATCTATCAGCCAATCTGCCTCTGAGCTCATTTCTCTGTCTTTCCTGTCATGCCAGGGAACAGTTCTGCACACTCCTATCTTAAGCCATCCTTTCCACCTGTGTGCCGGTTCCCACCCCCCTCTACTACACAGAAACACCTTAGACAATGATTATCTCTCCCACCTGCATCTTCAGTGATCCTTCTCTATTGGATCATCCCTGCAACATACAAACATGGTATTCTATCTCCTGGCTTAAAGACCACCCAGGTCTCCATTCTCCTCCATCCACGGCCTGATTCCTCTGCTTGCCTTTATAGCAAATCTCTTTTCTCTCTAGATCTATTTCTACATCTCTCTCCTCCTCCTTCTCCTCTTCTCCTCTTCCTCTTCTTCCCTCAACTCCCTCTTTCTCTCTCTTATCTTTTTACATCTGTCTCCTCTTGGTTATATCATTAAATTTATTTTCCTTGTTTTAAAATTTTATTTTTGAAATAGCAATACATTCATAGTTTTAAAAAAATTGTTTAATGCATACATTGAAAACGGTCATTCCATTCCAGGCCTTCAGGCATCTATGCCTTCCCCACAAAGACAAATATAGTTATTACGGTTATTAGTATTTTTAAACCTTTCCAGAGATATTTAATCTAAAACAAGTGTGTATCAATATATTTGTATGAGAAGGAATAGTATATGTAACACATATATTATATATTATACATATATGTATGTGTATGTATAATATTCAGAATTATTCATACATATGAATATATGTATATATTCATACATATGCTTATTGTTCTACGTTCTTTTTTTTTTTTTTTAAAGTAGAGGGAAGGATTATTTATTTATTTATTTATTTATTTATTATTATTTTTTGGCTGTGTTGGGTCCTCGCTCCGCGCGAGGGCCCTCTCTAGCTGCAGCAAGGGGGGGCCACTCCTCATCGTGGTGCGCGGGCCCCTCATCATCGCGGACTCTCTTGTTGCGGGGCACAGGCTCCAGACGCGCAGGCTCAGTAGTTGTGGCCCACGGGCCCAGTTGCTCCGCGGCATGTGGGATCCTCCCAGACCAGGGCTCGAACCCGTGTCCCCTGCATTGGCAGGCAGACTCTCAACCACTGCACCACCAGGGAAGCCCCTCTTCATTCTTTTTTAAATTTGCTATATCTTGGAGGTCCTTCCATATCAGGTTTGTTGCTCTTTTATACATCTATACAGTATTCCATTGTATGGACTGACCATAATTTACACAGTATTGATAGCCATTTCGGCTGTTACTAATCCTTTTTATTGCAAATAATTCTACATTTATTAACTTTGTACATATGTCTCTTGCATATGTACAACTATAATCCTAAAATTAAATTCCTTGATGAGGAATTACAGGTAGAAAAACGATGACACTTTATATATGTTTATATATGTTGCAAGTTGCCCTTCCTGGAAGCTATATCAATCTTCACTCCCACCAGAAATGTGAGAGTGCCTTGTCCCCAGACTATACACACAGTACACTACCAAACTACTGGGTCTTTCATATTTCAATGAGTAAAAGATAACCCTGTGTAATTTTAATTTGCATCTCTCGTATTATATGTGTGGTTTCTCATTTTTCCGTATGTTTAAGAGCCATTTTTATTTTCTAGAAATTGTGAATTTGTAACCTATAGTCATTTTCTTATTGGTTCACTGGATTCAGAATTATCATTTTACAGGAACTTTTACAAATAGGAGGAACTCTTTTTTTTATAATTTATTTTTTTAAAATTTTTATTCATTTATTTGTTTATTTATTGGCTGTGTTGGGTCTTCGTTGCTGTGCCTGGGCTTTCTCTAGTTGCAGTGAGCAGGGGCTACTCTTCGTTGTGGTGCATGGGCTTCTCATTGCAGTAGCTTCTCTTGTTGTAGAGCACGGGGCTCTAGGCACACGGGCTTCAGTAATTGTGGCACGTGGGCTCAGTAGTTGTGGTTCGTGGGCTCTAGAGCGCAGGCTCAGTAGTTGTGGCACATGGGCTTAGTTGCTCCACGGCATGTGGGATCTTCCCGGACCTGGGCTTGAACCCGTGTCCCCTGCATTGGCAGGCGGATTCTTAACCACTGAGCCACCAGGGAAGTCCCGAGGAACTCATTTTTGATATGAGTTACCAATATTTTCCCAACTTGTTACTTATCTTTTAATTATGATGGTTCATGTCACGGCAAAAATTTTCATTATGTTCTTGCCTTTATGAATCCTTTCCTTAATGTCTTCTGAACTTTGTGCCATACTTTGAAAGTCTTCCCCACTTTGATTTTAGAAGAATTTTCCTAAGGTTTATCCAAGTACTATCATATTTTCATTATTTATTTTTAAGTATTTAGTATATTTGGACTTATCCAAAAATCATATATAAGTATGTTTCAACTTTATTTTATTTTACATGACCATCAGTCGCCTCAATCCCATTCATTGAATAGTTCACGTTTTACCCACTACTTTAACATACACCATTTGTCATAAATTTCCATATGCATTTGTGTCTAATTCTGAGACTTTTCCACTTATAAGTTGTTCTATGTATGGATCAGTACTGCAATGCTGTACTCATTCAGGCTTTATGCTGTTTCAATCGCCCTCAGTACTCTTCTCTTTCAGAAGATGTAAATGGGGTTTATATTCTATTATTTCTTCTAACTGCTTATTTTTGCACAGAGAAACACAGCTGATTGTTTAAACAACAATATGTGGCTCGTCCACCTGTCCCAACGCTCCCCTTGTCTGTGGTGGTATTTCAATTGGTGTCTGGGGGGTCCAGGAGCCCCATCCCACACCCGCAGTTCTCTCTTACACTCCCTCCGCTTAGTCCTTCAGGCCACCCTTCCACTGCAACCACCTTGGTGAGACTGGCAAGAACTCCAAGCTGTTAATCCAAGGTCAGTTTCTTACTACCTAGCTGCTGCTGACACTACTTACTGACCAATAACTCCATCACTTGGCATTCTGAAACACTACACTTTCCTAGTTTTCCTCCTTCCCCAACACCAGCTCCTTCTCATGTTTTACTTTGAAAGCAACTTTTATCACACACTAAATTCCCATATGCATTTGTGTCTAATTCTGAGACTTTTGTTCCATTGATCAGTCTCCCTACACATGCTTTGCTGCATCCAATGCCTCTTCCAGATGTCTAATGGATGGAGACCCTTCAGACCTCTTCTCTTTTCAGTCTGTATTTACTTTCTGAAGAAGCTCATCTGCCCTTTTGAGGATAAGCTACAAAAGGTCATGATCTAGTTTTGTTTATTTTTAAATTTTATTTATTTAATTTATTTATTTTTGGCTATGTTGGGTCTTCGTTGCTGCCTGCGGGCTTTCTCTAGTTGCAGCGAGAGAGGGGTCTACTCTTCATTGCATTGCGCAGGCTTCTCATTGCGGTGGCTTCTCTTGTTGCAGAGCACGGGCTCTAGGTGAGCAGGCTTCAGTAGTTGTGGCACGAGAGTTCAGTAGTTGTGGCTTGTGGGCTCTAGAGCGCAGGCTCAGTAGTTGTGGTGCACGGGCTTAGTTGCTCCGCAGCATGAGGGATCTTCCCGGACCAGGGTTCGAACCCGTGTCCCCTGTGTTGGCAGGCAGATTCTTAACCACTGTGCCACCAGGGAAGCCCCATGATCTAGTTTATAGTTGTTGTTCACACTGAAACTCCATTGCCTGAAATCATGCCTGGGACACAGTAGGCCTATATTAGTCTGCTAGGGCTGCCATAACACAGTAGCACTGACTGGGTGGTTTAAACAACCGAAACATATTTTCTCACAATTCTAGAGACTAGAAGTCTGAGATCAAGGTGTTGGGAGGGTTGGTATCTTCTGAAGCCTCTCTTCTTGGCTTGTAGATGGTATCTTCTCCTTGCATCTTCACATGGTCTTCCCTCTGTATGTCTGTGTCCTAATCTCCTCTTCTTATAAGGATGCCAGTCATATTGGATTGGTGCTCACCCTAATGACTTCATGTTAACTAAACTGCTTCTTTATAAACCCTATCTCCAAATGCAGTTATATCCTGGGAGATACTAGGAGTTAGGACTTCAACATATGAATTTGGAAGAACACAATTCAGCCCATAACAATATCCTTATTAAATATTTGCTGAATGAATCCATTGAAGAACTTTTCAGAGTATTTGAAACAGTTCCTAATTCAAACGACATTTTAAAAAATGAAAAGTAGCTTAACTTGAGGAGTATGAAAGGAAGTCATAGAGATAAAGACTTAAATTTTTAATATCTATACCACATGAAAATAAATAAATAAGAATTTCATGAACTGGAGAGAGGAAGATAAAGAATGCTATGTGTGCTGAACTTCCATTTTTTAAGGGCTGTCAAATGATCCACTTGTTAATGCTAATAGATTAAAAACAGATATACAAGTTTACTATTCTGGGCCAATAATAATAAAAGAAATAATGGAAAGTGGAATACATGGTAGCCTCTGGAGAATGGCACTCAGGGAAACTGCCACTTTGTATATATTTCTCTACCTTTTGTTAAGAAATTACACATATGAATGCATTACTGCTGTGATAAAGAAAACAAACAAAAAAGTGGGGTCAGGCCATGGTGAACTTTCAACCACCCTAAGACAGACTTTATTCTCTAGTTATAAAGCCTCACCATGCAAGTTCACATTGCTTGACATTGTTACCCAGGCTCACAGCTGTCAGTTACAGGCTCCAGAACAGCAGTGACTCACTGGGAGGTGGACCAGACTGGGTAGGATGCGAGAGGCTGATAGGTGAGTGGAAGTGGGGCAAATGCTGAGAAACATCTCGATGAGGGATCATGTCTCAAACAGCCCTGGTCTCTGAAGTGCCCACAGGCCCTGCACAGGAAATTACAGGGTCTGTCCAGCATCTCGATAAGCCTTGCTTGGTCACCAGACTTCATTCCCACTCCTGTAGGCATCTCCCAATTTAGAGGACAGAGAAGTGTCCTCTGGCATCACTCAATCCCTGAAAAGCTCTTCTTGCCCAGCACAGGTCAGTTCTCCACCTCTGGCCAGAAGAATGGAAGAAAGGTAAGGATATATACTAAGAACTGTCTTATTTCCAAAGCCAGTTATGGGTTTTGCTCTAAGTTTCCATGTTCTGTTTCCACTTTGGGATGCTACATGCAGGGGGTCATGGTGCTTCCTTCAGGAAAAGGCAGGAGACATGGAGCTCTCTACTAGCATCTCTGGGTGCTGGCAGCTCCAACGGTGGGAGATGCAAATGGAGTCAACCAGAACTTCCCTCCCTTCTGATCCATCTCCCCATGTTCTCCCCTTCTCCAGTCATTCAAATCTGCTGTCTTGGAGAGAATGTTGCCTCTTACATTAATTTAGGGAGCATGCAGACATTGCTTCCCGGAGCTGGACTGCTGGTAACCCAGGTTCCATTGTTTACTGGCTTTTCAAAGTTCTCTTCTCTTGTGGATCTGGCAGAGTCCCAGGAGAAAACAGCCCAAACTGGTATAACTGAGGAGTGTTTCATGAAGAGGGCTAATGGCAAACAGGCAGGGGTAAGGGAAAGTGACAATGCATGGAGAAGCTCCCTAAGGCAAGCAGTAGTGAAACGCTCTTTCCACCCCGAGGCTTAAAAGGACCAGGGAAGGAGCAGTTACCCAGATAGTGTGCGACAGAAGAGGAGAACAGATGTTGGGGGCGGCCTGTGCACCCCCTGATTGTTTCTCACATTCTATGCTCACATGAAGACTTTTTCCCAGGAGCTCCTCACAAATGATAAACGATGGAGCAGAGAGCAGTAGGAAAGCCTGGGACGGGGCTGCAGGAGACCAGGGGTGGTGTTGGGCCTGCTCCTCACACTGACATCTCGAAAATCCTTTGACTCCTTAGGTCTCATTTTCTTCCTCTATTAAATGAGGATATGACAATAGATGGTCTTTAGGGAACATGCTAGATGCTGGGGGTACAATAGTGAAAAACAACAGGCAAGACTTAGTCCTTATGGAGCTTCCAGTTTGATGAGGAAAAAATATACGTCACACCAAAGAAAACAGATTTACAAACTTTTAAGTGCTTTCAGTGGGGATAGCAGAGGCCCTGGTTTTCCTCCCATATCACTTCATGGTCAATCAGGGCTGTGGGACCTTGTTTCTCTGAGAGAGCGAAAGATGGATGATTCTGCCCTTGATTCCTCCCTGGGCCACAGCAGAGGACGTACCCTCTTTCCAACTGGAGGCCTCCTGCCTCTGGATTCCAGAGCAATGGCTGCCTTTGTGAACCAGGAAAGGACTCCTGGATTCTGCTATGTGCTCTTAGCTGGCTTCTACCCACCTTCTTTGTTCCTTATATGATTGGCTTCTCTACCTCTCTGTGTTTCTGGAGTTTGCTTATGTTCGTTTTTTTTAGTTTTGTTTTTGCTTTTTTAGCCACAGTATTGAGTGCCATGGTTAAATCTTGGATTTAACTTGGGAATCCCTTCTCTGCTTTCCCCACATCCACGTGTAATCAACACCACAGTGGTGGAGGGTTTGGAGGGCTGGTCAGAAGTATGGACCCTGACGGAGCCCTGCCGGGTTCAGATCCACACTGTGTGAGACCAGGAGCAAAACACTCATCTTTTTTGTGCTCCAATTCCATCCTCTGTAGAATGAGAACAACACTAACCTCATAGGGCTCTTGAGAGGATTAAAGAAGACGATACTGATAAACTCTCAATCGGCTCTCACTCCCCCAGAGGTGAGCTAGTGCTCTTTCCCCAGGTGAATTCTGCAGGAGCGTCTCTGCATTCCAAGCCCTGTGCTTTTTCCCTTTCCCCTCATAGACTCACAGGCTCATCCCACACAGCAACTCACTCAGCAAAGCAAACTCTCCTAACGATCCCCCAGGAGAGAGAATGGAGTAGGTTTACGTTGCACACACCCAGCACCCCACTTCACAGTCCCCCACAGACATCCCCAAACTTCAAGTTCCTCTTTTCAGTGGCACTCAGACCTCCTCCTCACTTACTCTTCCGCCCCCGTAGGCAGCCCCGCCCCAAATCCCACCCCCAAATTGTGCACCAAAATGATTCTAGGTGCTCAGCGAAGCCATGTGGAGTCCTCACTTCAAAGGCACCTCAGTGGCCAATGTAAGTTATTTGGGCACAAATATGTCATTCTTCCAAACGCACGCGCAGCTCTCCACAAAAAGAATGAGATTTGCTTCATCTTGTTACACATGTGTGTCCTAATGCCCTTAATTTTATATATATATATATATATATATATATATATATATATATATATATATATATATATATATATATTTTAAACTTTTATTCCAAACCTTCCACTTCATTAGACTCCTCATTTACTCATTCGTTCATTCATACATTGAATGAATATTTATTGACAACACACTGTGCCACACACAGAGCTAGGCACTGGGGATATAAAAAGTGGCATGGACATATATACACTACCAAACATAAAATAGATAGCTAGTGGGAAGCAACCGCATAGCACAGGGAGATCAGCTCTGTGCTTTGTGACCACCTAGAGGGGTGGGATAGGGAGGGTGGGAGGGAGGGAGATGCAAGACGGAAGAGATATGGGAACATATGTATATGTATAACTCATTCACTTTGTTATAAAGCAGAAACTAACACACCATTGTAAAGCAATTATACTCCAATAAAGATGTTAAAAAAAATAAAATAAATAAATTTTTAAAAATTAAAAAAAATTTTTTTAAAAATGAATAAAATAAAAAGTGCTCCTGTCTTCACAGAGCTGACGCACTGAGCTGTTTCTAACCCACCTGGCCTGGCCATCCTCACACCTGTCCTAGCAAGAGATCACATTCTTCTCATGTCCCTAAAGCTTGGTCTTCTTTCTCCTCAGTGAAGGGGTCACTCTTAGTCATGAGGGTGGCCCCCTATCATCTCTGTGTCTTCCTGATTTCGTGCACCTGAGAGGAAATTTCTGGCCCAGGACAGAAGTAATGTTCTGGCCCATCACCCTCTCCTGGACTCTCAGATTCTATCTCATTTACCTTCCTTCTTCGGGAAATTCTGGGGACATGACATAACCTCTGGGCAGTGCGTTCTGGTGGGGGGACTACAGCACGTTCCTATGTCAGTAGAGGGTCCGTGTTGCAGTAGAGAGAGCCCAGGCATTTGAGTCAGAGAGAACTGGGTTTGAATCCAGGTTCCAGGTCTCCAGGGCTGTGTGGACGTCAGTAAGTATCTTAGTCTCTGCAAGGCTCCAGTTCCCTCCTCTGTAACACAGGGACAGTAATTCCCACCTAGCAGGGTGGCCGTGAGAATTGGTGATCACACAGCAGGTGCTGACATCTTGTTTGTGTCAGAAACCCCCAGCAGAGGGTATCTGAGTTTGGATCCAACCACCCCAGCCTGGGAGACCGAACTCATACTAATGAATCACAGTGACCAGGCCCTTTCTAAATGTGACGTACTGACCCTGACCCTGCTCTTGCTGAATATCATCTCTGCCCTGGGAGGACTGGCAAGAAACTCAAGTTGTGCTGTGGCTCCTGGGCTTCCGCCTGCATGAGATCTTCACCATCTACATCTTCAACCTGGCGAAAGCCAACTTCCTCTTCCTCAGCGGCCAGATTATAGGTTCCCCGGAGACACACATCACTTCCTGCCACAACCCTACCCCATCGTTCTCAACCTTGCGCCTATCTTTGCCTACCTCTCAGGCTTGAGCGTTCTCCATGCCATTAGCACCAAGTGCCACTTGTCTACCCTGTACCCCAACTGGTACCACTGCCGCCGCCCCAAACACATCAGCTGTCGTGTGTGTCCCTCCTGCTGAGCATCCTAGAAGGGACTTACTGTGACCTGTTTAGGCATTTTGACGATGACTGGTATCCACTATTTGATTTCATCATTGCTGGGTGGCTGATTTTCTCATTGGTGGTTCTTGCTAGCTCCAGCCTAGCCCTGCTGGCCAGGACCCTCTGTGAGTCCCAGCGGATGCAGCTGACCAGGCTCTACGTGGTCATCCTGCTCAGCGTGCTGGTCTTCCTCCTCTGCAGCCTCCTCTCAGGCATCCAGAAGTTTCTGCTAGACTGGCTTCGGAAGGATTTCAATGTGTCCTTCTATTATTTTAATATAGGGATGATCCTGCCTAGCAGTGCCAACCCCACCATTGGCTTTTTCGTTGGCTCCTTCAGGCATCAGAGGCAGTGGCGGCTGCCCTTCAAGTTGGTTCTCCAGAGGGCTCTGGAGGACACAACTGAGGTGAAGCAAAGGGGAGAAAGCCTTCCTCAGGAAACCAGGGAGATGTCAGAAGTGGTTTCATGTAGTGACTCTGTATCAACCAGGGTTCAGTCAGAGAAGTAGTACTTATAGAAGATATATATATATATATATATATAATTGTATACATATATATATATATTTGACCCTACACAGTTGTAGGTTCTAGTTAAATTGTTTCTGTAAGGCTGTTGTCTGTTCATCTGATGCTAGAGCTTGAGGCTTGCAGGACAACCTAGATCCCATGAGCATGAGCTAAAACCCATGAGAACCAACCAGAACTTGTGTCAGCCTCTCTCAGCACCTACAGTTTTGCTGAAGTCTGCAGGAGTTGGCTCCCTTCATCATGGAGCTAACCACACACCTGGTCCAGGAGTCAGAGAACCTGCAGGAGTATCCAGGGGAAGATGGAGCAGCTGCAAGCCCAGCTGCTGCCTTAGGCCAATGAGATGAGCCAACAGAGAAGCAACAACGCACATGAACATCCTGGAGCCCCAGCACCGACCTTCCACACATAAAAACAGTACGGCTGCTGCTTCCTTTCCAGCCACCACATCTTATGCAAACTGTCTCTTGACGCCCACCCTAAGAGGAAACATACATGGAAGGAAGTTCTGGCAAATATAGTTCAGCCTAGACAAGTTGACACGTTCAGACCCATCCCAGTCCATCCCTGTCAACTTGGCACCCATAACCACCTCCCTAAACCATAGTTAATTTCAAATGAAGATAATAAAGCAAAGTCAAGCTTCTCCCTAACATGATGTACCTATCCCACAATACCTGAAATATACTAACCTTTTCCCCAAAAGAGGATACAACTTTTTGTGGATTACTGACCATTTATTTCTCTTTTTTTTTTGAAGTATATTTTCTATCCATTTTTATTGGCTTGTTTATCTCGTTATATTGATTTGTTCAAGTTCTTCATATATTCTAAATAAAATCTTTTGTCAAATTTATGTATTGCAAATATTTTTCCTCAGTCTGGGACTTGCCTATTTATTTTTAAAATATCTTTTATTGGGCAGTGGATTTTGTTTTTCATGAAATCTAAGTTATCAATTTTCACTTTTTATGTTTAGTGCTTTATGCTTTCTAAGAAATCTTTGCCTACTCCCACAGAAACAAAGGTATTCTCCAATACCTTTCTTCTAACAGCATTATAATTTTTGCTCTTACATTTATTAACTTCTGTGTAGAGTTTGAGGCAGGGGTCAAGGTTCATTTTTTCCCATCAGTTATCCAGTTGTTCCAATACTACTTGCTGAAAAGACATCCCTCCCCCAATTTAATTATTTAGCCCCTCTGTCAAAAACTATACTTACAAGTATGGGACTATTTCTGGATGTTCTGATCTGTTCTATTAGTCTATTCCATGAGTCAGCAAACACAGTCTATGGGCCAAAGAGACAGTTCCTTTTTTTTGTAAATAAAGTCTCATTGGAACATAACTATGCCTATTCATTTACGTATTTCCTGTGGCTGCTTTTGTGCTAAAACAGCAAGGCTGAGTACTTGTGACAGAGACTATATGGCCTCAAAGACTAAAATATTCACTATCTAGCCCTTTCCAAAATAAGTTTGCTGATCTCTGGTCTATTTTTATTTTATTTTATTATTATTTTTTATACAGCAGATTCTTTTTTAACATCTTTATTGGAGTATAATTGCTTTACATTGTTGTGTTAGTTTCTGCTGTATAACAAAGTGAATCAGCTATATGTATACATATATCCCCGTATCCCCTCCCTCTTGCGTCTCCCTCCCACCCTCCCTATCCCACCCCTCTAGGTGGTCACAAAGCACCAAGCTGATCTCCCTGTGCTATGCAGCTGCTTCCCACTAGCTATCGATTTTACATTTGTTAGTGTATATACGTCCATGCCACTCTCTCACTTCCTCCCAGCTTACCCTTCCCCCTCCCTGTGTCCTCAAGTCCATTCTCTATGAGTGCGTCTTTATTCCTGTCCTGCCCCTAGGTTCTTCAGAACCGTTTTTTTTTTTTAGATTCCATATATATCTGTTAGCGTATGGTATTTGTTTTTCTCTTTCTGACTTACTTCACTCTGTATGACAGACTCTAGGTCCATCCACCTCACTACAAATAAATCAATTTTGTTTCTTTTTATGGCTGAGTAATATTCCATTGAATATATGTGCCACATCTTCTTTATCCATTCATCTGTCGATGGACACTTAGGTTGCTTCCATGTCCTGGCTATTGTAAATAGAGCTTCAATGAACATTATGGTACATGACTCTTTTTGAATTATGGTTTTCTCAGGGTATATGCCCAGTGGTGGGATTGCTGGGTCATAGGGTAGTTTTTTAGGGAACCTCCATACTGTTCTCCACAGTGGCTGTATCAATTTACATTCCCACCAACAGTGCAAGAGGGTTCCCTTTTCTCCACACTCTCTCCAGCATTTATTCTTCATAGATTTTTTGATGATGGCCATTCTGACTGGTGTGAGGTGATACCTCACTGTAGTTTTGATTTGCATTTCTCTAATGATTAGCGATGTTGAGCATCCTTTCACGTGTTTGTTGGCAATCTGTATATCTTCTTTGGAGAAATGTCTATTTAGGTCGTCTGCCCATTTTTGGATTGCGTTGTTTGTTTTTTTGATATTGAGCTGCATGAGCTGCTTGTATATTTTGGAGATTAATCCTTTGTCAGTTGCTTTGTTTGCAAATATTTTCTCCCATTCTGAGGGTTGTCTTTTCGGCTTGTTTATGGTTTCCTTTGCTATGCAAAAGCTTTTAAGCTTCATTAGGTCCCATTTGTTTATTTTCGTTTTTATTTCCATTTCTCTAGGAGGTGGGTCAAAAAGGATCTTGCTGTGATTTATGTCATGGAGTGTTCTGCCTATGTTTTCCTCTAAGAGTTTTATAGTGTCTGGCCTTACATCTAGGTCTTTAATCCATTTTGAGTTTATTTTTGTGTACGGTGTTAGGGAGTGTTCTAATTTCATTCTTTTACATATAGCTGTTCTCTGGTCTATTTTTAAACCAACACCCACTGTTCTGATGACTGTAGCTTTGTAGTAAGTCTTTTTTTTTTTTTGTCTGCATTAGGTCTTCGTTGCTGCGTGCGGGCTTTCTCTATTTGTGGCAAGCAGGGTCTACACATTGTTGCAGTGTGCGGGCTTCTTATTGCAGTGGCTTCTCTTGTTGTGGAGCACGGGCTCTAGGCATGCAGGCTTCAGTAGTTGTGGCACGCAGGCTCAGTAGTTGTGGCTCGCAGGCTGTAGAACTCAGGCTCAGTAGTTGTGGTGCATGGGCTTAGTTGCTCTGTGGCATGTGGGATCTTCCCGGACCAGGGCTCGAACCCGTGTCCCCTGCATTGGCAGGTGGATTCTTAACCACTGCGCCACCAGGGAAGCCCTGTAGTAAGTCTTAATATCAGGTAGTGTATGTCCTCTAACTTGGGAGAGGGGGTTATTTTAGCTTTTGCACTTGCATATAAATTTTAGAGAAACTTCTCGATTGCTATAAAAGTACTGATGGGATTTTGATTGTGTTGAATCAATTAATTTGGGTATAATTGACATCTTAGAATAAAGAGTCTTTGGGGACTTCCCTGGTGGTGCAGTGGTTAAGAACCCGCCTGCCAATGCAGGGAACATGGGTTCAATCCCTGGTCTGGGAAGATCCCACATGCCACAGAGTAACTAAGCCTGTGCGCCGCAACTACTGAGCCTGCGTGCTGCAACTACTGAAGCCCGTGCACCTAGAGCCCGTGCTCCGCAACAAGAGAAGCCACTGCAATGAGAAGCCCCCACACCACTGCGAAGAGTAGCCCCCACTCGCCGCAACTAGAGAAAGCCCACGCACAGCAAGGAAGACCCAATGCAGCCAAAAATAAATAAAATTTCTTTTAAAAGTCTTTGAATTCATAAACATGGTATATCTTGATATTTATTCAGATACTCCTTAATTTTTCTCAGCAACTTTTTGTACTTTCTATCATACAAGTCTTGCATACCTTTTATCAAATTAGTATTTTATGTTTTCTGATGCTATTATATACACTTTTTTTAACTTCATTTTTCTGATTGTTCATTGCTAGAATATAGGAATACAACTGAGAGCAAAATGACTGGATAGGAGGCTCCTGACTTCGGCTCCTCCCACAGAGGATCAATTCCCTCTGAGAGAAATCCAGAAGTGAGTTGAGTGACTCCTACACATCAGGCAACTGAGAAAATGTGAAGAATTTATTTTTGCTCATGAAAAAGAAGGAAAGAAAAAGAGAAAAAAGATGAGGAGAGCTAGAAAGATGGCAGATGGCTAGCTGGGTACCAGGAAGCATAAAGGGCTAGTGAGAAATCTCTAGTGAGGGAGGGCTGAAAGGATACTTTAGAACAAAAATGTATAATATTTACACATAGATGATTTGTTTATGTGATATAACATATGGCCTCTTTCCATGACCTCAAATCTTCAATGACGTCTACACCACACTTACAAATATAAATGTCAGTAAGGTTGTGAGTAGAGAGGGGAGTTGTGTGTGTGCACGTGTGTGTGGGTGTGTGTAAATCAAGTAGATGAACCTCCCTATGAGAAGATACACTAGAGAAAAAAAGAGATCAGCTATAAATGAGATCCTGGAGACAGAGGTAATGTAAGAATGCAAGACCCCAGATGACACCTGGGTCATCCATGGCAGTATAAATTAAACATGGGGAAAAAAAAAAAGACACGCAGAGTTGGAGACAAAGTGATGCCAGAAATGAAGCTGAAGTGCTGATCATTCAAATCCCTTAGGGCCGTCCATCCAACATGAGGACCAAAGTCTTGTCAGTCACACATTCATGATCCATAAATAGGCCATTTCCCAGGGGGACTGCAATTGTACTTTCTACCAAGATCAGATGTACTTTGCCCTCAGGACACTCTCCTAACTCAACATTCTCAACCACATCCTGAGAAAAGACACAAGCATGAGCTTCTGCAATGACTTCTGACACCAACTATCCGGAGTTAGGCCAGACTTCACAGGTGAAGGGCACCATCCTCACAAGACTGCCCTCACTTCGGACACCAGCCACAAGTTCAGAGGACCCCTGGCCAACATCACTTTTGGGGCAGCTGGCTAGAAATTCAGTGGTTTGTACTATCCCCTCAGCTTCAATAATTCTCTAGAATAACTCAGAAAACTCAGGAAAGTTCTATGCTTATGATCACATTTTTTTATAGCAAAAGGATACAAGTCAGAATTGGCCAAAAGGAGAAGCACATAACGGGAGGTCTGGGACAGTCCCATACATGAAGCTTCCATCCCCCTCGAGAATGCGTCACCATCCTGGCACACCAATGGGTGGTAATATGCAGAGTACTGCCAACTAGGGACACTCATATGAGCTTCAGAATCCAGAGTTGTTATTGGAGCTACATTATATAGGCAGGATTAATTGACTCATTGGCCATGTGGTTGAACTCAATCCCCAGGCTCCTCCCCCATCCCAGGACTCAAAGCCCCAACCCTCTAATCACATGGCTGGTCTTTCTGGCTTGGCCAGCCCCCATCCTGAGTCATCTAGTTAGCATAAATTATCCAGGGTTTACCATGAGTCACCTCATTACCATAAACTATCAAGTATGGTCTAAAAGACCCACCATGAATAATAAGTACACTGCTATCACTCTGAAAATTCCAAGCATTTAGATGCTACCTCCCAGGAGCCAGGGACAAAGGCCAGCCAAATTTTTATTACACAGCCTCTCATTGGTTACTTCTAACAACAGCTCTCAATCTAGAATGTTGGCACCAGACTAAAGCACGAATCAGAAAAAAAAAATCACTCTCAATGGAGAACTGTAGCTGGCTGCTTATGCTGGAACAACTGAATCCCTCTCTCTCTAAATTGTGGGGACAGGGCCTCAACCCAGCCCCAGGACAGCATCTGGAAAGTGAAGTAGGAACAGGATTCAAGGTTAGCTCAGTGGAGAGTGTGCTAAGATCAAATATTGGCTATAAAGGTAGGGGATTAAGAGGTACAAACTATTAGGTATAAAATAAGCTACAAGGATATATTGCACAACATAAAGAATATAGCCAATATTTTATAATAACTATAAATGGAGCAAACCTTTACAAATTGAATTGCTGTAGTGTACATCAACTATACTTCAATTAAAGGAAAAAAGATCAAATATTGGCCCCTCATGCAACAACCCTTTGTGTAAACTTGGGTTCACCCCTCCCCTCTCTGGCTTCAGCATCCCCTTCCATAGAAGGAACGGCTTGGATGACAGAGCCTCCACATACCTTCCACTCAGGGATTAGATGGTTGGACACTTTCAGGGCTGGCAGAGAGCCAGATCTTAGAATATGTTGGCAGCTTAGACCTTCTGTCCCTTTGCCTGGCATCCAAGGAGTCAGATTTCCTCTTACTTGTTCTCCACTCTCTCAAGGCAGCCCCCTCCTTACACATATACTCACTTCTCCAGTTGTTGAGAGTATTTCTTTCTGGGTGGCTACTCCTGGTTCTAGGTTTTATCTGTGAGTTCAAGCTGGATTGCAAATGAAGCACACTCAGAACGCCATTGAAAGCCTCCTTTGGGGCTTCCCTGGTGGCATAGTGGTTAAGAATCCGCCTGCCAATGCAGGGGACACGGGTTCAAGCCCTGCTCTGGGGAGATCCCACATGCCGCGGAGCAACTAAGCCCGTGCACCACAACGACTGAGCCTGCGCTCTAAAGCCCACGAGCCACAACTACTGAGCCCACGTGCCACAACTATTGAGCCCACGTGCCACAACTATTGAAGCCCGCAGGCCTAGAGCCCGTGCTCCGCAACAAGAGAAGCCACTGCAATGAGAAGCCCGCGCACCGCAACGAAGAGGAGCCCCCGCTCGCCGCAACTAGAGAAAGCCCGTGCACAGCAACGAAGACCCAACACAGCCAAAAATAAATTAATTAAATAAATTTTTTTTAAAAAGCCTCTTTCATCTGGTTTCCCCAGCTTCCCTGACCTTAATTTCCCAGGTGATCACAGCCTCCAGTCACTTTATCTGTGCCTCAGCTCAGCCAGCTGTGACGTGTAATAGCTCATCTTCCTCTCTCGCCTCTGTGTCAAACTAAATTTAATCTGTCTTCATCCTTTATTCTAGTGCAGGCATCAACAAACATTTTCTGTAAATGGTCAGATAGAAAATATCTTAGGCTTTGTGGGCCATAGGGTCTCTGTTGAAATTACTCAACTCTGCCACTACAGCATGAAAGCAGCCATAGACAATAACTAAGCAAAGGGGTGTGGCTGTGTTCCAATAAAACTTTATTTACAAATACTGTTTGTGGGCTGGATCTGGCTCCCAGGCTGTCATTTGCGAATCCCTGCTTTAGTGAAGCAGGTTCTCTGGGGATCATGGAACACACATTTGTTTGGGGGGGAAATAATGATAACAGTTACCATTTAGTTGAATCATATGTGTCATCTCATTTCATCCTCATAATCACACTGAGAAATGAGTGGTGGGAACTAGAAAAGGCCTTGAGCTCTATTGCCAGGTTGGTATGAGTGAAAATCGTGAATACAGGGAGATCCAGGAGCCAGAGGGCAAGGGCACAGCTGGCATTTGGGCTGATAATAGACAACAATGGTTGTGCACCCAATATGTGCCAGGCGCTAGGTACATTGTTCTCATTTCATGTCCACAATTACCCTAAGAGGTGGATGTAATACTATCCTCACTTTTTAGACAAAGAACTAGGCACAAAGCATTAACTGAGATCATACAGCTTTAAGTTTAGAGCCCAGATTTAGAGCCTATGTGCAGAATCCCCAACGGTCAGCACTACGCTCTCCTGCTTCCGCAACTGTCCTTCGGCTGGGCTACACAAAAAGGAAAAAAGTTATAATTTCTAGTCCACAATAAAACAAAATAGACAACCAAAAGTTATGTGGTGTGTATGTATTTGAGTGTTTATGTGAGTGTCTGTGTGTGAGTGTGTGTGAGCACGTGGGGGTGGGGGGGAGGATGTTGAATTGACCAAAAGGTAAATTTCAGACACACCATGGAAGAATGGTCAATAGCCTTGAACTAGAAATAGGTGGATGCAGGTCATTGGGAAAAGGAAACAGTGTCCAGGACTCTTTTCTCCCTTGAAATGCAGCCATGGAGGCAATCAGCAAAGGACTGTCATAGGAAGGAGGCCTTGGGTGGAAAAAACATCACAGAGTCTGAGGGCCAACAGTTGGCAGAAACAATGAAGGGCACTTAATGAGATCTTTCGGTGAGATAAGGTCATTCCTTAGAGGACTGGCCTGCTCACTTACATTCCATGGTGTGAATTCGGTCAGCCAGTCTGAGAGTGTTGTACATACGCTTAGAACTATTCTGATGTCCCTGTGAGCACAAATAATTGTTGGTCATCTGCTGTATGAAATGTCCATTATTGTCCCCATTTCACAGATTTGAATGCTTGGAGGGAACGAAGCCATATAGAAAGGTGGACCAGAAGAGAGAAATGTTCTGGTTACCCTAATCAGATCTGGCACAGTCAAGGCTGCCAGCACCCAAAGCTGTTAGGGGGAAGCTTCCTGTCTCCTGTCTCTTCCTGAGGGTGCTCCATGACCCCCCACGTACCCCACCCCAAGGTGGAGCCATAAGGATGTGGACTAATTGCAAAAACTATCACTGGCTTTGAAAGCAAGATCATTCTTAAGCAAATTCTTACCTTTCCTCTATTCTTTTCACCAGAGGGGGTGAGCAGACCCTGCTAAAAGGGAAGAACTTTTCTGAGATAGGCAGAGCTAATCTCAGAGGTTAGCTCTTTACCTTCTCAAAGGGTAACTGTGTTACCAACCAGGGTTCTTGCACTCCTTAATCAATAGAAACTGATAAGAGGCCAGACAAGAAATTCAGGCAAGGTTGTACTGGGATTCATGCTACAGCACAAGGGAACGAAAACAAGTAACAGGTTCCCTTGCTCGCTCCCTGAGAGGGGGCGAGCTGGTCCCTTAAATGGGGTGAGGGTAGGGGTGGACCCATGAATCAGGCTAGAGGGATGGCTTAGGTGGTCTGCCCACCCTCCTGGTGGTGCTATGTGCAGGGATCATGGGCAGTACCCTGCTTTTGATCCCAACACCTTAGAAGTGGCAGTTGGGTTTTTGGTCTTTTTGTATCTTGTTGTTCATAAGTTGCCCCAGCTGCAGATGCATGCAGTTATTTTCAGTCCCTTGTAGTTTCTTTGTATTCTGTTGCTCAAGGAGACATTTGTCCAGGTGTGAGCACTGCAGCAAAGGGTCCCAGGTCCTAGCCTGTCTCAAATTCAGGAGCTGCAGTGGAAACTGGTGCCTGAGGAAGGCTTATCAAGATGCGGGACAGCCCCTGTGACTTCCTTCCTAAGGCCCCACTGGTCACTAGAGGCCCAGATTTGCTGGACACACAAAACCTCACAAGGTGTTAGTCACCTTCTACCTCTGCCCATCCCCACCCATCCAGTACCCTTCTTGTAGAGAATCACTGTTCTGGGATCTTCAGTAAATAGTGAGTCTAGGCGGCCCTGCCAAGTGATATGAGTCTGTACCAGGAGGTTCTATAACTAAAGGATAAGTGCAGTCACCTTTGCTTTGCATTCAAGGCCCTCCATGGCCTGGCCCACACTATCTTTTGCTTTGTTTTGTTTGGACTGTTATCTTTTTATCATAGAAGTAACATACACACAGATTTGAAATATTTTCTTAAAATGACACAGAATTGCACATAATAAGAGATAAAAGCCCTCCCATTCCAACCCCCAGGGGGGATCACTCTTTATAGTTTCCATTCTTAATTTTTAGTAGTTATCTTTCTAACTTTAAATGATAATACAAGTTAAGTTCACAGTTCTCAATATCAGGTACAATCCACTGACTCTTCTTACAAAAGATAAAGGATGTAGCACATACATCTTTCAACTCAGGATCCTTATCAGCACTATATTTTCAGTCTGTCAAGGGCCAGGAAACGTTTTCAGTCTTATGTCCTAGGTCTTCCCTTTAAGGACTTCAAGTTGCACCCTAATTAAGCTACTTGTCATTTTTAGAAATTTATTTAATAATTAAATATATCAAACTTTGAGAACTTTAGTCAAGTTTGACACAATAGACCAGGGGTCCCCAACCCCTGGAACCAGGCCTCACAGCAGGAGATGAGTGGCAGGCAAGCAAGCGAAGCTTCATCTGTATTTACAGCCGCTCCCCATCGCTCACATTACCGCCTGAGCTCCACCTCCTGTCAGATCAGCAGCGGCATTAAATTCTCACAGGAGCGCAAACCCTACTGTGAACTGCACATGCGAGGGATCTAGGTTGCGCGCTCCTTATGAGAATCTAATGCCCTATGATCTGAGGGGGAGCTGAGGCGGTGATGCTAGTGCTGGGGAACAGCTGCACATACAGATTATCATTAGCAGAGAGGTGTGACTGCACAGAGACCATAATAATAAATCAATAATAAATCAATTGCTTGCAGACTCGTATCAAAATCCTATCAGTGTGGCTTCCCTGGTGGCAGAGTGGTTAAGAATCTGCCTGCCAATGCAGGTTACACAGGTTCGATCCCTAGTCCGGGAAGATCCCACATGCTGCAGAGCAACTAAGCCCGTGCGCCACAACTACTGAGCCTGCATTCTAGAACCCACATGCCACAACTACTGAAGCCTGCGCGCCTAGAGCCTGTGCTCCGCAACAAGAGAAGCCACTGCAATGAGAAGCCCACGCACCACAATGAAGAGTAGCCCCCACTTGCTGCAACTAGAGAAAGCCTGTGTGCAGCAACGAAGACCCAATGCAGCGCCCCCCCCAAAAAAAGCCCTATCAGTGAGTGGCAGGTGACAATTAAGCTGCATCTGGTGGCAGGCTTTAAGTCAGAATCCAACACTTATTTCAGTCCATGCATGGCCCGCCCATTATTTTATTTACCACTTCTGTCCTCACCTCTTTCCCGCACTGCACATTTGTCTCAGTCACAGTTTTGGTAAGCTCACAAGCTAACCCTAGCCAAAATGAGTAAAAAACAAAGAAGCAAATGAGAGCTTCTTTGAAAAGAGGGAAAGACCCAATGATAAGACAGCAGAAGACTCTAAGACTGCCAACAAAAAGAAAGCTGCATTTAAAAGAAAATACCAAGAGTCCTACTTAAATTACAGGTTTGTTGCAACAGGTGATTCACATTCTCCAAGCCTGCTTTGTATAATATGTGGCGACCGGCTATCCAATGAAGCCATGAAACCTTCAAAACTGATTTGCCACATGGAGACCAAGCACCTTGCATTAAAAGACAAGCCTTTGGAGTTTTTCAAAAGAAAAAAATGTGAACACGAAGAACAGAAGCAATTATTGAAGGCCACCACTTCATCAAATGTATCTGCACTGAGAGCATCGTTCTTAGTGGCTAACCGCATTGCTAAAGCTAAGAAGCCCTTTACTATTGGTGAAGAGTTGATCCTGCCTGCTGCTAAGGACATTTGTCGTGAACTTTTAGGAGAGGCTGCAGTTCAAAAGGTGGCACGTGTTCCTCTTTCAGGTATCACCATAACTAGATGAATTGATGAAACAGCAGAGGATGTTGAGGCACAAGTGTTAGAGAGGATGAATGAGTCACCATGGTACACAATCCAGGTTGACGAGTCTACCGATGTTGACAGCAAGGCAGCAATGCTTGTTTTTGTGTGATATATTTTTCAGGAGGATGTGCATGAGGATATGTTATGTGCACTTTTGTTGCCAACCAGCACCACAGCTGCAGAACTATTCAAGTCTTTGAATGATTACATATCAGGAAAACTGAATTGGTCATTTTGTGTCAGTATATGTACAGATGGAGTGGCTGCCATGACTGGACGGCTTTCTGGTTTCGCTACTCGGGTCAAAGAGGTCGCTTCTGAATGTGAGTGTACGCACTGTGTCAACCATAGAGAAATGCTGGCTAGCAGAAAAATGTCACCTGAACTTAACAACGTTTTGCAGGATGTGATTAAAATTATCAACCACATTAAAGTACATGCCCTTAACTCACATCTGTTCACGCAGTTCTGTGAGGAGATGGACGCAGAGCACACAGGTCTTCTCTTATACACAGAAGTGAGATGGCTTTCTAAAGGTAGATCACTGGCCAGAGTTTCTGACTTATGACAGCCGCTCCAGAAATTTCTTTTAGAAAAACAGTCACCACTGGCAGCACATTTCAGTGACACAGAATGGGTCACAAAACTTGCTTACTTGTGTGACATATTCAACCTGCTCAACGAACTCAATCTGTCACTTCAGGGGAGAATGCCAACTGTGTTCAAGTCAGCAGATAAGTTGGCTGCATTCAAAGCCAAACTGGAATTATGGGGGCGATGAGTGAACATTGGGATTTTTGACATGTTTCAAACATTAGCAGAGATTTTGAAAGAGACTGAGCCAGGGCCTTCTTTCTCCCAGCTGGTGCACGATCACCTATCTCAGATTTCCAAAGAGTTTGAGAATTACTTCCCAACCACAAAAGACCCCCGAACTGGGAAGGAATGGATCCGCAAGCCATTTGTGAATAAGCCAGGTGAATCGACTTTGTCCATGCTAGAAGAGGATCAACTGCTTGAGATCGCAAATGATGGCGGCCTTAAAAGTCTGTTTGAGACAACTTCAAATCTCTATACATTCTGGATTAAAGTCAGGATGGAATATCCTGAGATTGCCACAAAAGCACGGAAAAGCCTGCTTCCATTTCCAACATCCTATCTTTGTGAAGCAGGGTATTCTGCAGTGACAGCAACCAAAACGAGATTATGGAGTAGACTGGACAAAAGCAACACACTTCGGTGTCACTGTCTCCCATCACCCCCAGATGGGACCATCTAGTTGCAGGAAAACAAGCTCAGGTCTCCCACTGATTCTGCATTATGGTGAGTTGTAGAATTATTTCATTATATATTACAATGTAATAATAATAGGAATAAAGTGCACAATAAATGTAATGCGCTTTAATCATCCCGAAACCATCCCCCCACCCCAAGTCTGTAGAAAAACTGTCTTCCACGAAACCAGTCCCTGGTGCCAAAAAGGTTGTGGACCGCTGCAATAGACCATATCCAGGCTCATGATACTTAAAGTCCCAATCAGTTTAAAAGGACTGAAAGCTTACAGTGTATTTTCCCTGAACAAAAAAGAATGAAATTAAAAATCAATAACAAAAAGATATGTGGAAATACCCAATATTTGGAAGTTAACATGGTTCTAAATAACCCATGGTCAAAGAAGAAAAAGTAAGGAAGTAGAAGATATTCTGAACTAAATGAAAATGAAAACCACATATCAAAATTGCAGTATGTGGGGCTTCCCTGGTGGCGCAGCGGTTGGGAGTCTGCCTGCTAATGCAGGGGACACGGGTTCGAGCCCTGGTCTGAGAGGGTCCCACATGCCGCGGAGCAAGTGGGCCCGTGAGCCACAACTACTGAGCCTGCGCGTCTGGAGCCTGTGCTCCGCAACAAGAGAGGCCACGATAGTGAGAGGCCCGCGCACCGCGATGAAGAGTGGCCCCCACTTGCCACAACTAGAGAAAGCCCTCGCACAGAAATGAAGACCCAACACAGCCAAAAATAAATAAATAAAAATAAATTTTTTTAAAAAATTGCCCTTGGTTAGGTAGGCCCATTCTACTAAAAAAAAAAAAAAATTGCAGTATGCAGCAAAAGCAGAGCTCAGAGGGAAATTTAAATCAATGAAGTTGAAAACGGATAAGCAATAGAGATAACTGATTAAACCAAAAACTGTTTCTTTTTTTAAAAAAATCAATAAAATTGATAAATGTATGACTGATCACGGAAAAAAATAAAGGTACAAATAACCAATATTAGGAATGAAATATCAGTCCAACGTCCCTCGTGAAAAGTGATGCAAAAATCCTAATAAAAATATTAGCAAATAGAATCCAGCTATATATAAAAGGGATGATATATCACAGTGAGTGTGACTTATTTAAAGGATACAAGGTTGTTTCGTCATTCAGAAAACAATCAATATACAGGGTTGGCCTAAGACCGGAACTTAAGAAGGTCAACACAGAACCACCCCAGCCTTCACTACTAGCCTTGAGTTCAGTAGCAAACAACAGTAAGGGGTTGAACAAGGCCATGCATAGTGACACTCCCTGTAGCACAAATATGGATATACATATAGTTTTTTTAATATATATCTGAAAGCTAAAGGAGTAGCAGGAACATTGAGAAAAATATCCACTGGCACCCCAGATCCTATCCTTATATACAAGCACAAGGCAACAGCAGCCCATCATTACAGAAATTCGAAGCCTACCATGCAGCGAAGGTAACAATACAAACATCACCACCGAAACTTAACTACTGTCTGCGTCGACTCAACCTCCACATGCTAATGACAAGACAGAATAGAACACTTAATACTATTACCTTCGTCTCTACTGTTCTACACTAGAAGTCCAACATTGAATCAAAAATTATAAGAGGCATAATAAAGTAAATAAAAATACTCCAGTATCTGTACAGGCAGACTCAAACAGGACCCACATGTTGGAACTAACAGACAGTAACTTTAAATATATTAAATGATATAGACAGAAAGACATCCTGCATGGACACGTGGAGAATTTCAGCAAGGAGATGGAAACTATCATATGAAATGGTCAAATGGAAATGCTAGAAATAGAACATAAATGTCAGAGGTAAAGAATTCCTTTGACAGGCTCATCAATAGACTTGACACATCAGAGCAAAGAATCAGTCAATTTGAAGATGGGTCAATAGAAATTATCCAGACTGAAACACCAAGAGATACAAGAGTGAAATTCTAGCAGAACATCTATGAACTGGAGGATAATATCAAATAGTCTAAATACATGCACCTGCAGTCTCATTAGAAGGCGAGGGACAACAACCAAAAGAAATATTTGAAGAGACGATGGTTGAGAATTTTCCAGAAATGATTAAAGATGTCAAAGCTAAGATCCAAGAAGCTCATAGAACCCCAATGAGGATAAATAAATTTAAAATACCTAGAGATATCACACTGTCTTAGTCAGTGTGGGCTGCCATAACATAATACCATAAACTGGGTGACAAACAACAGAACTTTATTTCTCACAGTTCTGGAGGCTGGGAAGTCCAAGATCAAGGTACCACCTAATTTGGTTCTTGGTGAGAACTCTCTTCCTGGCTCACAGATAGCTGTCTTCTCGCTGTGTCCTCACATGACCTTTCCTTGGTGCATGCACATGGAGACAGAGATCTCTCTCTTCTTCTTATAAGGCCACCAATACTATCAGATTAAGACCCCCTCTCCAACCCTTATGACCTCATTGAACTTGAATTACCTCCTAAAAGCCGTCTCCAAATACAATCCCCTTGGAGGTTAGGACTTCAACTTATAAATTTGGGGGACACAATTCAGACCTTAACACCTACTATGCTGAAAATCAAAGATAAAGAGAAAATCTTGAAGGCAGCCAGGGAATACAGAAAGATTATATATAGAGAAACAAAACCAAAGGTAAAATTTACAAGTCTTCTCCTCAGAAACTATGAGGACCAGCAGACAATGGAGTGACACTCTAAAGGACTGAATTCTGCACCCTATGAAAATATCTTTCAAGGAAGAAAGTAAAAAAAAAGACTTTTTCAAACAATTGAAAGCCGAAATAATTCATTGCCAGCAGATTTGCACTACAAGACATATTAGCCAGAGTTCATATAACAGTTCTATGACCCTAAATGAAAATTTTGATCTAAAGAGATCTAGAAATGGTAAAAATGAAAGTAAATATAAAATACGTGTTTTTATAATTTTAAATCACTCTTTAAATTAATCAATATAATTATCACATTAACAGATTAGAGGAGAAAATCACATAATCATCTTAATGCAGAAAGAGCATTTGGCAAAATTCAATGCCCATTCATAGTAATAATAATTATATATATATATATTTTAACATAAAAACAGTAATGGAATATAACATCTAAATCTCATAAAGCACATTTATGTAAAATCTACAGCTAACATTATACTTTGTGGTGATATACTCAATGAATTTTCACTTCTAATTTCAGAGATAAGACAAGAATATCCACTCTCATGACTTTTATTAACAATGTTCTAGAGATGCTAGCCAGTGAAATAAGGGGAAAAAATAAATGAATAGTATACAAATGGAAAGGAAGAAGTAAAGTTCTCTTTATTACAGACAATGTGACTATTGAGGTAGAAAGTCCTAAGAAAACTCCAACAGGCTACAAGAATTAATCATTGAATTTAGTAAGATAACATGCTATATGGCCAAAGAGGAAAAAATCAATTGTATTTCTATATTCTAGCAACAAACAACTGGAAAATAAAATTAAAATACAATGCCATTCTCTCACCCATTGACACTCAGGAAAAAAGTGTGGCAGTTTCTTAATAAACGAAGCATACCTTTTTCACATAACCCAGCAATTTCACTCTTGGGGACTTATCCTACAAAAATTAAAGCTATGACCATACAAAAACATGTACACAACATATTTATAATTGCCAAAAACTGGAAACAACACAAATGTCCTTCAGTGGGTGAATAGTTAGACAAACTATAGTACATCCATACTCAGAAATAAAAAGAATGAACTACTGATAGACACAATAATTTGCATGAATCTCAATGTGATTATACTGAGTAAAAAAAGGCAATCTCAAGGAGTTTTATGGTTTCCAGTCTTATATTTAGGTTTTAACCCATTTTTAGTTTATTTTTGTATATGGTGTTAGAGAATGTTCTAATTTCATTCTTTTACATGTAGCTGTCCAGTTTTCCCAGCACCACTTATTGAAGAGACTGTCTTTTTTTCATTGTATATTCTTGCCTCCTTTGTCATAGATTAAGTGACTACAGTGCCTGTGTTTATTTCTGGGCTCTCTATTCTGTTCCACTGATCTATGTGTTTGTTTTTGTGCCTGTACCATACTGTTTTGATCACTGTAGCTTTGTAGTATAGTCTGAAGTCAGGGTGTGTGATTCCTCCAGCATTATTCTTCTTTCTCAAGATTGTTTTGGCTATTCAGGGTATTTTGTGTTTCCATACAAATTTTATAATAATTTGTTCTAGTTCAGTGAAAAATGCCATTGGTATTTTGATAGGGATTGCATAAAACTCCTAGAGGAAAACATAGGCAGAACACTCTTTGACATAAATCATGGCAATATTTTTTTGGCTCTATCTCCTAAAGCAAAGGAAATAAAAGCAAATATAAACAAACAGGACCTAATCAAACTTATGAGGTTTTGCACAGCAAAGTAAACCATAAACAAAACAAAAAGACAACCCACAGAATGGGAGAAAATATTTCAAATGATATGACCAATAAGCAGTTAATATCCAACATATATAAACAGCTCATACAACTCAGCATCAAAAACAAACAAACAACCTGATTAATACTGGGCAGAAGAACTGAATAGACATTTTTCCAAAGAGGAAATGCAGATAGCCAACAGGCACATGAAAAGATGCTCAACATCACCAATCATCAGGGCAATGCAAATCAAAACCACAATGAGATATCACCTTACACCTGTCAGAATGGCTATCCTCAAAAAGAACACAAAAAACAAATGTTGGCGAGGATGTGGAGGAAAGAGAACCCTCATACATTGAGGGTGGGAAGGTAAATTGGTGCAGCCAATGTGGAAAACAGTATGGAGGTTTCTCAAAAAACTAAAAATAGAACTACCATATGACCCAGCAATTCCACTCCTGGGTATATATCTGAAAAAACCAAAAACGCGAATTCAAAAAGATACGTGCACCCCAATGTTCATAGCAGCATTATTTACAACTGCCAAGATATGGAAGCAACCTAAGTGCTCATCAACAGAAGAATGGATAAAGATGATGTGGTATATATATATACAATGGAATACTACTCAGCCATATAAAAGAATGAAATTTTGCCATTTGCAGCAACACAGATGGACTTGGAGGGTACTATGGTAAGTGAAACAAGTCGAACAGAGAAAGACAAATACTGTACAATAACACATATATGGAATCTAAGAAATACAACAAACTAATGAATATAGAAAAAAAGAAGCAGACTCACAGATATAGAGAACAAACTATGGTTACCAGTGAGGAGAGGGAAGGGGGAAGGGCAATGTAGGAGTAGGGGAGTAAGAGGTACAAACTATTATGTATAAAATAAGCTACAAGGATATATTGTACAACACAGGGAATACAGTCAATATTCTATAATAACTATAAATGGAGTATAAACTTTAAAAATTGTGAATCACTATATTTTACACCTGTAACTTATATAATATTGTACATCAACTATACTTCAATTTAAAAAAAGTTTAAAGCCAATCTCAGATGGCTATTTATGATACCATCTATATAATGTTCTTGAAATAACAAAATTATATAGGTGGAAGAGAGATTTGTGGTTAGCAAGAATAAGGCAGAGGGAAGAGAAGGGGAGAATTGTGACTGTAAGGATAGCACAAGGGATCTTTGTGATGATGGAATAGATCTGTATCTTGATTAAGGGGTGTTTTGTCTCTTTTGTTGTACTCTTAATTTCTGAGTCATGCTGGGGTTTTGTTTTCATGGTCACTTCTGTCCCCTGAGCCCCTCCTTTCAGTTTTTTTCCTCTCGTTTTCACACATCAATTCACATGTGCAGTAAGCTCATACAAAACATTCGTTAGTGTAATAAACTTTAATTAAATTTTGGTGTCCATGGTGATTTGTCCCATTGTTCATCAGACAGCAAAAAGCTAAGATGTAATTTGATGATGATGATGATGATGATGATAGTAGAAGTAGTAGTAGCTAACACCTGTGTATCACTATCAGTGTTCTAATCACCTTATATATGAACACATTTAATTCCCTAACAACTTTCTGAGCTAACGTAAATGTATGAGTTATAGACCTGTGCTAATATTATCTTTTGTTATTCAATAAAACTGTATTTAATCAATTTAAAGGACAATTTTTATCCTTAGAGTTTGTCCTGTCTATATTTCTGTAATCAACTTCAGTGAACTAAAATTTACATGTTAAAAATGCACCCATTTTATGTATACAATGGTATGGTCACAATGATTTTGGCAAATATATATACCTATGTAATCACCCACACCAGTCAAGATATAGGATTTTTCTGTTACCCCAAAAAGTTCCCTTATGCTTTGTTGCAATCAATCTCCCAATCCTACCCACTGCCCCAGACAACCACTGATCTGTATTCTGTTACTAAAGAATAATTTTTCCTGATTTAGAATGAACTATTACATCGTGTAATCTTTTGTGTCTTGTTTCTTTGTGGCGTGCATCTGTACTTCATTCTTTTTATTCCTGAGGTGTACTCCATTGCGCGAACATACCAAAATTTGTGTATCCAGTCACCTGTTGTTGAATATTTGGATTGTTTCAAACTTTGGAAATTGTGAATAAAGCTGCTTTGAACATTCATGAATAAGATATATATGTGTGTATATATATGACATATATATGACACGTATATGACATATATATATACACACACACACTTCTGTTGGGTAAATACCTAGGATTGTAGGGCCAAATGGAAAGTACACGTTTTCCTTTATAAAAATGTGCCAACCTATTTTTCCAAAGTGGTACCATTTTACATCCCCACCAACAATGAGTGAGAGTTCCAACTCCTCCGAATTCTTACTGACACTTGGTGTTTTCTTTTAAATTCTAGCCATTTTAATAGTATCACATGTTGATTTTAATTTGCATTTGCATCTCTGATACTAATGTGCAACATTTTTATGTGCATATTTGTCATCTGCATATCTTCTTCATTTAATGGTCTGTTCAAATCTTTTGACCATTTTTGTAATTTGTCTTTTCATTATTGAGTTGTGTTTTCTATATATTCTGAATACATATCTTTTGTCAGTTTTATGCATTGTAAATATTTTCATTTTCTTACAGGAGTCTTTCAAAGAGCAAAATCTTAGATTCTGATGACCTTTAATTTAGCAATATTCTTCTTTTATGATTAACGCTTTTCTGTATCATATGTAAGAAATCTTTGCCTGTTTCAGTCAGCTTGGACTGCCTTAAGAAAATACCATAATCTGGGTGGCTTAAACAACACAAATTTATTTTCTCACATTTCTGGAAGTTGGAAGTCCAAGATGTAGAAATGTAGAAATGGACAAGATATAGAACTACAGGGTGTTCTCAAGAGGGCGGGGGATGTTGGCTACCAATAACTACCATCTCAGAGCTCGCTGAGCACAGAGGGTGAGGTCTTTCAGGACTCTGTGGGGTGGGACCACAAACAAGTGGCAGCTTCAGGGAAAGGTAGGAATTTGAGGGCAGAAGCTCTTACCTTTATGCAGCCAGCCCTTCATTTACAAAGCAAGTTCCTAACAGCTATCTTTTTTGGTCTTTTGATACTCATGACAATCCTAGGAGGTGCCTCAATTTAACACAAGTAAATTTTCGACAGGAAGAGATGGTGACAGGGAAAGCAAGCAGACATAAGATAATTTCCAGAAAGGCACCAAAACTACTTAGGGAGCACTGAACAACAGGGAGGTTTCCTCCCTCTCAGGTTAACACCAGTTGACTGGTAGAGTCTGTCGGGTACCGTCTGCAGAAGAATTCTCCAGCTCCAGCCAGACTCAGTGTGACAAAGTTCTGGGATCCATTAACCATATCTTCCATGGGTGGGGTTTTGGAAGATGATGTCGAAAAATAGGAGAGGAGTAGTTATAAATGAAGATGGAAAGGTAAGTGGATGCCAGAATGTTAAATGTCAGAGGGTCTGGAAAGTTTATTAGTCATTGTTTTCTACAGTTGCCAGAGATGAAAAAAATGTTTTCCTATAATCTAGGTTACACCAAACTGTGGGACCTGTCCATTCAGTTGTGTGAGATTCCTGCTTCTCTAACAAATAAAGTGAAAAATCAGGACCATTTTCATAACCACTGTACTCCTCTTGTTCGCCATAGATTTATTCCCTCAGCTCTCCCTTCTGGAAAAATCTGAGGTTCAGCATTACAGCAAGTGTATGTGAGGAATTACTGTACTTGTCCCACAATTGTATGACAGCTGCAGTCACACCACGGGAAGGTGTCTTCTTCTCCCCTGCAGCTCTCTGGGGGCCTCCATAAGCACAGGGCAAAACAGCCCAGAATCCTGTCCTCACTATAAACTTTCACCAATACAACTGCCATGAGAGAGATATGGTCATTTGTTTCAATTGTGCTCCCCTAGAAAGACAACTTGAAACTACCCAGAAGTCATGGACACAAAAGTCCTGATAACAGGACTGATGTGTGCAGATTCAACCCAGACTGAAGAATATCTGTCAATGAGTAGCAACTGGCACCCAAGACCCTTCCCCTTCATGGTCTCTGTTCCATCACCCAGGGGACAACATAGTCCCTGGATCACTGGCTGGGCAAACTCCCACCATTCTGAAAACACAGGTCCAGAGTTGAAACCCTTGAGGCTTCGTAGGATCACATACAAAAGATCACTTGGGCCTTGATGGCAGCTTTGTGAGACCCTGAGCAGAGGACCCAGCTAAGCCATGCCCTGACTCCTGGCCCATGGAAACTGTGAGATAATAAATATGTGCTGCTTTAAGCCTCTAAATTCATGGTAACTTTTTATGGAGCAATGGGTAAACTAGTTCAACAGGCAACGAGATATACACATCTGCAATTAAGAGATTCCAGTGGAAGATATGTATTTGGAAATCATTAGTATATAGGTCACCTATGTGCTGGTTATTGCCCATTTGCTCCCACCTCAACCAATTCTCCACCCTCTCTGCCTTTCTCTGTGCCCCAGGAGGCTACCTTCTATTGACCACAACACATGGGCTTCTTTGGTTCAGCCAATGGAAGGCACCAGCAGGAGATCAGGAAGCAGGAGAGAGAGGTTGAAAGATGTCTTCCCCTGCTCCCTCCCAGCTCTGGGTAGTACAGCCCTTAGACTTGGATAAGAGTGGCCCCTGCTGGGCCAGCAGTGCCATCTGGGTGGGGCTTCACTCTCCAACCCCGACTCCTACTGCATGGGGTTGGCCTTAGTAGGGATAGTAATAGTTCATCTACAGTAAAGAAGGGAAGTAAGGAGAAGGTTCACCTATAGTAACAGAACGGAAGAGAAGGCACAAGGTTAAAGATACTGGTAGGTGACAGATGTAGAGGTGGAGCTTTGAGGAATTTCTCTTCTGATTGTTTCCGTTATCCCAGTTAAGGTCATTTGTTGACAGTGAGGATGATGGAGAAGGTATCAGAGGCTTAAGGAAAGAGGAAGTCATGGAATAGTCATCAAGGAGAACAAGAGATGAATGGACTAGAGAAATATACCATGGTTACCTGGCAGCACTGAATATTCAGTTGAACTCACTGGTCATTTTTAAAGGGATACCGTTCAGTAAGAGTCCTTCTCCAGACATGTTTAGCTGAGAGGGTGCAGACACAAACTGAGCAGATTCAGAGCTAACTAGGCTTGAGATCTGTCCAGGTAGAACAGACACTGGTGGTGACCTGTCCAGATCCCTGAGACTTCTTTTGTGGTTTTGGTTCCATTTGTCCATCCACCAGCTAGTGCAGGTGACACTGCTAGTAGTTCACACCTGCAACCTTCTCCAAAGGCTTGTCCTTGGGTGATTGGAGCCACCTCACCCTGAGATGCTTAGCTGAGGAGGAAGTAAAAAAACCCTTCTTTCTTGCCTCAAGATGGGACAGACTCCACATTACAGTTTATATTCAAGGTCAAGATGAGACCAGACTTTACCCGAAACCATTTCCATGCTTAGCTCTGCCCCTTCCCTCTTCTGCTTCCCTCACTCTCTTACAGGTTTCTCCTGAGAACACTCCACTAGCTAATCCAAGGAATCCCCATTTCAGGCTCTGCTCCTCAGAACAGCCCAGAAGATGCTACCTCTACCAAGGTGAAGAGGAGTGAATGAGGAGGAGGGTGTCAGCTGAGAAACTCCTTGGTGGTTGTCCTCTGGAAGCCGGAGTTGGCAGTGGGAGATACTGTTATGGAGCTGGGCTCCCTGTTTTCAATAGGGATGGTAGGATTCCGGAGTAGCAGAGACTAAAGAACAGCGTTAATCATCAGAGGCGAGACAGCCTTAATTAACCACAGTGAGCAGCAATGTCAGAACCGCAGCCAGGGGGCCTGACTTGGAGGACTCTGTGGAGATGGAAGATGGAGCGCAGTGTTCCTTGGGGCAGTAAAGATTTTCAGGCATCACAGATATCATTTAATATACATAGCCAGAAGAAATCAAGAATGAATGAACAGAAGGCTGAGGTTACCCACCTCAGTAGAATGTCAGACCTGAGCCAGGCCTCAGGCCCAGAACCCATCAACTGAAAGGGAGGCTGATGAGCCCATGCAAGGACATCAGAGCAGGGGGCGAGGCAGAGCAGTGCGATCAAGGCCTCCACGAGGAGGGTGTCCAAGCAGAGTGCTGGCCCAGAGGGGTCAGGTTATTGGTTGTATTCAGGAAGTTTAGCAAATAAGTAAATATATTAAGCATAATGGGAGCCAGATTTGTCTAGGTTGGGAGAAGCAAATACAAATAATTACAGGGACAGCTATGAACCCTGTTGGATTGGTGTTGGATGGGAATTGAAGGTATAGGTATAAACTAATGATTTTCAACATATACAAATAGAGATATCCATATTTATATGTGTGTATATGCATACACACACCCACACACACAAATGCACACACATCCACGCTCGCAAACACACATATATGTAGATATATACACACACACATATATGTATGTATATATGTATATATTCTAATTCTGACAATTGAGGGGGCCTGGAAGCAGCAATACTCCAATAGATATTCATTTCTAAATACCATTGTCCATTTAAAGAAAGTAAGACTGCTTGGGGAAAAAAAGTGGCTGATTCCAGGACTAGAGCAGGAAAAGAACAAAGTGACCTGGGAAAAGTCTTATTATTCTAGAAAATAAAGAAATGTTCAAAGAATGATGGAGATATGTAAAACGAACAGAGAAACTAGTGCAAAGGAACTCTCACTGGAAATATCTGGTACAATTTGATCATCAAAATAAATAATTGATAGTACCACATTATAACTTGTTGAATAATAGAAATCAATGAGTCCACAATGACACAGATACATGAGTGAAATAAATGGGGAGAAGAAAAAGTGTTTCCTTATAGTCGAGTGCCAACTGAAAATTGATGGAATTAGAAAATCAACATTTGGCAACCACTGAAGTAATAATTAAGGCAAGAAATAGCAATGGATGCTAAAATTAGTGTGCTAAAATGGGATGAGGAATGAGATTTACTATAGCTTCAAAGTATTTCCCAGAAAAATTCTTACTATTTACAAAAGGGAGAAAAGTAACTATAGTGGAGAAATATGGTAGATACCATCTTGATCAAGTGATCAAATTAATACCACCAGTGATGGGACAAATCCACATCATATAGGGCTGCAATCAGAAAAATACAGCATCACTTCTGTAGTATTCTGGCCAAAATGTATAGCCTAGGTCTAATTATATATGAATATTAAACAAAACCATTTTGAGGGACCTTTTACAAAACGACTAGCCTTCAAAAAATGTAAGTCATGAAAGTTAAGGAAAGACAGGGGAGCTGTTGCAGATTGGAGGAGACCACAGAGACCTGACATGTGAATGCAACACATGATCCTGGACAAGACGCTATAAAGGACAATTCTTTTTTTGTTTGTTTGTTTCTTCTGTTTTGTTTTGGGGGAGTTAGTACCTACAGGTGGATGTATATTTATGTATTTTGGCTGCATTGGGTCTTCGTTGCTGCACACGAGCTTTCTCTAGTTGCGGTGAGAGGGGGCTACTCTTCCTTGAGGTGCATGGGCTTCTCATTGCAGTGGCTTCTCTTGTTGTGGAGCATGGGCTGTAGGCGCGCGGGTTTCAGTAGTGCAGCTCTCAGACTCTAGAGTGCAGGCTCAGTAGTTGTGGCGCACGGGCTTAGTTGCTCCGCGGCATGTGGGATCTTCCCGGACCAGAGATTGAACCAGTGTCCCCTACATTGGCAGGCGGATTCTTAACCACTGCACCACCAGGGAAGACCCAGGACATTCTTGATGAAACTTGAATAGGGCTTTATGCGAGAGAGCATGCAAAATTTCTTTGTACTAGTCTTGCAACTTTTCTGTAAGTTTGAAATTGTTTCAAAATAAAACATTTAAAAAAAACCCCTATACTTTTTTTTTTTTTAAAGAAAGGAAGGCTGAGTCCCCTTGGGGGAAGTGCCCTGAAACACCACAGTAAGTGTGTATAGTAGTGATACCTTCAGTCCTTCCTCAAAGTATTTGGATAACTGTAGTGCCAATGTTGGGGTAAAAAGAAATATCTAGATCTTTTGAGGGCTGTAATTTACAGAGTCTGAGCTGACACAGAAACCCAGGGACCCAAAGGGCCATCATTGTCTCCTATTAGAGAAGTGGCAGATTAAGGTCAAGTAATAAACAGAGTCCTGGACCAAGTCCATCTCACAGTGAATCCACTGAGTCCACAGACCAACTGGTAGCCATCTCCCCAGCTCTTAAATATATATTTGAAATGGTCTTACCTAGCAGTTAGCGAAAGCCCATATTCATCCTTGACCTATGGAGTAAAAGCTACTGTAGTATGAAAGATCAAGTGGAAGTCCCTGAAACTATACCCTCTTCTAGACAAAATAATAAATAAAAAAACAACATTGCATTCCCGGGGGAACAGCAGAGATTGGTACTACCCTCAAAGATGTAAATGATGCAGAGGTCATTGTCTCCACCATATGTCCATTTGATTCACTAGTCTGGCCCTTCTAAGAATCAAATGAATATGTCAGATGACAGTGGACTACTCACATCTACCAAGAAGTAGGACCAAGTGCAGTTGCTGTGCTACATTTAGCATCTTTACTAGAACACAGTAACATGGCCTCTGGTACATAGTGTTGCTTTTGATCTGGCATTATTTTTAATACCTATCAGGAAGGATTGGAAGGAGTTTGCTTCAGGTGGGATGGGCAAGCGTATACAACAATTACACCCTCTGTCACAAAATATCCTGAAGAGACTTGGGCCATCTGGACATTCCAGAAAATACTGTCCTGGTCCACTATATTGATGACAGCATATTAATTTGACCTGGTAACCATGAAGTGGCAACTACTCTGGATATCCAGGAGATAAATATTACAAAAATTCAGGGGCCTGCTTGCCCCATCAGTGAAGTTTTTAGGGGTTCAGTGGTTTGTCAGGACATCCCCTTCAAAGTAAAATACATGATATTGTACCTTATGCCTACTGCTACCAAGACAAAGCCTTGGTAAGCCTTTTGGGTTTTGGAAGCAGCATATATCACACTGGGGGATAATGCTCTGACCTATTTATTGAGGATGTGGAAGGATGTCAGTTTTGAGAGGAATTCAAAGCAAAAAGGATTCTGCAGCAAGTTCAGCCTGCATTACGAGCAACCCTGTCACACAGGCCATATGACCCACAGATCCCGTGGTACTAGAGGTATCTGTGGTAGAAAAAGAGGAGCCCTCATACATTGCTGGCAGGAATGTAAATGGTGCAGTCACTGTGGAAAAGTTTGGCAGTTCCTCCAAATGCTAAACATAGAGTTACCATTAGACCCAGCAACCCAAGAGAAATGAAAAAATATGTCCACTCAAAAACTTGTGCACAAATGTTCATAGCAGCATTATTCATAATATCCAAAAAGTGGAAACAACCTAAATGTATATCAATTGATGAATGGATAAACAAAATGTATATTCATACAATGGCCAATGTTTGGCAATAAAAAGTTAGGAAGTACTGATACATGCTATAGCATAGATGAACCTTGAAAACATGTTCAGTGAAAGAAGCCAGACACAAAAGACAACATATTATATGATTCCATTTATGTGAAATGCCCAGAATAGACAAATCCATAGAGAAAGAAAGTAGATTAGTGGTTGCTTGGGGCTGGGGCAGGGAGAAGGGGAGAGAAGCAAGAATGGGGGATAACTGCTACAGGGTACAGGGTTTCTTCTGGGGGTAATTAAATGTACTGAAATTTGCACAACTCTGTGAATATACTAAAAACTGCTGAATTGTACACTTTGGGTTTTTTTTACTTTAAATTGTTTTTTAAAATTTTTATTGGAGTATAGTTTCTTTACAATGTTGTGTTAGTTTCTACTGTACAGCATAGTGAATCAGCTATACGTATATATATACCCCCTCTTTTCCGGATTTCCTTCCCATTTAGCTCACCACAGAGCATTGAGTAGAGTTCCCTGTGCTATACAGTAGGTTCTCATTCGTTATCTATTTTAGACATAGTATCAATAGTGTGTATATGTCAATCCCAGTCTTCCAATTCATCCCACCCACTCCTTTCCCCCTTGGTATCCATACATTTGTTCTCTATGTCTGTGTCTCTATTTCTGCTTTGTAAATAAGATCGTCTATACCAATTTTTTCAGATTCCACATATATGCATTAATATACAATATTTGTTTTTCTCTTTCTGACTTACTTCACTCTGTGTGACAGTCTCTAGGTCCATCCACGTCTCTACAAATGACCCAATTTCGTTCCTTTTATGGCTGAGTAATATTCCATTGTATATATGTACCACATCTTCTTTATCCATTCCTCTGTTGATGGACATTTAGGTTTTTTCCATGTCCTCACTATTGTAAATAGTGCTGCAATGAACATTGGGGTGCATGCGTCTTTTTGATGAACTGTACACTTTGTATCACACATTAATGCCCACCAGAGGGCTTCTACTGCAGGAAAGGCATGAAAAAACCAAGTGGACAGGATCCAGTAGATGTTAGCCAGCCTCTGTCCTTGGCCACCATAGTGTTGGTGAAATGGGATCATGAGTGGAACAGCCATGGTGACAGAGATGGAGGTTATCCACAGGCCCTACAGCACCATCTTTCTCTCCCCAAGGTTGATCTGGCTACTGCTGCTGCTGATATCCAACCTGTCAGCAACAAAGACCAACACTCAGGCCCCCAATATGGTATCATCCTTCAAGGAGGCCAACCAGCCACCTATGGCCATTTGGGCCATAGCTGGAACCATCCATCCTGGAAATGGCAGCAATTCATCTTGACTAGGATTGGCACATATTCTGGGTATATCATTTGCCTTTCCTGCCTGGAGTGTCTCCACTAACACCATTATTTGAAGGCTCACAGAGTCAGGGCCTGCACCAAGGTGAAGCAGTACAGAAGAGTACAAAAGAGTGAGTTTTGTACACTTAAGGTACTCATCTTAAGGTTTGCACCCTAGGCACCTCACTTTCCCCACTCTGTCTAGTCCCATTCCTGCAGAGTTTCTGATTTACCATCATGAAACCATAGACAATTTTGCCTTGGACCAAGGGACCCTATCAATGGCCAAAGAAGAAAGCAGTGGGCACATGGAATCCAGTGGTCTTATCACATACCACATCATCCAAAAGAGGCTAATCTGATACTGGTTAAATGACCTCTTCAAGATGCATGCAAGGTGCCAGGTATCCTTAAACCAATGGCCAGTATAAGTGGAATGTCCTCCAGGGGTAGAATATTCCATCTAGGAACCAAGAGATGGAAATAGGAGAGGCCCCCGCTCACCTTTATTCCCTGTGACCCCCTTAGGGAATTTGTGCTTCCCATGCCTGCAACTCTGGACTCTGGGCGTCTAGAGGTCCTGGTCCCCAGAGGGAGCTTGCTTACACCAGGGAACAAAACAAGAGTCTCATTGAACTTAAAAGTATGGCTGCCTCCTGGACACTTTGTGCTCCGTGTGCCAGTACACCACCAGTCCAAGCAAGGCCTCACCTTACTTCCAGCAGTGATCGACCCTTACCCCCGTAAGAAGGTAGGGATGCTACCACAAGAGTGGGGGCAGGGAGGAACATGTTTGCCACTGGGTGTCTCTTCTTACTCTCATGCCAAGTTTAACTGTAAATGGGCAAAAGAGAGCAACCATGGCCTGATAAGGACATGATAATAAGGGGTTCAGACCCCCTGAGGGTCTAGGTTACTCCACCAGTCAAGCCACCTAGACCAGCAGAAATGCTAAATGGAGGTGAAGAGAATCTCTAATGGGTGGGAGAGAAAGGAGAAGATAAGTGACAATGGCAGCCTGAGGGTCAGCTACAGAACTGAGGGCTGTGACTCATCCCATTCCTCTCTTGTAACTTTCACTGTAAGTTATGGCTACCCAGAATCCTGGAGAAGCTGAGACAAGATGAAGTGAATTCCATCTGAGATGCAAGTGGATCTAAGTGGTGGCAGAGGTAGACTATAGCAGATGTTATTGGTGTCCCTGAGATCTTCTTTTCCAGTTTGGTACACTTATGCCCCCAGCTACCAACTGAATTCCTGCTAAGAGCTTACCAAACTCCTCCCCAAAATTGTCTTTGGGTGATTGCAGGCACCTCACAGTTTACATTTCCCCCAACCCAGGCTGCCCCTAGCCAATGACTGCCCAGTGCGGGGGCTATGCAGAAGCCCAGCTTCCTTGATCCAAATGGGGCAAGCTCTATGGTACAACTTGCACTTCCAAGCAATCTGCAAAATCATGCTGAGGCTAGACTTGGTTGAAATCATATTCTTGCTCAGCTTCTTCCCCTCCCCTGCCCAGCTTTCCCCACTCCCTTACAGGCTTCTCCTGAGAGCACACCTTAATAAATCACATGCACATGAATCCCCATCTTGGATTCTGCTTTTAAAGAACCTGACCTGAATTTACAAAAGTGATTTCAGTTTTCATGTGAATACAAAATTTAAATGAAGCTTAATTTTAAGTAATGACAAATTCAATTTGAAAGTCATCCTCTAGACCAGCGATTCCCAGACTTGTGACTGAAATCACATGGCAGGTTTCTCAAAATGCCATTTCTAGGTCCTATCCTAGACCTCCTTAACCAAAACTCCAGAAGTGTGACTTAGGAGTCTCAATTTTTTTTAAGTTCTCCTGGTATTTCAGCTCATCAAAGTTTTGGAACCCATTGGTTTAGACCAGCGGTCCCCCACCTTTTTTGCACCAGGGACCGGTTTTGTGGAAGACAATTTTTCCACGGGGGGTGGGATGGAGGGTTGGTTCAGGCAGTAATGCGACCAGTGGTTCAGGCGGTAATACGACCGATGAGGGGGATGTGAAGTGGCAGATGACGCTTCGCTCACTCACGGCCACTCACCTCCTGCTGTGAGGCCTGGTTCCTAACAGGCCGCGAACCACTACCGGTCCGAGGCCCGGGGGTTGGGGACCCCTGGTTTAGACAACTTAACTTGTATTGGATGGTTGCTATATACCTCCCTATATATGAACTTGTGAAATGTGCAAGATAAAACTTTGAGGTCCCTCCCAATACCACATGTCTGTGATTCAGCTAACCATTCATTACAAACCAATATCCCTTAACTGAAAAAAAAAAACTGATCTTGATTTTAAATCAATCTTAATTGATTAGTCTTTAAAATATAATTTAATATAAAATTGGACATAAACATTTCTGATTATGGTACAGGTTTGATTATATTTCATGAAATGGTAATATTTCTTTTTAATATATAAGTTATATATAGTATATAAGTTATACATGTTATTGTATTAGTTGGAATAGACTAGGTAATGCTGGGGCAACAAACACCACCAAAATCTCAGTGGCATAACCCAGAAAAGTTTATTTCTTTTTAATACAAAGTCCACAGCATGTCTGAGCACCTCTTCAGGGCAGCTGTCCGCCTGGTCTACCGCTCAGTGGTGCGGGAAGCTTCCATCTTAAGACACCTCAATCTCAGTACAAGACTTGGAATTCTCTGGTGCTAGAAAGACTCACACTGGAAATTAAATGCAGTGGCCCTGAGGCAATCCTGGCCATTTCCTCTGATCACATGGGTCACCACTTATTGGCCAGAATTAGTCATATGATCCTACAATAAGTGCAAGAGCCAAGGAAGGGTAATCCTGCTTGCTGCATGCCCAGAAGAGAGGAGAACTGCATACTGGGAAGACTAGCAATCTCTACAACAGTTATTTTTTAAATGTGGAAGATTCACAAAAGTGGGAAAAAAAAAATGTGTGTGTGTGTGTTCTATCACTGCTATTGGGTTTTGGTTTATCTCCTTTGAGTCACTGAAAATACAAGTTCTTTTGAATAATGGTTTTTTTTACAATTATGCATTCTCACTGTAGAATATTTTTAAATACATCAATGCGTACCAAAGAAAATTTAAAACCCTTGCAATCTCATCTCCAAAAGATAGTCACATATGACTTCTAATCAAAATTAGAATCACATTATTCACACTAATTTGTAATATGTTTGTTCTCCTATCAATACATACAAATTCAATTTTTAATTCCCATTTGCTAATGATCATTAATTGTGATTTCAGGAAAGGCATTTCTCTCTGGGTCTCAGTTACTCCGCCTCTAAAATGAGGGTGTTATCGCTAATTCACCTATTGCTAATTCATACTAAGATTGATTTTAAATCAAGATCACTTTTTTTTTTCAGTTAAGGGATATTGGTTTGTAATGAATGGTTAGCTGAATCACAGACATGTGGTATTGGGAGGGACCTCAAAGTTTTGAGAAATGCAAATCAAAACTACAATGAGGTACCACTCACACTGGTCAGAATGGCCATCATTAAAAAGTCTACAAATAACAAATGCTGGAGAGGGTGTGGAGAAAAGGGATCCCTCCTACACTGTTGGTAGGAATGTAAGTTGGTGCAGCCACTGTGGAAAACAATACGGAGGTTCCTCAGAAAACTAAGAATAGAATTACCATATGATCCAGCAATCCCACTCCTGGGCATATATCCAGACAAAACTATAATTCAAAAAGATACATGCACCCCTATGTTCAAGCAGCACTATTCACAATAGCCAAAACATGGAAACAACCTAAATACCCATTGACAGATGAATGGATAAAAAGGTGTGGTATATATATATATATATATATATATATATATATATAAAATGGAATACTACTCAGCCATTAAAAAGAATGAAATAATGCCATTTGCAGTGACATGGATGGAATTAGAGATTATCATACTAAGTGAAGTAAGTCAGGAAGAGAAAGACAAATCCCATATGATATCACTTGTATGTGGAATCAAAAATATGACACAAATGAACCTATCTATGAAACAGAAACAGAATCACGGACATAGAGAACAGACTGGTGGTTGCCAAGGGGGAGGGGGCTGGGGGAGGGATGGAGTGGGAGGCTGGGGTTAGCAGATGTAAGCCTTTATATATAGAATGGATAAACAACAAGGTCTTACTGTATAGCACAGGGAACGATATTCAATATCCTATGATAAACCATAATGGAAAGGAATATTTTAAAAAGAACATAAATTAACACAACACTGTAAATCAACTATACTTCAATTTAAAAAATTAAAAAATAAAATAAAATAAATAAAGTGAGGATGTTTGAAGAGATCATCTCGAAGATGCCTTCCAGCTCTGGTGACTTGCGAATATATGCAACTCCTGATGCCTATACCTGTTCCTCTTTCTCCTCTCCTCCCATCCACAGGCTACACTCAGGACTAATTGTACCTTGGAGAACAAAAGCCTTGAACCAGCCTCTCCACTTTCAGGACTCAGAACAGCACCCAGTGGTTGGGCTCCTGTCCGTCAGGGTGATGTCCAGAGGTCTCAACTGCTCTCACTCTGATATACAAAATCTCCTTAGGGCCCTGAGCCCCTGGCCAAAATCTGTTACCAATGTTTGCCAAGCAAGACTACCATTACTTGGAATTGCTGAATCTGAGAATCTCTGATTAGAAAATAACATTGGAGGTTATTTCCCCCAATAAAATGTAAGCTCATAAAACAAAGACTTTGTTTTGTTCACAACTTGTACATCCTGTCTTTTAGGAAGTTTCTGAGATATAGTAGGTACTCAATAAATATTCGCTCATTTGAATCAGTGAATCTAAACTTATACCTACCCTTGTCTAACATTCCCAAGAAGGACGCCTGCAACATCTGCTTCTACATCTCCAACAACAGAAAGCTGATTATCTCCTGGAATAATTGATTCCATTGTTTCACCGAGAGACAGGTGTAACTAAAGGATGGCTGTGTCAAACTCAATATATCCTCTACCCCAATTACAGGAGGGTGGACATGCCAAATGGGCAAAAGTTGGTTCTGCGAGTGTAAATACAAGCTTCACATAGATAACATTCCCATTTGTAAACTATATATTACTTTACAGGACATATATGTCCATTTTTTTAATCCTGCCTTGAAGGTTAGGCAGAGGCAGGATTTAAGTTCAGTGTTTGTTGAATGGCTGAGCCTTTCTGCAATTTTTACATAGGTCACCAGGGGGCGCACTTGTTGCTTAAATCGTCACTTAATCATCCCTGCAGCTGGAGACTGGCAGAGTCTGAAGGGCGACACTGGACTTGAAAAATAATTAGCCAGAGACATGTAGGTCCTGTCACTGGCCCTTTATATAATAAAGGAACGATGCTAAAATGCTGATAGCCGGGGCGCGTCACATCTACTGAGAAGGGTGGATAGAAATCCTTCCTTTACCATTGATTAAATAACCAGAGGAGAGAAAGCCAAAGACCTACAGCTGAATATTATGGCTTCAAGGTGAAGGGGTCCCAGAGCCTTGCTGACCTGGAAGGAGAGTTGTAGAGACATTACCTGCTGGTGCTACCTTGTTCTCTAAATCCCTGGCAGTCTCCTTCTAAAATATTAGGGCTAGAAGGAACTACAAGAGCATCCAAGCATTTCCTCCAACCTGTTTTACAGAGCGGGGAACTGGGGCCCAGAGAAAAAAATTATTTGTCCGAGGTCAAACGACAATCGAGTGGTGGAACCAGAATTAAAACCCCGGAGGTTATTTCACTGAGTATTTAATAGTTTGGCTGGTGGGGGGTGGTCTTTAGAAATTACCCTTTGGATTCAGGACAACCTGAACTCTATTGGTGATTAAGATTGGTCTTTTTAGAAGAGGTTATTGATTATGATATCTTTGCTCAAAAGAAAAAAAGAGAGAGAGAGAGAATGAAGGAGGGAGGGAGGGAAGGAAGAGAAGGGAAAGAGGGAAGGGAGACAAGAGTTTTCTGATGGCCTTGTCTCCAGGCAGCCTCTGTGGCTGCTCGCCCTTCCTAGCAACTGCAGCTAGGCTGCATTGTTTGAAGTACTCATTTTCTTTTTTATCCAAAATCAAAAGATGAAGGATAAACTCCCAAAACAAAAGGCATTTTTCTTCCAAGGGCTTAGATAAATTATAATTCAAGGACAAAAGAGTCAAGGGTGAGCAATCCCTCAAAAACCATCTGCAGAACAATTAAGCATTGTCAATAGCACAACTCATTTCTGAAGTGCAGACTTGGATAGCCTTGCAAGCCAGAACTGGAAAGGATCTTGGAATCATCATATTCAAATACCTCACTTTACAAATGAGGAATATGTGGTTCACAGAGGGGAAGCGATAGGGTCATAATTCAAATGCTTACAGAGACCAGGGAAAGCAAGCTGGGGTCAGATAAGAGGTCTCTTAGATAGGTTCCAGGAAATATATGACTTTCCCCTTTAAGAAAAACAACAGAGCAAGCATCCTGACAAATGGCAAATCACACAGACCCTCAGTAAAGGGGGTAAGAGTGGAGACCATGGCAAACTGGACATGGCCTGCCTCAAGGGAGCAACTGCTACCCAGATTCATTGGTCGCTGTCACGTAGGCATGTGAGCCTGAAGTTACCAGATCTTCTGTTACTTTTATATATGGATTTGTACTTGCAATGTCCTAATTTTTTTTAACGATGGCAACTAATTTGAATTAGTTGTAGGCCAAACAGAGCCCTTCTGGAGTCTAGACTGAGCTGCAAGTTTCCTGTGTGCACCCTCGGGACCAGGGTACTGGGGGTGGTAGGGAGAGGGCCTTCAGCTCAGACATCTACTCACTTTGTGACCTTCCAGAAACCACTTTTCTCTGGTGTCTCTTTTCTCATCTGAAATGTGAGGGGATCTCTCAAGTTAGATCTGACAGTCTGTGGTTTCTGAGTATTCTTGACAGATCGAGATTCTAAATTAGCAAGGCATTGTGGGTAGAGCATAGGAACTGGAGGCAAAAGGCCCACAAATGCCTGTCTCTCCATGTCCTTGTCCCCTGGAACTTCCAACACCACTTGTCCAAAACTGAGCGTATCATCTCCCTACCCAAATGGGCCCTCAGCTAGCCTTTACCCACAGTATATGGCACCACTCCTCACCTAGTTGCCCAGGTCAAAAACCTTGGCCTCATCTTAACTCTCTCCCCCTCCACCCTCATCCAATCAGCAAGTCCTGTCAATTCCACTTCTCTCTCGACTCTGTTCACTTCCATCCACCTCAAGGGCCATCATCCTAATCCAGGCAACCATGATTTTTTCACCTGAATCACTGCATCAGCCCCCTAACTATCTCCCTACCTTTATTCTTACCCCCCTCCAGTCCATTCTTCATACTGCAGTCAGAGTTGTCTTCATAAAACACAAGCTCCCGGTTTAAAATCCTTCCGTGGTTGCCCTCAAGATGAAGTCCAAACTCTTTAACATGAGGCCCCTGGTTTGGTTTGGTTTGGTTTGGTTCCTGACCCACACTCATGCTCTAGCCTTTTCTCTTGCCCCTGCCCCTGGAGTTGGCGAACTTCTGGAGAGAAGAAACTACAGCTGCTAACTAGTGAGCTCCCAGAACTCGGCATAGTCCTGACCCCTGACAGCCACTTGCTATTTGACGAATGAGTGTATGAATGAATGAATGAGTGAATATATGAATCCAAAGACTCCACCACTTAGTAGCTGTGTGACTCTAGAACATGTGCACACACTTTCTCCATCTGTAAAAATGCCTGTCCTGGGCTTCCCTGGTGGCGCAGTGGTTGAGAATCTGCCTGCCAATGCAGGGGACACGGGTTCGAGCCCTGGTCTGGGAGGATCCCACATGCCGCAGAGCAACTGGGCCCGTGAGCCACAATTACTGAGCCTGCGCGTCTGGAGCCTGTGCTCCCCAACAAGAGAGGCCGCGATAGTGAGAGGCCCACGCACTGCGATGAAGAGTGGCCCCCGCTTGCCGCAACTAGAGAAAGCCCTCGCACAGAAACGAAGACCCAACACAGCCAAAAATAAATTAATTAATTAATTTTAAAAAAAATGCCTGTCCTTACAGGTTGTCATGAGGAGGAAATTAGACAACAGGTATAAATGGGCTTTGGAACCTATAAAAGCAGGATCTAGGTGTTAGTTGCTACATACCTTCTCTGCTCCAGTTTCCTTGTTCAGTATGTATCTCAGTATCCTTCCCCCATAACCTTAAAGTATGAGTTAAATGAGTTAATATATGTAGCATGCTTTGAATAGTACCTGGCACATTGTAAGTAGTGAACAAATAAGTATTACTACGATCATGGCAATGGTGACAATGATGACAGATCTTTACAACCCTCTGAGGTGCCAGATGTAGAGGACATTTTTGGCTGCTCTTTTGGTAACAGCCTTCTGATTTCCTTTTGAATGAAATCTTGGGTGAAGTATGATGGGACTGTCAATCAAGGTGTGCCCTCCCCTAGCCAGTGGGGTGAGCCCACAACCAGAACTCAGCCAATCGGACTCTCACTCTCCCAGGACTTCGAGTGGCAGGAAAGGCGCTCATGTATCCTTGTGGTGACACCTAGGTGTGACTGTGGAGATGTTCCCAACCCTGAAAACTTCTGGAGCTTCCTGAACCCCACTTTTCCAAGCATGGTCCTTCAGCCTTCCCTTCCATCCATGAGCTTCCCCATGGCCTTCCAATCAATTCCCCTTTGCTTAGGTTAGCCAACAGTCACTTCTGTGACTTGTTTCCAGAGACCCCTGGCCATGCACTGCTCTGGGGTCAGGACACTAGTCGGCCGTCAACTCACTGTGTTCCCTCAGGCAAGGCATTTCTCCTCCCTGGACCTCAGTACACCCCTCCTAACACAGGGGCCTTGACCAGGCTGGTTGTTCCCAACCTGGCCAATTAGTAGAATCATTTGGGGGAACTTCCTTAAGACTGAGCCTCACCTCCATCCTACTGAACCAGATTTTCCAGGGGGAGGCCTGAGAATCCATATTTTTTAAGAAGTTCCCCCAGATGATTCTGAGACACAGCCAGCTTGGGAAGCACGGGGCCACACAGCCTCTGAGGGCCCTCTGAGAGCAGAAGGGATGGGATTCTTGGTGCTTCTGTGATGTCTCTGGGACACTCACGGTTCAGATCCAGGTCTCATCAATCTCCCCACTTAGAAACCTCCTGTAGCTTCCTGGCACATCAGAATAAAACCCAAGCTCCTCCCACAGCCTTCAAGACCCCCTGCAGCCTGGCTCCTGCCCTCCTCTCCCACCTCATCTCTCTCTCTGGCCTTCCTGCTGTGCCCAGAAGAGAACGATCTGCTTGGGAAGCTCTTCCCTTACTCTGCTCAGCTGGCTCTGAGGCAGGAGATAGATGGGCCCCAGGCTGAACAGCTGGAGTTTGTCCCCTGTGGACAGATACTCCAAAATAGCAGGCGCAAGAGAGGAGCTGAGCCCTGCCCAGGTAAGAGACCACATATTTCTCATTCTCAAGGTCAAGGAGACCTTCCCGACTACACATGCGCAGGAGACTACAAGGCTCCTTGGAGGTCAAAAGGGAGGGGGTGTCACTCCATAGTAAGTGATGTCAACCTACCCATAGGCCTCTTCGCTAGAATCCATTTTGGCTAAGAGATACACGTGCACACAGGGAAGGGCCCTGAGATAAACCAAATCTGGACTCAGAACCAGGCAAAGCAAGATGATTGGCCAAGAGAAACCTGGAAGAAATGCCCCATATAAGTGATTCAAACAACCATGAGGGCACGACTCTCTCTCTGAGTCTGCCCGTGTGTCTATCCACGTGTACCCTTTTTCCTCCTAATAAACACTTTACTTGTTTCACTACTTTCTGTCTCTTTGTGGAAATTCACTTCTACAAAGCCGATGGGCCAGGGCCCTGTCACTGGCCACTGGTCGCTGGTGGTCTAGTGGCTGGGATTCAGCACACTCACTGCCGCAGCCTGACTTCAATCTCTGGCCAGGGAACCAAAATCCTGCTTCAAGCCACTGCAGGCTGAGGCCACCTGAGACCAGCTCCTTCTTGTAAGTCAAGATCTGTTCAAATGTTATCTCCTCTGAGAGGCCTTCCCTGAACACCCAATCCAAAGTGTCTCCTCTCCAGCTACACTCCCCATCACCCACACTCTCTTTTTTTTTTTTTTAAACTTTGGGTTTATTTATTTATTTATTTATGGCTGTGTTGGGTCTTCGTTTCTGTGCGAGGGCTTTCTCTAGTTGCGGCAAGTGGGGGTCACTCTTCATCGCGGTGCGCGGGCCTCTCACTGTTGCGGCCTCTCTTGTTGCAGAGCACAGGCTCCAGACGCGCAGGCTCAGTAGTTGTGGCTCACGGGCCTAGTTGCTCCGCGGCATGTGGGATCCTCCCAGACCAGGGCTCGAACCCGTGTCCCCTGCATTGGCAGGCAGATTCTCAACCACTGCCCCAGGGAAGCCCCACACTCTCTTTTCTTTTTCTTCATTGAACTTACCACTGTCTGAAATGATCCTTTTATTCATTGTTTTCACCTGGTTCATTGGCAGTGTGTTCCCACTAGAATGTAAGTTCCGTGACAGCAGAGAAGCTGACTATCCTGTTCTCTAACATGTACTCAGCTTCTGGAACAATGGCTAACTCAGAGTAGGTGCTCCATAAAATACTCGTTGAATAAATCTGCTTTGCAGGAGCCCAGAGCAGTGACCACAGGAGAGACAAAGTTCTGACTCCCACTCCTCCTGAGACAAGTATTTCTGATGTTTCTTCCTGGGATTGGCAGCCACGTGCCCTTGGCCTTCACCTTGAGCTGACAGGCTGGCGTCTGCGGCTCCCGGAGGCTTGGCCAGGATCTGTGCCCAGCTCCTAAGCAAGCTCACATCACACCCACACCCACACACACCCCAGCAATTGGTCTCAGCTCAGGCTCTCCTCTGATAAACCTCGCTAACGACCTTGGCTTTTCAATCTTCAGGCTTGCAGCCAGGAAACACAACTCTGGAGGTGAGCTCTTAGGAACACAAGGATGTCCTCCCTTTAAATCAATTGTTTCACACAAAAGCTCTGCTTTTTTGTTTTCCCGTCTCCATCCCTATAGCATCTGTTATAAAACCCAAATCGTTGGGAATGGTACTTGGACACTATTCTTATACCACTAAAAGGATTACCTTTGTCGATTTAAGTGTGGGGATAATGTCCAGCTTTCCTTGAGAGACTCCACCAAAATCAGCATCATGAATCCCATTTATGCATTTGCTGTAACAATGACACAAAGGTCACTGGCCATAGGGACCCTCAGGGTCTACCATCAGAAAACCCTCAGAAGACTTGCTCTGAGAGCTAAGTGCTACAGCTGCCTAAATTCATCAAGGAAATGAGTAGAGAAAAAGAAAAGGAGAAAAGAAAGTGGGAAGGGAAGGAAAATATGAGCTAGCAAAAAAAAAAGACCTACTTTGCCACTTTAGATATATTGTTCTGTCCTTCCTCTCTGAAATTATCATTCAAGTATTCAGCAAAAATGTATTGAATACCTGCTATATACCAGGCATTGTCCGTGACACTTGGGATCCAACAGCAATCCAAAGAGAGAATGATGCTCCCCCAAGCGGCCTGGTATTCTAGTGGAAGAAGACAGACAACAAAATAGTGAACATAGTAAACAGATGAAGTATCTAATTCATAAGTATATTTATTACTATAAAATATATAATAGAACCTCTTATGTGCTATATAAAGCATATAACATATTTGAAATATATAACATAGTTTATAAATCATCCAGTATGTCGGAAGGTAAAATGTGCCATCATAAAAGCAAAGACAAAGGGAGATTGGAACTGCTGAAGAGGCAGGTTCCAGTATCAGTTAAGAAGAGTGGTCAGGGTAGATCTCATTGAGAAAGTGACATTGAGCAAAGACTTGAAGGGTGTGAGGGCATTAGTTCTATGTAACTTGCTGTTGCCTTCCTTTTTGATATCCAAGAAAATTAGAACCGAATTTGAGACTCAAACCCAGTACTCTAGAGGCCCCTGTGGTTTGCAAATGTGTGGTCTTTTGTCCCCTGGAAAGGCAGGACGGGACAGTGGTTAAGGGCATGAGTTCCAAAATCAAACTAGATTTAAATACTGGCTCTACCACTGACTAGTTACATGACTTTGGGCATCGTATTTAATCTCTCTGAGCCTTGGTTCCCTATATCCCAAAATAAAGATAATAATAGCACCCACCTCGTAGGACTCTTTTAAGGATTAAATGAAATAATGTACACAAATTCCTTTGCATGCCGGAAGAACTCAATAAACACTGGCTGTAATGATTAAGCCTTGGTCTTGTCTCTCAAAGTTTATTTACATTTTCTTTGGTCCTGATTCTCTGTCTTTATTGATATTTTAACACTGTTTTATGGTTTCTACTCCTGTGGTAAGCAACCTCAAATCCTTTGTTGATTGGGGTGGGTTATAAATAAGTAAGTAAATAAATAAAAATCTGGATGGGGGACATTTTCACTGAAGCAAAACATTTCATTACTGATAGAGTGAATTGCAAGTGAGGTCATAAGTGAGAAATATTGACTTCAACAGTGCATTAGAAACCACCAGCAAGACACTCTCTGGTTACTCAGACCATCTTTCTCTCTCCCAAAGCCCGCTTCCTCCCTTCATCAAGAGAGGGTAAATGAGTCACACAAAATGACTCAAGAAGCCTAAATCCTCCCAACCTCACAATTACTTCATTGCCATGGACCTCACAGAACACTCCTTCTTCCCCATCAGAGAAGAGAAAGGAAATCGATGGGGTTGCTTTCCATGGTGATGGGGTTAAGGAAGAGGGGTGCTTGCTGAGTGCAGAGTCAGACGTAGGTCAGAATCTCATTACTGCTATTAATTAGTGAGCGCTGTGGCCACAGGGAAGTCCCTTGCCCTCTCTGTGCCTCAGCTTCCTCATCAGTAATAACAGAACCTCCCTTTTAAGGGGCTTGTGAAGAAGAAAGAAGAGTCCATGGAAGCAACGTGAATAGCTTATTTGTAAAGCCCTCAATAAATGTCAGACTTTCTTTCCTTATCTGTACCCGAGGGCAACACTCAATGGACTACAGGAATCTGGGACATTTAAATAAGAGGGTGTACAGGGCAGAAACGGGATGAGAAGACAAGTGTGGGTATATCTCTATGTGATAGAAACTCCCTACAAGAAGCAAAGGAGAAAGATCATTTTTGATCCCCTACTATTTTCTAGGTATATTATCATGCTCCTCCCTCACCATAACCCTTTGAGATGGGCATTGTTATCCACACCTGACAGCTGTGGCTGGGCTTTGAACCCAGAGCACACAGGTAGGAATGCTTAGGAGGCAGTGCTGGCCTTCCAAAGTTGACTTTATGAAGGACAGCAACTAGCCTCCACCATAGGACATCACAGGCACCACTGACAGAAATCTGCCAGCTCCCACCCTCCCTGAAGAGCCACGCCCCTGTGACTCCCAAGCTGGCTTCAGCAAAAATCTGGGCCAGGGCTTCCCTGGTGGCGCAATGGTTAAGAATCCGACTGCCAACGCAGGGGACATGGGTTTGAGCCCTGGGCCGGGAAGACCCCATGTGCCGCGGAGCAACTAAGCCCGTGCGCCACAACTACTGAGCCTGCACTCTAAAGCCCACGAGCCACAACTACTGAAGCCTGCGCGCCTAGAGCCCATACTCCACAACAAGAGAAGCCACTGCAATGAGAAGCCTGAACACAATGAAGAGTAGCCCCCGCTCGCCGCAACTAGGAAGAGCCCACATGCAGCAACGAGGACCCAACACGGACAAAAATAAATAAATTTAAAAAAAAAAATTCTGGGCCAGGGTGACTTTGCTGAGGCTCCCTCACTTCATCAGCCACCAGGGTCTCTGCCCTATGAGCTTGGGCTTTGGAATTAGCTAGATCTTAATTTGAAACACATACCCCTCACATATCAACTGTAGGGCCGTAAAGAAGTCACTTCTTCTTTCTGGTTCCTCTTCTGAAAATGGTGACATCAAAATGCCTGCCTCGCAAAATTGCCATGAAGATTAAATAGAGCATTGAAAACATACAAAACAGGGTCCGGCACATACCAAACGCTCATTTATGGTAGCTGCTATTGTTACACTGACACTGTCTGGGGAAAATCAGCCTTATGCTGAATGACGGAGATGATGCTTTCAGGGAGGGAGAGTGGGCCCTTGAGCACTGGCTGACACATCTACCCACACTTCCCCCATTATCTGACATTTGACCCTTCCCTTTGTTCCACAAGAAACAACTTGAGGATAACAAGACCCAGCTGGGCTCTGTGCCCCTCTGAGAAAAAAAAAAAAAGATGAATCAAGGCCCAGCCCAGGGCCTCCCATTCATTGCCCTTGATCCACCAACATGAACTGATGGTCCCTTCTGTGCTGGGAACTGAAGAGAGAGGAGACTCAGGACTTCATAGGGCACTTGGGGTAAAAGACAAGGAACCATTACTATAGCAAACAGAAAGGAATGAGGGCTGAGTGTCCTTGGTAATATGGGAGAAGCCTCCATGGAGAAGGAGGTATTTGAACTGGAACTTAAAAATTAGGTAAGACATGGCGGGGGATGGTATCCCAGGCTGAAAGCACAGCATGAACAAAGGCTAGAAATGGGAAAATGCAGTTTGTTTAGAGAACAGAGTAGTGTGGTAAGGCTGAAGAACTAGGATGCCAAAGGACTAAGGTGAGAGCTGGAAGTGAAGGGTCAGTGAACCTTATGGGCAAGGAACACAAAATAAAGGTCATGACTACCATGGAGAAAATGGGGGAGTGGGTCTGCATTTAAAATAGGGTGGTCACAGAAGGCCTCTTTGAGGTGACACACTTAAGAAGTAAAGGAGCAAGCCATTTGACCATCTGGGGGAAGTTTCCAGGCAGAGAAAATAGCAGTGCAAAGGTCCTGAGGCCACAGGGTGGCTGCCATGTTGGTGATGCATTAAAAAGGCCCGTGTGACTGGAGTGGTAGGAAGTGAGGTTACAGAGTTAAATAAAAGGGAGCCAGCTCATGAGAGGCCTTGCAAGCCATTACAGGGGCTTTAGCTTTCACTTGAACGAATGGAGAGCCATTGTAGGATTTTCAGTAAAGGAGCAACGCGATCTGACTTACGTTTTAAAAGGATAGCTCTGACAGCTTCGTAGAGAATCAGCTGCAGGGGGCCAAGGGTGGCAACGGGGAGACCAGTAAGGAGGCGATTGCAGAGATCCAGGCGAAAGAGGACGGCGGCTGGAACCAGGGTGGTAGCCCTGTGATGGTGCGCCTCGGTTTCCCCATGCGAAAACGAAGCTTAGGATGCCGGCCCTGTATGCCTCAAAAAGCCCCCATCGGGATGGAATGCCAGGAACCTCCGGCCAGCGGGGTGCCAGCCTGGGTAAAGTGGGACTGTGGGGCGCGTGGGCAGCTCCTTGCGCGTCCAGGCCTCCGGTGCCCACGAGAAAGCCTAGACAGGTACACGCCCCGTGATGCGCGTCAGGAGGGTGAGACCTGGCGGAGGAAGGTCTTGCTCCTCAGAGACTGAACAGGGAAGGGTGGGAAGGCGAGTGCCTCTCCCGAGTCCTGGAGCGGGTCCTGGGCATCCGGCACTGTGCGCGCCGCTGTATGCAACCACTCTGCTTGTGCAGGTGCGGCAACGGCATCGTGCGGGCATCATGCGGGGAGCGCCACAGCACCCCCTCCATGAAATTCCCCCCCAGCCCCCGACTATGACCCCTTTGTCTCACTTTCCCCTACCCCCAGCTGTCTGCCTGGCGGTCCTGCACCGGGTTCGGCGCGCACGGCCCCGCCGGGGTCCCTCTGGCGGCCGCCGTAGCAGCGCAACCCGGGCCTGGGGCTCGGGAGAGGAGAAAATCATGAATGAAACAGATGCGTTGCTCCCGCTCCCCCGCCCTCCCGGTCCAGGCAACCTCGGCGTGGGAGCGGCGCCTGCGGGGACTCCGAGCGGAGCTGCGGGGTGGGGGCGCCCGTGGGGGCGCCCGAGATCCGGGTCGGGGATTAAAGGTCCGCGACCGGCCCCACCTGGGCTCTGGGCGCCGCCGGAGCTCCCCGCCCCCGCGCTCGCCAGCCCCGCGGGCCCTGCGCAATTCCCGGGAAGCGGCGCAAGCCCGCCCGGGGGCGGGGCGGAGCCGGGACTAAGGGCGAGGAGCCGACCCGGCGGCTGCGCCCGAGACTCCGCAGCCGAAGCGCATTTGGTGAGGCGATCTGAAGAGGGAGCGCGCACGGAGCGCGGGACTGAGCGCCGGGCAGACGGACCGACGGACGGACGCCCCCGCACACGCAGACGCACAGAGCTCGGCGAGGTCCCCCTCACACACACGCACACACACACTCGCGGAGACACACGCACACTCGCGCGCGCACATCCTCCCGCCAGCCTGCCCGCCCGCTCGTCGGCGCCCGGAGACCTCTCTGGCCGGTAAGTGCGGCGCCTCCGTCGGCGCCTTTGTGTGGGGAGCTGGAAGGTGGAGGGCGCGGGGTCCCTCCCAGGGAGCCCCGGCAACTGAGACGTCCTCCAGACCCCCAGGCGGAGAAGCCGGCGCCCGCCCCCGCCACGCCCCCATGGGGCTCCCGGCGCCCCGGGACTGGGGGAGGGGTCCCCCACGCCTGGGAGGGGACCCGGCGCTGGGTAGAGGGGAGAGAGCAGCGGCCACTCCCCACGAAGCTCGTGCGCGGTTCCGGAGAGGGAGGGGAGGGATCAGGAAGGTGGTCCGGGGTGCGAGCCTCTCTGCTGCCGTGGCTGGTGCGCGGCTCTTGGCTGCATTACCTACCTCTCCAGGGTCTGAAGCTCCGGAGGAAGGTTGGAGATCGCCGCTAGCCTGCTAGCCTGTAAACCGGGGCTCCCAGCCTTCGCTTCGCTTCGCCTCCCCCGGACCGTGTAGCTTAAACCACCAGTTCCCCACCCGCCCCCAAAATAAAAGCCCAGCGTGTTCCCCTCCCCCAGCATGCCCCTTTTTCCTGGATGAGGCCCAGGCTCCTGCAAAACCTGGAGATTGCTCGGGTCAGACTTCTGAGGGGTTTACCTTACCAAGGATCATGTACCTTAGAGGGTCAAGACCAGGTGAATCTTGGGAACTCATTCAACGCCCTCATTCTACAGACAGAGAAACTGAGGCCCAGTGAGGTGGCTTGACCAAGGTCACGGGAGAGTTAGTGGCAAAGCCTGCATTAGAATCTAGCATCCCTGGCTTTCATACTCATGTCCTCTCCTATACAATTCCATCCTTATCCTTGTTGAAGCCCCAGATCCCAAAAATTTACCTGAGTGTATCAGGAAAGTCTTTGTAATTCCAGCCCTGCCCCCTTTTGGAGCGTCAGGTGCCATTCATTTGCTACCATACTTACTGTTTAAAAAAAAAAAAAAAGGCTGGCCTTTAATTGGCCTCTTTCAGCCTCAAAGGAGATCTTGAGATTTAGTTTGGGAGAATGAAGCAGTCCTGGACAAGAGATCAGCTTCCAGGGTGTTAGTCCTGGTTCTTCCAGGAGTCACTGAACCAGTGTCCTTTGTTGGACCAGGTAATGTCATGGTCAAGGAGTCATCCCCCTTCCCCCCACCTTGACCTGACTATGTGCCTTCCCCCTCACTCTCCCCCACTCCTTAAGGGCCTAGGTCTTCTAATCCAACCAGGCTCCTTTCATCATCCCTTTGTAGAGGTCTCCGAGTCTTTCCTGTCTGGCCAGCTCTCCCTCCTTGATGTTTGTTGAGTGCGGCCTCTTGGTGTTGCTGACAGAGCTGCTGGGGAAGCTTGAGTTACAGACTCACCAGGCTCAGGTGATGGCTCAGGCAAGGCTTCCTCAAAGGCAGCTGGGTCTCCCCAGAGCTGAACCCGATGCCTGGTGCAGAGAGGGTGCCCCGAGAGGTATGTTGATGGAGTGCCAGCTGGATGGTGAATGGATAAAGTCAGTCATCTTTGAGAAGACTCTGTTGGATGGGGGAGTTGGCAAGGAGGACAGTGTTCCGTCTCTAGGGGCCTGAGGCTCTTGTCTCAAGAGCTTCCTTCTTGGGTGAGCAACCTGGCATGGAGCAGAGACAGGGTGACCAGCTGGCATAACTCCAGGGGCCACCACTCACATTGTTGTGCCTGTAAATGGCGTTGTGCTCCAGAAGCACCATTTACATAGACTTCATAATGAGCAGTGGCCCGTGGGTTATTGCAGTGCCATGGCTCTCGCCCTCAGAGTGAAGAGATCTGGCTGGACAGTTGCAGTGAATGCTTATAACCTTTCTGGGTCTCAATTTCTCCATCCAAAAAATAAGATCATTGGATTGGTGTCAGGATATCTTTCAGGTCTGAACTGTTGGGGGGCGTTGGGGAAGGGAGGGGAGCACTTATAGTTTTCCTCTTCTATTACTCTGTGATGAAATCATTTATGTAGGGTACTTAGCACAGGGCCTGGGGCATAGAAAAAGCTCCAGATAGGTAGCTGTTAATACCATTAAGGCCCCAGCCTTATGGATATACCCTCCACTTCTTTTTTTTTTTTTTAATTTATATTTATTTATTTACGTATTTATTTTGGCTGTGTTGGGTCTTCGTTGCTGCGCGGGCTTTCTCTAGTTGCAGCGAGCGGGGGCTACTCTTCGTTGTGGTGCACGGGCTTCTTATTGCGGTGGCTTCTCTTGTTGCAGAGCACGGGCTCTAGAGCGCAGGCTCAGTAGTTGTGGCATGCGGGCTCAGTAGTTGAGGCACGTGGGCTCAGTAGTTGTGGCTTGCAGGCTCTAGAGCGCAGGCTCAGTAGTTGTGGCGCACGGGCTTAGTTGCTCCGCGGCATGTGGGATCATCGTGGACCAGGGCTCGAACCCGTGTTCCCTGCATTGGCAGGCGGATTCTTAACCACTGCGCCACCAGGGAAGTCCACCCTCCACTTCTTCCCTTCTTCAGATTGCCCAAGGACATGAGATTTTGAATCCTGAAAGTCCCTCTCCCTCAAAAAATCCCTCCTCCACTGATCTATTCCTGGACTTAGGGCTCAGCCAGCATAGGACATCCATGAAGTTCCCTGGGAGAAGTCGCACTTTTGTTGATCAGTTATTTCTCACCTAAGGGTGATTGAATTTGATAGTTTATATACAGTCAAAGCTTTTCTTACATGCTATCACTTATATTTAATCCTCATAATACACCCATGATATCAATAGCGTTAATATTCCCATTTTATAGATGGGGAAGTTAAGATTCAGAGTTTAACTTATCTAAGGATTTGTACTGTAAAAGTCTCAGAGCCAGATAGCTGTGTCTCCAGCTGAGAGCATTTGACCCCAGATTCTGAACTCTTTCTTCTATGTCACGTTGCCTGTCCTTTCCTGAAACCTGTCCGAAAAGAGAGACAGATGACCCCTTGGATAGAATTGAGAAGGAGGGGTTTATTCTTCTGGAAGACGAGGAATGGCTTCTTGGAGAAGCGAGGTAGCATTTGAGCTGGGTCTAAATGATTTGTACAACGGAAGGAAGGAGGAAAATATTATAAGTAGTGGAAACAACATGAGCAGAGAGCCGGCGGTGGGGGCTTCTAGGACGTATGTAGAAACTGGAAAACAATTCATTCCAACTGGGCAAAAAGGATAAAAGAGGAGCCGTGAGAAGGAAGGCTGGGTAGGAAGGTGGAGGCAGTTGCTGGGAGCACTGAGTGCCAAGCCACGTGATCGTCGGCCTTTAGTTTTTGAGTGGGGGAGAGACATGATCAAACGTGGCCATTAGGAAACTCACTCTGGCTGCCCCATGGAGAACAGATTGGAGGGGGAGAGCCTGCTGGCAGGGAGCCCAGGTAGGAAACAATGACAGTGGTATAGGTAAGAGTTAAGGAGGGTTTAGATAGGGGAGGTGGGGGGCGGGGGGTTGTAAGAATGCAGAGAAAGAGGAGTTGATGCAGGAGACCACAGTGTCACCAGAACTGGCAGCGGATTGGATGTGGGAGTAGAGGGAGGGAGGAATGAGAAGTGATGGCAAGGTTTGGAGCCTGAGTGGCTGGGCATCCATTCACAGACAGAGCCCAGCAGGAGGGGGAAGGGGAGGCTCAGGAGTGGGGGCCATGATCTGACAGGGTACCGGAATGACTCCTGCAAAGCTGGCTCACCGAGCACCCCAAAGTGTCCAGAGCCAGTTGCTTCCTTCCTCCTTCATTCATTCATTTATTATCCAAATACATAGAAACATCTGTTAGGTGTGAGGTTGTTCTCGGCTCTAGGGATACATTGCTGAAAAAGATGAACTTCCTGTCCGAGCTCTACCAAGGGAGACAGAAAAGAAAATGTAAGCAAAGTATAACATTTCAAGAGGTGAGCAATGCTCTGGAGACAAATGAAGCAGGATGAGGGGTGACTTGGGGGAAGAGATTTACCTTTAAAAAGAATTGTCTTCAAGGAAGTGGTATTTGAGCAAAGACCTGAATGAAGTGAGGAAGTGACCTTGGGGAAGAGCATTCTGGGAAAAGGAGACCGCAAGTGCAAAGGCCCTGGGGGTAAGAATAGCTTGGTGTTTTCAGGGAACAGCAAGTGTGGCCGTAAAACATAGGTCAAGAGGGAGGGTGGAAAGGAAAACGGTAGGAGAGAGGGGCAGGCCCAGATCACATAGGTGCTTACAGGCCTGAGGAATAAGAGATCGTATGATGTTAATGAGTACAAGAGAACTGGAGTCCTATTCTCCTTGTGTTCGTCATGCCTAGAAAACCAAGCCCGACACTCAGCAGTGGCTCACTAAATAGTTGTCTAATGAATGAATGTTGGAAACCACCATTTATGTACGAAGCCTCATATCTTGGACTAAATAAAGATACTGTAGCATAGTAAGGGCATAGTAAGCTAGGTATGATCGAAATGATAAAGCTCAGATGATTTGAATATCTGTGATGTCATTCAAGCCTGAAAATTTGAGTCACGTCTGTATATTCAGTATGGCTGTTGACTAAGGCGAAATAGTAAAACATACCTGAAATGACTGGAAAACAATTAAAATGGTAACATTTTTTGGTCTTCCTTCATCCCCTTTCCAGTGCAAATATACAACCTTTTGGCTTCATTTCAAAGTTTCCCTTGTGCAACTCTTATGCCCTCAGCCATTTCCCTTGTAGAGATTTTAAAGAAACTCATCTCTAGCACAAAGGCCCATACTTGCAGGACCAGGAATTATCATCTTCAGTAAATTGACAGATTCCCAAAAAAGGCAGAGAGGGCAGTGGGGAAAGAGAAACTATTTATAGAAGTATAAATTCTTTAAGCACCCAATTGTTTAAATGGATCTATAAGTGCGAATGGAAAAACTCCAGAAGATGGTTAATCGTTTAAAGCTTTTTGTCTGCATTCAGTTGAACACAGGGTATGTGTGAACATTTCAAAATATGTGGCACCCTTTACCAAAAATTTAACTCACACACCAGGAAATATGTTCTTACCAGTGTGGGTCAGCGCAGCTATCTGTGTGTAAGTACCTGTGTTCAGTCCGAAGTTTACTCATGATTAAGTGACCTGGGGCAAGGTCCTTCCCCTCTCCCAAACTGTTTCCCCATCTCTAGGAGGTAGGGCTTGGGTTTCTAGGGCCCCTGTGGCACTAAGCACTGTGGTCTGTGATATCTGTAGGCCCACACTGTTGTCTTCCTGGAGGACAGTGACCACTGTCACAGTGTGGGGCTGTGGCTCCCTGTGGCACTCAGATGATTTGGTGGATGGGAGGTAGACAGGCGGTCCTGTCACAGAGGAGACGGGATGCTTCCATCAAGCAGTCAAAGCCACATACTAGGCTGGACCTTTTGAGAGGGCAAGTTGACAGGTCGTCTAAGTCTTCTTAGAATCATAGTCTCTTTAGGTGCCCTGGTCCAAATTCCATCTGATTCTGCATGTCTTGTCACCTCTAGGAACTGGAAACTCAGGTCAGCTGAAGAAAAAAACTAAAAACCTTTTTAGTTTTTGAACAGTACCATCACCAAAAAGCTCTTCCTTACCTTAAACCATGGCATTATGGAAAGTAAGGTCTTCCCCCATTCTTCAATATCATCCCCATCTTTTTTGCATCTGGTGAGATGTGGGACAAGCACCTTGGCCACCAATATCTGGCAAAGCTCCAGAATTCCCAGACTCTTAGACACAAGAAAGCTTTTCCCACTCAGCTGCAGCACATAGAATAAAAGCCACCCTCCTTCCTGTGTCCCCCTTGAAGCCGCCTTGACGCAAGTTTCCATACCTGGGGTGAGGCATGCTGAGTTGGGAAGGGATCTCCTTGAGCTAGACGCAGGGAATCCACAATTTGTAAGCAAGCAAGCATCTTGGTGAGAATTCCTAACTTTGAGCTAATGTAGGGGATAAACTGTTCTTGGCCAAGTCTGGTTACTGTTACTGTGATAGCAGAATACAGACCCTAAATTGCCCTTCCTTTGCATGGTGAGGTGGTTGGTTGATGTCATTAGAGAGACATACCAAGCTTTGATATGTCTTTCTTAAGAGTGGAAATGTTCTCTTTCTCCCCCAACTCTCTGGAAGCCACTCAGGAGGGATTCAGTGGACTTCAGTGGTGGGTGGCATGTGGCTGTCTGAAGTGGATTCCAAAGATTGTATATTTCATTATCTGCCTAAGAGTGTGACCCAACCTTTGAAAAATAAATTACATTGTAAAAATAACACAACCTACTATAGAACAACTGTAAGATGAACCATGATTTTATAGATGAACCATGATTTTATATGTCCCATTCTGTTTCTTCTGTAGGTCTGTATCTTTTATAGTTGAAATGAGTCCACATCTAGTTTTGTACCCAGCATTTTTCACTTAACATTTTCTTGTAACTTCTGTACTCATACATGACCTTCTTCTATCCTCAGTGGCTTCCATACTTTACTTAATCATTTCTTAATTGGTGGACATAGTCAGCAGTGAACATCTTCAAGCACACAGCTTTTCCATCTCAGATTCTCAAGGCATCTGATTTAAGCATCCCCAATAGGGTATGACAGGACCCGGGGGAGGGGGAAAGAAGAGCACAAGGTTAAAGTACATGTCGTCTGTGGACAGATGCAGGTTGATTTCATGGATACAAATGACGTGGTCCTGGGTCCTGGGGTAGAAAGAAAACAATGGACACCAGAGCTGGAGCCATGGAGAGGATGGAGAGGGACATTATGGGCCGGGAGGCCAAAGTCACAGAGCACTGAGGGTGTGATGGAGGGGTGTCAGATTTCAGATGGAGTCCCTCCAACATTTTATTGATTTGCTTTGGGGTGCCTTTTAAAAATTATGGTGCAATACATAAAATTTACTATTTTAACCATTTTAAGTATATAGTTCTGTAGCACTAAATACATTCACATTGTTGTGCAACCGTCATCACCATCTACCCATAGAACTCTTTTCATCTTGCAGAACTGAAACTCTGTACCCATTAAACAATAACTCCTCATTCTCCCCTCCCCCCAGTCTCTGGTAACCTCTATTCTACTTTCTGTCTATGAATTCACATGTTCTAGGTACCTCATGTAAGTGGAATCATATACCATTTGTCCTTTTGTGTCTAGCTTATTTCACTTAGCATAATGTTTTCCAGGTTCACCCGTGTTGTAGCGTGTGTCAGAATTTCCTTCCTTTTTAAGGCTGAATAATAGTCCGTTGTACGTATATAACACATTTGCTTATCCGTTCATCTGTTGATGGACACTTGGGTTGCTTCCACCTTTTGACTATTGTGAATAATGGAATAATGCCGTTATGAATGTTGATATACAGGTATCTGCTTGAGCCCCTGCTTCCAGTTATTTGGGGTATATACCTAGAAGTGGAATTGCTGGATCAAATGATAAATCTGTATTTAATTTTTTGAGGAACCACGGGGTGCTTTTTATTAAGGATTTTTGTGTACTCATCAAAAAAGACCACTAAGTGAAGTCTTAGGACTGGAGGGTCCAGGAAGAAACCATTAATTTTTTAAAGCAAATTTTGTGTAGGTTTCTGCATGGCATGAGGGAGAAGACAGACAAGCGAACAGAATACAAATGAATCCACCCTCCATTTCTGAAGAATTATTGTGATTTAGAGGCATCGTGAGTGGGAAAAGAAAGCTCTCAGGAGAGACCTTAGGGATGGAATTCATTTGTGCATGCAGGTATTCACTGTGCCAGGAAATCGACACGCCATGAGGACCTTGCCCACAAGGAGCTTGTGTGTGTCCGTTGGGAGCACCAGAGAGTAACCGGGCAACAGTGATCTGTACTGATGCTCCCTGCAGTAATCCGAAATACTAACTTTTCTGAGTGCTTACTGCGTTATCTCACCTAATCTTTATCACAGTTCATTGCACAAGGTTTTTATTATCCTCAGCTTATAGATAAGGAAATAGACTCAGAGAGCTTAAGTAACTTGCCAGGAGCACACAGCAAGTAAGTGGCAGAGCCAGAATTCACACCTAGGTAGTAATTGTGCTTTGGTGATGAGCTGAGGGCTGTGGGGACACAGGAGAGGCACCTGCCCAGCGTGGTGGTCAGGGAAGGCTTCCTGAAGGAAGGGGTCAGGCAAGCGTTTTAGTGTAAGTTGGCAGTGTTCTTCTTTTGCCCATGATTTCAGAACATGGCTTTTGGTGGCAGCAGCAGCAATATCCAGCCCTGCTTCCTGTGACTCCGGCCTCCCAGGGCGCCCCGCCTCACTGAGACTGCATTTCACAGGAAGGCGGTCACAGTCAGCATCCCTGGTGCTTATCGTGAGGCAGGGAGGCCAGAGGTGGGGTGTGTCCTTTTCCCTCTTACATTTGCCGCCTCTGACTTCCTTAGTTGGCCTCCTTCTGGGATGCCTTAGAGGGACATCCCAGGGCACCTCCTGGGCCTGGGCAGCTTTGGGCCAGTGGGCTGGAGTTGGCCAAATATAAGGCCCAGGAGTGGCAGTGGAGGTCATATGTCCACCTCTGTGTCACTTCACACCTAAGATACCTGGACCTTGTGGGCTCCCATCACCTCAAAAGCCCCGTCTTCCCAGAACCCAGATGTAGCCAGTTCTTTCTGCCCTTTGAACCCCTTGTAGCTCCCCGTGGCCTACAGCAATGTTTCTCGACAGGGACCCTGCTGGCCTTTGGGTGGGGGAGTTCTCTGTTATGACAGCATCCCTGGCCACTCCCCTGAATATTTCCCAGGAGGACCCTTCAGTCATTGTGACAAGCAAGAACACTCACACGCATTTTTAAGGTCTGTTTTACGAATGAGAAGATGTGCAGACCTTCAGCGTTCCATTCAGTGAGTTTCAACGATTGTATGAAGTTGGATAACCATCACCGGGCTTGAGATGTGGAACATTTCCATCATCCTGCAAAGTTCCTTCTTTCTCCTTCCCAGTCAGTACCTGCCCTCAGAGGTAACCGTTGTTGCCGTCTCTGTCACTGAAGATGAGTTTTATCTGTTCTCGATCTTGGTATAAGTGGACTCATGTGGCATGCGGTCTTTTGTGTCATAAGGTAGTTTTTGAGATTCATCTGTGTTGTTACACCCTCACCCTGCCTGACACACACACAGATCTCTAGATACCAACTAGAATGGCAGTCCCTGCCTTAATCTAACTGAGGAAAAGTGGGCTGTGAGTTAAAGTCAGTGTGTGTTCACCAGATGCATGAAGCCCTCTGCCGTGTGATGTGAGGCCCCTCACCTGCCCGCTGTCCAGTCACACAGAGGTGCCCGCCTTCTCCCAGCTCGCCTCGCCCTCTCACCTCTCCTGGCCTTTGCCCCTGCAGTGTTCTCTGCCTGCAGCGTCCTCCCCACTGTCTGGTGAGCTCTGAGATGCTCAGACATCACCTCCCTATGCAGCTTCCCGGACTCTCCCTTTTGCCCTCCCAGGCACTCGCGTTACACAGCCTCTGTTGACAGTTAGCACATATTTGACTCTTCTCACAAGACTGCAAGCTGGTTGAGGGCAGGGACTGGGGCTTAGTCATCTGGGGATCCTCACAGGCCCAACATACAGAGCCTGATAGTAAAGACATGGATCTAAGATTACAGCAGGTCTTGTCTCAGGATTACTTAGAGGCAGATTGGGTCTAAAATAACTGTGCAAAATATATCCCCAAACCACTCTCTGAAATTGTTCAAAGAAAGGTGATGAAAAAAGACAGTGTAATCTTTGACTACAGATGATAAATGTAGCGTTAAACTCACTGCCAGTGAGGCAGAGACCTCCAGCCCTTCCCCCAGAGGACCTGGCATCATGGGAAATGGATGGGCATTGATGAGTGCAAAGTAGTACAGCTCAGGGAGCCAAGGGGATGGGCAAAAGAGTAGAGTCAGTCATGGGAGGCTGCCTGGAGGAGGTGAGTTCCAAGGGTTTTTCAAAGAGGAGTCTGTTGAGCCAGAGAGTTACGTAATCGGGAAATCTATAGAGAGCCTTAAAGCATGATCCAAGGCAGCCTGGATCATGGTCTGATCTGTCCTCTTGTGACTGTGGTCCTGAGTCTCACGTAGCTGCCCTTCCCTCCCCTTTCACTCCTTTTAACTCACTTCTTCCTTCCTTCTTTTCTTCTGTTTAGTCGCTCCTTCCCATCTTCCTTCCAAACTTGAATGTGCAGAAAGAGCTGGATGTACATTGCCCGGCCTTCCATCCCTCCTTCTCTGCACTGGACTCCCCGTCTTGGGGGTTATAGAAGGAGGCTCATCCCTTGCCCCCTCCCAGCGTGGGCAGCTCACAGAAGCCAAGTTTATGGACAGGAGAGGGAGGGAGCAGCCCAGGGTGGAGTGTGGTCCTTTTTTTTTTTTTTTTTTTTTAATAAATTTATTTATTTATTTATTTATGCTGTGTTGGGTCTTCGTTTCTGTGCGAGGGCTTTCTCTAGTTGCGGCGAGCGGGGGCCACTCTTCATCGCAGTGCGCGGGCCTCTCACTATCGCGGCCTCTGTTGTTGCAAACAGGCTCCAGACGCGCAGGCTCAGTAGTTGTGGCTCACGGGCCCAGTTGCTCCATGGCATGTGGGATCTTCCCAGACCAGGGCTCGAACCCATGTCCCCTGCATTGGCAGGCAGATTCTCAACCACTGCGCCACCAGGGAAGCCCATGTGTGGTCCATTTTGAGGTGCCGAGTTACAAATCAAAACGGTAGGGGAAGAATTCAGCCAGAAGAGAGGTCAACGTGCACTAGACTCCCTGGGGAGGCTTCCTGGAGGCGGCATGAGCTGAGGCAGGCCCTGGAGGAGCAGGGGGCCACAGCTCGGAGGAGAGGAGCAGGGAGCCCTGTCCAGGAAGGAGGAATGGGGGAAACAAGAGCTGAGAAGCAGGAGTGAGCGTGGCTGGGAGGCGGGGCAGTATGCATGGCGGAGGAGGATTTGGGGAATCCTACGAAGTTGGGTTTCAGTTCTTTGCGCCCCACCTTCCTGAGGGCTCTGGGTCTGACCCAGGGGACCTGGAAACAGCCCGGGGCTCTCCAGAGGGGAGGGAATGGTTCTCCCGGAGAGGCCCCGCCCATCCTCAAGCTGGTCTCTCCTGCGTCGTTCTCATTAGCTCCAGGACACCTGGCAGAGCCTGAGGAAAAAGGAAACAGAGCTTTGTAGCTGATGGCACTGCCTGGTACAAAGGGCAGGAGTGGCTCCCGTGCCGTGTTGACTTAGAGGGCGCCAGGAGATGCAGCTTTAAGCCAGGTCAGCTGTGGTGACAAGGAGGATGTCAGCCCTGGGTCGCTTCGTACTTTCTGCGCTTCAGTCACTTCCTCGGTCATTACCACCACCCTGCGGCCAGCAGCTCCTATTGCTTCCATGGCCCAGAGGAAGAAACCGAGGCTCAGAGAAGTTAGGACACTGGTCCAGGGCCCCGTGGGGAGAGGGTGGCAGAGCACAGCGTTTCAGCCGTGTCTCTTGGCCTCCAAATCCATGCTTTTTGCAGAGGACCGTGGCTGCCTTAAGGTATGCAGCCTCAGAATGGCCAGTCTGTTGTGTTTCCAGGCATTCCACCAATGACGGAAGAGTCTGTTGACAGCCCACCCCAGGCAACAGGTTTCCAGACCCTTTTCAACCTTGATTCCTGGTCCCCTCTGCTTTTTTTTTTTTTTTCCTCTGTCCCATTCCATTCAGCTTCCTGGCTCACACTCTATTCTCTCTCCTGGCAAAGGTGCCTCAGACCTAACTAAGGTTTCCAAACAGCCTCTGCCTCCCAGGCCCTGCCTCTGACTGTTTGCCTGATTCTTTTACCAAACCCTGAAGTGCCAAGATCTTCCCAACCTGAGCACAGAAGGGTTAAATCAGAGGCTGAGTGTGAGGGCCCTGATAGAGAACTAGACCCCCCAGTGAGGTATGGCAGGAGCTAGAGGTTTCCCTAGCTGCAGGTGGGAGCAGACCTAGCTCTGTACCCCAGCTCTCCCCTCTGCAAGTGCATACAAGCCCTATGAGAAGTGGTTTTGTAAGCGACAAAGAACAGAGCAAATGCCAGATAGAATCTTCATGGATGATCCGGACCAAGGCACAGGCAGCCCTGGCATCCAGGCCCAGGGTTGGCATCAGGGACGTCTAGGGCTAAAACCAGAGACAGGTAGAGACTAGAAGCACAAGATCATTTGTGATCAGGGTGGGTATATAACCAGCACTGCCCCCTACCAAGTGGAAGGGGCAGAGCTGTAAGAGTGGACAAGGCCTCAGTCCTAGAAGGCAGATGACCGAGACAGAGACTCTGCCTGCCAGAGCATCAGGTGGAAAGCCAGGCGCTGGAATGGGGCCAGTGTCTGAGCCAGACAAGCAGCAGTGAGACTGAGTGTTGTGAAAACTCTTAACAGTAATATTAGTTACCACTTGCATGGTGCACTCTGTGCTAGGAACTCTTATAAGAGTTTTATGTTTTCTCATCTCAATAATATTTTGAGTTAGGTACTACTACTGTGTACCTATAATATTTTGAGTTAGGTCCATTTTACAGATGAGAAAACTGAGGCACAGAGAGTTTGAGCAAAACTCCTGATCTCCTCCAAAACTGGAAGCATGACCCTTCACATTGATAGCTTGAAATCAGCCATGGTGGGAGCATTTACACCCGGGAAATCAGCAAATGCCACAAATCATGGCTTTTTAATTTTTTATTTATTTAAAAAAATTTTTTTTTCTGAGAACCAGTTTACTAGCACACCACCAGACTCATCCCAGAGCCTCCGTGGACCTCACCTATGGGAGAGAAGTCCTGTATTAACTGAGAAGCAGGCAACGCCTGACACACTAGACGACAGCATTTTTAGGAGCTTACTGGGCCCTGTCTAAGCATTTTGCATGCATCTCATGTAAAAACTTCATGTGAGGATCAAAATTCATTTAATCTCTGTAAGAACCCTCTGAAGTGTAGACACTGCTTTCCTCATTTCACAGATGAGGAACCTGAGGCACGGAGAAGTCAAGTATCTTGCCCAAGATCAGGCAGCCAGTGAGGGAGCCTTGATTCAGACTCGGGCAGCCCAATCCCAAAGCCTGTGCTTTGTGGCGTTTTTAATGAGCCATTTGTAAATGCTCAAACCCTAGCTTACTTTTCATTTATTTTTTCAAGAATAGCTCTTGAATATCTGCCCGCTGCCAGATAGGGTATTAAATACAGGAAACAGGAACATCCACGTCAGAGGCCATACACCTAGTGGTTTCAAAAAAGCGTGGGCCTGGGGTTGAGGCAAACGGAGTTTGAAGCCTGCTTCTGCAGCCTACCAACTGGGTGACCTTGAGCAAGTGACTCAGTCTCTCCAAGTCCTCATCTCCACATGTGTAGGAGGCGGCTAACGGTGTTCTAGTTCATAGGGTTATGGTGAAGGATGAGTGATGTAATACATGTACAGCACATGGCAAGGTATCCAGCACTCAGTAAGCACTCAATAAAAGGAGGCTGCCGTGATTATAATCCACAGGTTTGTGTTCCGGTAGCTCCATGTGAGGTGGGGGTACAGGCATCAAAGATTCACCGAGGGACTTCCCTGGCAGTCCAGTGGTTAAGACTCTGCACTTCCATTGCAGGGGGCACGGGTTCGATCCCTGGTCAGGGAACTAAGATCCCGCATGCCACGTGGCATGGCCAAAAATAAAATGAAAAACTAAAATAAGTTTTTAAAACAATAGATGATCACCGAATAGAGCGTGAGAACCGAAGGCGGGTACCCAGTTCTTCCTAAGGGAGACAGGGAGGTTTCTGCTGAGGGGGTCACATTTGAACAGGGTCTTGAAAGACTCTTAAAGAGTTTTCCAAGCAGAGAAGGGAAAAGGGGGCTTTTCCCTGAAGGGAAAAGTGCATTCCAAGGCATCATAAGTAGGAGCAAGCATCTAACAGAATGGAAATACCAGAACACCCCCCTCCCGAGAGGTGTGATCACGCCTTCACATTTGTAACTGTTTCCTCCTTGTAAATTAAACTGTATACCTGGAGCATGGGGGGTGTAGAAAGAGGGAGCAGAAGGGGGATGTTTTCAGAATCTTGGAGACCAGATGGTTAAACCAGATGACCTTTGAACTCTGAAATCCCGCTGTTCGATTGATCATCTCTGGGCTCCTGTCCACCACACGGATAGGACTGTCCTCAGTACATACTGATCCACACAGCTGAGCTGGGCCTCCATGAGTAACTGGCTGGGGTGGGAACACCTTCCCCACTTGAAGGTTGGGCAGCCTCTGCCCCAGGCTGCATGGACCAAGGGCTTGTTTCCCTGGTGCTGGGAGCACCCTCTGCTGCTTCCCTGCCACTCCACCACCTCCGCCTCATCAAACCTTGATAGCCCCAGAATTGAAACTTGACCTTAAGGAGAGGCCCTTAAAAGTCATTAGATTCAATTCCTTTGATTTTTATTTGTGGCTACTGACACTCAGATTAGAGGAAATGACTGGACCAAGGTCCTACAGTGGCCTAGGACTAGAGCCCAGGGCTGCTGGGTCCTTGGCCATGGAGCACATTTGTTCCTCCAGTAATGGAGCACAGCTGCCACCATCATGCACACTCTCCGCTCCAGCCAGTCTCCCAAGCAGGGCTTGCGGGGCCGCTGCTTCAGGTGGAGAAACCTGAGGTGGGGGTCCAGGGCAGCACTTCCTGTCGTTCTGTTCCTGGGGAGGACACACAAGGTAATGGCCCCGCAGCAGTGAGCTCCTTCAGAGCCCTGGGGACTGGAGTCTCCCTCAGGCTCCTTCACTGACTCACCCACTGTGAGAGTCTAGCACAGTCACTTCACCCCCTGAGCCTCAGTTTCTTCATCTGTAAAATGGGGATGATGCCCCAAAGACCTATGGTGAGGATTTTTCAAAGAACATCTATAACGCAACTGCTGTAGTCTGCTGTTACGTTCGTGTTCACTCTCTTCCTATTTTCAGAGTGTTGTTTTCAACGAAGGCTGAAAGCCAGAAGAGAAGAGAGCTGAGGAATATGGGCGGCGAGAAGCAGATCTGTCATTACTAGCTTTGTGGCCTTGGGCAGGTCACTGCACTTCTCTGGATCTCTATTTTCTCATCTAGAAACTACAGGTAATGATAGTATGTTCCTTCTAGGGCTGTTGTGAGAATTAAGGTCTGCCTTATGTCTCTGGGAAAAATGGGAGAGAGGAGGAAGACACGGAGAAAGAACATTACAAATGAGCACCTCGGTAAATCTCCCTGTCTGTACTCCCTTCCCACGTGCCCTTGTCAGACTGAATTTCTTTCCATTCCTTGAGTGTGCCCTACTTCCTCTCAACTTCAGGCCCATTCACGGCCTCCTTCTGCCTGGAGCACCCCAGCTGCTCCTCTCTCACTCCACAGCTTCTGACCCCCACTCCTCCTTCATGTCTCATCAGAGATCCCTTCCTGGGAATCTTCCCTGACTCCTCTGCCTCACTGGGGGCCTCACCAGCATCCGCACAGCACCCTGCACGTCTCCCATCAAACGGGCCACCTGTGTTCCATTGCCTTTTGCTTACCTGCACTCCCCCACTGTGCCATGAGAGCGTGTACTTCATTGTATCCCCAGGGCCTTGCCCCGTGGCCTGCACATAGTAGGTGTTTGGTAAACACTAGGTGAACACATGAATGTTCCAGTCCCTGAATTGGACTCACAAGAAAGATGGAAAACTCTGTTGCCGAGCACCACCCCCCCACCTCTTTGCAAGCTGGGCCTCTCCAGCACCCTTCCATCTTCCCTTCCCTGGGGTGCCTGCCAGGCCCACACCCCAGTCTCCCACCAACAGAGCAAGTTGGAGAAGTCATCATTCATCTGGGCACGTCCCAAGCAGAGAACACTCAGACCCTGTGTTTGGGATCCAGAACACTCTTGAGTTTGCAGTCTGCTCAGACGTGGGGACAGATGGCTGGACAGTGGACAGGTGGGCAGGGAGGGTAGGCAGCTTGGCAAGATGGAAATAGCAGTGAACTAAGCATTGGGAGTCCTGGGCTCAGAGCCTATTTGTTCCACGAGTTTGCGGCATGCATCAGTCTAAGCTCTGTGGTTGCCAGCAACAGAAACTGAGTAACTTAGGCAGGAAAGCTGCTTGTTAGAAGGCTTTGGGGTGTGACACAGAATGACCTCTGGTCTTGGACCCTCCCTGTAGCAAGGGACAAGCAGAGCACCCGGGGAAGAGAGAGGTAACTCCCAAAAGGGAATCTGGATTTTTAACCACCTGAAAACAATTGTTCACACCTTGTGTGACCTGAGGCAAGTCACTCAACCTCTCTTGCCTCAGTTTCCCTATTTGGATGTTCTAAAGCCAGCCTCTCTCCTCCATTCACATCTCCAGTGTGCTTTGTGCTGAGAAGGCTTCCTGCCCTGGCCCCAGATGGTGCCTTTCCCCATCCAGACACCTTAAGGATGATGATGAGTGAGCACAGTGAGCAAGCGTGTGTGTGCTTTCCTGCCGCCGCCCCAGGGAGGAGGGGCGAGGCCTCTCCACCTGCCTGCTTTGGGACACATGACTCATGTGCATGAGGTGGTCAGCTGGTTTTCCATGAAGCCAGAATGTCCTCTGCCCCTGTACGCTGAACGTGCTGATGAAAATCTGGATGGCATTATGGGTCTCTTTCCGGCCATGGTCTGGCCATCTTCTCCAGGTTGGGAAGCTCCTGGCTAGATTCTGCCCTCCCAGAACCCCAAAACCAGTAACCCTAAGACCCTGCCACTGCCCTCCATTTGACCTTTAACATATACATCAACAGGCTCGGGCCCTGAACACCTGGGATGCAGGGAGTGGCTGAGGGGCTAGGGATACTCCTAAGTCACTGGCTGCCTGGTGGGGGAGACGGGTACACAGACAGCTAACTAAGCAGCAGAACAAAGTCAGAGGCAGAGAGGAGTGTGAGCCAGGGGTGCGGGGGCGTGGCCCAGAGATGGGAGAGCGTGATTCTTCCCGGGAGATCAGGGGGTGCTTCGTGGAAGAGGTAACGCTGCAAATGAGTAAGATTTGGCAGGAGGAGGAAAGGAAACATCAGGCTGAGGTAACAGCACAAACAAAGGCCTAGAAGTGGGAGTGGACAGGTTTGATTCAGAGACTAGGGATGTCTGGTGGGATTGGAGCTTCAGGAGGGTGGCAGAGGCTCTGAGTTGACAGTTCGGGATGTCTAGAGGGCCCCGGGAGCCCCAGGAGCGTGAAGCCCAAGGTAGAGGGCATGTCTGCCTGGGGTTGGGTCAGGAGGTTCCTGCGGGCTCAGCCTCCCACCCAGGAATCTGGCTTCAGCATCCCGGTTCCTCCTCACCCCTCACCCACCTGGGAAGAGGGCGCAAGCTCCTCTGCCTCCGTCCCCAAACCTGTCAGCTATTTCTCTGCGTACGACCTGGGCAAAGCTGGCATCCACTCCAGGATGCCTCCTGACAGCACCCACCCATCCACCATCCCACCCCCCAGGCAGAGGTGAGGTGCCCCCAGCCCATCCCAGACAGGCCTCTGTTAGCACGCTTCTCCCAGGCCACAGCGTTAGCTGTCCTGTCTCCCCCACCAGCCATGAGCTCCAGGAAGGTAGGTGGGCTGGTCCAGGCCAGGTCTCCAGTACCCAGCCAGGTACACATTACCTTCACACACGAATGGACAAATGACGGTGACGACGTTCAAGCTTCAAGGAGGACCTTACCACCTGATTTTATAGATGAGGCCTCAGGGGCCCAGGGTGAGAGAGGATTGCCCAAAGTCGTAAGCATGTTGGGAGCAGAGTTTAAAAGAGAAGTTTGGTTCATAGCAGTACTACTCACAGTAGCCAAAAGGTGGGAACAACCCAGATGTCCATCAGCTGATGAATGGATGAAATATAGTTTATTCATGGAGTAGAATATTTTCCAGCCATTAAAAAGAATTAAGTACTGATACGTGCTACAACTGAGATGAACCTAGAAAATGTTATGCTAAGTGAAAGGAGCCAGACACAAAAGGCCACATGTTGTATGATTCCATTTATATGAAATATGCAGAATAGGCAAATCTATGAGAGACAGGAAGCAGGTTAGTGGTTGCCAGAGGCTGAGGGAGGGGAGAATGGGAGTGACTCCTTAGCGGGTACGGGGTTTCCTTTCGGGGTGATGAAACTCTTCTGGAACTAGATAATGGTGGTGGTTGCACAGCGTTGTGAATGTATTGTATGTTTTAAAATGGTTAAAATGGTGAATTTTAGGTTATGTGAATTTCACCCCAATTTCAAAAAAGGAGTAGATTGGGACCAGATCAGATGCCACCAGCTGGGCCTAATGTTTATTCCTCAAACACATGCCACTGATCGCCCTTCCTGTGACAGACCTCCTCAGCCTAGGGATAGGGGAGCCTGTGGCACATCTTGGTTCAGAGGAAGCCCCAGGGTCAAGTGGAAGAGGACAGGATTCCTGCTCAGGTGCCTCTGCTGGGGCCCGGCCTCCATCACTTCCCCATCCCACTGACCAACCTGCTTCCAGTTAATGCCAAATATTCCATACATCTCAGGCCTCCGAGATGCTCTGCTCTTGCTCCTGCTGTTTGCACTGTAAAGGAAGTTCTTTCCTTTGTGACCCTCTCATCCACCTAGAAACATCCTTTAAGAACCAGGTCCTATCTTCCCCTTGCAGAAGACATCCACCCTCCGCCCCCTCACCACGAGCCAAGCTGAGCTCCCCAAGGTATCACGTGCATACAGCCTATCAAAGCAGCTGTGGGAATGATCGTGTTTGCCTGTGTGTCTCCCCTGGAAGACTGGGAGCTTTGGGAGGGAGGGCCTGGCTTGTTCACCACTGTGTTCCTAGGATAGCCCTGGTGCCTTGCTCACAGGAGGTGCTCAGTAAACGCTTGTTGAATGGGGCAATGGCTTTGGAAAAGTTCTCTTCCCTCCCAGACATTCTCCATCGGTGAGGGAAGGACAGGCAGGGTGATCTCCAAGTCCCTTTATGTCTGGGGTTCTCTGGTTCTAAGAGCAGCAGTGAGGGGCCAGCCCAGCAAGTTACTGCCTGTCGTCACAGGCCAGTTTTCTGCTCCTGTTGCCCGGCTGGTAGAAGTGGAGAAGGGGAGAGAAGGAGCCTGCAGTAATCCACTGCAAGCAGCTATTTCTGCTCTTGGCAGGGAGGAAGGAGGGCAGTTCCCAGAGACTGGGCTTCTCCATTCAGCCTGAATGGACCAGCTCTTCTCTTTGGAAATCTAATTAAAACCCTCCCCTGAACAGCCTAGACATGCAGGTTTTGGCGAGGTAGCCTGGAGTCCTTCATCTGCAGGGCCGAGAGCAGGCTCTTGCTCCATTTTCCTCCACAGACGAGAGGTGCTACTCTTTCCGCTTTCCTGATTATGAAATTAGTCATTTTCTAGGAAGCTTATTTATAGAGTCCGCTGCACACATGCAGCGCTGAGCTATTCTGAACACGGCTTGGGGCCTGGGAGGCTTAAGGTGTGAAAGCAGCTGTGAGTCACACATGGGTCCCCCTGCAGAGGTATCTGGATACCTCAGTTACCTTTTTGCACTGAGCCAGGGGCCAGGCCTTTGGGGCTGCCCTCCAGCTGGGGCGCACTTCAAGATAAAGAAAAAGCTTCCGATCAGGAGGTAGGGGGTAGGTGTTCTCCATCGCAATCCACACAGCCACCCACTCGATATATCACCTGGGGCAAGTCAGACCTCTGTTCTGTGCCTCCGTTTCCTCCTCTGCTAAATGAGGGGCCTTCCCGATGTGTGATTCTGGGCCTGCTGTGGACAGCAGCTGTGGAGGAAGGTTCCCAGTGACTTCACAAAGACTGCCTTCACAAAGACAGCTCAGATAATGGCCATGTTTGAGTTTCCTGATGTTTTTCCAAGAAGGTCAGGGCAACATTCACTTATTCAACAAGTGTTTGTTTATTTATTGGACACCTGCTGTGAACCAGGCACTATGCGAAGCTTTCAAGATAACAATGGTAAATGAAACAGAAATGGTGGTCCCTGCCCTCGTGTCGCTTATAATCTAATGTTAGTCATATAATGGCCTGAGTTAAAATGAAATTTCAAACTCTGTCAAGTGTTGTGAGTAAAAAGTACTGGGAAGAAAATAGATAGCTAGTGGGAAGCAGCCACATAGCACAGGGAGATCAGCTTTGTGAGCACCTAGAGGGGTGAGATAGGAAGGGTGGGAGGGAGACGCAAGAGGGAGGAGATATGGGGATATATGTATATGTATAGCTGATTCACTTTGTTATAAAGCAGAAACTAACACACCATTGTAAAGCAATTATACTCCAATAAAAATGTTTAAAAAAAAAAAAGTACTGGGAAGTAGAGCTCGGGGAGCGGTGGGGGGCTCTCCAGGCAGGGAGAAAAGCATATGTAAAGGCATCATGAAGGAAAGAGCCTGTCCCAGTGTAGCTAGAGTGCAGAGGTTAAAGGGGAAAGGGGCATGAAATAAAGTTGGAGGGATGAACAGGGGTTAGACCATTCAAGATCTGATAAACCATGTCAAAGGTTGCCATTGCCTTTGTTCCAAGTGTAATAGGATGCCATTCAAGTATTTTTTTAAGGAAAGTTATATGATAAATGTTGAGTTGTGAAAAAGTTGATTCTAGCTCAGGCCTGCCCCATCCAGATGTACAGGTTGTAAACTGCACAACCTATGAAGCCGTATGTATTGGAGCCATATGGAGAATGTTTTGGAGGCCAGGCTGAGTGGATGCCAGAGACCAGTTAAAAGACTGCCACAGTAATCTAGGCAAGAGATGCTGCCCTGGGCCAAGATGTAGGTAGTGAAGAGGGAGAAAAGTGGAGAGACTCAGGAGACATTTAAAGGGCCTTGAAGATAGCAGCCCTCTCTCCATAGGAGAGCTGGGCCCTGGGATTTGGGATTCTCAGAGACCCTGCCAATTGGAGTGAGGAAAAAATAAAACAATTGCCAGTTGAGAGCAGAAGATGTCAGAATGAAAATGGTCACCATCCTTAACCCGGCCTGTCTGCCCTTCATTGATTCCGATCTGCAGCTGGGCCTGAAATCTACCTCAGGACCAGTCCGAGGAGCAGGATTGCAGGACTAGTGGGTGGAGGGGCAGCTGACCTCTTGAACTTCTTGGAAGTATTATGCTAGCAAGGCTGTATTAAAGTTTCTTCTGGTTGCCAATTTCAGAAATCAAATTCTGCTGGCTTGAGCTAAAATGTTGGAATTTATTGGAAGGATCCTGGGGCATCTTATGGTCTTAACAGACATGTTGCCCAATCAAGACTCAAGATGGGCCGGAATGAAGTAGCTCCAAGACCCTTGGCAGCAGGTGTTTTTGGACCTTCTCTCCAGGACACTGTGGCTACCGTGATTCAGCCCCCAGAATGCATTTGAAAAGTGCAGAGGAGAGGATCTGATTGGCCCAGCCTAGTTGGTTTGTCCAGCCCTGGATCAGTCAGCTACTGCCAGGGGTCAGACACGAAGGGCAGGCAGAGCCACTGGAGCCCACACCTGCACAGCAGGCTATTCCCAAAGCAGGGGAAGCCCTGAGAGCAACGCAGTTACCCTCAGGATATGTCAAAGTGCAGACACTGGGGTCTGGCTAATCTCCAGCAACCTTTTTCCCAGCTTACTGGGTAAAGGAGAAAAGCTAGACCCCAGCATAGTCCTGGAAGGTGCCCTGATGAGCTAGAAAGAGGGTTTTCTGAGTTCAAAAAGAAATAGAACATTTAGAATATGCACATACATATACAGCTACTTTTTCTAGCAATTTCCAGAGGAGAGTTTTGCATACCACTTTTTACTGCCTGAGGCACAGGGAATGTGCAGATGTGGGGAGCTGGACACACACTGTATGTTACCCAGATCCCTCTTGCTCACCCATGGTTCAAACCCACAGGAACTAGGAGGCAGAATGGCACAGCAGTGAAAGTGTGAGCCTGGAGTCCTAGACTGTAATTTCGTACCCAGCTCTACCCTAATGAGCTGTGTGGCCTGAGGCAGGTTACTTGACTTCTCTGAGCCAGTGGAATGATCCCTAATTCATGGGGTCCTGATGAAGATTCAGTGTGATAAAGTTTGTAAAGTGCTTTGAACGGAGTAAGCCCTCCTTCTGTGGCAGAGATGATGGTGCTGATGGTGGTTTTAGAGATGCTGCTGGTGGTTATTCCACCTGGAAGACACCTGTAAAATTCTGCTTCTGCCTCTGCAGCTTGACCCCTCTGTAGGTTGGTCTTTTCCTCCGGTCCCCCTAATGGGGCAGGGTTACTCCAAGGGACACAGTGCAAGAAAGGAAGGCTTTTTCTCTTTGCTCAGGGTTTTGTCTTGATCCCAGCTCAACAGCCTCATCTCACATTTTTCATTCTGCTGCAGGAGTGAGAGAGAGAGAGAACCACACTGCTGATGACTCCGAGGGAGGGGCCCTGGACATGTGCTGCAGCGAGAGGCTGCCGGGTGAGTCTTCCCAGCACCAGGTCCCCCAGAGCTCCAAATGGAGGAAGAGAGCTCCGGATGGCACTGGGGCTGGAGGAAAGCCTGGGTGGCTGTGAATTTGCTTTAGAGGAGTGACTCAGCTGGTCTGTAGGTCTTCGTTTCAATGAGGATTTGTTTTTTTTAATCCCTGATGTCTTTCTGACCTGTTATCATTTGGAGCTGCTCTAGACTCAGCTGGAGGGGAGAAGAGGCAGCTGAGGGTGTGCGGGGAGGGTGGAGAGAAGGGTGAAGAGCTGGGGAGTCCAGGCTTGATCAGGACGTGACCACTGGCCGCTGGTGTGCTGGGCAGGTTTCGAAAGGTAAGATTAGGAAACACAGCCTGACCGTGGCATGAGCCAAGGGTGGGATGGACGAAGTGGCGAAAATCCCTGACAACCTTGAGGAGAAGCCTGGCTGTGAATGCCAGATTGTGCTGCTTGAGTCTGGTTGACCACACTTGAACCACGGGCCATTGCTATCGCCACAGAAACATTACCAAGGCACTCCTGCCCATGGAGAAGCCACACGTCCAGTTGTAGACCAAATACCCAAGTCATGATTAACAGCCTTGGAAGGAATGAAGGAAGGAAGGTAGGGGAAATTTTTTTGTGTTTTTTCCTTTTATAAAAGTTTTTATTGTTTTTTTTCCTCCTTATAACAAATATCCATTGTAGAAATATTAGAAAATAAAGACAAGAGAAAAAGAAAAGAAAAATCACCGTAATCCTGTAACACTACACACATTTTCACATCTCCCTTTCCAAACCTTTTTGTTAAGAAATAACCGATTCTGAATTCTAATTTTGAACTCTCAAACCTGTAGCTTCTTAGAAACCTCATGATTGGCAAGGAACCTTAGAGTGTCGAGTCTTCAGTGACCCTCTTTAAGATAGACATGGGAAACAACTCGGTGTGACTCTAAAGCCATGACTCTTTCAAATAAGTGGCTGTTTTTTCACCCCATGAGCAGTTGCCCCAGCTACGGATGAAGTTCCTCCAGCCTCCCACTGAGCATTGGGCCCTTCAATGTAATTCTCACCTTACCCAGTAGGGGGTGCCATTGCTCAAAACACTTCGGACGGCCTGTTGAGATGGGCTAGGATGGATGCCATTGCACCAGAGTCGTTGCGGGACCCAAAACAGCTAGCTTGAGGACTAGACTTCTCCAAAGGGATGTGAGAGCTGTCTGAAAACATCTGAAAGGCTGTCTTGTGAAGGGGATGGCATACTCATTCTGTGTGTGTCTTATGAAGAGGGCATAAATCCAATACATAGAAATTTTAGAGGCCTGTTGGCCCACGGGATGCTGAACTTTCTTTCTGACTCTAAAAATAGTCCAGTCATTGAACTTGATAACGCAGGAGAAAATGAGTGTTCCATCACTGGAGGTATTCAAGTATTGTCTGGATAGACATTGGAGAGGAAATTTCCACAATGGGTGGGAGGTCGAGGTGACATCACAAGTCCCTTTCAACTATTAAACAGTTCTGTGATTCAGATATGAGTCATAGAATTCAGAGATGATTCTACAACCAGGGATGGCCCCAGCGGCTAGAAAAAAAAATCCATAGAAAATAGGACACCATGTATAGGAATCCAGAGAGTAGCATGGTGTGGAGGAAAGAGCATGGGGTCTGGTCTTGGAGTCTGGCTGTTCTGCACACAGGCTGTGTATTTATGGACAAGTCATATAACCTGCTGGTCCTCCAGTCCTTTATTTGCAAATGGAAACAACAACAATATGAACATTTATCCTCACAAGGAAAATAAATGTAATCACACAAGCATTCATTCAACAAATACTTATTGAGCATGTACTATGTGTCAGGTGCTGTACTAGGTGCTAGGGATATAGTGGTGAGTATAACAGACAAGGCCCCTGCCCTGCTTTGAGCTGCTTCTGGAAAATGGAATGAAGCCACCACAGAGAGGCTACAGTAATAAGCGTGATATGTTTAATTCCAACCCTCTCTCCCATTCCTCCCCAAAAGCCAACAACCAGCATAGAATCAAAGAGGAGTATTGGTCATCTCCACTGGACCTGGCACATTGCCTGCCTTGTGCCAGGCACTGTACTAAATGCTTTCACATGTATGCAAAGGTGCAGGAGCACCAGCAGGTTATCTGAGAATTCAGCTCATTTCTGACACTGTCTACCAGGAGATAGCATCAGATTCCACAGGTAAAGGGCTCAATCCCACAAGTCTGCCCTCTACTTCAGACGCCAGTTGCAAGCCCAGGTTGTTACCTGTAGTTCTGACCGACTGGCTATATATCAGAGGTTCCCACAACCCTCTCCTCAGGTTCAATTAATGTGCTAGAAAGGCTCACAAAACTCAGAGAAACATTTTAGTTACTAGATTACCAGCTTACTGTAAAAGGATATTAAAGGATATAGATGACCATCCAGATGGAAGAGATGCGTAGGGCAAGGCATGGGGAAAGGGCATGGAGCTCCCATACCCTCTCCCAGCACCACTCTCCCCACCTCTCCATATGCTCACCCGGAAGCTCTCCAGGTCCTGTCCTTTTGGATGTTTCTGGAGGCTTTATTACATAAACATCATTGATTAAATCATTGGCCATTGGAGAATGATTCAACCCCCAGCCCCTCTCCCTGGAGGTCAGGTCTGGGACTGGAAAGTTCCAGCGCTCTAATCACATGGTTGGTTCTCCTGGCAACCAGCCCCCACCCTTGGGTGGGATCCAAAAGTCACCTTCCCTGAAGCATTTTCAGGAACTAAGGACAAGAGACCAAATATGATCCCACTGCTCTAATAGCTCAGGAAATTCCAAAGACTTTGGGAGCTGTGAGTTAGGAACTGTGGCGGAAGACCAAATATATATGAGAAATATATATTTTGGTCATCTGAATGGCAAATTATATATTTCAGATAAATCATAGTGTCACAACCTATATCTCATGCAATCCTCTCTGCTACCCTAGGAAGTTGGTATTATTTGCTATCACCATCTCATAGAAGAAAGGACCAAGGTCCAGGGAGGTTAGAGGGTCTGTCCAGGTTCATCCAGTGTTTAGTAGAGTGAGGAGTCCCTCCAGGCAGTTTCCTTCCAGAGCCCAGGCTCCTGGCCACTACCCCATTCTGCCTTCTTTGTCGCCATTGAGCCATCATGATCTTCTGGCACCCTTTGGACTGAGGCAGGAAGAACTAAGGTATGTCTGTCCCCAGGGAGGAGTTTGGAGGAGTTGGGCGATGTCACTGTGCCTGTCCCTATCTGTGTCCTTCCTCTGGAAAGCCTGCCTTCCAGGGGCCAGGCAAGTTATATGCCCTTCTAGACACCCATGACGCCACCTTCATGTGATATTGAAATAACTTTTTGTCTGTTTCCTCCATGGGACCGTGAGCTCTTTGAAGGCAACTACCTCTCTATTCCATCCTCCATGGCAACATTCATTCACTCATTTCTTCATCCATTTACTCAGTATTCACTGACCACTTCCATGTGTTGGGCACTCTGTAAGCACTGGAGTTTCAACAATGAAGCAACCTGAGAAAATTTCCCACCCTCACAGGACAGTATCGTGCCCTAGTTAAGAGCAGGCATTCTGGACCCAGGCGTAGCTCCACCATTTACCACCATTTACCATTGGGGTGATCCTGGGCAAGCTACTTAACCTCTCTGCCTTCCATTTACAAAATGGCAAGAATAACATTCACTACCATGTAGAGTTGTTGGAGGATTAAATGGAGCTCAGGACAATGCCTGGAATGTGGCACGTGACATAGGCATTTGCTGTTAAGGGAAAGATAGACAATAAATAAGTAAAATATATAGTATAGCAGATGGTGATAAGTGCTGTGGAGAAAATTAAAGCCAAAAAGGGAGGGGTGGGAAAGGACTGGGACTCGGTGGCCGGGTGCGGGGGGCGGGGGGATGGTTGGCATTGTAAATAGGGTGGTCCTGGAACCTGGTAAGGAGTAGACTTCCACAGTGTTCGTCAGCCAAAACCACCAGCCTAAGCTGCACCTTGGACATAAAAGGAGATGGAGGCATACAGGCCCAGAGACTTGGGGCGTTGGGCCTTTAGAATGAGCCCATGGACACTGCAAGCAGTTGCATAATGATGATGTAAAAATACAGCCCTCGAGTAATCTCTCCCCCTCCCAGCTGTCTTCCCCGCTGGGCAAGACTAAGAGGCGAGGCAGAGTGAGGACCAGCCATGCCTGGGTGACTCACTCATTCCCACACGAGCTGCCAGGCGGGGGCGACATGGCCAACACTCCCGCGGCCGCGGTCACCCAGACCCTAACCAGCGCCAAGCAGGTCATCCGGTCCTCCCAGATTGAGATTTCTGGGTGAAAACATCCTCAGGCATCGCCGACACCTGCAGGCAGCCCACAGCTGCCCCCGGGACAGGCACGCTCACTCACACCCCCGGAGGCATTCCACGCAGGCGCACACACGCTCATGTTTGCTGTCACTTGTCACAGCCTCATGCTCACGTATGCACGTGCACATACCCACACGCAGTCCCCTGGGCACGTGCAGCTCCCGCACCTCTGAGTCTTCTTCCTCTTGCACACCCCGGACCTCTTAACTCCATCGCCCTGTCATCCACCCCTTTCCGCTAGAGATGCTTCTTAGAGATGGACACACTTGCTTGTTCTCTGTCTCATCGTTAGGTCTCATTCTTTCCTGCAACGACGCCCCCTTCTCCTGCACATGCAGATAAGCAGGCACATTCCTGCCCTCCGGTTCTCTGTCCTGTCCCCAGCCCCTTAACCCAACCCTCCCTCATTGCACGCAGTCCCTAGGTACTGTGGTGGGCACTGGTGTATCTCCAGGTCCGTGCACGGGCATACATAGGTTTCTCCTCTCTCGCGTGCACACGCTCTTTTTCACGTGCTCACCCTCCTTCTTTTCTCTTGCACTCCCCCTCACTTGCTCACTTCCTCCCTCATTTTCTTGCTCACAGTCACCCAAACACATTTAAACATTCAAACTCACACTCTCTCCCCTTCTGTGAGTAGGTGTTCACATTTGCGAGAAAGCAGGCAACCCTGCTGATGCTGGGGCCTCTGCTCCTGCCCGAATAGCACCAGTGCAGGCCTAGCCTGGGACCAGCAGCTTCCTCAGGGATACAGGGCAGGGGAAGGAGGTGAATAAGGCAACAGTAGGTGCTGGTGATGGCATGACGTCACCACATGTTGCTCACAGCGTCTCCAGCGGGCAGGTTCATGAGCAGGCCTGCTCCTAATGTTTGCAGGGACCAAGGTCAGACTGCGGTTGGGGCCCCTCGTGGGGCACCACCCCCTGCTCAGTCCTGCACTGGGAGGGCCCTCATCTGAATGCATGGGGGCACGTCAGTCTGTGCATGCAAGTATGGTTCACACTCCACCCTGCTAGCTGACACTTGGCCACCCCTCAGACCTAAAGATTACCCCCGGGGAAGGCCATGTCCCTGCTCAGAAGGGTGTACGTGCATTCATGAAGGCTTCAGGCCATTCGGGCAGAGAGTTCTGGAGTCCTCGTAGCCAGAGCATGGCCTGGAAAGCGGGGCATGGGCACACCTCCTGGGCCCTGTGGACCTCTTGCTCCGTGGGGAGTGGCATGGCCAGAGGAGAGGGAGACCAGGGGCCAGATCTAAGGACCACACTGCTTTGGGGAACAAGGTGCTCCCAAAGGCCTCCTACAGCCGGCAGCTGGTTGGAGCCATGGCAGTCCCCGCCACCCTGAGATTTAAGTGTGTCATGATCAGCTGGGTCTATGCAAGGCTGTGAGTAGCCACTGAAGGCCTGAGTAGGTCATTGCCCCTTTGGGAGGAACAGCTGACTTCTCCACACCTTAAGTCCTGGTGCTTTGAAGGCTACCCCCAGCCCAGCCCTAGGCTCTGTACCATCATGGATATCAGATGGACCCTCCTCTGAGGAGGTCAAAGTCTAGGTCTCAGCAAGAGACCACTGTCCATCCTGGGTGGTCTTTTATAAAGTAAAGGGAAGACCTGTATTGAGGAAATCTTTGTTATCCTAATCATTGCAGTGACTACCCCTGGTCATCAGGGAGAGTCAGGCCATAGCTTTCACAGCCATCCCACCCTGACATAGATGAGGTCTTTGCCAGAAGCCAACAAGGGCTGATTGAAAAGGCAGCCTGACCCTGTTATTGATTCAGCAAGCGTTTATTGAACGTCCACTTTGTGCCCAGTGCTGTACCAGGTACTGGTGATACAATGAAGAGCAAGAGAGACCTGGTCCCTGCTCTCAGGAGGACAGGGTACCATGGAAGTGTACAACAATAATATTACCTTATCTTGGGGCGGGGGGGGAGGCGGTCAGGGAAGGCTTCCTGGAAGAAGTGGCCTTTAAACTGTGACCTAAAGGATGAGTAGGGTCCTGGTTCATGTCTTGAGGAACCAGCTATCAAAGCATCTTAAGGAACAGGTTAACCTCAGAATGGGCCTTATCCCCTAGCTGCTAATGCTTGTTCTCACAGAGCCCCCTGATCTGGTGCCTGGTGCTGGTTCAAATGGTCTGGGAGCAGGTGCAGGAGCCCAGATGGACCAACGTAGAGAAGACAGACTTGGATATAGTATCATTACTGAGATGTCACTTGTGCCCATCAACACTCAGCAGCTTAGGTGCTGTTGTTGACTTTTAGTTCTTTAATTGATGGCTCTGTTTTCATTCGGGACTTTTAATGCATTTAGGGGTGTTTATGTGGCCAATGGTACTATGAATTGTCTTTGAGACTTTAGGATAGAAATTAAAGAAAGACAACACCATCCAGATGTGCTGAGAACCCTAATTTAGAGAGTAGTCTGTAACGATACCACTGTATTGAGAAGAAAGGTACCAACCCAGGTACTCACTGATCAGCGATGGTAGAGGTTAACTATTCTCAGACACCAGGACAGATATGGAGGCAGGAGCCCATATAGCTGGGTCTTGGGGTCCTGGGGGGGGCAGTCAGACCTGGGTTCCAATCTCAGCTCTGCTGCCGACCAGCAGCTTGATCTCAGGTAAATAATCTGACCACTTTGAGCTCCAAATTCTTCACTCCAAAATGAGGGTGATAATAAGATCTTCACAGACATTTTGGGAGGTTTAAATAAGCTGATGTGTGTGAAATGCTTATTACACAGTGCTCCATAAATGGTAGCTAATAATGATGGTGATGATTTTGCCAGGATATGGAGTATAAACAACAACAACAAAAACCTGTGCATGTTCCCAGGCGTCAAGGGCCCAGGCATCAAGTCCCAGGCCAGACCTTCAGGCGTGGAGTGGATAATATGGGTCTGTGGATCTTTCATGACTCCCCACCACATGCCTGGGACCTCACAGAACCAGCAGACACATAGAGGAGTGTTGTTTACTTGCAAAGTCAGGTGGGAAGAGGAGCCAGACTTGCTGGAGAGGCCAATCATCCATTTTCCTGTGTAGAAACAGTTCTGACATTCCTGGGAGTTGCCTGGATGTATGATGAAACTACAAAGAGAGTCTTTGCAACTGGAAAAAAGAAGCCATCTGGTTCAGTCCCGTGCCTCCACCCAGGTGGATGCTCAAGCCCTTTCAGACAAATGGGCATCATTGTATAACTAAGATATGCAGTGACAGATGCTGTCACCTTTCTCCTTGACTTGGCCCAGGGACTAAATACCCCAACTCCCAGGAACTTCTTTATACCTTAAAAACAAACAAACAAAAACAACAACCTCTTTCCTTCCATTTACGCTCATTTCTTCTTTTCAAGTCTCAGGATGTGCTTTGTTTATCTATTGCTGCCTGTCTCAAAACTTACTGACTTAAAACAACCACCATTTTATTTGTTTATGATTCAGAGGGTCATGAGGGGCTCAGCTAGGGGGTTCTTCTGTTCCCTATGGCTTCAACTGAGGTCATTCACTCAGCTGTATTCAGCTGGTGCTGGGCTGGAATAGACGGTCCAAGAAAGCTTTTCTTACGTCTGGCACCTTGGTGTGAATACCGGGAAAGGGGGATCACTAGGGCACCTTGGAGGCTGTCTGCCATACTGCTTAAGAGTTGAATCCTTGAAATTCGAAAAGGCATATTCTCAGGATATGCCTGTACAGTTGTCCCTCCGTATGTGCAGGGGATTAATTGCAGGATTCCCCACGGATGCTAAAATCCACCGATGCTCAAGTCCCTTATATGAAATGGCATAGTACAGTTGGCCCTCCATATCCACAGCTGTGGAACCCGCAGATGCAGACAGCCAACTGTATACAGAATGGTGGGGGAAAAAATCCACCCCCAGAGAGAGAAAAAAATACCAGAAAATATATGTAAAGGAAACCAGTGCCTTTCTCAGTGTGGTAGGATCATGGATGACTTGGGGTTCATTTATGCTTTTATGGGGTTTTTTCCCTCATATTTTCCAAAATCATTTTTAAAAGATTGGCCACCTGGGACTTCCCTGGCGATCTGGTGGTTAAGACTCCGCACTTCCACTGCAGGGGTGTGGGTTCGATCCCTAGTCGGGGAACTAAGATCCTGCATGCTGCACAACGTGGCCAAAAAAAAAAAAAAGATTGGCCACTGGAAAATATTCATTAATCCTTGCCAGGCAAGGGTGGTAGCTGGGGATCATGGGGGCCCCCTGGGGTGAGTCACCTCCCTCCAGGTTGGGTTGCTCAGCCTGGCAGGCGCAGAGTCGGGGGCTGACCCAACCCCAGGGATCTTAATGGGGGCTGGTTAATCCTTTGGGGGCAGCGGTGGAGACAGTCACCAAGGCATGGAATCCCTCCCCCCACCCCATAGAAAGCCAACGAAATGACTCACGTCATGTCATGTTGGTGAACCAGTTCAGAGGAGGGAAGACTCAGGGGTCCTTGACAGGCAGCTCTGTTTCACTAAGTCCATGAGTCCTTCAGGAGGTATCAGTTCCCAGGGCAGGAGAAGCAAGTTCTTGCTCTGTAATTCTCCCAGTTCCAGGACACAGACGGGATGAAGGGCCCTCTGCTTTCGTTCATTCTTTCCCCATTGGACCTTGGCCCCCCTTCCAACTCACCTGGTTTTGTTTTTACCTGGGGGAGGAGGGGGTGGTGACTGGTGGTAGGTTCAGAGCTGTCAGTCATACTCCTCTGTGGCCCTGCTTTCTTCACGGGTCCCCGCAATGCCCCTCTCTGGTTTCATTCACTGATTTTTTCTCTTTTGTCTCCCACCGCCAGGTCCCTTCTCCCCACAGTTCGTGTGTTCTAACGTGTTTAAGGCGTATTTTGTGCATTTCTGTGTGCTCTTGCGGAATGAGTGGCAATATGTCGTGTATATATATTTTTAAAATTTGTGTCTATTGTGTTGTGTTCGGTCTCATTCTTTTCGCTCAGCTGTGTTTCTGAGGTCCTTCCATGGTGCCATATGTCCTCTGATCCTTCGCTTCTAAGGGCTGCAGAGTATTCCCCAGTGTGTCCCTGGACACGGCCTACCAGCTTCCCCAAGTGATGGGAATGTAGGTGCCCCACTCCTCCCACCCCACCACAGATAGCACAGGAGGGAGCTTCGGCGTACGGCTTATGTGTTTCCTAGGACTAGGTAAGAATTTTTTGGAGCAGAAGCACGCATTTCCAGAGTTTTCTACTTCCCAGATTGGTTCCAACAGAGGATGTGGAACACAGAGAACCAGGAGGAAATGGTGTGGGTGGTAGCTGGGGAGATACACAGGGGACAGAGCATGCTGGGCCTTTATTGATGGCCATGGCAGGGATTTTGGTCTTTATTCTAAGAACAAGGGGAAGCCATTGAACGAAACTAAAGCAGGGGCTCAGATTTGTTTTTTTAAAAAGGCAACTGTGGATCTTTAGCACTAGAAGGGCCCTTAAAGACCCCTAGGCACACTCTTTGAGTTTACAGAAGGCCTCTGAGGCTCACAAGGCAGTGAGATGCCCAGGGTCACACAGCCCATGCCTCACAGAGCTAGAACTGCTACCCAGGCCTCTTGACACTACCAGTGTTGTGAGCCTCCCCAGTTACTGAGGGCAGCAGCCCCTGGAGGGTTGGAATTTGTCAGCACATCTGTCCCTGGCGGGTCTTGGGTGGCTCTTGCTCACCTCCTATCCCCTGGACTTTCCTAGACCTCTGAGAGCATTTACCAGGACCTACCAAGGAACCCCAAACCAGGACCCAGCCTTCTGCTGTCAGGGAGGGAGGCCTCAGACCTTCAGATACCCACAGGCAGCCCCTGTGAAACATCCCATGCTGGCTTAATGAGTGAAAACTGAACCAGAGGGTTAAAGACATGCGTGCCAATCCTGATTCTGCCTCTTACTCTCTGGACCTCAGTTTCCTCATCTGTAAAATGGGAGGGTGGGGCAAGAGGCTCTCCCAATTCTGTCCCTCCCTCCCCACATGTTTGGGCTTAAGTCTCAGGCACTAGGGACCTCTGGTACCCACTGCCCAGGGCCTCTCCGTTGGTTATTTTAGTGCTCACCGTGGGCTGGAGGGAGGGGGTAGCTGCACCCTCAGAGTTTCATTGACCCTTTTCACCCTTGTATTTCTGGGCCTCCGCTCCAGAGAGGCACAAAGAACTGAGCCTTTGTTTGCAGCAACAAAGCTGTTTGCAATTTCATATAGAACCATTTTATTATATCCCATCCAAAGAGTACTTGAGTTGCCTTTTGTTTTGAAAGCTTGTTAGCATTTCAGATTTAATTAACTGACAGAACAAAGCTGCCCCACTTCCACCACCCCCAGCCCATGGCCACTCCATCCACCGACCCCAGGTGCCAGTCGGCAGCCTCAAAGCCCCCGCCCACGTGGGGGCAGGGCACCCACTGTCCTCCTGAGGGGCTCACCTGGCAGATGAAAGGGAGGTCCTGTTGCCTGTCCCTCATGCTCCCCTCCCCTCCCCTCTTCCCCTTCCTCTCTAAATTCTGCTGCTGTTTACTGAGCGTTCACCATGTGCCAGGCACCAGGCTAAGCACTGGGCATTTTTTACCTTATGGCATCCTCAGACCCCAGCCAGCAAGGCTTAGTGGATCTGTTGTCCAGAGGAGAGATTGAGTCACTTCCCCAAGGTCACATAGGTAGTAAATGGCACAGTCGGGCTTCAAAGCTAAGTCTGGGTGACTCCAGGGCTTTGGCTAGGAGCCCCCCCAAGGAGCTTCCTCCCCAGAAACAAGGCACTTGTAGGGACAGCAAGAGCTGCAGTGCTGACTGGATAGGGCCAGGTCCTAGAGATAGTTCTTGTTACAGATGTACCTCCTTTTATTGCGCTTCGCTTGATTGGGCTTCACAGATACTGCGGTTTTCACAAACTGAAGGTTTGTGGCAACCCTGCGTTGAGCAAGTCTGTCGGCACCATTTTTCCAATAGTGTTTTTTTAAATTCAGGTGTGTCCATTGTTCTTTTAGACATAATGCTACTGCATACTTAATAGACTACAGTAGAGTACAGACGTGACTTTTGTATGGACTGGGAAACCAAAAAATTCGTGTGATTTGCTTTATTGCGGTATTTGCTCTATTGCAGCGGCCTGGAACCAAACCAATAGTGTCTCTGAGGTACTTGGAAATCTGCCTCCCAAGAGCATCCACACACTGGTCCCATTCTCACCTCTTGACGTGCCCCCTTCCCTAGCACAGCCCCCTCAGGTGTCTGCAGACAGGACCCCGCCACCTCCACTCCCCTCCATCCCTTACAGTGAGGTAAGAGCAGTAATCCTATAAACAAGTGTCCGTGTCTAAGGGTGGGGTTTCAGACACAGTGATGGGCTGTGGAGCCCAGCACCACCTCCCACAGAGATGAGGCTGTACTTGGGAACACATGGAGGGTCAGGAGTGTTGGAGATTTCTTCAAGATGCTGTGGTGTGGAGAGCAGATCACCTGAGCGAGTCTCATCTGGTGGGTTGGTTAACGGTATGGGCTCTGGCCGCAGGCTGCCTGGGTTCTAGTCTTAGCTTCTGCCTATTGTTAGCTGACTTGGCCAAGTGACTTAACGCCCGTGTGCCTCAGTTTCCTCATCTGTAAAATGGGAGTAAGAGCAGTACCTTCTAGCATTGTTGTGAGGATTAAATGGGTTAATATACGTGAAGCACTTAGAGCAGCACCAGCGTGTGGTGAGTGCTCAGTAAGTGTTAGCCCTCAGTGGTCCTGGCTCTACGTTTGGCTGACTGTTGACCTACAGCAAGCCACTTTCCCTCTCGGCCTCAGTTTCCCCATCTGAGAAACTAGCAGACTAGACCAGATGCCCCTCAAGGCTGGTCTGGCTCTGCCCATCCGTGGTTCTAGATGCTCGCACAGGGCTGAGTGTGATGTTCTGTTGGTCAGCGCCCCCATGACTGTGGGGGCATGGTGGGGGGGGTCCCTCCTGGCCACGTTTGGGAAGAGAAGAAAAGCTGAATGGGACAAGAGCTCCCTCCTCATGTAAATAGAAACAGGCCGAGCCAGCCTTCGGCTCCAGTTCCGCGGCTGGCAGCCGGCAGCTCGAAGGATGAGTCACCAGCGGGAGCAGCCACGTTCTGGGGCTCGGGCGGGGCCAGCCCCGGGGCACACCATGGCTGCAGAGTTTAATGGTGGGATTTGGGTGCCAGGTGACGGGAGAGGGATCATGGTGTTTCCACATGCCCAAGGTAAACTCTCAAGGCCATTTGCCTGCGTGCCTTACCCAGGGCCCCTAGAGCTTTGGCCCAGGATGCAGAGCTCCTGCCTTCCAGTGCGCCATCGTTTCATAAGATATGGCCTTTGAGGAGCCAGGATCTGGCACAGAAGCTGCACCGCCACCCCCATGCAGCTGGTTAGGGTTCAAGGATCCCCAGACACAGGGACTCCCTCCTTCCCAGGTTCTCATCATCTCCCAGGTTCTCATCATCTCCCTGCCTTTGCTGCAGTGACCTCTCCTGAGAAGCAGTTTGGCAAAGCGGAAAGATCACTTGGCGTCAGGAAGGCCTGGGTTTGCATCGCGGGTCTGCACGTGCTTGGGCAAGCCACTTAACCTCGCTCAGCCCGATTTCCATGCCTGGAAAATCCCTTTCACCCCATGCAGGAAGCAGGCCCGAGAGGAGCCCAGTGTTCTGTCACTGTCAGCAAGCTGCCTCTGAGTCAAGGCTTCGTGCATGGCAGAGCAGCTACCGTGCTGTGAACTATTGAAAAGCCAGTCCTTGACACAAGCAGCCGCCTCTCACCGGCAAAACGGGGCTGACGATGCCAATGTCTACCTCACAGAGAAGCAAAAGGAACTGCGTGCGCACACGCGCTTTGGGAGCTGCATAGAGCCTACCCAGGAGACCTGGCGTTCTCATTCCGGAGCGAGACAGTGAGTGGAAGGGTGGACAGGGCGAGGAGAAGGGCTGGCGTGATCTCTAGGAGCAGGACCTGGAGGACAAAGGACAAAGGAGCCCAGGACCTCTGTGGTCCACGAGGGCGGGCACTGTGTTGTTCACTGCTGTATCCACAGAGCCTAGCCTGGTGCTTGGCAAAGTATTGATATATAATTGGTGCTCAATAAATGTGTGTCGGACTCACACGTGAATGAGCAGAGACTAAAATCAGCCCAGTTCTCTACCTCCCCACTGCTACCACCTGATCACAGACCTCTGCTCCCCACCCCTGAGATCAGGGGTTCTTAACCTGAGGTCCGTGGATCCCCTCCAGAATTACATGCAGAATATAGTGTGTGTGTGAAGATGTATCTTCCTGAGTAAAGAAATGTTAGATTTCTGCCCAGAAAAGCTTTTAAATAAACCCTGCTCTGAAAGGTAGGCATCTACCAGGCACTCATTTGGATTCATCCAGCCTCCAGGGCTGCCAGGTACCCTGTGGGTTTAAAAACAAAAAACGGTTTCCACCCTCGTCTCTGAGAGGTGCATACAGGGCCCCGCCAGCCTGCAGTTTTTCTTCTACCCCCTTAAGGTGCCAGGCTGTTAACCTGCCATCTTTCATATGCAAAAGTGATGTCAGGGGGCCTGTCTTCTGAGTGGCTGCTGTCCGGCTGGGTGGGTCTCACAGAGACTGGGACTCACTCTCAATCTCTCCCAGTCCCCCCACGTGCCGTTTAGGTGTGACAGGTGAAAGTCGGGGTCCTGAACCTGGGAATATTAACCAGGCCTCATAATATCTGAACTTAGAACAGTGCCCTCTTTTTAAAAATAATTTTCCTCACTACAAATAAATATATATGTATATACATTATATATTTATCTCTATACGTATGTGCCTATTTACTTATTGGAGGAAATTTAGAATATATAAACAGGGACTTCTCTGGTGGTGCAATGTTTAAGAATCCGCCTGCCGATGCAGGGGACATAGGTTCAATCCCTGGTCCGGGAAGATCCCACATGCTGTGGAGCAACTAATCCCGTGCGCCACAACTACTGCACCTGCACTCTAGAGCCTGCGAGCCACAACTGCTGAGCCTGCGCACCACGACTACTGAAGCCCGTGCGCTCTGGGGCCCGTGTGCCACAACTACCGAGCCCATGTGCTGCAACTACTGAAGCCTGCGCGCCTAGAGCCCGTGCTCCTCAACAAGAGAAGCCACTGCAATGAGAAGCTCGTGCACGGCAACAAAGAGTAGCCCCCGCTCGCAGCAACTAGAGAAAGCCTGTGCACAGCACTGAAGACCCAACGCAGCCAAAAATAAAAATAAAGAATATGTAAACAATGAAAAAAATCACTCTATTCTCACCCTCCTCCAAAGAACTATTGTTACTACTACCTGTCTTCTGTTCTTCCCATTTACCGTGTATGATGTTCATTAAACACTTCCTGTGTGCCCGGCGTCCACTGTGCTGCACGCTCTCCAAGCACCACTTGAGTTAGCCTCTCATCTTTCTTCGGGGATTCTCCACCTTTTTATATACTTTCTTAATTTTTAAGGCCAAGGAGAGCAGACTGTTTTGTAACCTTGCCTTTCTTACTCCACACCATCGAAAATCTTTCCCCATTATTAAATATTTATCTACAGAGTCATTACTAACGGCAGCATGATGACGTTTTATTGCAGGCAGGTTCCAGGCTTCTCAGACTGGGGTGCATGTACCCCTGAGGGCAAAGCCACAGGATAAATGTAGAACATTTTCCTGAAGCATAAATTTGATTCCAAGCTCTGGGAGGGAAAAAAAACACATTATTTTAAGATCAAAACAAGCACAGAAATGCCATACAATAGCATAAAGAACACCCATGAATTTTAAAACAAAGCAGCAAAGTCCAGGATCATGTGACTTGCTGTTTTTCCCCAAAGACCCATGTCCCCTCTGCTCTAAGGATGGGAGAAACATCTAAGAAGCACTGTGTTCTCCCTCTTCTTACAGATAAGGAAACTGAAACCCAGGGGGGAGAAAGGATTGCCCAAAGTCCACAGTGTGTGTTACGAGCCAAGCCAGGTGGCCCCTGAGCTGTACCCCTCCTACCTGTCCGTATTTGCCATCACACATCGACTGCTTTTTCTGAAGGTGTGGGTGGAGAACTTGCCACTTGGGTAATCAACCCTCTGCTTATCAATAGTGAAAACTCTTGGCTTCCTACGTGATCCATCTCTTAGCAGCGGCTGGATCTGAGGTATCTGCTCTTGTGGTTAGTAACTATAGCCTCCCTGGGCAAAGGTAGACGCCCTTAGGCTCCACCAGCACTTAGATTTTTCACTTAATGCACTGTATTGTAAACACGCATCCACTGGTCTGTTTTACCCAGCTGACTTGAGCCTTTTGAAGGCAGGAGTTACGTGTTGTCATTATTATTATAATCTGATGTTTCTTGAGCAGCTACTAGATGCCAGGTGCCAAGTTGGATGTTTCATCTATAGGATCTACCGTCTTCATCGCAGCTTTTCAAAGAATGTATTATTATCCTTGTTTATCACTTACCCATCATCATTCACTCATTTAGGAAATATTGATTGTAGACTTACGTGCCAGGACTAGCGCCACATGTTGTGGACAATCAGGATGAGCAAAACCAATACTGCTCCTGCCCTCATGGAACTTACAGAGACTGGGAGAGATGATATTCAGCAAATAATTTTGACAGACTGGAGTGAGTGTACTGTAGCTCAGAGCCTGTCCAAGTGCCTCAGTTCAAACCCACATCAACCACTTATTAGCCTCTCTGCACCTCATCTTCCTCTTCTGTAAAATGAGGATAATAGTAGTGCCAACTTCATAGGGTACCATGAAGAGTGAATAGATTAACATGTGCAAAGCACTCAAAGCAAAGCAGGGCTGTGTGCTCGCCAGGTGTTTTGTTGCTGCTGGTCATATGAAGGAGAGATGTGGGTTGCTGGGTGTGTGTGATAGGGGAGCCCCTACTTTAGGAGACAGATGATTGAGTTCTCCAAGATGAATAGGAGTCAACTTGGCAAAGTGTTTTGGGGACAGTTGAGGGGACCAGGATGTTGGGGGGATGTTCCTGGCAGAGGGGACAGGATATGCAAAACATGGGGTGTGGGCTCACCCGAGGAACTGCCAAAGAGTGTGGCTGGACCACAGCAGGTAGGGAGCTATACAGGGTCAGGTCTGGGAAGGAGGAGCCTGGGAGAGAAATACAGGTATCCCCAGGATCACCGCATTGTTGATCCAGGCCATGCGAGATGCTCAGCAAATACTTGTCACGTAACCAAGCGAGCATGCAGACAACTATGTTGGCCTCACATGGTCTTGGCTGTGGGTGTTCCGTTGTCTCCCAACTAGAAAAGGAGTCCATTGTCCCATATTCACAGTGATATGTGGACCGTCCCATCCCCACCATCAAGCCGTATACATCCGTCTTGATGGTCCCTCTCTTCTTGGCAATAGATTGGACGGTGTGGGTTTAGATGGGGAGCTCCAACCTCTGGGGCTCACCGAGGTGGTGCTGCTGGAATCCCCACACTCCACCAGGGCATCAGATCCAAGCCAGTGCTGTTCAGACTTGTTTAGTAGTGGAACCTTGTGTTGAAATCATCTTAGAGGAAGCCCAGTATATGGAACGGTATTGAACAGCTTCCACGGCTGAGGCCCAGGCATAGGGACCCAGAGCACTTGGTCATAGCTGGTGCACCTGAGAAAACACCAGGGCTCCTTAAAGCACAGTTAGAAAACCAGGGGACTTCCCTGGCGGTCCAGTGGTTAAGACTTTGCCTTCCAATGCAGGGGCCACGGGTTCGATCCCTGGTCGGGAAGCAAGACCCCACATGCCTTGCGCCAAAAAAACCAAAACGTAAAACAGAAGCAATGTTGTAAAACATTCAATAAAGATTTTTTAAATGGTCCACATCAAAAAAAAAAAAAAAAAAAACAACTTTAAAAAAGAAAACCAAGGGAAGGCCCCCAACCCCCATTTTCGAGGTGTGGAAATTGAGGTCCAGAAAGGAGGGGGTGACTTTCCCAAGGTCACACAACCAGGGATAGACCCAGAACTGGATCTTAGACGTTTGACATCAATTCTGCTACACCGAGATTTTCCTCCACACCATCCTGACCACCCCCATCCCCCCTCAGTGTGGGGTCTTGAGGTGGGGAAGGGGCACGGTGCTGTGACCTTGTCAAGTGTCCAGCGTCTCCCCCGCTGCACACACACTGAGTCAGGGCGCAGAGCATGAGAGACAAAAGCCCAGAGGGCAGGCGTGGGTGGGCTGTTCAGGGTCACGGCCTGGTTATGCCGTACCTTTTTTTCCCTCTCTCTTTTAATTGAGTTTGAGGTGGTGGTTTTTTGTTTCCTTAAGGAAGGGAAAAGAATGAAGCTGCGTAAACACCACGACGTTAACTCCCTGAAAAACCTCCTGCCATTTTAACTCTGTTACTGGAGAAATCAAAGAGAAATAATTTGTCCACCCACACTTAGCTCTTTCTGACGAAGGTAGGTGAATATTGCTTTGCTAATCGAGGGTGACTGCTGGCAGCGGAGCCAGGCTGACTGATCCCGGATTGAGAGGAAGCCACGGCAACCCCAGAAAGAGCAGTCCGCCGGGGTCGCCAGGGCCCGGATCACCGGCCGTGTGTCCGCCTTCCGCAGGTGTCCCCCAGCCGGTAGGGATGGAGGCGCTGGACCAGGCCGAGGGGCCCACAGCCTTGCAGAGAGAGATGCCGCTGCCCCCGCCTCCTTCACCGCCCTCAGAGCCGGCTCAGAAGCGACCACCCCGAGGCGCCAGGAGCCACTCCCTCACCGTCAGGAGCAGCCTGTGCCTGTTGGCTGCCTCCCAGTTCCTGGTAAGGACATCACAGGCCTTGCGGGGCCTGGAGGGAGGGTGGGTTGAGGGACGGCCTCCACTTCCTCCCCGAGATGGCCGCCTGGGGACACAGAAAGATGAGGGGCCTCCGTGGCGTCCCTCGTGACTCCAGCCCTCGGGCTGGTGTGAGGAGAAGGCTGGAGTTCTGAGCCACAGCCTTGATGGATAAGCCCCTCACGCCCTGACCTCAGAAGCAGGACCACAGGCCCACTCCCAAGCCCCTGGCCCCACAGGGGTCCTTCTGAGGACTTCCTGTCTCTGGAGGCATCTCTGGGAGACTCTCCTTGTTATGTGTGTACCTGGTGGGGTGGGAGGGTCCCCTCTGGGAAGGGCTTTCTCTTGGCTCCCTTGAGTCAGCTTTTCTCCAGGGAAAAGTCCCGGGCCCTTGCCCCAGCTGCGCAGTCTGGACCTTGGGGGGCCAGGTTGAGGCTGAAGGGGAGCTCTCGAGGGTGGGGAGATGGGGGTATGTGGGAGCAAGGAGCCCAGGCTCCAGACTCAATGTGCTGCCCCCCGGCCGCTCCAGCTCGCCTGCGGGATGCTCTGGCTCAGCGGCTACGGCCCCATCTGGTCGCAAAATGCCACAGACCTCATCTCCTCCGTGCTCACACTCCTGGAGCAGCTGGGACCCTCGGTGAGTAAGCTCCAGGGAGCCCCAGGGCAGGAGGGAATGCTTGGGGGCCTCCAGTCCCCCCAACCCCTGCCTGGGGCTTCTTTGAGTTCAGGAGATATTTACTGGCCCCTGAAGTGCTCCTCCCTGTCCCCCACCCAGACCGGGTCCAAAGTTTTCAGAGCCTTGATTTTATCCCTTTGAAACATGAGAACTCTGCCCACCCCCCCATCACCCTGACCTGTTGGTCTGATGTTCCCCAGGCCTGGCTGGCTGTTGGGACCTGGGACATCCCTAATCTGCTGCTGGTCTCTCTCTCCGTGGTCCTCGTCACCACCTTGGTAAGGCTCCTCCTGAACCAACCTCCGTGCTCCCCTCCCGTGACCCTGAGGCCCGATCCCCACCTTCTCCCATTTGACCTACAGACTAGATATTCTGGGTAGGTCTGAGGATGGAGTACCCATCTCCTTCCACCAATGTGCCCAGCCTGGGGGGAGAGGTGCCGTCTTTCTCAAAATTGGTTTGCAGCATTCTTGGCTGGGGAAAGGGGCTGAGGCAGGGGGAAGACTGGAGTAGGAACTCTACCTCCACCCCACGAAGAAGGCTTCAGTCCACAAGAACCTGAGGGTTGGGGATGGAGAGGGCCTGGAGGACGTGATGGGGGTGGAGTCTCCCATCTAGGTGAGGGGTGGTGCGATGCAGACAGCTCCCAGGAGGGTAGGGCTGCTCCAGACACATGGAGGGGCAGGGGGCTCAACTCCATGGGCACCCCCTCACCCAGGGGGGCTGCCGGAATGGTCCTCGGTCCATGATGCCATATGCCCCCAACTAGGTGTGGCACCTCCTGAGGACTCCCCCAGAGCCACCCACCCCGCTGCCCCCCGAGGACAGGCGCCAGTCGGTGAGCCGTCAGCCCTCTTTCACCTACTCTGAGTGGATGGAGGAGAAGGTCGAGGATGACTTCCTGGACCTGGACCCTGTCCCTGAGACACCTGTGTTTGACTGTGTGATGGACATCAAGCTTGAGGCCGACCCTGCCTCACTGACTGTCAAGGCCATGGGTCTGCAGGAGAGGTAGGTGCAGTGGAGAGGTGGGCTCTGCGGGCCCTGGAGCTCTCAGCTCCCGATCGGAAGGGCAGTTGCCTGACTCTGCCTCCCAGTGCCCAGGGAAGAGCTGAGCTCATAAGCCCACCAGTGGAGACACATCCTCTCCAGGTCTGATTCACATAGATCAGGATGCCCCAAGGTGAACGCTAAGAAATGCTGTTACTACACACAAACACATGGGCATACACAAGTGTACATACGTGCACGCTCACACGTACACTTGTGGTTTGGATAGGTTTCTTTACTGCAGGACGTGTCGGGACCTTTAACATGCTTGTAGTCATTGTAGATTGACTCAGGAGAGTGTGTGGCATTCCTCAAAGTCATCTGACCACAGAACCCTACTTTTTTTTTTTTTTGGTTTGAACTCAATTTTTTTTTTAATTTTTTGTTGGAGTATAGTTGTTTTACAATGTTGTGTTAGTTTCTGCTGTACAACAAAGTGAATCAGCTATATGTATACCTATAACCCCTCCCTCTTGGACCTCCCTCCCACCCCACCCCCATCCCACCCATCTAGGTCCTCACAGAGCACCAAGCTGAGCTCCCTGTGCTACACAGGTTCCCACTAGCTCTCTTTTATAGTGTCTCATAGCGTTCCGCAGAGCACACGTTGGGAGGTGTCAACACTCTCTTTTCGGGGCTTGGCTGGATAAGGCAGATCACACCAAGGTTGAGTTGCCCACATGATGTCATGCAAAGAGCACTGGACGAGGACTCGGAAAACCTAGCTTCTTGTTTCAGCTCTGCCACCCCGTCACTGTGTGCTTGGGCCATCCTTGTCCCCGCTGTGGGACTCCGATTCCCTCTCTGTGTCACGAGGGCGTTCCTGTTCTGCGCCCTGAACACAGTAGGGTTTGCTCTGTCTGCTCATCCTCGCTGCCGCTGTGCTGCCCTTGGGACCCCATCTTTCCCGGGGCCTCTCCTGGATTCTGCGTCCTTGCAGACTGCCGGTCCGGGGCTGGTATGCAGAAGGTCGAGCCCTGCTTCTCTGCTCCAGGCAGGCACCCTCTCTGTGAGCTTCCTGGGGCCACAGGGCTGGGAACTGCCTCCAGCAGTGGCAGAGGCAAGTGCAGGGAAGGACTGAGCTCAGGGGCCTTGCATTGAACCTTGGGAACCGCGCTGAGGCCACACACTCAGCTACTCTACCGCAGGCAGCCTAAGCCTCGGGGCTGAGCCTCACGCCCCCTGTGTCAGGGGTGATGTCACACCCACTCCTCTCTCTGGAGCCCACCTGGTTCCCACCCCCATCTCTCCCTCCCTCATCCTCCTGCTCCAAGGCCCCCAGCTGATGGCCCTCCCTGACCCTGATACTCACCCCTCCTTACCCGGTCCTTCCAGGAGGGGCTCCAACGTCTCCCTGACCCTGGACATGTGCACCCCGGGCTGCAATGAGGAGGGGTTCGGCTATCTCATGTCCCCACGCGAGGAGTCGGCCCGCGAGTACCTGCTCAGCGCCTCCCGCGTCCTCCAGGCCGAAGAGCTTCATGAGAAGGCCCTGGACCCCTTCCTGCTTCAGGCAGAATTCTTTGTGAGTCCCCTTGAGCTGGCCACCCTGCAGGGGGCAGCCCGTTCTGCTCATGTTGATCCCCCCAGCAAGGCTTTGGAGCGGGGTACCCCAAACTCAGCATCTGATAGATGAGCATCATTTCATTCTCACCTCTCCTACTGTCTTGTTTTCTCTCTGGGCCTCAGTTTCTCATCCGGAAAATGGGGGTAAAAATAACAGGGGTGTTGCAAGGATTCAAGAGGTGCAGAACGTTTGCAAAGCGCCCACGGGGTGATTGGTGTTTGTGGCGTTCCCAAGTCTTTATCATCCAGGACTGTGCTCTGAAAGCCTGAGAAAGCCTTAGAAAGCTTTCTCTTCTTTTTTTTTTTCCTTTGGCCATGCTGCGAGGCACCAGGTATTGAACCTGGGCCCCAGCAGTGAAAGCACTGACTCCTAACCACTGGACTGCCAGGGAATTCCTGAAAGCCTTCTCTTCTGACTCTCCCGTTTTCCCACCCTCCCCCTGCCCGACATCACCTAACATTGTTCGTCCTCCTTTGAAATCTCTCCAGTTCTGTGATGCAGGCTTAGGGTGGTCCTGATCACCTCCCCTCTAGACTTATGCAGCAGCCTCCAGCTGCCTCCTGTTGGACTTTGAGGGGCCCATAAATGACACCCCTGTTTCACCTGCCTGAGCACTCAACCAGTGAAGAGCCAAGACATGGAAAATCACAAAACCACCTTTATTTTTGCTGATAAAGCCTAGGTTTAACATGAGGATTAGGTATGTAGCAGTAGGGAACTTCCTAATACCAACCACCAGAGTGAACAAACTTTCCACCCACCCCGGGCGGTGCTGGCACATCGCCGGCCTCACCTCATAGGGGTGCCCTATACTTTCTTGGCAGGAGGGCCGGGAAAGAAGGAGGAAGGAAGGGGCTGGGGCCCAAAAGCCCGGTTCCTCCATCAAACACACTCATTGGGTAACTCGCCCACCTCTGTGGGTAGGAACGGGCAAGAGGCTGTGAGCATCTGGGGAGAGTCCCTCTTGGGAGAAGCCAGAGGGATGGAGAACCCGTGTGCCTCCCTCACAGCTCCCCTCGCCCCAGGCCACCCTGCTCCCTACCTGGACCGGAGGACTCTCCCCTCTGAGAAGCCCTCCATCACCCTCTGACCCATTGCTCCAGATTCTCCAGAATGTGGCACAGCCTGCCTTACCTGAGTTGAACAAGCCCCAGACTCCTTTTCCGGACTTATATCCCCATCCCTGCAGGGACTGTCCACTTCAAACTGGGCCCAGCACCACCCCCCAGCCCCAGTGCCTTCCCTGTCATCATCCCCCACCCTGGAGGCCCCTAGGAAGCCTTCCTCGACCACCCAGCCTCAGCTGCCATTCCCACGGCCACACCTCCCCTTGAGGAAAGGGCTTGCATCCCCTTGTCATCTCCGGTTCAGTAGATCATTGTCAGTTTTGCTCAGACAGTAAGAAAGAGGGGGTGCCCACACACCCACTCCACGGGCGCTTCTGCACGTGCTTTTTATTCTTTTGATTCTCACAACCACCCTAGAAGGTAAGTATTATGATCCTCATCGTACAAAGCACATACTTAGTGTGCCCACAAACAATGAACACTGTAAACCATGTGAAGTCAGGTGCTAAAGCGTGTGGACAGAGGGAAGGGGCGTGAAGAGAAGACAGACACTGGGGAGTCATCCCAGAGAACATGGGTCGGGGGGAAGAGGTGAACCTTAAAGGCTGGGAAGGATTTGGGGTGATGAAGAGGGGTGGGACCGGTGCTCCCCACAAGCTGGGTGCCGTGAGCTCAGACCTGGAGGCTAGCTGGATACTGACAAATTAGCCACAGGAAGAGATGGGCACAACTGGAAGGTAGGTCTCTTCAGAGCAGCTGGTGGTAAAGAAAGGCCGGATCGGAAAAGACCTCACATTCCAGGCAAAGAAGTTCCAACTTGGAACTCTTGACATAGAGAGTGATTGGGAGGTGCAAATACAACTCTGGGAGGCCCAGAAGGAGGCTCCTTTCCTGCTGGAGAATCAGGGAAGGCTTCTTGGAGGAGGTGGCATTTATGATGGACAGGAGGACATGAAAAGATGAGGATGGAGTGGATGTTACTACAGAGTGAGCAGCACTATCCAGGGTCCTGAGGTAGAGACACCCAGGGTAGGAACACGGGTCAGTAAAACCACTCAGTGTGGCTGCAGCACAGGGTGCAGAAGAAGGCAGTGATTTGCCAGGTCACTTTTTCTTCTGTTCTTCTTTGAGTGTCTACTATGTGCCAGGCTGGCCCCCAATAAACAATGGTGATAATAACATTTATTATGCACTCAGCGTGTGCCAGGTCTGTTCTAGATGCTTTTTATGTGCTCTAACTCATTTAACAGTCAATGTTTGTTGAATGAATGCATGCACTTAAGTCAGCCCACCTCTGCTCACACCCCCATGTCCTCCTCCTGCAGGAAATTCCCATGAACTTTGTGGATCCGAAAGAGTATGACATCCCTGGGCTGGTGCGGAAGAACCGGTACAAAACCATCCTTCCCAGTGAGTACTCACTGCCCCAGGGGGTGGGGGCAGGCTCCCCCTCACCTGGGAGCCACGTCACCCTGAGGAAGGCCTTAACCCCAGAGTGGGCCTCCACGGTCACGAGGAGAGGGGACGAAGGGTGCAGGTACCCAGTGAAGGGAAACACCCCCTTTAGAGGGTAGAGGGCTCCTTGTTCCTTCACACAGCACTTTCCAGACCCTTGCCCTGTGGAAGCCCAGAGAGAAAGAGGAACAATAACAGCAGCTTCTAGACAGTTCATGGTGGCTGAAAAGTCTTATCACATCCTTGGTCTCTTCAGAATGGGCAGGTTTTAAAGAGAGGACATTAAGGCTCAGAGAGGATAAGTTGCTCATCCACTGTCACACAGCTAAGACGTACAGAACTGAGTTTCAAACCGGGCCTGTGACCCCAGAATTGGGCTCTTTTGTCTACCTTGAGTTCAGTTTGGCCAGATTGTGAGTCCTTTAACAGGCAGAGCCACCCCATAAGGGAATGAGCTGCCTGGCAGGTAGTAAGCTCCCCATCAGTCAGGGTATTCAAGCTAGACTGCATGAGCAGTCCCCTGGAAGGTCTGGCAGGGATTTTCCCCCTTTGGGGGCAGTTAGACCAGGTGACCTGATATTCCTCTTTTAGCCCTGGAGTGTCATTTTCAGGTAACTTTCATCAAGCCCCTATCTGCCTGTCACCCCTGCCAAGTTCTGGCCCCAGGCCCCAGGGCTAGCTTAGGGGGTGATATATTGAAACCAAATCCACAAACCTACTCCACTCAGTTTATGGAGTAACGAGGCTTTAAAAAAGCAGTTTTGCCATTAGCATCTCCAACAACATGTAAGATGTCATGACTTATTTTTAACTTTTAAAATATCGACTTGTGGTTGCTATGGTTACACAGTGTCTAGGTAGTTCCGGTTAAACAAAGCACCATTTAAGGCCAGGATGCAATATTCAGGGCTGCTCACCTCTTCCCTCCTCTTGCCGCCCTCCACCCACCCAGCCCAACCTGGAGGGAGGGGTTCGGGTACCCCACAATCTAGGGCTTTGCTGGCCACTCAGAATAGCCACTGGGGGAGTATGGGAGCCAGGCCATCACTCCATTTGGTCCCCACTGGATTCCTGAGAAGAATCCAGCCTCTAGCCATGCCCTGAGCCTCCAGGTCCCCGAGCCCAACAGAGAACCTTCTCTGTGGCCAGCAAGAATTGACCCTGTGCCTTCAGAGACCGGGCTGGGGTGGATGGCAAAGCCCCCTCTCAGATCCAGGACACTCAAAGGTTTGCTTTCTCATTCATTCTACACCATGACCAGGGCCTGAGAATTCAGACATGAATGAGACACAGACTCTGTGCACAGGGAGCTCACAGTCTAGTGAGAGAGACAGATCCATGGACAGTTCCAGTACAGAGTGACCCAGCAGGTAGCATTGAGGACAAGAGGCAGGGGAGCTGCACCTATATGAATGAATGAATGAATATCCCTCAAATCTAGCTCCCCCTCTCCAACTTCACTGCCAAATTACTTTTTTGAGGCGAGGGCTTCCATGTTGCCCAGTGATTCTGGGGGGTCGGACGTGCATGTTGCACAATTCCAGGGGTGCCATTTACATGGACTGCATTGACGTAGTGCCCCCTGGTGTTGTGCAGGGCAGGGCAGCCCTCTGACCCTGACACTTCTTATGTGGATCTTTACAGTAATCTAACTAGTCTCCTGAGTCCCACATTCTCTCCTTCTGTCCATCTTCTACCATTGTCACCAAAATGATGCAAAACAGAAAACTAATCATGTCGTTCTCCTCTTTAAACACTGTCACTGTTACCCCGTAGTCCTCGGGTTGAGGTCCAGCCTTATGAGCGTGGTTTATCGGACCCTTTGTCAGCTGGTTCCTCTCCAGCCTCATCTCTCCCCAGCTCCCGCCTGGCCCTGTACACTTGAACTGGACAGAGCGGTGCTCCCTACGCCGCTTTCTCCTGGTCCTTCAAACCCAACCCAGGTGCCCCCTCTTCCATCTGAGCCAAGTCAAGTCCCCTCTGTTCCCTCGTCCCCAGTGCTCACAGGCCATACACTGCTCGACCGCCTGCCCAGCAGTAGGGGACAGGGACCGGGCCTGGCTGATCTAGGAGCCCCCATGCTCAGGCACAATGTCAGGCTCAGAGTCCACGCTCGGTAGGGTCAATAGAACCATCACCATTCTCACGGTGGTTCTTTGATATCAAAGGCCCTGGTGTCTGGCCAGGGGGTCTAGTGCCCACTTCTGAGTCCTAATCTGGGCAGGCACCACGAGGAGAAGGGAGGTGGCCCACACAGTGCTGCCCGCGCCTCTCTCCCGCTGGTCACCCAGAGCCTCCTTCCATTTACCCTCGCTCTTCCCCATACCTGACACCCCTCCACTCCCTCCTCCACAGGAGCTGCCCTGTCCCCACCTCCCTCCCCCCATCACCTGCCCAAACCTCAAGCACTGGGGCCGGGGCATGAAAGGGCCAGAGAGGGGAGGCTTTGTGGGTGTCATGTCCCATTTCATCTACCGGGTTTGGGATCCTTCTTTTTTTTTTTTTTTTAACGTCTTTATTGGAGTATAATTGCTTTACAATGGTGTGTTAGTTTCTGCTGTATAACAAAGTGAATCAGCTATACATATACATGTATCCCCATATCTCCTCCCTCTTGCGTCTCCCTCCCACCCTCCCTATCCCACCCCTCTAGGTGGTCACAGAACACCGAGCTGATCCCCCTGTGCTATGCGGCTGCTTCCCACTAGCTAGCTGTTTTACATTTGGTAGTGTATATATGTCCATGCCACTCTCTCACTTCGTGGGATCCTTCTTTTGAGCTGTTAGCTTATAGTGGGACTTGTAATGATGGCAGTAATAACAGCAGACACGTGCCCTATAGTGTTCACCATATGCTGGGCCGAGTTACGGGTCTGAGGACTCATTAACATCTACTCTTGAACGTTTACAAGATGAGTGAGGTTGTGATGGAAGGAATGTCCCTAGTTTAGAGAGAAGGCACAGGGGGACTAAGTAAATGGCCTACACTGACACTGCCAGGACTTGAACCCAGCCTTACTGGTCAGTGGTGTAGGCTCCTGACCGCTCCTCACACGGCCTTTGAGAGCCCCGTATGGGGCACACTGGCAGGGCCTTTAGTCCAGCCCTCCCTCCACAGAAGAGAACCTGGGGCCCAGAGAAGGGAGAAGACAGCCAATTGGTGACAAAGCCAGACCAGAGCCCCGGGCCTCGGGCCCCGGGCCCCAGCTTCCTGCCCACCCCACAACCTGCCGGCTCAATCCCAGCTTCTGCAGGCTCACAGAGCAGACTAGTCAATACAGGGAGGCTCTAGCTGGAACAAAACAAACCCAGGAAGAAGAGCAGGACGTTGTGAGAATCTGCTGCTATGGGATTTGACATGTGAATAGATGGGGGTGGGGGGGAACCCTTGTGCACGTGTGTGCCATCTCATCTCAGACGTGGAAGACTTTACTCCTTTCATAGTAATATTCTCCCTCAGCGTCCTACCCAAATCTTAGCTATAAAGTGCTTTACAGTTTAACGTTGCACTTTCACATCTGTTTTCTCATTTATCTTCCCAACAATCCTAGGAAGTAGGCATCTTTACCCCCATATTACAGATCAGAAAACTGAGGCTTAGAAAGGCCATGTGCTTTACAAGCTTACACGGCACGTTGGGGACAGTGTATACTCGAACTCAGCCCTGCTGTCCAGGATGCATCCTCTAGGGAATTTCTTACTGATTTAGCTTTCTCCTCCCCAGAACATGAGGCACAGTGAGGACAGGGCAGCTTAAGGGACACATGGCAAGGGGCGGCATGGATCCTACAGAGGGAGGGACCTAAGGCCTCTCTCTGTACTGTCCTCTTCAGCCTGGGCCTCACCTGCCTGAGTGGGCCACAGGGATGGGTCAGTGTTTTGCTTCTGGGCAAGGGAAGAAGGAACTTCAAGTTCCAGAAGAAATGTGGGTGCCCTGAAATGGGCCAGACAAAGTGGGCTCTGCACCAGGGGGACTGCATATGTTAAATCCCAGCCTCACCTGTCTCCCCCACCCCAGACCCTCACAGCAGAGTGTGTCTGACCTCACCAGACCCTGACGACCCTCTGAGTTCCTACATCAACGCCAACTACATCCGGGTATGTAGCCCCATCCCGATGGCCTCTCCCTGAAAGGGAGGCCCGAATCAATGGGATCCATCCTCTAGGCTTGTCCCTAAGCCCATGTGGCTCCTGCCAGCCCCCTGGAAGAGCCTGAGTGTGGGGACTGGGCCCCAGGAGCACGGCGTCTGACCCTGATGGCCTGGCCTTGGCTGGCCGCAGGGTTATGGTGGGGAAGAGAAGGTGTATATCGCCACTCAGGGACCCATCGTCAGCACAGTTGGCGACTTCTGGCGCATGGTGTGGCAGGAGCACACGCCCATCATTGTCATGATCACCAACATCGAGGAGATGAACGAGGTAGGCACCCCTGTACCTTACCAGGTGTCTGCTGCTTTGTGCCCTGAGCTAAGCATCTTGTTTCCATATTAATCCTTACAGCAGTTTTGTGAGGTTGGTATGTTCACCTCACTGCCTGCCAAGGGGAGGAAATGTGAGGCTCAGCGAAGTTAAGTCAGTTGCTCAGAGCCACACAGAGAGTCAGAGGCAGAGCCTGGAGCTGGCCTCTCCACCTCCAGGGCTCAGGATCTTAACCATGATGCTCTGCTGCTGCTCAGGCTGCCAGGGCTGATGCTGGCTACTTCTGTACTCATCACGGCCCATTTAATTGAACTCCCATAAAAGTCCTTCAAAATGGGTATTATTTCCATGTTCCAGATGAGGAAACTCAGGCTCAGAAAAGGGAAGTAACTTACATGTTATGAAGCTGAGATTTGAACTCTCTAACTGCAAACCTACTGCCCTGTTACCTCTCTTCCCGCTGGCCTGGGAGGGGTATTGGGGAGAGTATGGCTGGGGTGCTGGGAGTATCACAGCCTGATCTGGGCCCCTGCAGAAGTGCACCGAGTATTGGCCGGAGGAGCAGGTGGTGTACGACGGCGTGGAGATCACTGTGCAGAAAGTCATCCACACTGAGGATTACCGGCTCCGACTCATTGCTCTCAGGGTGAGGCCTGGGGTTGGACTGGGCTGGGTAGATGGGGGACTCCACAGCCAACAGGGTCCCAGAGGCCATGATAGCTGAAATTAAGGCGTGTGTCACTCCCAGGATTTACTGATAAGCAGGAACGAGGGAGAGTGGTGAATAGACTTGGAGGCCAGAAGAAGGACCAAACCCTCCGTGCATTTCATATTGTTAGGTTCTCTCCATCCACACTGTCATTCATAATGTCTTCCAGCTCTGCTTCAAATGTACCCAAGGCCAGGACTGTCTGGAAGAGGGGGCTTCAGCAGCTTCCAGCACTGTCCTTAAAACTGAACTTTGAGATCCTGCCTAGAAACATCCTTTTACCTGAGCTTCCAGCCTGTAGTATGACACCGTCCACCAGAGGGCAGGCGCTCCTTGCTGCATTTGGGTTGCACAGGGAGGTTGTGGTTGCACAGAAAAAGGAAAAAAAAAAAAAGAGAGAGAAGAAGACATACAAAATATGAGCAATTACAGAACAGCCCAGAAGAGTGGGGGGAGGTATCCTCCCACCCTGAAGTTGTGCTTCTTCCAGGCTCAGCATAAGAGAGGAGATTGTTCCTTTGGAGTCAGGAGAATTAGTGCGTTCTGTTTTTGAGAAATCTTATGACCCATGTTTGGGGAAAGTGGTGCCACTGTAATAACCCAAAGTCTGGAAGAAGTGAGCTGGATGCCAGGACGCTGACATCCTATCCAGAAACAGCCTAGGAGGTCCACTGATGCTGGCAGCCACAGGGTCTGGATAGGATGTCAAGGGCCTGAGACTTGTTCCTCTGAGCTGCCCCCTCCCACTGGAGAAGGTGAAAGAGGGGGTGTCAAGGAGAACTCAGCCCCTGGAGGACAGTGCCCAACTAAGCATCTCCAAGGTATAGGCTTGCTTGCGGGCGGAAAGGGCCAGGAGGTAGTGGGCAGAGGCCATGGTAGCTGCCACAGCCAGATAATGCAGGGGTGCAAGGAACCAGCTTCCTTTTTACCCCCGAAAGATATGCTGGGGCTGTCTCATCTTCTCAGTGCTGCCGGACTGGTTAGGGAAGAATTGGGACAGCTTGGGGCTTGCGGGTATTTACTTCTGTCCATAAACCTTTACAAGCACCTGCTCTGAGCCTGGTTCTGGGTTGGGTACTGGGAACACAGAGCTGTCCAAAGCCTGGACTCTCTCCTCAAGGAGCACCTATAAAATGGTAAGTACTGACATAGAAATAGGTAAGAGCACAGAAGAAGGACCCTTTGTCAGCTAGGGTGCTTAGGGAGGGCTTCCTGGAAATGGTGGTGCTGAATGGGGTTCTGAAGGATGAGTAAGAGTTGGCTAGGGGGCAAAGAAGTGGCGAGAGCATTCCAGGCAGAGAGAAAGTAAAAGTAAGGGCGTGGAAGATAGAATAGCTCTATGTGTGTATACGTGGAGGAGGTGGGGGTAGCAGAGGTTTGATCTGCAAACCATTTGGAGTGCAAGAGAATCAAGTGCAAGTTCACAGGAGCAGGAGTTGGGCCTGAAGGATAGTTACTGAACCATGTGTCTTATTTGCCTGGCTGAATACTGGGGAGGGTGGGTTTGATTCTAAGAGCAATGAGAGCCATCAAAGGGTTCTGAGCAGGAGAGCAGCCTGTGCTGTAGACAGACCGTTTTGACACTGTGGAGCTCCGGCCGTCAGGGAGGAGGAGGGAGGGTCTCACACAGTTGAGAGATGATAAAGACCAAAGTGGAGGCGGTGGTGGTGGAGAGGATAGCACGGAGAGGGGAACACTTGCTGGGGTTGGAGGTGGGCAGGGAAGTATACTGAGGCAAGAGGAAGGGTCCCAGGGCTCTTGGGGGGTGACTGGGCTGTTAAGAGGTGACCAGGAGACAGGAGTGAATTGGAGAAGGGACTCTTCGCCTCTCTTGGATGATCTTGGAGTTGCTGGGGCAGAACCCACGTGAAGACCAGTGCTGTCGCTGCTGACCAGCCCCTGCTGCCCACCTGACTTCGGGTCTCTGTCTGGTGCCGCTGGGTGACGTGGTATAGATGGCAGAGGCCCGAGGCCCCACTCCCTGTGGCCTCCCTCCTGTGTGTTTCCTCCTTCCCTCCCATCTCCATCTCTGGGCTGATCTGTGGGCTCAAAGAGTTCACGTGTATCTGGGGTGGGCCTCTGTGTCCTGGACAGAGTGGGACAGAAGAGCGAGGCCTGAAGCATTACTGGTTCACATCCTGGCCCGACCAGAAGACCCCAGACCGGGCCCCCCCACTCCTGCACCTGGTGCAGGAGGTGGAGGAGGCAGCCCAGCAGGAGGGGCCCCGCTGCGCCCCCATTGTCGTCCACTGCAGGTGGGTCCTCCCAGACACCCACGAGGGCAGGGCAGCTTCCCCCACCCCTAGGCTGCCCTGCCCCTCACCCACCCACGCCCTCGGCCCTCAGTGCAGGGATTGGGAGGACGGGCTGCTTCATCGCCACTAGCATCTGCTGCCAGCAGCTGCGACACGAGGGCGTGGTGGACATCCTGAAGACCACGTGCCAGCTCCGTCAGGACAGGTCAGCCCATGGGCGGGGACTGAGCATGTGGGGAGCTAGACCCCTGGGGGCAGCAGAGAGAGACTGACGTGTGCATAGGGTGAGGGTTAGGGGGACACACCCTGCGGGGACTGACCTGCGGACAGGAAGTAGGGAGGACAGATGGGTAGAGGAACCGGGTCCAGACAGTTGGTGGCTGGATGAAGAGGGGAGAGAAACAGAGCTGGTGGACAGAGGGGCAGGGGCCGAGAGTGGTGGGACATGTCACCTGTGTCCCCGCTGTCTATGCCAGAGCTGGGAGGGACAGGAAGGGGGCAGGGGAGTGGCTGGCCAGGGTTGGCCTCTCTAAGCTGCACAAAGGCAGAGTCCCTGATGTGCCTCAGATGACTGGCACTCTGTGGGTCTGGGGGCAGGTCCCTCCATGACCCCGTCCCCACTGTGCGTCTGCTGGGCAGGGGCGGCATGATCCAGACGTGTGAGCAGTACCAGTTCGTGCACCACGTCATGAGCCTCTACGAGAAGCAGCTGTCCCGCCCGTCCCCCGAGTGACCACACTACTCCCCGAGGTCCTCTGGGTACCACCCAGCCTGAGTCTGGGCCCTCATCCCGGCCACACCCAGGGCCCTGCCTCGGGTCCAGCCTGCTCCCTGCCCCTCCCACTTCCTCCTCCTCAGTCTGCTCCCCCCAGCCTGGGCCTGGCCCCTGCCCCCCCCCCCACAACGTAGCTCTTCCTACTGTACATATTGGGGAGTGGGGGAGGGTGGGGGAGGGGTGTGCCAGGCCAGGCCTGGGGCCCCAGGGCCTGACCCACGCTGCGCGACCTGGGGCCTCAGTTTTTAATGATGGTTCCATTGCTACTTGATCCAAAACATTTCCGTGCCGCACTCCACGTGTCCTGCTGCAGCGTGTTCTGTCTGTCCATCCATCTCTGCTGTCTGTACCGGACACTGTGTCTCCTCAGCCCGGGAGAGGGGTAATGAGCTCCAGCCCCCAAGTGGCCCCGGCAGAGGTGCCTGCCCCCGGCCCCCAGCCCCACTTCTCCCAACAGGCAGATTGCACTTTGCCCCTAGTTACTGGGACCAGGATAAGGACGGGGGGCCTAAGGACCTGGAGGTCAGGCACAGGGAGCTCCTGAGGGGGTGGCAGAAAGATCTCAGCTGGGGGAGAGGTCTCTGGGTGGTGGTGGGGGGAGGAGTATCGCAGCCAGGGTGGCCTCTGGGTGTCAGATGCCCGCAGGGGGCAGTGAGCAACCCACGAGGCATCAGGGAGGAAGGGGACAGATGGGGACAGTGAACCTAGAGGACCTGGGCCACGGTGGGAGAGGGGGAGCTCCGAGGGTAGAGTGGGGACTCGGCCCCAGATATGTGTGAAACATTTTTCGGTGTCACTGTGGGAAATCCCTCCCAGAAGTCTCACTGCGTGTAGCTCTCGTGTGTCCCATGTCCATGCGTGTGTTGAGAGCCCGTCAGCAGGGCGTGCATGACTCTTTGGCAACATGTGTTATCTTGGAGCCACGTGTTTTTATTGCTGACTTTAAATATTTATTCCACGGCAGACAGAGACATTTGGTGTCTTTTTATAATTTGCTCATGGTCATTGAATAGAGCAATAAATGGAGCATTTTGAGCAAAACTGGGTCTGTGTGATTGCCTCTCCCCTCCACTCCCTGTACCCCCGTCTTTGTACACACACACACACACACACACACCCTGACCCTCGAGATCCCTAGCACCACACACACACACACACACACACACACACCCTGGCCCTCGAGATCCCTAGCGACACACACACACACACACACACACACACACACACCCTGGCCCTCGAGATCCCTAGCACCACACACACACACACACATACACACACACACACCCTGGCCCTCGAGATCCCTAGCGACACACACACACACACACACACCCTGGCCCTCAAGATCCGTGGGACCCCCTTGTGGATGCTGGGAGTGTAGCATGAATCCAGATTTGAAAAGCCAAAGTCCATTGAGCAGGATCCTCACACACCCCCACCGTCCCACCCAGCCAGGAGCCAGGGGCCTTGGGGAGCCACAGGGACAGGTGTTGGAGGTTTCCAGAGAAGGAGAAGTGGCTGGCAGGCCACCAGCTTCGACAGATGGGCCAGAGAGGCCAAGGCTGGAGCAGGGGGACCTTCAGCTCACACAGGCCCCTCCCTGTTGGCCAGCCCACTTATCCCTTGTTAGCCCTGCAGGTCCCAAGAGCAGCTGCAACCCAGCAATTTCCCCTGTAAGGCCTGGGCTGAGAGGAAGCCCCACCCAAGGAGCCTGGGGAATCTGCCCCTAGGCAAAGATCCTGCGCCTCCTAGACACTCCTGCTCTATTCTTATCCCAGCCCCCAGGGATGCAGCAAAAGTAGCTGTCATGCCCTTGCTGACAGGTGTGGGTCAACCCAGGGCAGGAGGGAGTCCAGGGCAGGACTGCTAACCAACCAGCAGGTCCTTACAAGGTAGCGAAGCCTTGAGTGGGCTGGTTGAGGGTCTGGGCTGCAGGTATACTACAGACAAGGAGGAAAGAACAGGGAGTGCTTGGGCAGCTGGGACGGAGGGACCAGAGTAGGGGGGCCTGCTCTCCAGCCACCCTCCAACAAGAGGATGGGCCCTCCTACCCTTCTGCCCAGATTAGGGCGGTTGGGCGGTAGGAGTGGGAGCGGGGAAAAGAGCTAACAATTCCCCCTCTTCTCCTGGGGTGGCCCTGTGAGGCTACTCAGGCTCTGTAGGCACCACATGTAGAGCACAACATGAACGGTGCCCCCTGGATTTGTGCAAAATGACAGACCTGCCAGACTGTCCCCAACTCACCCCCTCCTGGTCCCTGGAAAACACAGACCTGTTGCTTTGTGCCCCAAGCCCTGTTGGCCACACACACACACACACACACACACACACACACACACTGCCCTTCAGCTCAGAAGGTCCCACCCGGCAGCAGTGAGAACCAAAAGCTCTGCACAAGGGACCAGAAAAAGTACCCTGGGACCACCACCCTCAGCCACCGCCTACCCCATGCCCCACGTTTCCTCCAGCCCTGGCCTCAGTCCCCCCATCCCCCAAAGCAGTGTGCCAGCTCGCTGGGACAGCTGCAGAGCCTGAGTAAGGGATCGCCCCCAGGGGAGCAGATACTTAAGGAACCAGTGACTACTGGTGGCCCCATTGCTGGGGGAAAGGAAGAAGGAGACTGGTCAGTCTACAGCCCAGGCACCAGCTGCACCTCCAAAGCTGCGGGTGGACACAGCATTCGAGGGTTAGAAGGGATTGGTGACACGAAGGTAAGGCTTGCATCTTTCCTCAGGAAAGGGGCAGGATCTGCTAACTTCTGAGCCCAGAGGGGGACAGCAGGAGCTGGGACAGGGGAGTGGTCTCAGAACCTGGAGGGAGAAGCAGGCCAGGCAGAGAGATATCATGGGATGAGGGGGTTAACTTTAGCCCCAAACCTAATTTGGAAGAAGGCTTTGGGGTCCCCTGGAAGGACACTGGACTGGGAGTCAAGAGGCCAGGATTCTAGTCCGGGTGACCTTGGACAGGTTATTTCTCTGACATCAGTTTCTCACAAACAAAATAGAGGTTTAAAAACCGCCACTCTGGTTAAATAAAAGATGGTATGTATACCCATTCGTTGGAATACTGTGTAGCCGTTAACAAGGATGGGGAAACTTTATGAACTGGGATGGAAAGATCTCCAAGATGTAGAAAGTGAAAAGAGGGCTGAATAGCGTGTATAATAGACTACCTTACGTGTTAAAAAAGGTTAGAGACAAAAACATATTCCTATTTGCATGAAGCAGCTCCAGAAGGAGCCCAGAGACCACAAGTGGTTACCTGCTGGGGAGGGCTGGGAGATGGAGGGGCTTGGGAGCCGGAGGGAGCCTCTTCACATAGATGTTTATATTGTTTTACTTTTTAACTATATGATTGAACTACCAATTCAAAAAAAAAGTATAAGAAGTAAAAACTCAATCTCTGTCTTTACCATGTCGCAAACGAAAGCAGAGCTGTAGCAATGCTTTGTCATCTGTCTCAGCATTCCCCCAATGCCAGGGCTTCCCAGGGCCCAGCGAGAAGATCCGCAGTTTCCTTTCAAGGCCTGCTCCAGTGTGGCTTAGTCAGGAAGTTCCTTCTCAGGTCTGACTTCATTCCCTCCTGATAAAACCTCCAGCAGTGCCCCCCTAGTTCCATGTAGCTATCAGTAGTTATCCTCAACTCCCTCTGGGCCTTACTGGGTGTGCTGGGTAAGTCTAAATCCTACCTTCTCCCCCTCCAAGGACTTGGAATAGTTTGGTACTAGTCAGTGGAGGACAGGCCCATTGGTCCTTGTAGCCAACCAGGGAAAGGGAGACACTAAGGGAAGAGAAGAGAGGCCAGAGAGAAGAGGCTTGCTGCCCAACCTCTCCTCACCCTCTCCTGTGCACAGCCATTTCCCCCTGTGTCCACCTGTCCCATCCCTTCCCCCCCTCACACACACACACATAAGAACATCTCTGAGTCTCCCACCTGCTCCCTTCCTTGTCCTTCATGGCCTCATCCTCTCCCTGGTCCTCCTAGGTGAGTGCCCACGCCTGCTGTCACCATGACGACCATTCACCACAAGGAGATGCTTCAGGAGCACGTGTCCATGGAGTTCTCCAGTTCCACCACCCACATGCAGACCTTCTCCCAGACAACCAAGATCGTGGGAGGCAAGTAGAGTGGGATGGCTGGAGGAGGGGGTCAGTAATCAGGTAGGGGCAGCCTTTCTTCCTCCAGTCTTTGCGACTGCTGGGCCCCTCAAGAGCCCAAGATACCACCAGCAACCCTTCCCAACCTGTGTTTCTAATCTGTGCTTTGATAAAGCTTAGCCAGCCAGATGCTCACCCACAGATCCAACCTCCAGAAAAAAAGCTTAGGAAAAATCAGTCACATGGATGTGTGTGAGTGATTGATGAACTCTCAATCGCTTAAGATCAGAGCCAAAGGCAAATACCATCTCTGATGGTAGAATTTCAGGCATGGAGGAAGTTAGGGAGGTAGCAACCTTATCTACCTATGAATAAGAATGCTGGCCCTGCCTCACTCAAGAAAGAGAAGACCTGGAGCTGCCAGTGGAGAGAAGACGAACACATAAACAAGTGACTTGAGCTTCCAGGCACTCAGCCCTTGGGGACCAGACCTGGGGGAGGGCAGATCCAAGGGAAAGCTGAGAAATGGTCTTAGAGCAGAACAGACTGTTTTAGTCATGTCTCTAGAGGAAAGTGATTAAAAGACGGCCAGGGACCAGGATATTGAATTCCTGTCCTCCCAGTCGTTGCCCCCTCCTTCAGAGTCCTCTGTGCACAGAGATGAAGACCAGATAAACACTTTACACCAATTCCTCCTGGCCAGTGAGGCAGAGCAAGTGGAACAGCCGGGACTCAAGACCAGAAGTTGCAAACTCAACTGACTATAGTAGCGATTCTCAGCCCTGACTGCGCACCAGAGTCATCTTAGCGTAGGAGTGGGGGGAGAGGGGAGTGAAAAAAACGGCGATATGTGAGTCTCACCTCAGACGGTTAAATCTGGTGGTTTGTTTGTTGTTGTTTTTTTTTAAGATCTCCAGGGATTCTTATGTGCAGCCAGCGTTGAAAACCACTGGCCGATAGTGTCCAGGCAGGGAACATAAATGCAGAAAAAAGACTGAGGTGAACTGGACAGGATGTAGGCCATCTAAAGGGACAGTCACTCTTCACCTCCCTCCCACTGACTGTTACCATATGGGAATGTGAGTCCAGTGCTGAGGATCCAGAAATCTGCATTTTTATGTGAAATCTCTCAGTTTTTAGATGTAGGGCTATTTTTTGTTTAAACATTGTAAAGGTCAAATAAAAAAACATGTGTAGACCAGGTGCCGCCTTCAGAACTCTGGTCACTATTTAATGCTACTAGGAGACCAGAACTTCCAGAAGAGAAGCCCAAGAGACCCATAAAATCCCAAAGACAAGTTTCCTTCTAAAACAGAAAAAAGTAGAACTTTGGCTTTGACCCAATAAAAATTGACCAGAGGGGTGGATGAGGCGTTGGCTCCCCTAGTGGTTGAAATTTGCCATAACACAATGACCCACCGACTCTAAGGCCCTTGTTTCTCGGCCAGTGCTGGTCCTGCCCCCCGCTGGCCTAAAATGCTCCACCGTCCCCTCAAGAAAAGGTCAGCCCTCCAATCCCAGGCTAAGCTCCGCCTGTAGCCCATTCTGACCTCTCGCCTGCCGCCACAGAGGAAGTCGTGACGAGGAAGTCCTCCGGCACCACAGAGTTCTTCAGCTTGGTGACCCGGAGTTCCAACATCCCTGCTGGCGAGAGCATCCCGGAGTTCGTGGATAAGCCTCAGCCGGTCACCGCGCCCGAGGGTGCGTCCCTCCCCGCGTCTCCCCAGGCCCCTGGGTGCTTCCCTTTCCTCCCCAGTGCCCCAGCCGCCACCACCACCACCACTGTCCTCTCAATACACAATCACTGGCTGGGTCGGGCCGAGGGTCCCTGCCCTGCCCAGGGCTGGGAGCAGGTAGAAGGTGCAGCTTGGAGGCTAAGAGGCAAAAAATAGGTCCTGTGCCCACTGCAGGGGATAAAGCCATGTTCCGAGTCCGGGTGCAGGGGAACCCCAAACCCAACGTCTCCTGGAAGAGAGAGAGCGGCGCCCCCATCAAGGAGTCCGCCAAGACATTCTACGACAGCGTTAACAAGGAGCACGTGCTGAAGGTGCGAGGTCCAGTTACCCATAAGGTCGGAGGCGGGGACCCCTGGCATGGGCTGCAGGTCCTGTCGCAAACAAGAGATCCACAATGGAGACCCAAGAACTGGGAGATGGGAAAACGGGCTGTCATTGCCCTAGAGGAGGGGCAGGATAAGAGAAACCGTGTCAGTAGCTGGGGCGTTGCCAGAGTGAGCAGGGGACCAAAATTAGGGGCGGGGTAAGGCAGAGCTAGGACAATGCCAGAACAAGGAGGGGGCAAGACCAAATGGAAGAGAAAGAGAGGTTCCAGAAGGTGAGTGAGCCCAAAAGGAACGTGAAACCAAAGCTATGGGCGTGGCTAGAAGGGGCTAAGACCACGGTGGGCGGAGCCAGGCTGAGCTGGAGCGGGACCGGCACGGAGGGAGGGGCTGGTCCTAGAGTGTAGGTGAGGGTGAGGGTTCCTGGGCTCTTCAGGGGAACCTTCCAGAAGAGCAATGCCAAGGGCCGATCATCCTAAGGTCTAGCTATCTTCTGCATGCAGCCTCTGGCTCCAGACCCTTTGAGGAGAGGGAGGGATGGGTCCCTGGGAGACCTAGGCCTATAATTAACTCCTGTTCCTCGTCCTGCCCGGACTTCCCACTGTGAAAGTCAAAGAGCCTCCCTTCTCCCCACAGACGCAAGTCGCTTCCTTCTCCTCCCGAAGGCGCATTCTAGGACCCTTAGCCCCTACAGCACACACAAGCTGCCCCAGAGCCCCCCCTACTGGCCACTCCCTACACAAGCTCATTCATTCGGCAAGCACTTTCCAGGAACCCACTGGTACCTAAGTGCCTTTCTACAGGCGCCAGGGCAGCCTTGTTCACCCCCATTTCCTCAGGGGCTCAGGCCAATACCTGGTACAGAGGAGTAAATCCGTGTTAAATAAAGGCGTACTCAGCCCAGTGCCAGAAACTGCAGATAATGTTGCAAATCAGAGGAAGTCCCTGTCATCCAGGAGCTCACAGCCAAGGGGGAGAATCCAATGCAGAATCAGGCTTCAAACAGACACACACACACTGACTGCTACCTGGCACCTCCCAATCACAGAGGCTGCTCAATCCTCCACACATACATCCAACACTCAGCTCCTCCCCCAGCCCAAAAGAAACACCCTCCTTTCCCATCTCACAGAGAGTCTCCCTGTGGTTCCCTCCCCACCTCCCCTACTAATGGCCTGACTCTGATCCAGCTGGAGCCACTGACCTCGGATGACTCTGACAACTACAAGTGCATTGCAAGCAACGACCATGCAGACGCCATCTACACTGTGTCCTTGCTTGTGACCGAGGGTGAGCCAGCCCCGTTCTCCTGGCCTTTCCTCTTAGGGACCAAACTCCCTCTGTCTGACCCTGTCCCTCTTTCTGTCCTCAGGTCAAGAAAAATTGGATTTCAAAAAGATGTTGAAGAAGAGGTGAGGCTGGGAGGCTCCTGTGCCCAGGGTGTGGTCCCCCCACCCTCCAGGCTAGAGCTTCTGGAAGGCCTTTCAACAGCCCCCTGAGTTAATGGCCCAGCCTCCAAGAATCCATGGAGTAGGGAGGAGAATCTCATGGTTGGGAGAGGCTCCCTCTGTCTTCAGAGAAAGGCACTAAGTCCAAGCTTGGCACCCACTTCCTTCCAGGGGACCCCCTCCTCCCAAGAAGAAGCAGAAGAAGGTGACGGATGAGAAAGAGATGCTGGAGATTTTGTCCAAGGTGCCCAAGAAGGACTTTGAGAAGGTCTGCATGGAGTATGGTTTCACAGACTTCTGGGGGCTGCTCAAGAAGCTCAAAGGGATGAAGAAAGTGGAGGTAGAGGTCAGTGCCCATCAGGGAGCAGGGAGCTGCAGGCCAGGGGCTGGGCCTTACCGAAAGTGCTAGTGCCTGTGTGACTCCCGGTGGCAAGGTCTCCCCACCATGCACATGCATACTCAAGGGCATTCTCTACTGCAAGGGCAGGCAAGGAACTCAGGTCACCCTCCTTCTACCTCTTTTCTCTTCACTGCTCCCTAATGTATTTGCATGGACTTTGGAGTCAGACAGACCTGGGTTCAAAGTCCAGTTCTACTGCCTTATTAACTGAGTGAACTTGGGGGTCTCTCTGAACCTGTTTCTTCATCTGCAAAATGAAAATTATACTTTCCTTTTTCATTTGTTTTTGTGTTGTTGTTCTCATTCATTCACTCAACAACTCATGACTGTTAAGCATCTACACTAGAATTAGAAGGCCTATGTAATGGGCCCAGGTACATAGTGACTATTCCACAAATGGTGGTTCCTTTCTCTTCCCTTATCGTACCCATTTCCCCCTAAATCTTCAAGTTGTTCATTGTAGGGGGAGGGGGGTGGCGGGGAGCACAGTTATCTAATTAGCCTAGTCATTTCTCTCCAGACCTTCGGGGGGCTCCTCCAGCACTGGAGACACAGTCTGGGCAGATTCCAGATTCCAGATGCCTCTGACACCTGCCTTTTTGTTACCACAATCTCTCAGACCATCCAGATTCTGAAGCTCCTGGAAGACAGAGAGACCAAGGTGGATACCACGGTGGTCTTTGACTGCATAATGGAGCTGAAGGACCCCAATGTCAAAATGACATGGATCAAGGTGGGGAGAGCAGCTAGGAAGGGCCCACCCTGGAATTTCATTTTTTCTCTGCACCTCTTTCCTTCCAAGACCCTCTCATTACCCATAAGCCCTGTCCTCTCCTCCATCCCATCAAAAGAATGCTATCTGGTATGGTTGAAACTGGATGAGAGCTGGGCTTTATTCTTAGATGTTCCACCAGTTTGCTGTTTGATTTGAGACAGTTACTTCCCTTTCTCTATACCTCAGTCTACCCATCTGAAAAGGCTGGATTAGATAGTCCTGCAGGTCACTGAAGATGGGCCTCTAAGAGAAAGTATCTAGTGAACTCATGCATATTAAGAGTTCGGGCCTTGGGAGAGGCAGAGACCCTGGATCCCACCGAGCCAGATGATGAGGCTAGAGAGATCTTAGGGGCCTCTGAATGTGTTTGAGGATCTTAGAGAGGTAGATATGTCACCTTCCAGCTCAGGCTGGCTTTGGGGAATGGAGACCTCTAGAAATCTCCTCCTAAACCCCTTCATCAGCTTTTCTACCTATTCCATGAGGCAGGATAATGAGCCACTGAGGATCCAGTACTCCCTGGGCAAGTATGACGTGAAGCAGATGGGCACCAAGTACATGCTGGTTATTACCAACATGAACATGAACGATGCGGGCACCTACAGCCTGTCCGTGGGCAACAAGCGGATAAGTGCAAAGCTCACAGTGCTGGGTAAGAGTGTGGGCACCAGGCAGCACAAGGAGGACACAGTCAGGGTCAGGGCAGAGGAATATCCAAGGATGGGGTCCGTGGGGACATGGGAGGAAGGACCATGGGGCTGTGCACAGATTGCATGGGGATGGGAGTTAATGGAGGAGAGAGACATGGGGTATAAGGGAGAGGACTATGAGATAAAGTGCTGTGGGGCAGTGTAGCATAGTGATTAAGAGTACAGCTTCTGGAGCTGAACTACTGGAGTTCAAATCCCAGCTTCTGTCACTTATGAGCTGTGTATTTGGGGCAAGTGATTTAACTTCTCTTTGCCTCAGTTTTCCCATCTGTAAAATGGGAAATAATGGTAGAGTCTACCTGTGTGAGAACTGAATGCTTTAATATGTGCAAAATGGCTAGAATAGTGCCTGGCACATATCTAAAATCACATAGAGAAATATTCTTTCTAAAATTGCTGTTAACATTACTGGGGAGGAGACCATATGAACATCATGGGAGGAGACTCTAGGATTCACAAGCAGAACGAAAGAAGGATGCTTTCCCCAACTGTGGGCTACAGGAGGCCAATGACACCTGAGTTTTTATGCCCCCCACTTCACCATCCTACCCCTCAGGAGGGACCAGGGATACAGCCCAATGAATGCCTCTTCTACTCTTTGCTGCAGATGAGCCTCTGAATTTCTTGGGAGAGATGAAGCCAATGAAGGTGACGGAGCGCCAGACAGCTGTATTTGAGATCCACCTCTCCAAGAAAGTGCCCAACTTTGTGTGGAAGTTCAATGGAAAGGAGCTGAAGAGGGATGAAAAGTATGAAATCACCGTGTCTGAGGATGGTTTGACCCACACGCTTAAGATTAAGGATGCCAGACTCAGTGACAGTGGCGAGTTCTCTGCCGAGGTGGGGGACCTGGTTCAGAAGGCCCAGATCACTATTGACCGTGAGTATTTGGGCCAGAGCTTGAGGGGTGGGCTTCATGCCACAGCAACCTCCATGTGAGCATTCATCCATCCATCCATCCATCCATCCATCCATCCATGTATCTGTTCATCTCCTCCTTGCAAGGCCCTTTGATGGCTACTAGAAAGATAGAGAGTTCTCTCTGCTAATTCCTAGTCTAGTGGGAGAAGCAGGTGTGGAAATGGAATTAGAACAAAAGTTCTTAAGCAAGGAGTCAAGACACTCTAGGATCTTACTATCAGCTGGGAGATCATGGGCCAAGAAATTATTAGCCTTTATGGCTCTAATATCATATATTACAGCACATCACTCTTGACTACTTACATTCTTATATTATACCTAGTTTGGAGAGTTGCACATGATGGTGGGTCATACATGTGAACCACTCTTGACACAAGTGACATGGAATAATCATTGCTGTGACTGAGGGAGACATGGAGGCTGTGAGAACCCAAAGAAGAGGTACCACCTGGCAATGTCAAAAAGGATGTGATGAGATGATGGCAAAGCTTTACCAAGTAAAACAAAAAGGAGTTCAGTTTTCAGAGAAGAGGCAAGAGAAGAGGATATTCTCAGGAGTGGGAATAGCATGTGTAAAGGCCCAGACACCAGGGAGACAATGCAATTATGGCTGGAGCTCCAAGGGGACATTAGAGATATTGCCTGCAGTGCTGTGAGGAGGTAAAAGCTGTTGTCCCGTTTTACATATGAGGAAAATGAGACTTAGGGAGTGAATGCACTAGCACTTGCTAGTCAGCTAGCAAGTAAGAGGCAGAGCTGGGACCCTCCCTGCCGGGTACCTCTGTGAGTCGGCTACCCACTTCATGTCACAAGGCCCTGTGGTTTCTAGGGTCAAAAAGAGGAGCAGGGCAGCATCTAGCTGCAGAAAAGGAGGTTGGGAGCAGGACCAAGTGTCTGTTTGTCTGTCCATAGGCATCCCTATAAAGTTTGTGAGCACTCTCAAGAATGTGCGTGTGAAAGAGAGGAGCTGTGCATGCCTTGAGTGTGACCTGACATCCAAAAATGTGACCCTGCGTTGGAAGAAGGACAGACAGCTGCTGGAGCGTAGCTCCAAATACAGCATGAACCATGAGGGCAAGCGAGCGGAGCTGGTCATCGAGGATGCACGGCTCAGTGACGGTGGCGAGTACACTGTGGTGGCCATGCAGGATGGGGACCCCACGGAATACTGCAGTACTGCTGTAGTCACTGTGGAAGGTATACACCCACCCTGTCAGTCCCCACTGACCAACCCCCCAGCCCTAACAGTTTCCTACTGTGGACACCCATCAGTCCCCCGACTGACTTCAATCCTCCTCCAGACCATGATCTAATTCTACCTCCCCATTCTGACCACCCCCATCTCCCAAATTCTGACCATCTCTACCTCCTAGACCCTGACCATCCCTCATCTTTTGAACTCTATCCAAAATCCCTTGACTTCATCCTTTACTTCCAGACTCTGACCATCCCCAGCAAACCTGGTCATCCCACACCCCTAGACCCTGACCAGCCCCTACTCACTATCCCTGACCACTCCTCACTGACCCTGACCACCCTCAACTCCCAGTAAACGCTGGGCATCCCACAGACCAGCATAACCAGCTAAATATCCCAACTCCACTAACCACCTGCATCCCACCATCTAGTCCCCTTCTTCACCTGAGCATCCTAAGTCCCCACTGACCATCCTCCGATGATCAGCCCCCCATTAGCCATCTCCCAGAATTCCCAGTCGCCATTTCCCGATGCCACTGACTTTTCCCCAACCGCCCCCCCACCTACCTGCTCGAATGCCCCCACTGACCATTATCCACTTGCCCATTGCCAAACATCTTGCTCATCATAAATGATTTTGATAGACACCACCAGCCCTTTTCCCGTAAGTCCCTTACACCCCGATACCCTAACCCACCCCTGCCCCCTTTCTCTCGAGAGCGGCTGGCCACCGTGAAGAGCGGGATGTCCGACGTGCACGCGGCCACCGGGAGCCCGGCTGAGCTGTGCGTAGTGCTGCACGACGAAAAGGTGGATGGCGTGTGGCTGAAGGATGCCGAGGAGGTCCGAGGCAGGGGTCAGGGAAGGGAATGAAGGACGAAGGGGTCCACCGGGCATACACTCGCACTCATGACCGCCCCTCGCCCCGCAGATCACAGACTTGACCGGCGTGCAGATCGTGAAGCAGGGTGCGGTACACAAGCTCATCTTCCCCAATATGGGGCCAGAGCACGAGGGCAAGTACACATTCAGGGCCAAGGGTGCAGAGAGCGAAGCCTCGGTATTTATTGCAGGTAAGGTCGCCGCCCACTATGGACAAAGCTAGACCACGCCTGGCCCGCCCACCTACTCCTAGCTCCTCCCCCATCCCCCATGGGCTCCTCCTTCACCCCTCGGCTCCTCCCGCATCCCTGCTCTAAGAGCCTTCCCTGCCGCCCCTCCCTGCAGATCCTCCAACCATCGACCCATCGGTCCTGGAGGCACTGGCCGCGCACCCGGTGACCGTGAAGGCGGGCCACACCGCGAACATCAAGGTGCCCTTCCGGGCAAAGCCGCTGCCCAAAGTGACGTGGTACAAGGACGGCATGGAGGTGACGGAAGAGGAACGCGTGTCCATGGAGCGTGGGGAAGACCAGGCACTGCTCACCATTTCAAACTGCGCGCGGGAGGACAGTGGCATCATTATGCTCAAGCTCAAGAATGACCATGGCTCCACCACAGCCACTCTGCACCTCAGCGTGCTGGGTGAGGCCAGGACCCTGGCTTGGCTGGGCTGGGGGCCCCACGCAGGCTGAGGAGAGAGTTGGATTTCGGGTTGAGAATGGGAATGAAGTGCTGGCTTTGCAGCCAGAAGAAGCCCATTTCCTAACTTCCTAACTAGGTGGCCTTGGGCAAGTCCATTAACTTTCCTGAGCCTCAGCTTCACATCTGCGACAGGGTGGTTTTTTATTTATTTTTATGGCTGTGTTGGGTCTTCGTTTCTGTGCGAGGGCTTTCTCTAGTTGTGGCAAGCGGGGGCCACTCTTCATTGCAGTGCGCGGGCCTCTCACTATCGCGGCCTCTCTTGTTGAGGAGCACAGGCTCCAGACGCGCAGGCTCAGTAGTTGTGGCTCACGGGCCCAGTTGCTCCGCGGCATGTGGGATCTTCCCAGACCCGGGTTCGAACCCGTGTCCCCTGCATTGGCAGGCAGATTCTCAACCACTGCGCCACCAGGGAAGCCCCAACAGGGTGGTTTTTTTAAAGTGCCTATTTCAAGTGAATTTAAAGACTATAGCAGAGTGCACAGCACGTAGTTGACCTTCAGATGTTGCTGAAGTATTGTAACTGACTTGGAGATGAGGACGTGGTTGGAAGTAAGGTGAAAATGAGGTAAAAGAGAGGTGGAATTTAGGATGAAAGTGAGGTTCATTGCGAAGAATATTGGATTTGGAAGTGAAATGGAGTGAGGGGAGGTGAGATAGGGTTGAGGATAGAATGAAATTGGAGAGAAAGATGGAATGGGGGTGGAAATGGTATTTGGGATGGGTCTGAACATAAAGTTAAGGAAAGAGATGAGGAGCTGGCATTAGTGAACTCATATTCAACATGCAACACACATACACACACACACACACCAGCATCACCTCCTCCACCTGAATCTCCATCAAGCTGTGGGTTTGGATGGATTGGGTTTCAATTCAGTTCGGCAGCATGACTGAGCACCTCCTCTGTGTTCTCAGTACTGGGAACACAGGGATGAGTTATCCCCAGCAGTCCCTCAACCCAAAAGGGATAAAACCCGGCAGACATGTAATTATAAAATAAACTGTAATAAAAGAAAGTACTGGAGTTCTGGAAGCTGAGAGGAGGGGAGACCTTGTCTGGAAGAGGTAAGTGGGAATTAGCTGAGGTGGGGGTCCCTCAGGTCTCCAGTTCACTCATTCCTAGGCGGACAGGAATCTTGGGGGGGCGATGCGCAGGGATCAAGCTATTTGGGCAAGTCTTAGGAAAACAGTGACAGAGGGAAGGACAAGGGATCCTCAAAGCTCAGAATCTAACTATGTCTCAGTCTGCTCGACCTCCAACCAGTGGGATGAAGCCCTTCTGGTCCTTTGCTCCAAAGACACATTCTGATGCTATCTTCTGTCCTTAGACCGTCCCAAGCCTCCCCAAGGCCGGGTGGAGTTCCTGGAGCTCTCGGGTAATTGTGTGCACATGAAGTGGAAGGCCCCAAAGGACAACGGCGGGCGGCCTATAACACAGTTCATAGTGGAACGGAAGGCAGTCGGCAAGAAGTCCTGGATTAAGATTGGTGAGGTGGACGGCAAAGTCACCAAATTCTCCACCAACAAGGTGGAAGAGGGGAAAGCCTACCAGTTTCGTATCCTGGCCGTCAATTCGGAAGGAGTGAGCGACCCGCTGGAGACAGAGGAAGTGTTTGCAGGAAATCCTGTTGGTCAGTGAGATAGCCCCGTGCTCAATGGAGACCTCAGGGGCCACCGTGGGGACCTTCAGCTGGTGAGGAGTGCTGGTCTGTGGGAGATTCCGCAGGGTCATCTCTAGCTACCCCACGAGACAGATGGATTCTAGAGTAAGAGCAGAAGATCGTTTTGGATGGGAATTGTCAACTTTTTCCAGTCAGATCACATGCACAACACACTCCCGTGTGTATATCCAGAACTGTGCACGATTCCAGGGAGATAACTCCACTTGTTTCTCCATTCCAGAAATCATCCCATATCCAAGGGAGAGTAATGTTACTTTAGGGATAGCCTTGAATCCACTCTAATTTTTTTTCCAAAGAAAACCCTTGACAACATTGGCATTTTAATTATGATCACTAGTTAATTACTTGCTACACTCCTCCCAACTGATCTCCATGTTTCTGTGTGTCAAGACAGTACATTAAAAACTGTGCCACTGGGGATGCCACAGGTTGGAAAATTCAAGTTGGCGGTCTCTATCTTGGCTACACATTAGAATCACTTGAGGTCTCTAAAAAAATGCTGATTCCTGGTCTCCACCCTAGGCCAACTGAATTAGAATATCAGGACACAGGACCCAGACACTAGTTGTTGGTGGGGATTTTTGGGGTTTTTTACTCCCCACATGATATTAATGTGCAACCAGAGTTAATCATTGGCTTAAGTTTTTTTAAGGAAGGGACCAGAGCTCAGCATGGGGTGGGCAACTGTCTACATGCACCCCCTCCTAACCTCTGCCCTCTCTCTCTCTCCCACAGAGCTCCCTGGTCTTGCCTCCCAGCCCCAAGTGACTGACGTGACCAAAGAGGCTGTGACCATCAGATGGAATGCCCCCACCCAAGATGGGGGAGCCCCAGTGCTCAGCTACATTGTGGAGCGGAGGAAGAAAGGCAGTAACCTGTGGGTGCCAGTCAACAAGGACCCCATCCAGGGTGAGGTCGAGGGACAAAGGCCCAGGAGGGACCAAGGGAGACTTTGTTGGGTGGACCCAGGTACCCCTGCTGCTCCAAACATACTCCCTCCTCCAACTCCTTTGTGGGTTTTAATAGCATCTCATGACCCCCTCTTCCGCATCCACTCACTCTATGGTCTCCTACCACGTGGACCACCCCTGGCCTCATTAGCCCTCAAATTCCCATTTCAGGCACCAAGTACACTGTGGATGGTCTCCTTAAGGACACAGAATATGAATTCCGAGTTGTAGCTGTGAATAAGGCAGGCCCCGGACAGCCTAGTATGCCTTCCAGCTCAGTGGTAGCCAAGGACCCTGTCAGTGAGTGTGGTGCTGCCAGGCCGCAACACATAGTGGAATTAGCCGTTTTGAGGTAGAAAGAGGATTTCTTCCTGGGAAAGTCTAACAGGAGGAGATCACACAGTCCCCACTCTCTGGGAGCTCCCAGCCCGATAGAGGGACAAGATTCACACACAAGAGAAAGCCAGCAAATAAAGATTGAGAGTCAGGGACAGCGAGGAGGTGGGTGGAAAAAAGTTTTTATCAAATGTTGAGTATGTCTGGTTAGGTGAGGTAGTAGAAGCATGTTTGAGGATTGAGCAGGGGTGTTGGGTAAATGGTTGGGTGGGTGCTGAGCTTAGGTGGTGAGATGGGGATATCACACATGAATGGGTGTGGTGCAGAGGGCTGAGTTAAAGGCTGGAGTTTTGAATACAGAGGGGTTGAGTGTATAGTGTATATTGAATTTGGAGGGTTTTGACTTCAAAGGTGAAAGTATTGAGACTGAGAGAATTAAATTTAGAGGTTGTTGAAGGTGAAAGGCTGGGTATTGAGCGTTTTAACTGTGAGTGTTGAAGGTAGAGGTGTTGAAAGTTAGGTTTCAGGGGTATTGAGTGCAGGAATTGGGCATGGAGTTGAGTGGAGAAGAATCTGGGGGCTGACTGGTTGTCTGTGTCACGCAGAACCCCCGGGCCTGGTGCAGGGCCTGCACGTGTCGGATTCCTCCAACTTCAGCATCTCCCTGGCCTGGCCGGAGCCTGCCGAGGGAGACCCACCCTCTGGCTACATCCTTGAGATGCGGGCTGAAGACACCAAGGAGTGGTCCAAGTGCACAAAGATCCCCATCTTGGGCACCTGCTACACAGTAGGAGGCCTCACCGAGAGGCAGAAATACTTCTTCCGAATCCGGGCTGTGAACGAGGCTGGGTGCAGGGAGCCTGTGGAGATGGACGAGGGGGTCCGTGCTGTGCCACCACCAGGTGAGGGATGCAGGCAGGGCTGGGCTTTAGGCCCCAGCATCCTAGCCCCACACCTTCCTCTCTGGGACCTCATCCCACAGGAGAAAACTGGGCGATGCTGTGATCAAGAAAGAGTCGTCCATGCTTGTGCCTGGACAGAGCTAGGGATAACCCCAGGGGCTTCCCTGCCAAAAACAAACAAACAAACAAAACGAAACCAAAAACCCCACTCATTGTGTGCCGAATAGTATCTACTGTGTGCCAAGGGAGGTGTTAGGGATATAGAAAAAAATAAGACACAGGACCTGCCCTAAAGAGTCTTATATAATAATAGAGGGAGACAGATGAGAAAAAATAAATAAATGCTTCACAGCATTGCAGGGTTGCTAGATGTCTGTATGGCCTGTAGTGAGAGCATGAAGGAGAAGAGGTTGGGAAAGGCTTTGGAGGGGAGGCTTAAAGCTAAGTCTTCTGGAAAGAGTGTTCCATGCTCCCATCTCTGTCTCCTCCATCTCAGCTGCTCCCAAGTTTGACCTCAGTGCCCGGCTGAAAAGTCACGTGGTGGTTCGTGCTGGGACAGCCCTCTGCATCCATGCCGCCTTCTCTGTGAGTCCTACCTGGCCCCCAGACGCCCACCGCTTAACCAAGTTGGCTGCTACAGCTATCATAATCTCTGCCTCTGCCCCTCATCAGACCCCTGGCCTCAGAGCCTGGCAGGAGACTTCTGGACAGTGGGATAGGGCCTGCCCCCAAATACCACCCAGCTGACCCCTGGTGCCATCTCCTGTCACCACCCAGGGCTCACCACCACCCAGCGTGATCTGGCTGAAGGATGGCATGCCCACCAAGGGCAGGGAAGCCATCACCAAGAGCAAAAACCACTCCCAGTTCCTCATCAGCAGCACCAAGCGCTCCGACTCAGGGGTGTACCGCATCTTGCTCCAGAATGAGTTTGGAGAGGCATACCATGACATCCACGTGCGTGTGGCACGTATGACAACAGGTAGAGGCCTGGGGAGGCATCGCTGCACACGCTCCCTTGTGCTGCTTGAGTCCCTACCACTGTAAAGTCATGCCTTAGGGTGTCAAGGCTTCTTTGGCACCACAGAGCAATGCGGAGGGTTGTTTCCACTTTTTCTCAGTGTCTTGAAGCCCCAGAGGCATTGAACTAGGACCCAGCCCTTGTTTCAGTCTCAGTCATATGTGGAGAGCTTCGGGGCATATGCAGAGTAGGGTCTGTGAGCATAGAGAGAGCAGAGAATGGGTAAGAGGCAGGAGGGACAGATGGAGAGGAGTCCATTAAAACTTGGGGTAATTTGCCTATATGTTATTGGAAATACTTTTAAAGTTTGTGATGTGGTCACCGAGAAAGACTTTTGGGGGAAACTTCACAGTCCCACAGTGTCATTGCCATACAGCTTCATTAGAATTCTTGAACCACAGCTGAAATGAGCCTTCTATTATTTTTCAGTCCCCCCAGATATTTAGAATTTTAATAATAAAGGTGGTGGGTAAAAACTTTGGAAAGAGCCTTTTCATTATCTTAGGTTGCAGGAAACTTTGTAGGTTTTGAGGTTTAACACATTGTGTATTATTAAATTTACATTAATCACTGTGCCAAAGAGTATGTGAAACATTCTTCTGCATTGATGCATTTTGTACCTCTCTCCATTAAAATCATAACAGCCCCCCCAAATTGGGTGACCTCTTAGAGACGGCTGGAAGCTTTATAATAAAGCCCTAAACCCCCAAGAGATGAAGGGGTGAACTTTTATTGAACAGATCCTACATGCCAGGCACTTTACGCAACATTTCCATGATAGTTATTTTTAGCCTCATTTTGCAAATGAGGAAATGGGTCTCAGAAAAGATAAGGAACTTGCCAAAGTTCACAGGGCTAGTAAATGGCAGAGCTACACTTCATAAATAGTTCTTTCTGACTCCAAGACCCCCAGCTGCCTGAGAGTTAGAAGAAGGTAAGGTGCCCCATCCCATCCTCCTTAGGGCTTGACAGGTAGCGGGGGTGGGGGCACGATACTTCAGCCCCCCCAGGGTGGCTGATGGACCTTCGGACCCTTCCAGATTTTCCGCAGCCACCCACAAACCTGCAGCTGTTCGAGGAGGTCCCCAACACGGTGACTCTGACCTGGAACCACAGCCCCGACGTGCAGGAGGACAGCAAGGCCCACTACGTCATCACAAAGCGGGATGCCAGCACCGCCACCTGGTTCACTGTGGCCGAGCACGTCTTCAGCAACAAGTACATGGTGACCGGGCTGCTCCCCGCCAGGAAGTACTACTTCCGAGTGCTGGCCCGGAACGAAATCAGTGACAGCGGCCCGCTGGACTCCAGGGATACCTGGCTCGTCAACAAGGACAAGAGTGAGTCTGGGGACTTGGGGGTTCAGGTAACGTCTGGGATCCCTGATGGCGGGGATGAAATAAGGGTTGCAAGGGGTACCCGAGATTTGAGGTAAAATCTGAGGAGCACTGAGGTGAAAGGGTTAATTAACATCAGGGACCCTGGGGAGAAAAGCAGAGGTCTGGAAGCCTAGGGGAGGAGATTCCTTCGGGGTACACTAAGGGGTGGGACTAACGCAGATGTGGGGAGGTCCCCTTGGGGGCTGGGATGACAGTGGGGGGCCGGAGGGTGAGGAGGGGATGTGGAGCTGAGAGGCAGTCTGAGCCGAGAGGCTGACTGAGGTCCTGACTCAGGACTCAGGGAGGGTCCAAGGAGCGGGGATGACATCCAGAAACCCTGGAGGGAGGGGATTAAAGGTAAGGATAGCTGCGGGAAACTTGAAATGAGGGCCTGAATTGGAGAGAGCGGAGACCGCGGAGGCTGGGAGGGCGTTGGGGAAAGCTTGGATGGGGAGTTAAAAGCCAGATAACAGCTCGGGTCCGGAGGCTGGCGGCTGGAAAGAAGTCTAGGACGCCCGGGTCTGGAAAAGCGTAAAATCCCGCGGACCTGGTTTAGGTCCTGGAACCCATGGGGGTGGGGGGTTGGCGGAAGGGGAACCTTAGGAACCAGTATAAAGTCGGGGCCCCAGAGTTGATAGTGCGTGGGAATCTAACCCAGGTCCTCCGGGTTCCGTGCGCTGGGTCTCCGGGGCGTCTTAGGAGCTCTAAGCCGGCGCGCGATGGATGGGGGCCTTGGGGTGCGCTCACCGCCCTTCGTGTCCCGTCCGAGCAGTCGAGGACCAGAGCGCCAAGCTGAAGCCGTACCAGCAGAAAGACTGGCGCCACGCGCCGGGCTTCTTGACCCCGCTCAAGCCGCACACCGTGCTGCACGGCCAGGACTGCACCATGACCTGCGCCTTCCTTGGGAACCCACGGCCCACAGTGACCCTCTACAAGGGCGACGTCAACATCACGGGCAACTCCACGTTCTGGTACAACTCCACCAGCGGCGTGTGCACCATCGTCATCCCCACCTGCACACTCAAGGACAGCGGGGAGTACAGCGTACTGGTGGAGAACGAGCTGGGCAAGGACCGCAGCGGCTGCACGCTCCCCGTCTACGGCGAGGGTTGTGTGTCCCGTGTGGGGCGGAGGCGCAAGATGGCGGCCTCCTGAGCCGTTGATCGACTCTTTTCCTATGGCTGGTGCAGGCTTTTATTTAATCTGACATGTGGTGGTGTAAACATTCTCCAACTGGCCATAGTTTGTACCACTGTCCCATCTTCTCGATGTCATTTGTTATGTGCCTGGCCCCTGCAGACTTGGGAGTTTGCAGTCCCTCAGTAGTCTGTAGTTTGCAACCCTTGGTGGGCCTAGACTTGCATTTGAAAAAGACGCCAGTGATCAGGCCTAAACCAGACTTACCCATCACAGTCTCCCTGGCAGGGTTCTGGAAGGAATCTTTATGTTTACAAATTTTGCAAGTGGTTCTGATGCGCAACCAAAATTGAAGACTGCTGGTCTGGGATAAGGATAGATGGGAGGCACTGAAGGGAACCTAGTGGAGGGAGGCCCTCCCTCTCTACATACGTGTGCTATGTTTCTGCTCATGGGTGCACATATAGGGGAAATGTTCTATTTCTTCCTACACACTCTACTGTCTTCACAGCTAAACAGCTAGTTGCATGAACTGTCTAAATGCAAAGATGACCTGTTTTGCTCCTCTTTGTTTAAACTCCCTCCTAGCTTTCCTATGATCCTTTAGATAAAATCACAATCAACAAGGCACCCCACCCCACCCCCCAACCATCTACCTCTCCAGCCTCATCCTCTGCCACTCTCTGAAGTCTCCATGGCAAACTATTGGTGTCCATGGTTTCCATGGTTACAGATGCCTTTTTTTTTTTTTTTATCCTGTTATAGATGCCTTTCTCTGGGGAAGGGACCTGGTCCTGTTGCTCTGTCTCTCAAGTACTTAGCTAAGTGTCTGGCATTGAGATGACGCCTCTACAGTGGCTGCTGAACTGTGTAACAGAACTAGGCCAGGGAAGGCCCTGTGGGAGACATCCAGCTCTCATTCCACAGCTAGAGAGATCCCTGACAACTTAATTCTGGTTGTAAGCACATGGGCACAGGGCCCTGGCTCCAACACTCACCAGCCACGTGACCTTGGCAAGCCACTCTGAGCTTGTTTTCCCATGTACTGCTTAGGGCTGTTATGAGGATTAAATGAGATAGTGCACAGAAGTGCCGGGCACAATGCGTGGCAAATACGAAATGACGAATAACTGGCAGCTCTTGGCCCCACACACTCAGCTGACCTTGGGAGACTGGGGCTGGCAAGGACTGAGGATCCCGGGCAGGGTCCAGCCCCTGGTTCCTGCATAGCGACTGCAAGTCCAGCAATTTGGAGTTTCCCTTACCCCAGCATCATTCACACTAACAAATACTTGCTTTGCTCTTTCAGACAAAGATGACAAGGCAATTCTAGCCTCCGTCACTGAGAGTCTGCAGAAGAAATCAAAGTACCTTATGTGAGCTCCAGCCCAGACCAGGCATCAGGAGGATGCTGTGATGTGGGTGGGGCTTCTTGGCCCATCCTCTGTGTGTGGTCCCAGTGAGACAGACCCGGTTCCCTCTGTGGTGCTTGTCAACGTAAACATTCAGTGAAGGCACGGGACAATAAACTGAGTGAGTGCGCCTGTGCCTGTTCCTAACCATGGTGTGCAGCAGGGACCAAGGAGTTAGACTTGGGCATAGGATACATAGAACCGCGACCCCTGAGGGCTCGGTCCAAACCCACCCACGTGGGGAATGACCAGTCCCCTTCTGACTGGGCCTCGCCTTGCCCTCCCCTCCTCCACAGCCACACTGCGCCCTGCCCTCCCTCCGGGCATAGTGCGAAAAGTCTGCATCTTTCTCCCCATCCTGCCCTTCCCATTTCTTCACTCCAGGTAGGTGTGTCTTCAGAGTTCAGGGGTTGGAAGGGATCAGGACCTTGCCTCTTTAGTGTCTGGGGTTCCCACTATTTGAGAATTAGAGCATCTGAAAGCTAGAAGGGATTGGTCATCCTGCTCGCCAGCTTTCAAACTTATGTTTTGCAGCAGAAAACCCTTCCTTTTAAAAAAAAAAAATCTTAAGAAGCTACTGGACTTGAAACAAGGATAGGGGGTCTTTGAGCCTCCCTCCTCTACTTTATTCTTTTGCTAGCTCCCACTAGCAGGGATCTCTGTAAAAACCCTAGTTTGAAAATCACTGATTCATTCAACACCCATATGGGGCTTGAGTCTCTTTATCACATCCCCACAACTGTACAACCCCTCTACTGACGGCGTATTCACCACCACCCAAGGCTTCCCTTTTTACTTCTGGGTCAGGACGCTGCCCATTAAGATGCAAATGCCCCTGGAGTGGGGTGACACGTTATTCTGCCAGGGCTTCACGTCTAGAGTATGAACCAGACAATCTAATCTCATTCCTCCCAGCTGTTCAACTGAGCCCAGAGTCCAGGAAGAAAGGAGATGCTTGAAGGGAATCTGGATCATTTTGGAGCAGCTGGCAGGTCTGGGGTGGGGAGAGGAGGAGTTGGGTAGCAGTAGAGGACACTGGGTAACTAGGAGTCACCAAAGGTGCTGGGCATCTGTGCACAGGGGAGTGCATCAAGGACAAGTTTGGACGGTGGAAAATACTAGCCATCCCCCATCCTCTTGATCTACATCCTCACCCACACACGTGAGCAGGAAGGGAGACAAGCTCCAACCAGCAGTGTCAACAGAGCCAGGGAGCCAGCCTGGCGCCAAGATGCACCGGCCAGGACTGTGACCCAGGCTGTGAGGACATCCAGGGCCCCTGGCGCCATGCCCCACACCCCCACCTCTCCAAGACAGGCACGTGCCACACAGGCAGACAAGCAGAGCAGCCAATGGCCCTTGGGTATTTTTTATTTTTTTTCACACGAGCAATCGGATGGAGTTGTCCCATCCTTGCTCCCCTTGCATTGAATGTGCCTCGGGTCTTATGACCCTAGAGTGTCACTGGAGCCCCCTCCTCTCACTCCCAGTGCAGGAGGGGCAAGGAGGAAAGACCTGAGAGTGGGTGTGTATGTGGGGGGCGTCCCAGCTCTCTGAGCCAAGCTCAGCAACCCCTCAGCAGCTCCCTGAGGCCCTCTCCCTAAAAGACTTTGACACACAGCAGGTCAGAGACAGCTGGCAGAGTAAGACATAGATAGACTGGGAGACAGACTACACACACAAGACTCACATACAGACGCACACACACAGGCTGGCCCCTTCCTTTGGCGTGGTTCACCCTAGCCCTGGGGATAGGGTCTGAGGGTGGTGGTGTGGGGCCTGAGTTCTGGGATGGCCTTTGAGAGATGGGACCAACTTGAATCCTTGGTACCCTAAACTCCCAGGCCAAAGTAGTCCCCAATCTTGCCTACCTGGATAGACACCCCTTCACCTTCCCACCCAACACTTAGAGATTAAGATTGTTCAAGTAACAACGATAGATGTGGGAAAGGGAGACTCCACCCCATCCAATCTTCCCAACTAGGGGCCTGTGAAAGGGGGCTTCAAGCCCTGGACGTGGGTCATCTCAGCACAGACTCTTCCCCTCCTCCCTCAATTCTGTGCAAATCAGAAAGACTGGAAGTGGGTGAGTTAGACTCTTCCATCTAGTAGAAGTAGGGGAGATTAAGAGGATGAGCACCATGGCCCTCCGGAGGGGCTCTGACAGTCTGCATGGGGTAGAGGTGGGGAGATATCTTCTTCTGGCTCCAGCAAGGAGCATCAAGCTGGCTCTTTTTAGTTCTCAGCATTGTCCTGGACCACTAGCTTTGCTAGAAAGATCCTTTTGCTGCTTATCCCCTCAAACTTGTGCATTTCACAGGTGGTACCTGCTGCCCCAGGCTGGTACTACAGCCATCCTGATCCAGCTCTTGGAAGTTCCCAGGTTCTGGACCCCAGCGCCAGGAGAAGAGAGGGGTGACCAGAACCTGGCCCCTCATTTGGCCTTGCTCGGTCTGTAGTCTTCCACTGGCTCCCGGCTCTCGACAGCTGACAGGGCGATGAGCATCTGGGCGGTGTAGTAGGTGGACATGATGAGGGCCCGCGAGTAGGGCACAGGAAAGCAGAACTTGTTGAGGGCGATGGTCAGGTCTGAGACAATAAACAGCAGTGCACCGCTGCCCGCCGCCAGCTCAGTCCAGCGCCAGGCAGTCCCAACCAGCTGTAGCCCTGCCACAGCCCGCCAGCCCATGAAGCTGATAAGGGCCATATAGACCCCCACCAGGTAGGTGAAGGCACCTGTGAGGCATGGGTAGAGGAGGGCATAGCACAGGCCCGACAGTACTGCCATCACCAGACCTGTCCGAAGAGCCAATGGCCGCATGCCAAAGGCCGAGGCATAGAACATGTGGGTCACAGCAAACATCAGCAGACCTAAAAGTGAGAGGGGATGATGGGATGTTGAAGCCAAGCTCAGGTGAATAATGAGTAACAGGAGGTGGGGGTAGGAGTAGAGTGCTTGGGATAACCCAGGAGCTTTCTTTTGAGAGTAACAGGGGTGGGAAGAAATCCATGAAGGCAAAGATACCCTCCCCAACTCTCCTGTGGCACTCCAGAATTGATCACCATATCACCGGCAGGGTCATCCTCCAACAGGGGCCCCAACAGTCTTTGGCCACAGAACCCCTCAAATTCCCCATATTCTTGTTAAAACAAAAACAAAATAACCTCCCTTTCCCAAATCCTTGGCCCCCCAGGGTCCTCTAGCCCCCAACCCCAGGATTCCACCCAGGTAGTTACTGTGATGACTGACCGTGCACAAAGTAGCCCTGGTCCTGCCAGATGAGGAAGGCATCACCTAGAGCAGAGAAGACGAGCCCCACAAAGATGCGGGTGGCACTGGGGTGGGCCAGCAGGAATCCTAGGCCGTGGGCCAGAAGGAAGAGCCAGAGGCAGAAGATGGGCAGACACTTGATGAGGGCGCTGACCCACGATGGGCTGGACAAGGGCAGCCAGAGCACAAAATACACACAAGTGGCTTTGAAGAAGGGCACCAGCTTGGGTCCCTCACTCTTCACCTGGAGGACATAGGACAAGGGCAGCACTCAGAGCGTGGGAGCTCAGAAGCCCAAAGCGGGGCTCAGAGCCAGCACCCTCAGCCCAGGCATCCACCCCAAAGACAGGCCCACCTCCCAAGCAGAGAGGATTGACACACAGAAACCCAGTTTGGCCTGCCCCAAGCAGCCAGCAGAGTCTGAACAAGCCCATCATTACCCTGAGGCTTAATTGATTTGGAAGAGAAAGGGCTCCACTGTCCCTGCTAGTTGCATCCATTCTTGGCCCTGGGGCAGGACCAGAATAGTCACTCACTGCGCAGAAAACAGACTTTGCAATCGTGTCCCGTCCTGCAGCCCAATGCTTCTCCCTTTCTGCCCCCTCTCTCTCCTTCCCCAAAGCCCCTTTAGCCTCTCTCTGCCAGCATCAGCCCCCAGCTGTCTGGAATAGAGTGGAGTCAGCAGGAAATCACAGAGACGCCACAACTGGCCAACTCGTGATCCTCAGCAGTAGGGCCAGGACACAGGCCCAGCGACACCAGGTGAGCGCCAGGAATGTGTGAGGGTGGGCACCGTCAACCATCTCAGCCCCCACAGGCTCTCTCCCTGGCCAGTCTGCAAACTCAGCCTCCACTCCAGCTGCCCCAGCCTCAAGGTACCATCAAGGGCAAGGAGAGGAGACAGGGATGCTGCCTAGAGAAATGGACCCATGAGTTAGGAGCAAGAAAACTGTCCCTGAAATACCAGCAATCTCAGGAATTGGGGGGTTGGAGAGGGTGTCAGTCAGCCTCATTTCCCAGAGAACAACAGCAATTCAAGGCACATCAGAAAGAGAGGCAGGAAGGGGAGGGAGAGGTTCTCTTCCCAGCTTTTGATCAGAAGCCAGCAGTCAGGCTGGGAGGAGATGAGGAACTGAGAGGGGGAAGTTAGAGCAGCTGACTTGGTCTCAGCCAGATTAGGGGGGAGGGCAGCTAAAGAAAGGTTGTGTCCAAGGCCATGCAGGCACCAGGGGGCTGCTGCAGATATTCTGAATCTGTGATCCCCTGAAGCTCCTTTTCTTGGGCCTCTGGTACCGGGGCTCTGAGAGTGATTCAGAGCAGCTGAGGTTTCCGGTATACTCATGCTCTGCCCAAAGTGATAGGCCTCTGGCTGGGTGAGCCGCCCAGCACAGGGCTCTAGGTACACACTCCGACTCTCAGACCTCCAGTCCCTGGTTACCTGGGACTGAACAGGCTGTGATGAAGGAGGCTGGGAAGAGGCAGATGGTGGGTCCAGGGTCTAAGCCTGCCCTGGCTCTGCCAGGGGTGAGAGCAGTGAGAAGAGATGACTAAGTTCCTTCCTATGGAGATTCCCCCATGCAGGCTGGTCAGGGCAGGGACATGGGCAGAGGAGGAGACAGCTTATCCTCACAGTCCCCCGATCTCCCCAGCCTCCACCTGCCAGCCCTTGGAAGCATCTACTCCACACCCCTCCCCAGCCCCATATTTCCTAGAAGGAGAAACAGCAGTAGCAGCTGGGGAGGTTTTGATAGTCATAGAGAACCCAGCACTAGGAGGAGGAGGGGGGCGGGGGAGAGACAAAGGTTCAGGTGAGAAAGTCTGAACAAGGGGTGTCAATAGAGAACGACCTCTTTTCCTCCAGCGCGTTATCAAGGCTGTTTAGACTCAGAGGCGTGCCCTGCATCTCCCCAGACTTCTCTATAAGATGAGGAAGGGGAGGAAACAAATTTGGAACAGGATTCCCAGGAGGTCCCAGTCACCCTCCTGCTCTCCCCCGCCCTCTCCCACGCCTCGCTGTGGTCTGCCCACCCAGAAGCCTGCGGCCGGCTGCCGTCCCCTTCCTCTCCCAGGCAGCGATCCAGCCAACCCGCCCCAGACACACAGCGATCAACAAAGTCACGCTTCCGAGTCACGTGCCCACTGTTTTCCTCCCTCCCTCCGACCGGCGGCGGGCGCGCGGAGGAGGGGCGCAGAGGTTTGGGATGCGGCGGACCGTGACAGCGCCGACTCCCGCCTGGGGACGCGGCCGCCGCGGGATCTCTGCCCTTCCTCGGCCCCCGGCTGCTTGGCCTCCCGCAGCCCAGTCCCCAGGCCGGTGGGCTCTGGCCGCGCCGGACACTGGCTCGCTCGCTCACACACTCACCACAGTGACCGGGGACACCATGGCGGAGGCGGCGGCCGCAGCAGCTGGCACCCAGCTCCGGGCTGCAGCTGCCAGGACGCGCCCGCAGCCAGGTGAGGAGGCGACGACGTAACAAAGCCCCAGTGACGGACAATACCTCCCGCGCGCCGGGCGCTGAGGGTTCTGTCTGCGATCCCCACGACGTCACTGCAGACAGGGCCAATGAGCAGGCTGGAGTCGGCTGTTGGGGGGGGCGGGAGGAGTGAGGGTGGCTGGTGATGCGGGCTAGACCCCGCCCACCACCCACCCACACTCCCACACCCTCACACCCACACACCCGGCCGCTACTGCCCAGGGTAGAGAGGCTTGCCTATCCCTGGTGGCTGGAGGCGGGGCCCTGCTGGTCCCGCCCCTCTGGGAATCAGTGCCGAGGCATCCTGGAAAGTAACCGTGACCCCAGGCCCTGGGTGAGGACGGAGATTGGCCGAGAGACAAACACATTCTTGCTCTGGTAACACGGCTACACACATTTTTCTCATAACCCGGGGATAAAAGGCAAAGACAGATTCCCTTCAGCCTTTAAACATGCATTCCACACGGACACAGTTACAATTAGACCCACAGCCTTCACTGTGTACAAACCCACATCCAAATGGACCCACGATAGTCAGCAGACGTACAACTTTCAACATGAAAAGACACATGTAGCAGCCCATAGACCCATACATATGCACAAACACACACAGGATCACAATTACTCTTAGGCATCAAACAAGTACATGGACACAAAACGGACAACCGCAGATGGACACACATCCTTCAAGGTAAAAAGAGACACATATATAGGCATGCAGCATCCTACAGACCCATGATAAACCCAGTTACTCAATTGCCCTTAGGCACACACTTCTCACAACTCAGACACACAAGAACACACCAGGAATGATAGACAGGCAGACCTGAGCATACTTAAGGACCCAAAGGAGTGTGAACTAACTCCACCAAAAATGCAACTTAAGCAGATTAATGTTGATGTCACACAGACTAAAAGTACACAGGCACATTTGGAACCAAGCATGTTCAGAATCATGGGAATTACATGAGAGAAATGGTAGGCAGTCAAATAGACTGGGACTTAGTCCCAGGTTTGCCACTTCCATGCTTCCCCTCTCTGGCCTTGATTTCTTCATATATAAGATGAGTGGATGTTCTCCAAGGTTCCTCCCAAGCCCAACATGTGTAGGATTGGGAAGGGCAAGGGCTGCTGCTTTCAGGAAATTTAAGTCTAGGGGTCTTCCTGGAGATGGAGATTTCAGATACATCTTAAAGGATGGCCCGGTGGTCTTTGATCTGCCATAGGAGGGAAGTAGCTGTGTGTCAGGCTTTGGGAATTGGGGTGGAGTAACCAGCCCTACTTAGCTCTAATTAGCAGCCATAAAGGAATTTTAGCATCATGATGACACTGAGGCCCTAGTGCTGGACCCCCCCTTGTGCTGGCTGGGGAGAAGCCCACAGGCTGAGATCCCCTGTGAGCCCCTCCCACAGTGGGCCTCTTCTTTTTTCTTTTGGACTCTGCCTACTTTCCCTAAAGCCTGTGTTGTCCACTTGACACCCTCTCAGAGGAGGGAGCAGCCCTCTTCTAGTGACAGAATTGAAAAACAGAGATTCAGAGCCAGGAGCAATAAGGGTGAGAGCCAAGGCTTGGGACTGAGGCTCACCCCCAGCCTTCCCTCATCCCCTCCAGGCTCTTCCTACACAGAGTCCCAGTGGCCAAGGAACTATGCGTGTTCTACTGTGGGGAGATTCACCTTACCAGAATGGGAGACTAGAATTGCTGCCCCAAGGGCTTTGTCTCACACACACACACTCCTACAAAGTGTGCTGCCTGGAAAGAACACTGGATTAAAAGTTAAAATACTGTACTTAGTACTAGTCCTTCCTCCTCTGTGACTTACTAGTTATATAACTGCGCACATCACTCCATTTTCGGAGCCTCAGTTTTTTCATCAGTAAAATGGAGGAATTGGGCCAGAAGATATGTGCAAATGTGTCAGTTTTCCAGCCAAACCCTTTAATGTCACCTAAGGGATACTTCTCAGAGAGTGGCCAAGTCAGGGCATTTTTCATTTCTCTGGATGTTAGTTTCCTATCCATAAAAATGAGAGGGTGAGACTATAACCGTGGCTCTCAACAAGTGGGGCCTATCAGAATTACTTGGGAAGCTTTTTAAAAACATAGATACCCTTGTCCCACCTCAGACCTACTAATTAAGTGGCACAGATTGTAATAAGCTTGAATACACCAATACCTAAAAAGATAAGACATGAGACCTAGAATTGTAATCCACAGGGCTGTGTCAATGTTTGATTACTCAGTAGGCAAGAATCATACACATAGGTCACCCACAAAGCAGAAGCATCTCCCCTCCATGCTGGTTATTCTGTTTGCCCTCCTACCACCCAGATCCATTCTTGGCCCTTCTCCACCCTGCCCCTGGAAGCTGACCTCTGTGAACTGTAGCAGTAGGGTTCACTCGTTCTCTGGCTTCTGATTGAGTTCAGTTAATGAGAGGCAGAGGCCGATCTGCAGTTGGAGGAGAACATGCTAGAGGTCCTCACCCTCTACCCACCCCCACAATGAGCCTGCTGGCTGAGACCGAGTTTCCCGTAGTGGCTGTGCTCCTCCATGGCTACAGCTCCAGGCTCCCACCCTGGACCTCAGGCCTAGGGTTGGCAACAGCTTCCCGCTGTTGCTAGTCTTCAGCCCTGACTAGTTTGCGGCTAGTTGTGGCTCTTCAGCCCTGACTAGTTTCCTTAACCCTGCCCACATCTCTGTCATCTCATAAGTTATATCCTCGAGTGTGACAGCAACCTGACTGATACAGTCATCAACAAAGCAGAGGCACTGCCCCCTTCACCAAAAGAAAGAGCTTATCTAATTTCATTCCTATGAATAAGATTCCTTGGTTGTTTCAAAACTAAAATTGTATTTGCTCTGTAGTGTTTTTATGTTGATTGCATATTATAGGAGGCAGAAAATGGGGCAGGGCTGCCTGAAATTAGGCATCCCTTCCTCTCTATACCCAAAACTACCTATTTCACACAGCTTTGTGATCTTCTCTTTGTTTGTTTGTCTCCCCTATAAGAGCATGAGCCCATTCATCCATTCATTCACCAACAAATATTTATTGTGCACCAAGTATGTCCTAGCCACTATGTTAGATGCTGGGGTTTAAAAACTTCAGTAAGATACAGGTTCTGGGAATTCCCTGGCAGTCCAGTGGTTAGGACTCCTCGCTCTCACTGCCATGGCCCGGGTTCAATCCCTGATCAGGGAACTAAGATCCCACAGGCCACGTGGCATGACCAAAAGAAAAAAATATATGTAGGTTATGTCCTCACGGAGTTCAGTTCAGGCAGGCAAGTAAACAATAATTATGGAGTGTGGCAATTGAAATAATTGAGGCATGAAGGTATGTCTCCTGCGACATCAAAAAGATGTCAGAATCATTCAGCGTGCCTGGAGGAGCTGAGAAAGCTGGGGCTAAATCTACAGAGATGAGTTCGTCTTCACTGAGTAGACACTAATGGAAATGATGTTCTAGGTGCCAGCTAAAAATTGTCACTTGCCTTCTGCCTCTACAAAGTCACTAGCCACTGCAGTCACTGACCTTCAACACACCGTGAAAGGAGTTCAGGGTGGAGATCAGGAATGAGGCCCTCTGTGCTCTGGGAAAAACTGGCAGAACAGGCCTTCGGATAGTTAGATATTTTCAGGAGAAGATTTTATGAGCCCAATTTCTTGCATCTTCTCATATCTAGAAAAGCACTAAAATCATTAACAGAGACATCTGCTCCTCGTGACTAGCAACAACTTTCTCGTGACTCGCAGAAGCCCTCTGCCCAAATGTGTGCTTGATTGCACGTATGTCCCTTCACTAAAATCATATATAATACTGACCCCCCCCCCAATATCTTCGGAGCAGTTCCTCAGAGCTATCTGAGACGCTGTCTCCCAGGCTATAGTCCTCATTTTCCCCACATATAAGTTAACTCACAACTCTCACGTCGTGCATTTTTTTTCAGTCAACATAGGACGGAGGGAATTGCGTATGTACATGGAAGCACAAGAGACACACTGAATACAGGGAAATGCCTGTAGTACTGGAGTGAGCTGGGGGGTGAAAAAGGTGAACCTGGAGAAGTAAGAATGTGCCAGGTCAGAAAGGATCTGAATGTTCTGCTAGGGCGTTTGGACTTGACATAGTAGATGACTGGAAGCCAGTTGCCTTCTGTTCCTTAAAAAAAAAAAAAGCAATCAGTTTCTCTGATTGTTTTCAGTTCTCACACACCAGAAACATGCAGGATACACAGAAATGGTGACCAACCATCATTCTGGGCTTGCCTTGCTTCCTCTGTGGGGCTTTTTCTCACCAGTAGCCTCCTCCATCTCTGACCGCCGTGGTTTTGCCCTGGGATATATTCTGCTCACTTGGTTTGCCCCACTTGGCATTGTAATCCCTTGTTTACCTGATTCCTGACCTGCTGCTGAATCTCAGCTAATTTCTACATGTGTGTTCCAGATCCCCAGAACACTTCTAACCAACTCTCAGGGCCACCCCACCCCATCCCACCCCTGCCCCACTTGGAGATCTGGGGAGGAAAATCAGACAATGCTGAATAAATATTAAGGAGGGTGTGACAAGTTTAGATGTTCTGATAGCAATGCAGGGGGAGTGAGTTGGTGAGTTGTTAGAAGTGAGCGGAATGTGTGTGCCAAGTGGAGGCGTTTGGGAGGAGCTGGATACACATCTGGAGCTCAGGACCAAGGTGAAGAGAGGGTATAGATTTGGAAGCCATAGCCATTCTGAAGGCTATATGGATGCAGTTAACCAGGGAGGTCTTGAGGGAGTAGAGAAGAGGGACCAGACCAAGCCCTGGGGGTCATGACATTTAAGGGTAAAGGAGAACTGGGAAACAGGTAAACAGGTAAACAGATATGTCAAGGATATTTCTGACACCTCCAGTTCACTCACAGGGGAAGAGACAGACACACCCAGAGAAGCATATGTTTACACAAATGATCTACGGTATTTGTGATTTGGCTCCCTCCTTCCAGAACAGGTGACAGATGGTGGTTCTGCTTCCTTATTGTAGTAGGTCAGAAGCTTTGAGGGCTCAGGACAATGACACATCTTCACTCCTGACTGTGTGCTCCAACAGCTTCTGGTCTGCTTTGAGGCTCCACTCTCCCAACCCCAGCCTAGGGCATTCCTGCAGGTCTCTCCTGCTCTCTCTGCTTACAGGAATCCACTTAGGGGTACCAAATCCCAGTGTAATCCATCGTCTGAAGACATTGGTTCCAGAATGCCTCTGTCCTGCTGGACCCCTCCTGGGCCAGGCAGGTGAGCCCTAGAGTAGCTGATGTAGCCTGTGATGCAGGGTCTGCTCCTGGAGCCTTTAGGGAAAGGACAAAGATTTTAGCAAAACTCTCCAGACCCTCCATTAGGGCTAAATTTTAATGCTGTCTTGAGATAATTTGTGGGTCAGTGTCCCTAAGGACATTCTGGGCTCTTTGTTTGGCTTCTGGGCTTGGAACCGACACACATGGGTTCTTACTCCTCTTTCCTTTCCTTTGTTTATTGACAGGGGCATCATTAGACCTTAGACGTAAGTGGATTTCTCTAACTGTAATACTGCCAAATCAAGGGTCTCCTAATAGGGTTCAATAACAGGGATGCCTCAGGAGGGATTCATAATTTTGGTGGGGTGTGTGGGATTAGATGACCTCTAACACCCAAGATTCTAGACTTCCAAATTTTGTGAAGTCCAAGTGTTTTAGTTAGTCCTTGTATTGGGGTCATCCAAGTTCAGCTGTCTCGCCAACAACCTCAGTCTCCCCCCTCCCCCCCTCCACCCAGACCCTGAGCTCTCTGGGTTGTGCATTTGGATGGCTCCTTCCTCAGTGTTGGGAAGTTAGTATGAGGAAGTAGAAACAATAAAAAAGAAGAGTCTGGGGGTTGAGCAGGAGGATGGTTTTTGAGAAACAAACAAATATAAAAACACCTAGAAGATCCCACTCATCAAGCCCCAGGACCCGGAATGAGTAGTTCTCTCCTCAATATCAGCTTCTTAAGGACCAGTCCTAGGATAACAGGCCAGAGCAGATCCTCCTATTTCTTCCTCTCAAAGACCCCATCTTCCCAGACAGATGAACTCCCCTGACCAGACCCTTCCTCTAGTTACCTCACTCAGATATAATCATTCATTCATGTAACTGGTATTTATTAACCACTTACAGTAGGCCAGGCTGGATCTGGGCCACAGACATGAACAAAACAGACCTTCCCTGTCCTTGTGGAGCTCATGGTCCAGCAGGAGAGGCTGAAACAATGACCACAGCCTCAGCTTCCCACCTCTACCCCACCCCTCTGTCCTCAGATCTCCAAGACCAGAAAATTGAGCAGGGACATCGAGGGCTGGCTGGGCCTGCCCGGTCCTGGCTGGACCTTCCAAAAGCTTCCTCCTAACTGGAAGGGAAGTGGAGCAAAGCCAGTGAGGCTGCAGCACCCTGTCGGGGTCGGGAGAGTTATTTGTGTTACCTCAGCCCTCTCCAAACACTTTCCTATTCCGGCTCCGCTTCCTGGCTCCCATCCACAGAAGAGTGGCCTTTGGGAATGCGTTATATACATGTATCACAATAGGAATTTTTTTAAAAATTTTTATTGGAGTATAGTTGCTTTACAATGTTGTGTTAGTTCCTACTGTACAACAAGGTGAATCAGCTATATGTATATATATATCCCCTCTTTTTTGGATTTCCTTCCCATTTAGGTCACCACAAAGCATTGAGTAGAGTTCCCTGTGCTATACAGTAGGTTTTCATTAGTTATCTATTTTATACATAGTATCAATTGTGTATATATGTCAATCCCAATCTCCCAATTCATCCCACCCCCCCCTTCCCCCTTGGTATCCATGTCTGTGTCTCTATTTCTGCTTTGTATTACAATAAGATTTAAGCTGCAAATTAAAACAGTTGGAATTGTGACCATACTCCTCTCCCGGCTCCTGCCCTGGCCAGGCTCAGAGGTGGGGGTCAGAGGAGGGGAAGGCAGCAGTCAAGTGGAGATGCTGAGCAGTTCCCCCATCCCTACACACACACACACACACACACACACACACACACACCACTCTGCAACAAGTGTCCTAAATCACTGTGGTACAGGGAAGTGTTACAAGCCATCTCCACTTGCTGCAGCAAGAGCCAAGGAAACAGGCTCAGGAGATAGCAGGGGGATTGCATTTAAATCAGCAGTAACCACATTTGCAGATTTCCAGAACTAGTCTAATTAAAAAAAAAAAAATATATATATATATATATACACACACACACACATATATATATTAGACATCAAGCTAGAGTTGCCTATTTTTTTTTAACATCTTCATTGGAGTATAATTGCTTTACAATGGTGTGTTAGTTTCTGCTTTATAACAAAGTGAATCAGTTATACATATACATATGTCCCCATATGTCTTCCCTCTTGCATCTCCCTCCCTCCCGAGTTGCCTATTTTTTATTGTGTGAAGTAAATGTTACTGAATACAAGTTTGTGTGCCTGACACACAGTGAGGCCAAGCAAACCAAAACATCGGAGTTTGGAGCAGAGAAAGGTTTATTGCAGGACCAAGCAAGGAGAACAGGTGACTTGTGCTCAAAAACCCTGAACTTCCCAGTGGTTTTCAGGCAGAAGCTTTTTGTTTGTTTTTTGTTTTTTAGTTTTTGTCTGTGCCACGTGGCATGTGGGATCTTAGTTCCCCAACCAGGGATCGAACCTGTGCCTGCTGCATTGGAAGCGTGGAGTCCCAACCACTGGGCCACCAGGGAAGTGCCTCAGGGAGAAGTTTTTATAGGCAAAATTTGGAGTGAGGGCTGTAGGGTGTGTGACTTTCTTCTGATTGGTTGTTGGTGGGGTAACAGGGCGGTGCTCCAGGAATCTTGTGCTCAGCCTGAAGTTGCCATCCTCCACCTGGGTGGGGGCCTTAGCTCCTGGAGAAGATATTGTTATGTACATCCCTTGAGGAGGAACCAGGATCCTGTTTTGATCCTGTGCTATAGTTTCTTGATTGTTCCTCCTTTGTTTCTGCATTCCCTATTTCCCTGATTAGTAGCTGTTTGAATCTGCACTTTGGAACTCAGCGAAGGTCTAGGAGGTGGACCCGGAAAGGCTTTTGTGCCCAGGAGGACCCCATGTGGTCCGGCTTGGTTTCAGAAACAGCTTTGGAAGCCAGCAGTTCCTGGTTAGAGTTCCAGAACCACCAACTTCTCTTGGGCAAGTGATTGTGAAACCACACACTTCAGATGGGACTTGAACCCACAATCTCTGGCTTAGGAGGGGACTCAAACGCACAATGTCCCAGCTAAAACCACACACCTGGTCTCAGGACTTAATGAAGCTCAGGTTCTTTATGTCTTGGTGCAGAAGGAATTCAGCGAGAAGCAAAGTGAAAGGTAAGAAGTAGATTTATTAATATCCTTCGTAAAGAGGCTGCAGGAAAATGGGGCATGAGAGGATGGTCATGTGCCAGGTCTCGGGCGAGTTCCTGGGACGGACCACCAAGTAAGGGTGTTCCCGGTGAATCTGAGGTTCTTGATGTCTCCTCACAGAAAGAAGATAAGTGAGAAGTGGATTTATTTAGAGAGAAACACAGTCCACAGACAGAGTGTGGGCCATCTCAGAAGATGAGAGCCATAAAATATGGTGTGGTTAGTTTTTATGGGCTGGGTAATTTCAAAGGCTAATGAGTGGGAAGATTATTCCAATTATTTCCGGGGAGGGGTGGGGATTTCCTGGAATTGGGCCACTGCCCACTTTTTGGCCTTTTGTGGTTAGCCTCAGAACTGTCATGGTCTATGGGTGTGTCATTTAGCATGCTGATGTATTACAGTGAGTGTATAATGAGGCTCAAGGTGTACTGGAAGTCTAATCTTCTGCCATCTTGGACCCAGTTGGTTCTAACCAGTTTTTGTCATGTCCCATGGCTATGTCATTCTTTTGTTTTTTAAAGATTTATTTAGTATTTATTTTTTTTTATTTTTTTATTTTTTTTGGCTGCGTCGGGTCTTAGTTGTGGCACACGGGATCTTCGTTGAGGCATGTGGGATTTTTCGTTGCGGCACGTGGGCTCTTCGTTGTGGCGCGCAGGCTTCTCTCTAGTTGTGGTGTGTGGGTTTTCTCTTCTCTAGTTGTGGCACGCAGGCTCCAGGGCACGTGGGCTGTGTAGTTGTGGCGCGCAGGTTCCAGGGTGCATGGGCTCTGTAGTTTGCGGCACGCAGGCTCCCTAGTTGAGGCGTGCAAGCTCAGTAGTTGCGGCGCTCGGGCTTAGTTGCCCCGCAGCGTGTGGGATCTTATTTCCCTGACCAGGGATCAAACCTGCGTCCCCTGAATTGTAAGGTGGATTCTTTACCACTGGACCACCAGGGAAGTCCCGCTGTGTCATTCTTTTAAAAGTTGTGCACTGTTCCCTTCCCTCCTGTTTCAAGGGTACTTGGCTTTGCATAGGAAAGAATTAAGCCATAGTAAAATGAAAGCATAGATACACATTCCATAGGCAGAACGTGGTCCATTTCAGAAGGTGAGAGCCGCCCCGAAACATGGGGTGGTAAGTTTTTATGGGCTGGGTAATTTCATAGGCTAACAAGTGGGAGGATTATTCCGACTATTTGGGGGAAGGGGCAGGGATTTCCAGGAACTGGGCCACTGCCCACTTTTTGGCCTTTTATGGTCAGTCTCCGAACTGTCACGGGCACCTGTGTGTGAGTTATTTAGCATGCTAATACATTACAATGAGCATATAATGAGGTTCAAGGTCTACTGGAAGTCAAATCTTCTGTCATCTTGGGCCTACTTGGTTCTAACCAGTTTATGTTGTATCCTCAACGGCTGTGTCACTCTTTTAATGGTTGTGCCCTGCCTGCTTCCCTCCTGAATCAGTTGGATCTTTCTGAACTTCAATTTCCTTTGAAGTGAGGAAACCAGTAGTCTTCGTAGAGAGTTTTTGTGGGGATTCAACTTACATATAAGGCAGCTGATACTTATAAAGTACTCAGTAAATAGTGCTTTCCTTTGAGGAAACTTAAATTCAGAGTGGGCATTTATCTGCCTGGTATGACTTAGGCACAGTCTTTTCTGAAGATAAGTGGGATTTTGGAGCACATCAGAATCATTTGGGAAGCTTGCTAAACATACAGGTGTTAGCCCAGGTCATTCTGTCTCAGTAGCTTTAGAGTGTGGCCCTGGCATTTATTTTAACAAGCTCACCAAGTGATTCATATGCACATTGAAGTTTGAGAACTTCTGTACTAGATAACCCTTCATTCAATAAGTATGAGCTAGATGCCAGGCAGAAACAAAGAAGAAAACAATGTATTTTTTGAAAGGCTAGTGCCTAGCACAGACCTGGCGCTGATGAGCACTTATTAAATAGTTATCAAATGAAAGCCTTCAAGGAGGTGCATCCTATTGGGGATATGAGCAAATAAATCAGTTAGTAGCCACAAGAACTTGTAAGGAAAGTGGGCACCAAAGAAAGGGTAGCCAAAGGGTAACTAATGCTGTCTGCAGAGGGAGGTGTCTGAAAAGGCTTCCTAGGAGAAGGGCATCTGACAGCTTGAAGAATAGGCTGGGTTTACCAGCCAGATTAGGGGCTGTGTGCAAAGAGCGTGACTAGGTATGTCTGGAGCATAGGTACCAGGGGGAGTGCTGGGAAATGAAGCAGGAAGAGATGTGTGTTTGGAGACTAGACTGTGATGGATCTGCTCTACTAGGGAGTTTCAAGGACATTGGGGAGTCATGCAGGTGATGGGGGTGAACAAACAGGTTTTCACTGTAGGAAGCTCATTTTAGCAGTCATCAGTATGGAGTACAGGATGGCACAGTCAATACTGGAGGCAAGGAGAGTGGTTAGGAAGCTATTGCAGTGAGAACAGTCCGTGAGAAATCTGGAAAAGATCCAAACTGCAGAAGTGACATTAGAGTGTAGACAGAGGCTTTTTATGTAGTCCTTTCCCATATTGGAATTCTGTCATCCCAGTGTGGTCTTTTACAAAGGTTAGGGAGAAAATCTGTCTATGAGGCTATTAAAAAGAACCTTCTTTGATTGTGAAAGTAACACATATTCATTACGAAAAATCTGGAAAATATAGAAAAGCATAAATAATAGGAATCACCTATAATGCCACAGTCCAGAGATAATCACAGCTGAGTGTTTTGGTATATTTCCTTCCAATTGTTTTACATGCATATTTCAAGTTTTAAAATATAAATTCACCATAATTTATTTAATTTTCCCGTATTGTTGAATATGTACATTTTTTCCCTTCTATATATAATGAACATTCTCCACATAAATCTTTGCCCACATCTTTGATTATTTTCTTAGGAAAGATTTTTAGAAGTAGGATGATTAAACCAAAGGAAATTATTATATTTATGATTCACAAACATTCCAGATTAATTGCCAAATTACTCTCCAAAACAGCTTCTGCTTTTGTGACAGCTATGAACCACATTAGTTCATCTGGGAAATAAACTTGTAAATTCTTTACTTAAGCATGATATAAAGATCTGTTTCTGTTAACTTCCTAGAAGCTCTACTTCCTGTATTAATAATAACAAATGTTTTCTAGTGTTTGCTATATACCAGACACTGTACTGGGTGCTGTGTGTATATATAAATATATATATATTTTTTAATAATTCAGTTTATTTATTTATTTGTTGTTGTTTTTTTTTTTTCCGGCTGCCCCACGTGGCTTGCAGGGTCTTAGTTCCCCAACGAGAGATGGAACCCATGCCCATTGCAGTGGAAGTGTGGAGTCCTAACCACTGGACCGCCAGGGAATTGCCTCCCTATATATTTTTTAATTTTTACAATATCTTTATGATACAGGCACTATTATTGTCTCCATGAGGAATTTGAGGCTCAGAGAGGCTAAGGGACTTGACCTAGGTCACATATGAGGAAACAGAAATGATAAACCCCCCAAAATTCTTTAATCAGCATTGGCCAGAAATTATATCTGAAGCCAGAAGCCACAAGCCTTAGTTCCCCATTTAATGAGGAATCTTGAAAAGAATAAGTTGACTGTTGACACAGGTGCTTGGAGACAAAGTTTTTAGCTGGCCTTACATCTTGGATAGATAATGAAAAGAATAGAGAATATTTACATAGCAGTTATCATAAAATTTATGTTAAATCTATATTTACTTATAGCCTGTCATTATAAAGTTGAGCTTCTAAGTTTGTTTACTAAGAGGCAAAGAACTTCCTTGTGATATGACACATTGGTTTTCAGTTTGCAGGGACTGCCGGCTAACAACCTTGAGACCATAAATATTTTTTATAGGAAATTACTTCTGTTTAAATGTTTTTTGTATGAAATTGGATTGTTTACTCAAGATTGTATACGGCACACCATTGTAAGGCAATTATACTTCAATAAAGATGTTTAAAAAAAAAAATAGATTGTATACGGGGCTTATCATAAGACACTTGTCCTCATTTGTCAACTTGTGATAATTAACTCCCTATCACTTCCTTGACTTAAGTAAATTTACTAGCAAAGGTGACTGAACTTGTTTGTTGGACAACACCGTGACGACTGCCTTTGATATTTGTTCTTTTAGAGATGTCACCTCAATTTACAATTATGAGCACAATTAATGAGGCTATTTGATTATTTTTTCCCCTACCAGATAAGAAGTTGCATAAGAGATGAGACCATGCCTGTTTCTGGCCATTATTGTATCACCAGTGTTTAACACAGAGCCTGACACATAGTAGAAGCTCAATACATATTTGGCAAATAAAGAATGACTGTCTGATTAAACATGCCATATAGCCTGTAGGGATCTCACTGAGGGAGGAGAGCTAGAAATGATGAAGAGGGAGAACTAGAAGGACTGGATATTGTAGCCACAGGGAAAAAAAGTCCACTGGTAATGAGGCAGTTAAAGGGCTAACAAGAATGGAGATAATTGTACAGTGAAGCAATGGCTCTCAAACCGTATTCCTGCAGAACTTCAGTGGTTCCTTAATGTTCTGTGAGCTGGCCTGAACATGGCTTTGTACCACTTAAAAAAAAATAATCCTAGGCTTGTTCTCAATTTTAATTTTCTCAACCTTAAGTTTTAATTTCATGTATTTTTCTTAATTTTTTGATACCTGCTGTCCCTTATCTATATGAAGACCTAGTGTATTGTGGCATGTTATATAACATATAGTCAGCAAAAATTTAATATAAAATGCTTCATAAAGTCCACAAATAACAAGATGACAGCCTATTTGAAAATACCTGGGGAAAAGGGTTGCAGATGGCAGGATTTGTTTTGAGGTAGCAGGGGCTGGGAGACCCCACACTAAAGCTTCAAGGCACCTTAGAACTGTGTTGGGGAGGTTGCCCAGATATAATGTTGTCCCAGTAATGTCTGCATCTGACCAGAGGAGAAGAGCCAGCTCTTTCGGTGACCATCTTGTCCCAGCAGCCTGGGCTAAGCTTCTAGTTAATTAAATCCAAAATATTTTCTTCCATCCTTTGACTTTGTAATCTTTTGCATCTAAATTTAGGACTTGGTATTTTTCCTATTATGTTTTATCTCTGTTGATTCTTGTCCATGGCAACTTTGTGGATCCACATTCTGGCAGTAAGTTCCATAGGTCCTGTCCATCCTCTCTGCTGTGGACTGAATTGTGCCCCTCCTCAAATATAAAAGCCCTAACCCCCAATATGATGGTATTTGGAGATAGGGCTTTGGGGAGGTAATTAGGGTTAGAGGAGGTCACTGTGGGTGAGGCTCTCTTGATGGGATTAGTGCCCCTATAAAAAGAGACACCAGAGAGTGTGCCCTCGCCCTCGCCTTCTCCCTGTCTCTCTCTTTCTCCCCACCATTGATATCACAGCTAGAAGACAGCAGTCTGCAAGCCAGGAAGAGACTCCTCACCAGAACCTGACCATGCTGGCACCCTGATCTCAGACTTTCAGCCTCTAGAGCTATGAGAAAATAAATATCTACTGTTTAAGCCCCACAGTCTATGGCATTTTGTTACAGTAGCCTAAGCTGATTAAGACACCCTGTTTACCCCATTATCTCATGACTCCATTATCCTCAACTCTCCCCTTCTTTGCCATCTAGTTGCATCACCAGCTTACATGATTACTCACCTTCCAGATGCCCTTGCATTTGCTCCACAAGCTACCCTAGGTCCCACCTGGCCTCTATCCCTGCCAACTCCAACAAAATTGAATATGCCCTCCTCTGGGTTCTCCCTCCTCTATTAATCAAAATATGGAAGGCAGAGAGAGCCACTAACATTTAGCAAATCAATTAAAAACATAGGCTCTGAGGCCAGAATGTTAGGGTTCAAGTCCCAATTCTGCCATGTTATCTTCCTGACCTTAGGCAAGTAATTCAACCTACCTGTGCCTCAGTTAGCTCATCTATAAAACGAGGTGATTACATGAATTAATAAATCTATAGTACTTGGAATGTTATCTAGCACATAGGAAAAACTCAGTAATTGTTACCGTTATTACTACTCTGTCCCAGGCACAGTGCTAAGTGCTTCACATGTTGTATCTTATGTAATCTTTATATCAATCCTGTGAAGCAGGGATTACCATCTCCTTCTTCATGTAAGCAGCACTCCTGCCCACTCTATCCCTCTACCCTATTTTATTGTCTTTATAGCATCTACTACCATTCCCATATGACATTATCTATTAGTTTTCTTGCCTGTTGTCTGTCTCCCCAACACCCCTTCACACCTGCTAAAATGAAAGCTCTTGGAGATAAGGGACTTTATCTTGTTCACCACGAAATTCTAGTACCTAGTAAGTTCTCAATAAATATTTTTGAATAAATGTCTGATTGAATGAATGAATGAATGAAAATAAGGAGCTCAGGCACAGAGATGCAAAGTTGCTAGGCCACGGTCACATAGCAAGTAAGTGGCAGAGCCAGGATTTGACATCAGGTCTAGATGGTTCTAAAAATCCATACTGTCTCTGTTGCTCCCCAGAGCAGCAGAGATGAGCGCAGCTGGAGGAAGAAGTCAGGGGGAGAGAGTTAGATAACATTCAGCTCCCTAAGTCAGAGCTTCCCCTGTCTCCTCCCACTGGTCAAGTCACACTTCACAGCTGGTAAAGTCCATGTTGACATCCAGGGTGCCTTCAGGACTTGTGACCCAGCTCCACCTTGCATCTATGAGAGGAATGTCTGGGATTTCACAGAGAGAAAGCCTCAAGTATAGGAATGGTCCCAGTTCAGGAGTCCAGAGGCCAAGGCTACCATCCCAGTTTAGCAAGTCAACTAGGCATTGAAGTAACACGCCAATTTTTTTTTGGCCTGCGCCGTGAGGCTTGCGGGATCTTTACTACACATGCCTCTCTCGGCTAAGATGAGTGACTGTTACTTGTCTTGTTTATCAATGACAGATTTATTATCCCTGTAGTCAGCTATCCCTGAAAATGAGATTTATTGAGATATTCTACCATAGAATTGCTATCACTTTCTCTTTTTATTTAATTAATTAATAATTATTACTATTATTTTTTTTGGCCACACCACGCAGCTTGAGGGGTCTTAGTCCCCCAACCAGGAATCAAACCCAAGCCCTCTGCAGTGAAAGCGCAGAGCCCTAACCACTGGACCACCAGGGAATTCCCGAGAACACTCCGCTTAAACTCTCTTAACCTTTCTTCTTCCTTTTTTTCATTTGTGCTGATGACATGATTTTATTGACACAAATTAATAAACAAACTCACCAGAAAGGGAACGTACTTTAGTACCAATTAATTGTCAGAAAGGCTGCCGTAGCATTAATTATGCCTAAATCTTAAAATGCTGTATTTGGCAGGAATTCTCCAAAATTTAAGTGAAAAATATATGCTGAATGGCCAACTAATTCGCTACTCTGGGTACATTTGAGAGTACATTTTTGGGAAGAGATATAAAATGATTTTTTTTTGATAATTACACCAAGGCTCAGTTTTAGTAAAAATTTTTATTCTTTGTTAAAGTAACTGGCTTGTAATATTTTCACTTAACATTTTAGATATTCTCTTATAACCTTTATATGCAAAATGGTGGTATTTCAGCACTTTCCTTGAATTTTAGTTTCTTCCCTTGTAAAAAGGGGACAATAATCCCTACCTCACATATATGTTAAGAAATTCACATGGAATAATGTGTGTTGAACACTTGGAAGAGAGTGTGATACATAGTAAGCTTTCAACAAATGGTACTTCTATTAGTTTTCTTTTTCTGCATAACACATTAACCCTAAACTTCACACAACAGGCACTTCTTATCTCATGGTTTCCAACGGCCAGGAATGCAGAAGTAGCTTAGCAGAGATGGTCTGACTCAGTCTCTCAAGAGGTTGCAGTCAAGTTGTCAGCTGCTGGCCTAGGGCTGCAATTATCTCGGGGCTCAAATGGGGCTGAAGAATCCTTTTCCAACCTCACTCACAATGTTGTTGACAAGCTTCAGTTCTCAGCTGCACAGAGGCTTCTATTCCTTGCCTCACAGGTCTCTTCAAACAGCTGTTCACAATGTAGAAGCTTGCTTCTCCAGAGTGACAGATTGAAGAAAGACAGGGAAAGCGGGCACCCAAGGTGGAAGCCGAAAACATTTGTAACCTAATCTCGGAAGTGAAATCGCTTCATTTCTGTCAGATGCTAACCCAGGTACCATGTGGGAAGAAACTACACACGGGTGTGACTATCACAAGGCAGGAACCAATGGGGCCATCTTGGAGGCTGGCTACTATAGTATTTATTATTATTTCTTCTTCTGGTTAAAATTCAATTTCCTGACCCCACCTCTAGACCTTCCCATGTAGTAGTACTGAAGTAGCCATCAAAAAGCCAGGCAATTTTGATCCTGGTAGTCTGCAGACAGTGGTGAATTATCCAGTACAGAGATAATTGGAGTTATCTAAACTCCAGCTATCTAAATCACAAGTTCCATGTATTAGCAAATAAGGGAAGCAGAAAGATGAGGAAAGGATTTTATGTTTGGTATTTAAAAGATCAAAACAGTCACAGTGGGAAAATTCAGAACTTATAGACATCCATACCTTTTTATTTTTTAATTACATATGGGTAAGGAGGTGGAGTCAGTGTTTTTCAATGTTTAGGGCCTTGTCTGGAGGTCTGGAGTACACACTTTGAGAGCCACTGTTCTCATTCTAAATTCTCTCTCCTGGACTAAACTTCTTGTTTTCCCCGTTTAGCATCTGCCCCTACTTCTGGCCTCTTTGCCTTTCTCTTCTTGCTACTGTTAATATTCTAGTCCTCTCCTATCAGTAGCATCAAAAACCCCAGTGACTAACATGACCACAGGCTCTTTGTCAAACCAAAAAAGTGATGTCTCAGACTGTGTTACTTGAAGTAAAGTACCCAGGTGAGGAGAGGCTTCAGGCCCTGCCCTGTGCTGGCCTTTCTCATCCACAGTTTGTATGAATGTCATCTTATGCTCTGGCTGCCTGAGAAGCGGCCAGTGGTCAGGGTCCCTCCACAGCAGCTCCTTGAGTACAGAGGTTGTGGGCACTTTTCTAGCTCACACCAAGGGAGGCCAGGCATCCTAGGAACCAGAGGTTTTTCCATGTGTTCTGGACAGACCTGCCCAGCTTGCTGCTGCCTCATGACACTCTCCGTTGCCCAGGGGCTGGACCCATTTCCCTTTTCCCATCTCATTTTTGGACACACTGCTTTCTACCTCTTAGTCTGACTTTGACATTCTTTGTTTCTTCTAACTTCTACCTTATTTTAAATTGGTAAAGGTAATATCGACATGTGGTTTAAAAAAATTAACAGGTGGGCTTCCCTGGTGGCGCAGTGGTTAAAAATCCGCCTGCCAATGCAGGGGACACGGGTTCGAGCCCTGGTCCGGGAAGATCCCAGATGCCGCGGAGCAACTAAGCCCATGCACCACAGCTACTGAGCCTGCACTCTAGAGCCCGTGAGCCACAACTACTGAAGCCCGCCCACCTAGAGCCCATGCTCTGCAACAAGAGAAGCCACTGCAATGAGAAGCCCGCGCACCACAGCAAAGAGTGGCCTCCGCTCGACGCAACTAGAGAAAGCCCAGGTGCAGCAACGAAGACCCAACGCAGCCAAAAATAAATAATAAATAAACTTATTTTTAAAAAAATTAACAGGTAAAACCCATGTGGTGGGTAGTAAACTTCCTTCCCATCCCGGACCCCTGCCTCCCTCCATCACGGAACTAGTGTGGACGGTTTCTTGGGTACCCCTCAGAACCGGTTTATGAATTCATAAATACATCTCATTCCCTCTCTGTTACACACAAATTGACAAATCTGTGTGTAACAGAGAGGTAAGGTCTGCACATTGAGAGACTTGTCTGCACATTGCTTTGTTCACTTGGCAAAATACCCTGGAATTTTTTACTGATCAACATATAGATCTACAGCATTCTTTAAATGGCTGCATAGTATTCCATTATCTGGATATGTTACCATTTATTAATTACGTCCCTTTGCATGGATGTTTAGGCTGTTTGTTTCTTTTGGTTTTGGCTAGTACAACAATGAACATCTTCATATGTTTCCACATATATGTGAAAGCAAATCTGTTTGATAGATCCCTAAAAGTTAAATCACTGGTTAAAGGCTACATGCAATTTAAATTTTTATATTAATCCAAAGATGATATGCTAGTCTCCACCCACACAGTATTTCCTCACACTTTCAGAACATTGAGTATTATTAATCCTTTTGATATTTTTATTTTTGCCAATTTGAGAGTTGCAAAATATCTCATTTTAATTCAGGTTTATTCATTTAATTATGAATGGAGCTGAGGTTCTTTTCATGTTTATTAGTCATGAATAAGCTGTTCTTTTTCTGTGAGCTGCCTGTTCCTTCTTTTGTGATTTGATTTGAAATTCTAGCCCTGATGGACAGCAGTCCCAAAGCCCTTTCCCAGGCCTGGTCTGCAGCCACCATAAGCCCCTCCCCCTGTCCTGCTCAGTCCTCTACTGCCGCCTAGTGGTAGGGGTTGGATTTACCACTGGCCCTCACGGATGCTCTAAGTGCGGGCTCCTCGCTGGGGCTAACTCCCTGTGCTGAAATGATGCTGTTGCTTCCTAGGTACCTCTTTAAGCAAATTAAAATGCAAGACCTCCAGTTAATATGAATATCAGATAAACAACAAATAACTTTTTAGCTGGTACATATTTGTACTAAAAAATTACTCATGGGCTTCCCTGGTGGCGCAGTGGTTGAGAATCTGCCTGCCAATGCAGGGAACATGGGTTTGAGCCCTGGTTCAGGAAGATCCCACATGCCGCGGAGCAACTAAGCCCGTGCGCCACAACTACTGAGCCTGCGTGCCACATCAATATATTATTGATGGGAATCTAAATTGGTACGTGCAATTAAATAGTAGGGAAAACAATTAAACAGTAGCTATCAAAATTTTAATCGTGCATACACTTCACCCCAGCAATCCAGTTTCTAGGTATCTAAATATCTAACACAGGGGGCTTCCCTGGAGGCGCAGTGGTTAAGAATCCACCTGCCAATGCAGAGGACATGGGTTCGAGCCGTGGTCCAGGAAGATCCCACACGCTGAGGAGCAACTAAGCCCGGGAGCCACAACTACTGAGCCCGCGTGCCGCGACTACCAAAGCCCACGTGCCTAGAGCCCGTGCTCCACAACAAAAGAAGCCACCGCATTGAGAAGCCCACGCACTGCAACTAGAGAAAGCCTGTGGGTAGCAACGAAGACCCAATGCAGCCATAAATAAATAAATAAATAAATAAATAAATAAATAAATAGAATTTAACAACAACAAAAAAATTGAGCACAGGAAAACATGAGGAATATTTTCACATTAAAATACGTACAAGGAGGAAATTCCCTGGCAGTCCAGGGGTTAGGACTCCGAATTTCCACTGCAGGGGGCACAGGTTCGATCCCTGGTCGGGGAACTAAGATCCCGCAAGCCGTGCGGCAGGGCCAAAAAAAAAAGTAAAGCACGTAAAACGATATTCATTGTAGCATTGTTCGTGATAGTAAAAATTTGTAAAAAGCCTTACAGTTCATCAATAGTAGTGTGGTTAAATAAACTCTGCTAAATACATACTATGGAATATGATGTAGCATCTATAAAAAATAAAGTAGATCAATATGTCCTGTTAAGGAGAAAAACCCAAAATGGCGTCTGTCGTGCCCGTGATACTAAATCTAGATTTAATACCTAACCTAATTGTAGTTTCAGTCTTCACCAGAAATTAAATCTTAACCATCTCTGGAATTTTCTGGTCAGCACACAGAGGTGATCTGTCATCTGTGCCCTCTTCGTTCCCATCCTCCTCCCCGAAGTAGAGATAGTTTGCATGATTAAGACCTTGCCCGTTTCCCACCCCAAAAGAGACATCCTGGCCGTAAAAAATCTTTTATTTTCTTTTGCTAATAGCTCCCTTGCCCCACATTTCTTCCTATAAAAATCTTCCAGTTTATACAACGCCCCCTTAGAGCTCCCGTCTATTTACAAGATGGGATGCTGCCTGATGCATGAATCATTGATTAAAGCTAATTAGATCTTCAAACTTACTCGGTTGAATATTGGTTTTTAACAGTACTGACATGAAAAGAGCTCCACAACGTATTTTAAACCGAAAAAAAAAACTTTACATATACATATATTCACACATAGAATGATCTCATTTCTGTAAACAAACCAAATTATATGTTTCCAAATATACCTATTCTCTATTTGTATTAATATAAAATATTATATATTCTATGTATCAATAGAAATCTATATTGTATCCTATATATGTATATAACCTATATACTGTACCTTAGGCATAATGGTGCATATCAAAACACCTCAGAAAAACCCCAGCAGCATGATATGGTAGTTTCCTCTGGTAAGGGGGGTGAAATTAAGTGAGGCAGATGGGGGCTTTTATGTTATTTATATTGTTCGAAATGTTTTTACGTCAAGCACTGTGTTTAAATACTGTGCAACACATATATACAGTGGAATATTACTCAGCCATAAAAAGGAATGGAATTGAGTTATTTGTAATGAGGTGGATGGACCTAGAGTCTGTCATACAGAGTGAAGTAAGTCAGAAAGGGAAAAACAAATACCGTGTGCTAACGCATATATACGGAATCTAAAAAAAACGGTACAGATGAACCTAGTGGCAGGACAGGAATAAAGACGCAGACGTAGAGAATGGACTTGAGGACACGGGGAGGGGGAAGGGTAAGCTGGGACAAAGTGAGAGAGTGGCATGGACATATATACACTACCAAATGTAAAACAGATAGCTAGTGGGAAGCAGCCGCACAGCACAGGGAGATCAGCTCGGTGCTTTGTGACTGCCTAGAGGGGTGGGATAGGGAGGGTGGGAGGGAGGCGCAAGAGAGAGGAGATACGGGGATATATGTATACATACAGCTGATTCACTTTGTTGTACAGCAGAAACTAGCACAACATTGTAAAGCAATTATACTCCAATAAAGATGTTAAAAAAAATACTGTGCAATACACACATTTAAAAAATAACAAAAAGTAACTGGCCTAAGGACACATAGCCCTTCCAAGGCAGAGCTAAGATGACAGCCTAGACCTGAGATTGGCAAAGACAGCTCATTCCATTATTGCCTGTTCACACAACTTCTCTGAGTTTCCTTTCTCCCAGTAGCCCCCACCCTCCCCCCCTCATTCCTGCATGTATCTCACCTTTTCTTCATCACCAAATGTCTTCACCTCCCAAAGTCACCCGTTCTTCCTCCCACTCATTAAGCCCTGGTCACTCTGTTCCCCTCAGGTCACATGGATGAAACTGCTTATTAAAGCCCTGCTGTCAGGTTGGGTTTGTATAATTACTGGAGGAACTCTGAGTGCTGAGACAGCTAAACACACAGGCCTGCACTGCTCAGGCCTCTGCCTCTCACCAATGACGATAAAAGCACCACTGGTGTAGCTCAGCGCTCCAGAGAGTCCATTCCAGATGGCGGTCTCTGATAGAGTATCTCATGTCTATAACATGACTCTCCAGAAAGGGGTCAATAAGGCTTTCCTCTAAGATCATTTGAGCATCAAAGAACCTCATGCATGTGAGCGCACATTATAAAGTGGAGAGCGCTACAAAACCATTGGCTATTATAATCTCTTTTTTAAAGCCTGAAAAAAAATGGTGTATTTTGAAAAAGCAGTACATGCACAAGGAGAAACATCCAAACGGCACCAAAGAGAATGAGATGGAAAGTAAACCTTCCTCCCTCCCACCTGTGACTGAGTTCTCTCCTCCACAGAAGCAATCATTTTCTAGCTCATCTTCTTGGCAACCATCCCTTCAGAGATAATCTTTGTATATACAAGTGTATGTGTATATCACATCTATATTCGCTTTTTTTTTTTTTTTTTTTTTTTTTACCCCAGTAGGGGCACACTTCTATGTCTTGCTCTTTTCACCCAACACTATATCTCAGAGATCATTCCATATGCATACTTATAGATCTGCCTCATTCTTTCTAAGGGCTGCATAGTTTTCCACTCTAAGGCTGTACCAAAATGTGTTTAATTAGTCTCCTACTAATGGACATTCAGATTGTTTTTCAAACCATGCTGCAATAAATAACGTCGTTCAATTGTCTTTGCACACATGTGTGAATATTCTGGTAGACCATTTTCCTAGAAGGAAAATTTCTGTGTCAGAGTAGTTGCCTTTTAGATTTTTGACTGATAGGGCCAGGATATTGTAGTAGAGCACAGACTGGAGCCACGTGCTGGCTCGTCCTCTTACCAGTTGGATGAACTTGGACAAGTCCCTTAACCTCTTCATCTCTAATGCCACAGTTTCTCCATCTCTAATAGGACCTCCTCCACAAGGTTGCTGTGAAAATTCAATGAGTTAATATACAAAGGAAACTGCTTAGAAGAGCACCTGGTATGCAAGAAACACATAGCATTAGCTTTTATTATATGATATTATTTTCTTACTTTGTCACATTGCCTTCAAGAGGTTAAAGTAACTTATATTCCCACCATAGTGTCTTATTTCCCTGACCCTCACCAACATTGCTCATTTTCAAACTTTTGAACTTGGTCAATCTGATGGGTGAAAAGCATATCTCATTATTATTTTAATTTCCTTTTCTTTTTTTAAGTTTATTTTTTGGGCATTTAAAAAAATTGAAGTATAGTTAATTTACAATGTAGTGTTAGTTTCAGGTGTACAGCAAAATAATTCAGATATATATATTACAGATTTTTTTCCATTATAGACTATTACAAGATATTGAATATAGTTCCTTGTGCTATACAGTAGGTCCTTGATGTTTATCTATTTTATACGTAGCGCTGTGTATATGTTAATCCCAAACTCTTAATTTATCTCCCCCACCCCTGCTGGCCCCTTTGTTTTCTATGTCTGTGAGTCTATTTCTGTTTTGTAAATAAGTTCATTAGCATCTTTTTTTAGATTACCCATATAACTGATATCATATGATTTTAATTTTCATATAAAAACTCAATTGCTGAATTCAGTGACCTTCTGAGTCTTATTCCTACTGAACCTCTTGGTAGCATATGACATTTGAAGCCTAGACCTATTAGATTGTCCTCTGCTGAACAAGTCTTCTCCAGGGCCTGCTGTAACACTGCACTCTACTCTTGGGGTTCTCCTCCTGCCTCTCTGACTGGTCTTTTTTATTTATTTATTTATATAAATTTATTTGTTTTATTTATTTATTTTTGGCTGCATTGGGTCTTCGTTGCTGTGTGCAAGCTTTCTCTAGTTGCGGTGAGCGGGGGCTACTCTTCGTTGCGGTGTGAGGGCTTCTCATTGTGGTGGCTTCTCTTGTTGCGGAGCACGGGCTCTAGGCGTGCGGGTTTCAGTAGTTGTGGCGCACGGGCTTAGTTGCTCCGCGGCATGTGGGATCTTCCCAGACCAGGGCTCGAACCCATGTCCCCTGCATTGGCAGACGGATTCTTAACTACTGCGCCACCAGAGAAGCCCCTGACTATTCTTTTTTACTGGTTCCTCTTCCTCCTTCTCTCCTGCCATGGCTCTCAAGACCTTCTCAACATGGGTTCACCTACTTCTCTGGCTTTATTTTCTTCTAAACACATCTACTTGTTCTCTGAACACTTATATATGTTTTCCTGCTTCTCTGTCTTTGCTCATGTTCTAAGTGGAACTCCATCACTGTTAGGGTTGCCAGATAAAACACAGAACACCCAGTTAACTTTGAATTTCAGATAAAAAACTAATTGTTTTTAGTGTTTATCTGAAATTCAGATAAACATCTTATTTTATTTGCTAAATCTGGCCACCCTACCCCCAGTACTTTGTGCCCCTAATGCAGTTAACACTTTGTCTGACATCACTGTTACTAGTGTTCATACAAGAACTAAAGCCCTGGCCAGGCAAGGGCTGGGTCTTTGTATTGTACATAGGGCTGGGCACACAGTAGTTTCTCAGGAAATATTTGCCGAATTCAGTGATACAAATTTTCTTTGGGTACAGGAAAATTGCTCCTTTCCTCTTATTCCTTACCTCACTCCCACATTCAGCAGTTGTTCTTGGTGATTTTGAGTAACCATATATTAGTTATCTAATCCAAGCTCTCTTAGATTATCTATAATTTCACGTGTATATATTTATACCTGTTCATGGATTAATTGAAATATAAAGAGGCAGTCTAGCATGGTGGCCAGTCTCTCCCAGATTTAAGTCTTGGTTCTCTTATTAGCCAGTTGTACAATATTAGCCCAGTTATTTCATCTCTTCAAACCTCAGTTTTTCCATCTATAAAATAGGAACAAGTGCCTTACTACAGGCACTTATGATTAAATCAGCTATTATGATATTGAATATTGAGGGCTTTCATTTGGCCAAATATGTGGGGTTTTTTTGGCCATGCCATGCAGCTTGCGGGATCCCCAACCAGGGACTGAACCCAGGGCCCGGCTCCTAACCACTGGACCGCCAGGGAATTCCCCAAAAAATGCTTTCTTGTTTTTTTAAACGGTAGATCTTTTCCTTTTTCATATTGAGGTAAATTGACGGAAAATATTATATAAGTTTCAGATGTACAACATAATGATTCAATATTTGTATATATTGTGAATTGATCACTACTGTAAGTCTAATTGACATCCGTCACCATACTTAGTTACAAAATTTTTTTCTTGTGGTGAGAACTTTTAAAATCTACTCTTTTAGCAACTTTCAACTATGTATCCCAAAGTGTTTATTGCAGCTTTTATGTGCATGAGCAGGGAACTGTGCTGGTGACAGGAATAGTAATGGATAAAATAGGTTTGGTCCCTGTTCTCATGGACCTTACAATCTAACACTAGAGAGAGCCAGTAGTTAGAAAGAACACAAATATGTAATTACAAATTGTGATAGGTTCTATGAAGCAAAATGCTGGGGGTTGTAAGAATTTATGAAACGGGTCCTGAGCTAGTTCAGAGAGAGCTTCCTTGAGAAATGATACCTGACATTTATTGAATACTCACCATATGCCAGTGTATTAGCTTGCTAGGGCTGCCATAACAAAGTACCAGAGACTGGGTGGCATGAACAACAGAAATTTATTTTCTCACAATTTTTGAAGCTAGAAGTCTGAGATCAAGGTGTCAGCAGGGCTGATTTCTTCTGAGGCCTTTCTCCTTGGCTTATAGATGGCCATCTTCTCCCTGTGTCTTCTCTCTGTACCTGTGTCCATATTTCCTCTTCTTATAAAGACAACCATCATATTGGACTAGGGCCCACTCTAATGACCTCATTTTAACTTAGTTATCTCTTTAAAGACCCTATCTACAGGGAATTCCCTGGTGGTCCAGTGGTTAGGACTCTCGCTTCCATTGCAGGAGTCACAGGTTCCATCCCTGGTTATGGAACTAAGATCCCGCAAGCCGTGTGGTGCGGCTAAAGAAAAAAAGATTAAAAAAAAAAAAAGACCCTATCTACAAATATGGTCATACTCTGGGATCCTGGGTGTTAGGATGGAAGAAATGTCCTCATATTGAGGTGTGGGGAAGTCATCCTGGTTTATACATGATTTAACTTTAAACTTTATGCTAACTAGAATAGCCTGTTTTGTGGCGTATTAAGCATACACTGTACATCTGCTCTAACCATTAAAGAAAAGGGTGCATTGTCCAGAAGTAAAGAATGTCTGTTTTGAAGATAGAGATAAATACCTCCCTTCCTGGAACATCAATGCTACACTCCTTTGATGATAAGACTCTCTTTGCAGGCGCCAAGGCCAGGCTGATTTGCTGTGTACGTGCTCATCTGTCTTCTTTGAAATTTTGAAGGAATGTACCCTGTAATGTTTGATATTCTTTGCTCTGACAAGATACAAAGCTGTGCTAAAAACCATGCTTCTTTGGAACAGTGCCTCAGAGCTATCTGAGAGACTGTCTCCTTGGCTATAGTCCTCAGTTTGGCTCAAATAAAACTCTTTTCTAGTCCCATTACAGATTGTTTATTGCTTATTTCTGTCAACAATATGAATTTGAGGACACAACTCATCCCATAACAGCCAGATATTAATCTATAGCACTTACATGCATTATTTTACAGCAATCCTATCATTGCTACTTTACTATTATAGATTAAACTGAGGTACAGAGAGAGGTTACGCACTTGCCTAAGGTCATACAATACCTAGGAGTCATGAAAACTGGGGCTTGAACCCTGATAACAATCACCACAAGCTTACGGAGTGCTGAACGACAAGTTGGAGCTGGCCCAGCAAAGGCTAGAGGGCGCATACCAGGCAGATGGAATTATATGGAAAGGGCCTGGAGTAGAAGAGAGCTTGGCGCTTCTAACAGAATGAAAGAGTCAAGTTGATGACATTAAAGAAGAGGGCCAGAACCTAGGGGCAGGACGGCAATAAAGACGCAGACCTACTAGAGAATGGACTTGAGGACACGGGGAGGGGGAAGGGTAAGCTGGGACGAAGTGAGAGAGTGGCATGGACATATATACACTACCAAGTGTAAAATAGATAGCTAGTGGGAAGCAGCTGCATAGCACAGGGAGATCAGCTCGGTGCTTTGTGACCACCTAGAGGGGTGGGATAGGGAGGGTAGGAGGGAGACGCAAGAGGGAGGAGATACGGGGATATATATATATATGTATAGCTGATTCACTTTGTTATAAAGCAGAAACTAACACACCATTGTAAATCAATTATACTCCAATAAAGATGTTGAAAAAGAAAAAAAGAAGGCGGCCAGGGTAACTCATAGCAGTCCTTTCAGGCCACGATAGGATTAAGATTTTGGTCTTCATCCTAAGAACAATGGGAAAACATTGACTCTACCTGCTGAATAGAGGACCACTTGAAGGAACTTTTAAAATCTTAGTTTTAATTTTTAATAGATGAGGAACCTGACATCTGTTAGTTTTTTCAATATATTACACCCAAGATTCCATATAACTTACAATCCTGTGAGGGGGAAATATTTGTAGAGTTGGCCTCCGGCAAGTGTGAACTACTTAAAATAGATGGGTACGTATTTGAAAGGAACTATGGCATAAGTTACAGTATGCTATGCTGGGCTCCACAGAGGGCGTAAAAACATTGAGAACTACAGTTCTGCCATTGGACAAAGACTTAATTTTGGTCTGTTGTTTGGGCAGCCTTAAATGGAGAAAGGTAGTTAGGGCCACACCTCAGCGTTAAACTTCGGTTGAAAAAGGAAGACAGAGAGGCTTTGCCTAATATTTTTAAACAGCTTTATTGAGATAATTTACATACTGCAAAATTCACGTGTTTTAAGTGCACGATGATGTGCCATCAGCACATCCAGTTTTGGAGCATTTCCATCACACCAGAAAGATCCCTACTGTTTGCAGTGGACCCGGCCTACTCTTACCCACAGCCCCAGGCCTGCCTAATTAGTGTATTTTACTGAGTAAAAATTACCCCAGATAACCTTAAGAGGAACCCTCGACTGGACTCCCAACGAATATGAATATGTACATATAAATATATGTACGTTTTGATCAGTGGGCCTAGTATATCCAGGCCGCAAGTGTATGTGAGAAATTCCTCCATTTATCCACTGAGCAAAACACACAGTTCGCTGCCCTACATGGGGCTTATTATCTAAATGAGGCAAAAGCAGTAAGCGGGCGCCTCTATACACGGCACGCGTGCCTGTGTGTAAGAGATGAGCACACGCCCTGTGCCAAGACGCTTTGAGTAATGTGCACCCAAGACAGACGACCAGTCGGTGCGGTTTGCGCCTGCGCAGCTTGGCGAGTGCCTACAAACGGGTAACAAACCCCCTGCTCGAGACCCGTCGGTTCTGCTGTTGGAACGCCGCCGTCTCAAACCTGAGCGTCCACCCGTGACACCCAGCGAACCCAGGCCTGGTAGGTAACCCCTCACCCCCTCGCTTCCCCTACCCAGAGCTCACAAGGAGCACCAAAATTGTCAGGCCTCGCGCCAAGGCCCACAGGGTAGCGATTCTCTCCCCTGGCCACTCCCCACAGTTTACTAGGCCGAGTCTCCTTGGTCGGTGAAGGGCTTAGTCCCGCCCCTTCGAGCCGACGCCAGCAGCCACGTACCACGTTTCTACGTGTCTCGAGCCTGAAAGCGGAAGTTACGCCAAAGACTCGCGAGGGAAGCGGCGGACCTGGAAGGGTACTGGCCGCTGGAGGAAAGGGGGTGGGCAGACGGCTTTGGAAGGCTCCGGAAGTGGTTGTGCAGGGGAGGGGTGGGAGAGGGGCTGGGCAGGCAGTTCATTCGGCTGTTGCTGGTCGCCTCACTAAGGCGGAGGTTCACTCTTCTCCGAGAGGCTGGCCCAGTCCTCCGCCTCGGCCAGAATGGACTTCAGGGAAGTTCTCCAGATAGCTTCCAAAGCACAAGGTGTCAACAACGTGCCGGTAAGTACCAGCCGGGGCGCAACTTAGGGGATCCTGGTCCTCAAGTTCCGAATGTGTGGCCCGTGGAACTTCCAGGAATCCGTCTGTCGGCTCCGGGAGAGGAAAGACCTGGACGCCGTTTTTGTTGGTTGGTGGTTTTGTTTTTTTCTCTTGGACATGTACTTCTGAGTACTGGGGGTGAGGACGGGCTTGAGATGCGAGGTGGGAGCCTTCTGACGAGCGGCTTGTTTAGGCTGTTACCCCTGCAACTTTGCGCTGGTGAGTAGAGCCATGCCTGGCACATAGTGAAATCTAGCGCTAGTAGTTTCTAGCTTCGGCGTAAACTTCAACCCAGGGGTTGGGGAGTTCAGGAATTTTAGGGACTTGGCCTGATAGCTTTTGAGGCGATTTCCCCCTGATCTTTGGGTCAAACGTTTTGTGATTTCCCAAAAAAGTTCTTTGACTTGTGGCCCCAGCCACTCAACCAACCAGGTGATTGAATTATCACCTCCCAAGGCGGGAGTTGAGTGGATTCCACGAAATCCTTGGCCAACAGAATGAGTGAAATAGTTTCAGCTTCCATTTATTTGTGGTCGTCCAGATTTGTCTTTGTTTCAAATCTAGGTCCCATTTACTCAGTAAGGTTTGCTAATTCGCTAATATTCGCAGAGAGGTGTAAGACTTTAAATGAGGTAGTGGGTGAGAGCGCCTGCTTTGCGGGGGTGTAGCTGTTTTGCATAAACTAATCATTTCTGTATCCTCAGATGGTACCACAGCCCAGCTGTAAACCGATAAATTGCATTGTGTTACCTGCGGTTTGAGAGATGAGATGTAGAGCTCAAATGGCTGTCTTTTAAAGTCAATTCAACTGGACCTTACTGAGCTCTCACTATGCATTTCTTAGATTTTTGTATATTTGCAATATTTTTTTCCCTCCCCTGCACTTTTCTTGTCTTTTGAGGCTGGCTCATTCTTTTTACTCTTTTGAAGATATTGATCTAAAAATAGTAAAATAACTGGTAAATAAAACTGATATTCATCAGTTTATTATATATATTCCCATCCCATCCCAAATACTCCGAATGATCTTGAAGTTATGCAACCTTGAATGACAGAATTACTTTCTGCATCTGTAAATTTCCTAGACAAGTCGATATTGGATCTAGTAACATTCATATTTGCATAAATTAGGTCCATATTTCATTCTACATCTTACTCAATTTCAGTGGAGGTCAAAGATAGATAATACTAGCCCTGATGCCGAAGACTATTCTGTGGAAGAATCAGAACCAAGTTACTCGTTTCTTATTCTAAAAACCAATGGTTGCTGAGAGAAAAGTACATATTTCTAGAGCAGACGTTTTCAAACTATGTCTGTATTTCAGAATATATATATTATCGATTTATCTGTGATTGGAATAACAAAGATTGGAAGCAAAAAGGACAATGGGTTAATTGGCGGTCATTTAAAATGTAATAGATGAACATAGGCATGTACTTCAAGAAGGCATGCTTTTCCCTCCCACCCACCCCAAAAGCTAGTAAGCCTGGAAGTTTGATTTAGTTATCAGCATTATAATCCTTATCTTTTTACTTCAGATGAAAGTAAGTCACAAAAGAAACTATTGAGGAATAGAGCAAGATTGTATTTAATTTAATCCATGATCTTGTTTTTACTCGATTCATCTAATTATTTTAAGTTATTGAATATTTGCTTTATCAGCTCAAAGTAAAGCCTTTTAGAGCACACTATCACTTGTGAAATCTAACACATATTGTACAGTGTAAGATTGTTACAAAGCAAGTATCTTTATAAACCACCATCCAAGTCAAGAAACACATTTCTGCAAGTGCACGGACACACACACACACACACACACACACACACACACACACACACACACACACACACACACCCTGCTTGACAAAAACTTTATTGATTGAGTTATGGTCTGAGAACCACAGAGGCTTTGCAGTAATTGCAGATAACTCCATCCCTCTCTAGTGCTTGGTTCATATTTCTCTTTTAGCCATCTCTTCCCCCACCTTCCATTTGGATCCTGTTGGAGCTGACTTTCGATTTCAGTCATCAAGTTCCTGTGTCACACCTTTGCTACAGAAAAGAAATACACTAGCATTGATTAGACTAAAATCCAAGGGAGGCTAAAATCTGAAACACCTGTACAGCTATTTGGAACTCTTTGCAGGGCTTTTATTTTTAAGAAGTGTCTACTATATCTGACTTGAAAAGCAATGAACAGTTCCCATTGGGACAGCTTTCTTTTACATTGTTTCTTTTTAAGAGAAATAGTTAGCTTTATAATGTTTTAGTTAAAAGAAGGATTGCATCATGCCTATAAATATTAAGCATGCTATCATTTCGCAGTGGAAAACTGAATACAAAAAAACAGCTGATCAAGGTGATGTAACCAGTCACTGTTATTAGCTCTGTTTATTTTAAAGGAGGAAAGATATTTTTGGTAACCTTGCCCTTAATATTTTTCTCCCTGGGTTCCTCTAACAAAAACAAAGTGGTTGTCTGATTTAGTAGAATAGAAGAGCTTAGAATCTGGATTCTTACAGGTTACAAGTAACTATAATGGATGGCTTGTAGTGCATGAGGCAAGTTAAATGGTCTTTCTCACAGTCAGTCTGAAAATCATCCCAGACAAGATACTGTAGCTCTGGTGTGACCCTCAGATCAAAAAGTAAGGGGAAGCCTTCATGTGGTATCAGACATATAAGGATTTGGGAAGCTATAGAACCTTGAGGGTAAGAATATAGGTACTTTATAGTAGTTACATTTCCTTTTTTTTAAATTGAAGTATGGTTGACTTACAATATTGCATTAGTTTCAGGTGACAGTATAGTCATTTGATATTTTTATAGATTATACTCCATATAAGATTATTATAAAATACTAGCTATATTCCTTGTGCTGGTTACATTTCCTTTTTTATTTTTTAAAAACTTAAAAATTAAAATAAATTATTATTGGAGTATAGTTGATTTACAATGTTGTGTTAGTTTCTGGTGAACAGTAAAATGAAGCAGTTATACATATACATATACCCACTCTTCTTTCGATTCCTTTCCCATATAGGTCATTGCAGAGTATTGAGCAGAGTTCCCTGGGCTATACGCAGTCCTTATTATCTATTTTATTAGAGAATAAAAGGTCCTTATTATCTACTTTATATATAGTAGTGTGTATATGTCAACCCCAATCTTCTGATTTATCCCTCCCCCCCTTTCCCCTGGTAACCATAAGTTTGTTTTCTACATCTGTGACTCTATTGCTGTTTTGTAAATAAGTTCATTTGTACCATTTTTTTTAGAGTCCACGTATAAGCGATATCATATGATATTTGTCTTTCTGACTTCACTCAGTATGACAATCTCTAGGTCCATCCATGTCACTGCAAATGGCATTATTTTGTTCTTTTTTATGGCTGAGTAATATTCCACTGTATATATGTACCACATTTTTATCCACTCCTATGTCAGTGGACATTTAGGTTGCTTCCATGTCTTGGCTATTGTAAATAGTGCTGCAGTGAACATAGGGGTTCGTGTATCTTTCCGAATTATGGTTTTCTCCAGATATATGCCCAGGAGTGGGATTACTGGATCATATGGTCATTCTATATTTAGTTTTTTAAGGAAGCTTCATGCTGTCCTCCATAATGGTTGTACCAATTTACATTCCCATCAACAGTGAAGGAGGGTTCCCTTTTCTCCACACCCTCTCTAGCATTTATTGTTTGTAGATTTTTTGATGATTGCCATTCTGTAGTTTTGATTTGCATTTCTCTAATAATTAGTGATGTTGAGCCCCTTTTCGTGTGCTTTTTGTCCATCTATACTTTCTTTTAAAGAATAGTATAGGCCAACAAAAAAGTTTCTGCAGGCAGTCACTTTGTAACCCTTGATGATAGTTGATTATAACTGGATTATTTCCCACTCTTAGATCTGAAGATGACTTTTCCAGTGCCTGGAGCAGCTTTAGATTTCTAGCCTGGAGCAGTACTTCTGAACTGGTGTTTTAGGGAAAGGGTCTTTTAGAAACTACTGCCCCACAGAGATTCTGTTATTTCTCTTCCCCATCACTACCTAGACAATCTCTTTATGAATAATAAGGATAATAGTAACAACAATTAACATTTATAGTGCTTCCTTTGTGCCAGGCACTGTTCTAGGCACTTTTTGTATATTAATTAATTTAATCATCATAATAACCATATACGGAAGCTTGTTTTACAAATCAGGAAACTGAAGTCCAGGGAGATGAAGAAATGTTCCCAGAGTCACACAGCTAATAAGTGACAGGGTTAGTCGTGGCAGAGCAGAGAATGTAGTCCAGGCAAACTGGCTTCAGAGTTCTTGCTCTTAATCACCACCCTGTGTTGAATGAGGAGAGTCTTTTGGAAATGGGGTGGTGAGGAAGGTTGTCTTCTATAAAGCCTGAATTCATCTAGCTCCCTACCCCCAACTCCAGCCTAATATAGCCTTGGGCAGTAACCCTGTTGTTTTTTTGATGACACTTCTCAGTGTACAGTAAAGTCTGACGGGAGAGAAATTTAAAGACCAAACTAACAGCATATGGAAACTGGAGGATAGAGATTTACAGCCTGTTTGGGAGAGTGCCAGCATAGTTAACAGAAATAGAGTCTGAGGTTGAGGGAAAGTTCAGTGGTGGACCTGTTTGGGGTAATGGCACGATCTAAAAGGCAGGTAGAAATTAGGGAATGGCATTTAAGAATGAGGTTCGAGCTAGAGATGAAAGTGTTGGGATTAAGTTAGAAGTGAAGCATGTTGTAGTGGGAACACTTTTGCCCCTGAGTCAGGAGACCTAGATTCTAATTCAGATACTGCTACAAATTGTGTGAGTGATAGCCAGTAAATACATAGTTGTCTTTTGGGGGCCATTTCTAACATGAGGTTGGACTAGAGGCTCTGAGGTATCTATCTGATACTATTAATACATTTTATATAATCTGGTATATTTTTTAAACACAATAATAGTAAAATTTACATTTGACCCCATAGCAGTCTTGAATAGCATGCTTTTTGGTGGTTTTATTTTCACCCTCTTAGCTACCCAGCTAAGCAAGCCTAATGCAAATCAGTGGTTTTCCAGGTCTGCATTCATTCCCTGAGTATGATGTTTTGAGAGGATTGTAGAAGTTGTGTAGTCATTATTAAAGTTAAGGATAAATTTTTTTATTTTTATTTTTTGGCTGCATTGGGTCTTCGTTGCTGCGCGCAGGCTTTCTCTAGTTGCGGCGAGTGGGGGCTATTCTTCACTGCGGTGCGCGGGGCTTCTCATTGCGGTGGCTTCTCTTGTTGAGGAGCAGGGGCTCTAGGCGCACAGGCTTCAGTAGTTGTGGCTCGTGGGCTCTAGAGCGCAGGCTCAGTAGTTGTGGCACACGGGCTTAGTTGCTCCGCAGCATGTGGATCTTCCCGGACCAGGGCTTGAACCTGTGTCCCCTGCATTGGCAGGCGGATTCTTAACCACTGCGCCACCAGGGAAGCCCCTAGGATATATTCTTTGAATATTTCTAACTCCTATTTGTAACCAACGATAAACCTCTAATTTATATAAAACCATAAGGAAATTTATATTTTCTACGATTACAACAATATATTATCTCTGAGTAAAGAACAGCTTTCAAGAAGGAATTGACTATTGATTCTAATATAACATATTTGGTGAACATATATTTCCAGACTGAAAGCTCCTTATTTTCTTAATCTGACCATGACAGTATAGTTTCAATGCAAGGAACACATGTGTTTAAAGTGACTTAATATTTTCTAGGTCTCTTGGCTTCAGAATTACAAATCTTGGCAAAATCTCTGATACTGTATTTCGATGGCATGAGCTTCACTGTTGTGGATCATTCACTGGGGCCCAGCAGAATGACTGAGTCGGCTTGCAGTACAGTAAAATGGATACACTTAGGATAAAAGAAACTCTTGTCCAGCTGCTTTTCATGAAACTCAAACAATGAAGCAGCCTGGTGCCTTGAGTCAGATACAGAATTGGTGGATGCATCTTGATGTGTTGCTGCTAGAGCTAAAAGTGACCATCTGATGTGGGAGAAAGTGCAGACAGTTCTCCTGCCTTATTAAATGGAATATAGTGTAATCCCAGCCTGAAGCTTTCTTTTCAACACATGGTTCTCTGCTGGGCACCTCTGTGGGGGAAGGAGACTGTCTAATAAAATATTCTATTACAGCAAATCTTCTAATACCAGGGTCTGACTGCAACCCCTTTTTCAAAAGTCTAGCCAGGTCAATGTTAGGAACGTCTATAGTGATAGACCCAAGAGAAAGGAAAATACACGTTCACAGAAAAACTTGTACACAGATGTTCACAGCAGCATTATTCATAATAGCCAAAAAGTGGAAACAATCTAAATATCCATTAACTGATGATTAGATAAATGTGGTATATCCATACAATGAAAAATTATTCATCCATAAAAGCAATGAAGTACTGACTATGTTACAACATGAACCTTGAAAACATTATGCTAAGTGAAAGTAGTAAGATACGAAAGACCGGTGTAGCAGTCAGGGTTCTCCAGAAAAACAGAACCAGTAGGATCTGTCTTAGGGAATTGGCTCATGCGGTTGTGGGGGCTGCAAGTCTGGAATGTGTTGGGCAGGCTGGCGCTCAGGCTGGAGTTAATGCTGTCGGAAGTGGGGTTTTGAGGTGTCATCTGTAAAGCTCGAATCCATCTAGCTCCCTACTCCAGCTCTCCAACTCCAGCCTGATAAAGCCTTGGGCAGTAACCCTGTTGGTTTTTTGATGACACTTGTAAGTGTTCGGTAAAGTCTGATGAGAGAGAGTTTCACATAGAAATTCTGGAGCAGATGGAGAAAAAAAAGTTTTTTTAATTGAAAAATCTTACCTACTTTGTATAATCACTTATCTACATAATCATTTACCTACAGCTTCTAAATTTTACCTTATTTTATGATGCATCTCAGTCACTATGTAATGGTACACTGGATGCATGATTTCATTTATATGAAATGTCCAGAACTGGCAAATCCATAGAAACAAAGTAGATTAGTGGCTGCCAGGGGCATAGGTGAAGGGGGAATGGGGAATGATTGCTGAAGGGTAAGGGGTTTCTTTTTGGGAAGGTGAAAATGTTCTGGAATCAGATAGTGGTGATGGTTGTACAACTCTGTGAATATACTCATACATATTAAATGGGTGGATTTTATCGTATGTGAATTAAATCTCATTAAAAATGTTAAAAAAGAAGATCATTATTATCTCTGGAGACCCAACCCTTTTTTTTTTTCTCCCCAGATTTCTAGGTTTTGATCTAAACTTTGCCTAAGAGAATATTTTTATACTCTCCTGGTATCTGCTTTTGAGTGCATCAAGCTACAGAGGATGTAAGAAACTATTAATTATGACTCAGCTCGTGTCAGTAAATAAGATTAAGCCTCATCAAGTAGGACCTTGTCCTACTTAAATTGTTTCCCAGCAGGCCCGCAAAGTAAGACGTTTTATAGATTTATTGAATTCCTTCTCCATCATACGGACAGGACAAGGACAGCAAAATTGTTGGGTTAAATGTGAGGCCAGCTTAATAAGTATCCTTAAGGGTTAGCAGTGTTTAAAAAAAAAGCTGAATTTGAAATTGGCATGTGAATTGATGAAAATAGGTGTATACTTTGAAAAAAGCTCAAAGTAGTCTTTGGGATTCTTTTCTGAGTGAATCCGAGTTCCTGAACCCCCTCCCTTGTTTCTTTATTGTGTTCTGCCTTTCTTGTGCTTATGTTTCCCAGTCGGTGTTTCCCAAAGTGCAGTCCACATAGCTTTGGGTGTACCATGATTTTCGGTGATACACAAATATGTTTTATTCCCATAGTTGCATTTTTTTAAGTTATATATTTTGATAGGATTTGGAAAAATATAACTAGCCCTTCAAGCCTGTCATTTTATAAGTATTATTGCTTGAGGTAAAGCTGTAGTAATAAGTCATGGTGTTTGATCTACATGTTTTCTTAAAATTAGTAAATAATAATACAAGTGGTATACTATAAAAGGGCAAAAATCATGAAGGTGATATGTGAATGATTGAAGCTTAGTAAACAAGGCATTAAACTGCCCCATTGACACTGTGGTTTACTTGTTCAGTGCCTGTATTCAGTAAAGAGTAGCTTTTCTGCTAGTCATATCCCATTACCTACCTCTTTAAGTCCCAGGTTAGGAAGAAAGATGTCTACCCTGAAATCAAATTAGGAAGTGCTCACTTGCTGCTGTACTACCTAGGTAACAAACCAATCCTATTTTAAATAATTAACACTAATGTGTATATTGGCATTTTGGGGTAGGGGGAGCCCTGTATAAGCTTTGATTTGGCAGGTGAATCTCTGGGCTGTATAGTTGGCAGGGACAGAAAAATCTTGAGCCTTGGCAACACAAATCCACCCTTCCTCTTCTCACATATCTACTTGATGGGATGGGGTAGAGTGAGTGTGTGCCTCTGCTTATGAGTCTATGTGTCTTATGCAACTTGAATCATCTTCATGGTAGCACTTCTATTAAGAAAATGTGAGTTTCCTGTGGATAAGGCCTATGTTTGAGGTTCTTGTAAACCATGACAAATTTTATATATCTAGTTAGGTAAGCAATATTTTTTTTAATTAATTAATTAATTAATTTTATTTTTGGCTGTGTTGGGTCTTTGTTTCTGTGCGAGGGCTTTCTCTAGTTGCGGCAAGCGGGGGCCACTTTTCATCGCGGTGCGCGGGCCTCTCACTATCGTGTCCTCTCTTGTTGCGGAGCACAGGCTCCAGACGCGCAGGCTCAGTAGTTGTGGCTCACAGGCCCAGTTGCTCTGCGGCATGTGGGATCTTCCCAGACCAGGGCTCGAACCCGTGTCCCCTGCATTGGCAGGCAGATTCTCAACCACTGCACTACCAGGGAAGCCCCAGCAATATTCTTTTTCTCCTGTCTTCCTTTCCATCTCCTTTCTCCTTTACATATTGGGTCACAATCCACTATGGAAAGGATTGCAACTAGATTTGCAAAGATATGGACTTATTAAAGGATTTTATTATGACAGCCAAAGGGACTGGGAAAGGAATCTGGATGTTCTCTTTTGGAATTTCTCTCTATGTGGGATGTGTCAGGTCTCAAGCATTGCTATCACGCAGGATTTTCAGGTTGGATTAGGGCCTGCTTTCTTGGCCAGCTGCTTTGTTGGTAGACTAACTTAGCTGGAACTTCCAGCGTGTTTCAAGATGCCTTCTATTTGGCAGCTGTGTAGTAAGCATTGAGTCCTTTGGCTTTCCTCCAGGAATTTCATACACATTTTGGGAGTCACTTCTTTGGTTCCTAAGTAGCTCAATTTGTTCTCATAGGTTAGTGTTTCTTAACTAGCACAGCAGCAGGTTGAGTGGATAAGAATGTCATCTGCCTAAGACGAAAGAAGGAGGGCATTAAAAAATTCTTATTTCCTAGCCCATAAATTTAATTTGGGATGGTCCTGGAGATTAATCATCCTGGTCTGAGTTATTAGCTCTGTTTATCATACTTCTCTAACGATAAAATAAAAGGAAATATTTTTCCTTTTATAGTTTAAATTAACATTATTCTAGTTTTAGTCATTTCCCAATGAAGTTAGATAAAAATCAAAGACCAGAGAAATACCATCTGTTCCAGGATAATGTTAGTACTTTTTGGGTGACATGGAAACCTGTCTAAAAGGGTTTGTGTGGCAAATTAATATTTAACGAACATAGAGCTACACTTAAAGGTTACAGAGACTTGGGCCCTTCTTGCTGCTTAAATTTCTTTGAAATGCTTTTTGGCTATGGCTGGCCACCAGCTTTGCCCATGGTCAAAGTAGAATCTCAGTATTTCATGATGAAAGCAAAGTAACCTATGAAGCAGCTATGAAAATCATCTGGAGTAGGGTACTCAGGAGGAAAACAGTTGTGATAGTAGTTTTTTCTGTTTGGAAAGTTCTGAAGAAGGCTAATCTTTTAAATCAGAATTCTAAAGCACTCAATCTGTTTTAGTGGTGATTTTTTTCAGTTCCCCCAGTCCAGGTATCTTTTTGGGAAAATAGCCTGAAAATAGTGTTTCTCTCAATTGTTCATTTATGTATTACTGAGGATGTTTAAAGAAACTCTGCACCTAAAAATAGTCATGTATAATCATATTTAGCCTGAAATTTTATAGCTAAGTTTTCATGTGGGTTATGTGGTCTCTTAATTATTCAGAATAGATTCTTCAGTCAACATTTAAACCTCTCTGTTGCTTCAAAGTTAATTGTGTATAACTTTTCCTCTGTTTTTATTTTTAGAAAAGATACAGTTTGGCAGTGGGTCCTCCCAAAAAAGACCCAAAAGTTAAGGGTGTCCAGTCGGCAGCTGTCCAGGCTTTTCTCAGAAGAAAAGAAGAAGAGCTCAGACGAAAAGGTATGAATCTATAGCCTTATTCTCAATTTTAAAGTCTTCTTTCTTTACAACTAGCTTGTACCTAACCAGTGGATGTTTGTAATATCATAACAGGCTAATGGATTTGTTGTGTATGTGTCTGAATCAGCTGTATTTATAGCATTACATATATTCTTATGTTGATCATTTGTATGGATGCTATCTTTTATTTCCTCTTAAATTAAAAGCTTTTTGGGTATAGTGACCATATCTTCTAATTGGCCATGTTAGCTCTCCAGTGAGAAGTAAGAACTCCATTCTTTGACCTTGGTTCTTTTCCTGTTTGTTTTTTTTGTTGTTTTTTTTTTGGCCGTACCGTGTGACTTGCAGGATCTTAGTTTCCTGACCAGGGATTGAACCCGGGACCACGGCCGTGAAAGCACTGAGTCCTAACCATTGGACAACCAGGGAACTCCCTCTTGACCTTGGTTCTGAATCTGCTTCTACCTACTTTGTATTTTAATTTTTAAAAATATGTTATTAAGAGTGCTATCTAGGGACGTCCCTGGTGGCGCAGTGGTTGGGAGTCCGCCTGCCAGTGCAGGGGACACGGGTTCCAGCCCTGCTCCGGGAGGGTCCCACATGCCGCGGAGTGGCTAAGCCCGTGTGTCACAACTGCTGAGGCCCACGCGCCTGGAGCCCGTGCTCTGCAACAAGAGAAGCCACCGCAATGAGAAGCCCGTGCACAGCAGCGAAGAATGGCCCCCGCTTGCGGCAACTGGAGAGGGCCCACGCACAGCAACAAAGACCCAACGCAGTGGAAAAGATTAAAAAAATAAACAAATAAGAATGCTACCTAAAAGGTTAAAATAGGGACACTTTTGTAAAACGAGTAAACTCAAGCAGTAGGTTTACTTCACACAAATGACAAGGAAACTAATTCAATAAGTTTAAGTATCCACTGATTCATAATTAATAACAACTGTTAAGTGGGTACGAATATTCTCTTAACTTGGTATATTTATTTGGTATGAACTAGTTTGTATATTTAAAGCTAAAAGCCAAGACTCTTCCTTGCTTAGTCATATAGAAAAACCCATATGGGTTTTACATTATGTAAAGATGACTCAAATTGATACTTGTTTAATGACTTCCTCATTTGATTCTTAGATGTCATCGAACTTCTTCAAACTGTAACTTGAATGTTGCTTGGTTTTGGCCACCTACTGATTTCAGATAAACATACTGTTATCGAGACCCTGAAATAATATGTTGTTTTGTCTCTTTTAGCTTTGGAAGAGAAAAGGAGAAAAGAAGAATTAGTGAAAAAGCGAATTGAGCTAAAACATGACAAGAAAGCAAGAGCTATGGCCAAGAGGACAAAGGATAATTTCCATGGTTACAATGGGATTCCTGTTGAGGAGAAGTCAAAGAAGAGGCAGGCAATGCAAACCCACACTAGCCAGGGAACAGACCAAGAGTTTGAGATGGAGGAAGAGGATGAATTCTTAGAATACAATCAAGCAGAGTCAGAGCAAGAGTATGAGGAAGAGCAAGAACCTCCCAAAGCTGAAAGCAAGCCAAAGGTCCCCCTTAAAAGTGCCCCACCACTCATGAACTTCAATGATCTACTCAGGCTGGCCGAGAAAAAGCAGTACGAACCGGTGGAGATAAAGGTAGTGAAGAAGACAGAAGAGCGGCCTATGACTGCAGAAGAACTTAGGGAGCGAGAATTCCTTGAACAAAAGCGGAGGAAAAGGAAACCTGAGACAGATGCAAGATTACCACCAACCAGAAAAGTACCCTCTCAGAAAGAAAGTGTGGGCACAAAACTTAGCAAAGGTTCTGGAGACATTCATCCTTCTTCCAAGGGTACTCCCCTTCCTTATGCTGAGAAGAAATCCAGACCCAGCACAGCTAATGAGAAACACTTGCATTTATCCTCATCCAAATCCATGCCAGGAGAAAGGACCAAAGTAGTATCTGGCAGTTGCGCCCAACCCTTGCCTTGTGAGGGCCGTGACAGACCTGTTTTCAATGGGGCTGGAAAGCCCCACTCCAGCACCTGTTCACCAAGTATCCCAAAGACTTCTGCTAAAGGGACTCCAAAATCTGCTACCGAGCACAAAGCCAAAAAATCTCCTCATCCTAGCCGTTCCAGGCCTGGACCCATGGTCACCCCACACGATAAGGCCAAGAGTCCAGGTGTCAGGCAGCCAGGCAGCAGCTCCAGCTCAGCCCCTGGGAGGCCTAGCACAGGGACTGCTCGGCCCACGGTTAGTTCTGGCCCCGTGCCCAGGCGCCAGAATGGCAGCTCCAACTCAGGACCCGAGCGATCAGTCAGTGGGACCAGGAAGCCAACCAGTGACTTAAATCCCCCAGGACGGACAGTCAGTGGTACAAGTGGCCTTGGTCGACCTGCAGGCAGCTCAGGTTGCTCTGAGCGACCTACCAGTGGCTCCGGTGGTTCTGGGCGGCCTGTGGGTAGCTCTGGTGGCCTTGGGCGGCCTATGGGCAGCTCTGGTGGCCCTGGGCGGCCTGTGGGCAGCTCTGGTGGCCTTGGGCGGCCTATGGGCAGCTCTGGTGGCCCTGGGCGGCCTGTGGGTAGCTCTGGTGGCCTTGGGCGGCCTATGGGCAGCTCTGGTGGCCCTGGGCGGCCTGTGAGCAGTCCACATGACCTTCGACGACCAGTGAATGGCTCAGGGGCCCCTAGGCGGTCAGTCAATGGCCCTGGCCGATCAGTAGTTCCAGCTGGACGAACTGTCAGCAGTTCAGGCCCTGGTAGACCAGTGAGCGGCTTTGCACCTGGGCGGACAGTTAGTACCTCAGGTCCCTCTCTGAAGCCCAAATGCACTGTTGTCTCAGAAACGATTTCTTCCAAGAATATAATCAGCCGATCCAGCAATGGACAGATGAATGGAATGAAGCCTTCCTTATCTGGCTACAGATCTGCCCAAGGTAGAATTTCCCCTCACCCTAAAAGTATTTATTTGTCACTAGGAAATTGGAAAGAATACTTTGTTTTATATAACCAAAGACCCTCTGAACTCTCCTATGTGCTTTCAAATGTATACTTGTGTTGATAGAATCCTGATGTTTTGTCTGTCCTATGCCAGAGAGTTCCTTTAGTAACCATGGCTTGGAAAAGTCTTTAGAAAGAGACTTATCTAGGGCCCTCTGTGTTCACTCCTGTAATGTCTCGAAGTGCAATAAACTTAGCTATGGGGTTTGTAAGACAGGGTGAGTGTATATGCCTTTTGTGGTTCAATGAATGAATTCATCTTTACCTCTTCATGAAGACTACAGACACCTGTCTTCAAGAACTGGAGTGTATTTGTAAGCTTGAAGCCTTTTGTTGCATTATTTGGCCATTAAATATTTGTTAAGCACCCACGATGTGCCAGGAACTATTTTAGATTGCCCTTGTGTTTCTGCTTCTTACAGTGGCCCTAGCTACCAGTCCTTTAGGATTCTACCGTCCCAAGGTATGGGATCATTGGTGGCACCTACTAACTGCTAGGTCATAGTTTCTACACAGTATTAAGGATTTGTTGAAGCACTTGTTAGGCACCATGGAGAATATAAAAAGAAACAAAAGATGAGATTCCACGCTTTAAACTTCCTAATTCAGTCAAAACATTGGTTCTTAACCACGGACAATTTTGATCCCCAGTGAACATTTGGCAATGTCTGGAGACATTTTTGATTGACACACTGGGGATGGGATGCTACTGGCATCTAGTAGATGGAGGCCAGGCTATCATCGTACACTGCACAGGACAGCTTCCTGACAACCAAGAAATATCTGGCCCAAAATGTCAGAGTGCTAAAGTTAAAGAAACTCCGAGCTCAGGAGACAAGCCACGCATGTTAAAAACAACTGTAGAACAACACAGGGAGTGTCTGTAATCAAGGACTAGAAAGCAGTTGTTCCCAGATACTGGTCTGTTGATCAGTGCCTGTCTTTTGCAGAATTTTTAATCAGTCTTTTGGCCAAATGACAAAAATTAGGATGATGCAGTGAGTTTTTCCTTAAAGTCAGACTTGCTCAGTTTGAACAATTACCCATATCTGGGAATCTGTCATACTTCATTGGACTTTTTAAAACTTTAATGGAATTATGGTGATAATAGATGGTAGATTGTTACCTTTGGCATCTTTTCTTGGCATGAGTAAAATTAGTGATCCTTTAGTGATTTGTAATTTTTTTTAAAAGAAATTGTACTAGTCTTTTAAATCCAAAAGAGTAGGAACTACTAAGCTAGAAAATGTAACAGTTCTAGTAAGCCCTGGGATAGACAGGAATTCTATTCCTTGTGGGTACCATGAAGCAACAGGGATGATGTAGTAATGAGTTCATGCTGGGGGCCAGTTGCTGGCTCTGGTTGGTTGGTTGGTTGGTTTGTTTATGGCTGCGTTGGGTCTTCGTTGCTGTGCGCGGGCTTTCTCTAGTTGTGGTGAGCAGGGGCTACTCTTTGTTGTGGCGTGGGGGCTTCTCATTGTGGTGGCTTCTCTTGTTGCTGAGCACAGGCTCTAGGCGCGCGGGCTTCAGTAGTTGTGGCTCGCAGGCTCTAGAGCGCAGGTTCAGCAGTTGTGGCGCACGGGCTTAGTTGATCCGTGGCATGTGGGATCTTCCCAGACCAGGGCTTGAACCCATGTCCCCTGCATTGGCAGGCGGATTCTTAACCACTGTGCCACCAGGGAAAACCCTGGCTCTGGTTTTTGAGGCTGCCATCTTAATGAGTTCTTAAAATCTCAGCTTACATAGGACTTTGTTGGGACTACTAAGTTTTAATGATCTTATAAATAATGGCTTTTCTATTCTTAGGTCCTCAAAGGCTTCCCTCCCCTGGTAGTTACAAAAGGCAGCGAGAATATGAAGAGGAGGAAGATGATGATGAATATGACTCTGAAATGGAAGATTTTATTGAAGATGAAGGAGAACCTCAGGAAGAAATATCCAAGCACATTCGAGAGATCTTTGGCTATGACCGAAAAAAGTAAGGCTAAAGAAGATTTAGATATATATACTTTTTATTTTGAATAATCCATGCTATGGGGAAAAAAAATAAACATTAATAGTAGAGGCATTGAATACAATTCTTAATTAGGAATCCTTGGATGATTGTTTAGATTTACTTTTTTGGCACTTAATATTTAAGAATTAATGCAGAATTATTTGTGTAGTTACTTGTATGAGGGCCAAAAAATATCCCTTTTTAACTGTTCTCTTTATAAGATATATATTTAATGAGAGTGAAGCAGCTTGGTGTAGTAGAAGTGGATTGGCTTTGAAATCAGAAAGCCATCCACAGAGCTATGTTGAAAGCCAGTTTGATCTGACACCTGCTTTTCTTTGATGTAAAAAGCTTTGCTACTCAAAAGTGTGGTCCGTGAACAGCAAGCAGTATGGGACCAACAGCATTGACGTCACCCGGGAACTTGTTAGAAATGCAGGCTTTCAGGCCCCACCTTAGATCTGAATCCAGATCAGCTTTATAAGGTTCCCAAGTGATTCACATGCATATTAAAGTTTGAGAAGCACTGATGTAGAGCAAAGCTCGGGGTTTGAATGGAAGTTCCACAGCTTACTAGCTGGGTAAACTTGAGTAAGTTATTTTTTAAATGACATTTGGGAGGATTAAATGCGGTAGTATACAATTGACCTGTGAACAATATGGGGGTTAGGTAAAATCCATATGTAACTTATAGTCAGCCCTCCGTATATATGGTTCTTCTGTGTACCAGTTCCTCCCTATCTGGGGTACCACATGTGTAGATTCAACCAATCATGGACTGTGTAGCACTGTAGTATGAAAAAAAATTCTCATGTAAGAGGACCCATGCAGTTCAAACCCATGTTGTTCAAGGGCCAACTGTATAAGTAAATCCATCAGCACTTGCCCTCTCCTTTGAAGTCATGGATATTAGAAATTAGAAGGCAATAGTAAGAAAAGGTCTTTAAAAAAATTTAGCAGAAGAAAGAACTGGATTAAAAATCAGATCTAAAAACCTAATCTTAGTAGTGTCATAAGCTAGCTATATGCTTTTGGTCAAGCTGTTATCTGCCTCAGTCTCTGTTCTGAATCCATGAAACTCAAATGAGATTAATATATATATATAATAATTTTCATATATATTGTGCTTTCATGATTTTAATATAAACTATCATGTAAATAGAGGTGAGTGAGTTGAGCAAACGTTGTTGGATTGGTACTTTGATCAAAATTAGATTCAGGAATAGTTGCCTTCTGGAAATATTAAGGGGTCATTTAATTTATCTTTACTTTAGAATCTCCCCTTTACCCAACCTCTGCCCACCTCACTGTCTGCCAAACAAGGAGGAATAATCCTAAATGTATGTTTGATTTAGTTATAAAGATGTTGATTTTAAAAACAGGAGGATGTAGTTCCTTTAGAAAATCGGGTTTTTCTTTTTTTTAACAACTTTGATTTTCTCTTACCAGATACAAAGATGAAAGCGATTATGCCTTACGTTACATGGAGAGTAGTTGGAAAGAGCAGCAGAAGGAAGAAGCAAAGAGGTAAGCACAGATGTAACACGTTTGTGCAGAAATGTCCTAAAAGTTCTTTTCTGTTTCCTCCTTCAGTTGCATCATTGGCAGCAGGGGCTTTGGGCCATGCTGTTTGAATTCCAATCCTGCTTACTTGCTGTGGGGCTTTAGACAAATTCCTTAGCCTTTTAAATCTGTTTTCCCATTTGTAAAATGAGAATATACTGTTTTTATTCATTGAGATTTTGTGAGGGTTAAGATAATGTGTACAAGTTGCCCAGTGCAGTGACTCACCCACGTAGGCACACAATAAATGCTAGAGGCCTCCCCTGATCCCACTGTAGCATGTTCTTATTTTTCTTTCCCCATCCTTAATTCCCTTTCCACATCAGATACATCTCAGTCTTGGCTAACCTGTACCACCGCCGGCCTCAAGGACCTGTTGAGGAATATGAAATTTCCTATGTCTGATTCCTGTTTGGCCACCTGATATCAAATAAATGATCATTTCTTGGGTAGGGGTAACAAATGATTACTTTGTTTACAATGTTAACTTGGTGAAATAATTCACCTCATTCTCAACCCAGAATATTAAACCTTTCTCCCTCTTGCCGTCCCTCCTCTAACTAGATAAAATATCAAACTAAAGTGTTGGGAAGGGACAAGAAAAGAATGTTATTTATTGAATAAATGTTTCTTGTTCTTTAAAGCGGATGAGATTATATTTATTACTGTAACGGGAATGTTAAGGTGTTGAGGTTATATGTAAGGTCTTTTTTCCACTATAACTTGAGGCAGTGGCAGTGGCTCCTGGTAAAAAGTATTCCTGCTTAGTCTGTTTTCAGTGGTAAAGGCTTGAGGCATTTTGAGTGCATCAGCACATTCCATGTAAGCTCCCAGCTGAAATTTCATTTTTGCTTTTTTAAAGAGAGTGGTAATTTCATGTATATTGATAAATACTCCCTTGTTTTTCCTGACAGTTTAAGACTGGGTATGCAAGAAGATTTAGACGAAATGAGACGTGAAGAAGAAGAAATGAAACGTCGAAAGGCCAAGAAGCTGAAGAAGCATTAGCTGCTGCTTTTATTTATTTTTGTGAAATTCTCAAAACAGTCTGCTGCAAGGAAGTCCTGCCTTCAGACTGAAGAAGCCCCTTATCATTTTAGAATTCTACTTGGGTACTCAAGGAGAAGGAATGCATACTGTCATCTATCTGCAGGCTGTCGTTAGAGCATAAAGTATTTTCAGATACTTTCCAGGGTGAAATCTGTAATGCAGATGACATAACACCCAGTGAGTGCTCTTACGAAGCTAACTGTTCACAGGTGCCACCCTTGATCCTGATGAGCTATGCACTCTCATGTGGGGCCGCTCACAAGTCAGCCAATCTTATGTTATTCCTTTGCTACTCTAAAAGGAAAAAAAAAGGATTGCTCCTTTACTTCTGTAATTCTGCTGATGTGTGAGTACGGCACTGCCTGGCTCCCAATCAAATTTATTTTGTCTTTTGATGAGGAAACTGGCCCTTCCATTAATGCTGCCAGCAATAAAGTGACCTGTCCTAACCTATATGTTTGGATTGAGAACTTGAAAATGTAGAGTAGCTGTTATAATTATATGGATGTCATTTATGTGACTTTGAAGTAAAAAGTAGAATAAATTGTATTCTGCATTATTCATGGATTGGATGCTGAGCATTCTTATTCACTAATTTAGGTGATTAGGCAATTAACAAAAATTTTTCCAAGTTAAAATACAAGTTATGCCATTTTATATAAGAATATTCTTTTCCAAGGTTTACTTTCAGATTTACTGTTATGTTGGCTTTAGTGTTAAATAGACAAGGTCACTGTGCTGTTTGATTTTTATCTAAAAATTTCATTTTTATATTGAAGAAAAAATACTTATTTTATTCAAACATTAGATTTGGAAGAGTAATAATAGTTTAAAAAATAAGGAAGTGACATGTGAGGCTCCCCTCCTCCCCATTCCGCTCCCCCATTATAGAGATATTTTGGAATCCAAGGTGCCCTGGACCTTTTCATGTTAATGACTTTGTATTTTTATCTTAAATTCTTTAGTGATTAACGGTAAAAAACCAAAAACTAAATTCATGTGTATCAAGACCACCACCTTCTCTCTTTGCCCATATTGCACTTTTATTTCAAACTATGCACTGTGAAGAGATTTTTTTCCCAGGTGGAAAGGATGTTCCCTGTTACTGGTATTTACTAGGCTGTGGAACTTCTTCATTCTCACCTTTCTTCAAGTCATATCTATAGACTTGTTATATCTCTTAAGCCTCAAGTCCAAGCAATTCCAATCGGGCTGACCTAGGTTCTGGCTGGAGAGAAGCCAAGTCTCAAGGAAAGTCAGCAACAGAAAATGAGGTATGATGATGCCAGAGAGCATTTGTCCTTGACTCTGAGGGTTGGGGACAGTGGGACATAAGCTTGTAGAACAATTCTGTAATAAACATTGTGGCTATCTTAAGCCATTGACTGGTGGGGATTAGGAAGTAGGTGAGGTTATCCTACAAGAATCCTTACTCTTCAACAGGTCAAAAAGTTGTTTCTGTATATTCTTTTTTATCCGTAAAGCTTTCTTTATTCTCAAGTTCGGGTGTTATAGATTATCACTATTAGCCTTCCTTAATGGGATGACCCATCCTTAATGGGAATACCAGTCCTTTTAAGACTTGACTCATCTTGAATTGAGTTTCAAACTTTAAAAATGCAGGAACTTATTTTTGAAGTTGAATCCTATGAAAGGTGTCTTCATCACTAGGAATAACACCCTTCTAATGATCACATAGAACTGTTAAACACTGGTGGCAGAAAAGCCTATTGACTGCCTCTCACCAATCTCAAATACCTTCAGTGAAATTGATTCAAGGGTAGTGTGATATTCCATGTAATAAAACAGGTTTGGAACATTATTTCCTTTGCTGTCACTTAATGTGATTTTTTTTTCCCCCTTCAAAAGTTTGCTTGAATATATTTTTTTCACTATTCAGACTCCTTGAAATCTGTAGTTACAATCAAGTGCTTGTCATAGCTGAAAGATTTCTGGTGGCTTAAAGCTTACTAGCACTTTACTCAATGATATTGTGCAGTTATTTGTACAGAAAGGCACCATTGTGTTAGCTAAAAGTTCCAGAACTTGGTAGAAAAAGTCAGGTTGTGTCCTTATGTGTCATCACTTCTGGGTGCGTTTCTTCTTCTATAATACAGATGTTGATTTCAGTTTTTTTCAGCATCAGCATTATAAAAGGGCACTCCTGTAGCTCATTAAAAAAAAAAAAGGTTCTGAATCTTTTAATCTTGGCCTTGTTTCCAAATCCTGTCTTCCATATTGTTCTGCATCTCCTGACCACTCTTACAAAAAGCTCACAAACCTTTGAAGAAACTGGAATAAGCTGTTATTTTATCAAGTTTACAAATTAAGTGCTTGATTTTTAATGTGTCCTCTACTGTTTTGATTTTCAGATTTTATTAATATTTGAAGATGTGCCTTTTATTGGATAATGTTAAGTCACGAATGTAGTAATGTTATTTCAGTATTGTAATAATGTTACATGATGATGGATGTGGCATTCTCAAACACGATGTGAAGGGAAAGTAGTTTTCATAAAACTCATATAGCTCTGATTGCACAGTCCCACTTGCTTTAGGTATTGCTATGTCAAAGCAGGGGGGACTTTCTTTAAAGGCTACTTTCAGAACTTGTCTTTGTATTTTCTCTAAACTGTAAATGCAATTACGTCCATTTGGAGGCCAGGGTACCACATGTCACAGGCAGCCTTACATGTGTGCCGTGAGAAGGTTCAAAGACTGTTAACAAGAAAGTCTATGGGAACTCGAAATTTCATTTTTTAATGTAATCCCCAAGATCTTTTCCAAGAAAGAAATTACTGTTTTGTATTTTATAACTTAAAAGCAGCTGTTAGTACATTTCTGAGATATAGCAGGAGACCAAAACATGTTTGGACAGAGAATAAATATATGAAGAGAGACTGGTTGTTTTATTTTCAATGTGCTGAATATATTAGACTACTATTTATTTTGTGAGTGGATGTGATGAAATAAATATTCAGGTGTTTAGTGTATGATTAAGAGTGGAATATAGATGTCTTTGGAGTTATTAAATCCATGTCTTTTACATAATGGACAAATCAAGTTTAAAGAAACATTTACATAGCATAGCTTGTTTTCTGGTGCTGTTGACCTGCAAGAGAATCTACTTTTGCATATACAGATAAAAGTTTTGCAATTTATGTATAAAAGACATTGTAGGCATTAAAAATATTTTATTGATATTTTCACTGGTTTGCATTTATTTACTAAAACTCATATTCCTTATTTCATCACCCTGAACATTATTCCAGCTAGAAACCCCAGTAGACTCATCAGACTTCAGAGATGGGGAGTAGACTCATCAGACTTCAGAGATGGGGTTTACCTCCTTACACACACCTCTGTTCCTTCTCCCTTACACATTCCCGTCTGCTCAGCCCCTGCCACTGACACCTCTCCCCTCTTGCACCGCCAGCTTAGAGAACTATTCTGGTATCAGACACCCAAGTTAGGAGAACTGTTTGGAGGTACAGTCAGGGAACAAGGGAAGAAGAAGAACTGGGTATATAGTTCCTCTTTTCAAGAAATTGAGTGGTTCTGATCCCCTATAATACAAAGAGCCTGAGATGGCTGGGAAGATGAGTCCTTAGGAATATATGAGGCAAGTGGGCACAGCCATGCAGCCAGAGAATGTAGGCACTTAACTCAATGGAATGTGTTGAGTCTAGGTCATACAAGGATCATAAAAGATGCTGGTATCCTAGATTTAGAAATTATAAATTTTTGCTTATGAATTTTGAATTCACTTTTTCTATTAAAAAAAGTAATCCATACAGTGCATAGAGGCGCTTAAAAATACTTCAGCAAACAAATACCAAATAGTCATCAACAATATGCTGTCTGTGTAACCGAAAGATCTACTTTGTTGGTAAGTGTGTACTTTTGAACAATGAAACCATTGGTCATCCCAAAGCAACCACAGAATGGGAGCAGTTCCATATAATTTATTTTAAAAGTATTTGCTCCTGTTAGGTTTTCTCTCTTTCTTTTAGGGTCAGAAAGCTCAAGCCACTTTTAGAGGGCTTGTTAGGAATATCCTAGGGCTCAGACACCCAGATTAATTGCATGGGTCTTATACTTAGGTTCCCATTCTTGGTCTCATGAACTCAAACTGCATCATATTGAGGACTGGGCAGTTAGCTTTTGTTTCTACACATGCTGCCTAGATCAGCAGCAGTCACTGCTAAAAGAAAAGGCAACTTCTTGTTTATTCAGGTGAGGAAGACTTGAACCAAGAGGTAGTCAAGGTCTTGGATAACCCAGCCTCTCTTGCTTGGCTCCTTTCCTTGGCATGTAAAAGCGCACCAAAGAGAAGACCTGGACCTTAATTTTGACTCTGCTACCGAGAACTGTGTGGGTTGGTAAGGTACTTAAGCCTCTCGACTTCATTTTTGCCATTTTGTAAAATGAGGCTGAGGTTACTCTAAGGATTAAAATACTGTATAGTTTAGTATCTAGCACCCAATATGAAAATGCCCTTTTCTCACATGGTGTAAGCTTTGGGCTTAATGATAGCTGTGAAAAGGCCACAGAGAAATACCCTCAGAGAATAGGCTTAAAGTTGCTGCAATCTCTAACCCCTTCTGTAACATTTACATTTTTCACCCCTGCCTGGACCCTGGACCTTGGACCCAGGAGAAAGGTATTATGTGGGAAATAGGTCTAAAGAGCTCTAGAGGATTTCTATGTTCAAGGGTACAGAATAGGGGACAAATTGAAGTAGGTATCTTAGTCTTAATGCCACTCTTACAGACTATGAAACAGAGGGGACCCAATCACTCCCATCCACCCAACTACCTCCCGACCCTCCATCTCCCTGTTTTGAGCTAACAGAATACCAAGTCTTCATTCATCTTTAAAAGTGTGGTAACTTGTTACATAAAATGTGACAACATGGTATGCAATTACTTTATGTGAAACCAACAGGAACAGTACAGCTGGCCAGGAACGCTTCAGAGCTGCATTACTTCACCAGGATCATCTGTGCTTATTTCCACCGGGGTCTGGGGGGAAAAAAGTATGTCAGGTGGGTCTTGCCTAGTGCTTGCTAGGGTGTGGGGCTGAGATAACTGCCCTCAAGGGCAGGTAGGGGTAGCTGTGTCCCATTCTGTCTCACCTAATGCCTCCGATCCCAGTTGCCACAGGGGCTTAGCAGTGTGGGAGCTGACAAGAGGCAAAGAAAAGATGAACATCCAAGGTCTAACAGGAGGAGAGAGGAAAGAGACATCTGCCACCAGAACCGTTTTACAGACCAGTGTTTACCTGATGAGGGACAGTTAAGTGTGGGCTAAGTGGTATAGAAGGCTGAACATATAAAGTGTCCCATGAGCATGAGACGAGGTCAGCACTGTCAGACAGCTTTGAGTCTGGGCCTGAAATATCTTTATACCTCCAGTTTTTTTTGAAAGACACTGAAGAACTTAAAAAAAGTAAAGGCTCTTAGGAAAAGATGTATAAAAGATCACATGAAAGAGGGAACTCTCTCAACTCTAAGTAGATAGTGACTAACAATAGAAGTAGGTATGCTACAATAACTTTTTTAATAAAGAAGAGAGTATTTGTTTCAAAAGTTGGATTTTGATGCTTAGTTCATTTATCCCGGGGAATACATTTCAAAGTAGGAAGAGAGAACAAAGTTGAAGGCACACTTACCCCTCCTGGGGGATACTTATATCCCTTCCACATTGTTCCTGCAATGAGAAGCATCCATAAGACAACGATCATTGTGGGGCTTCTTGCTTAGCTGGTGGTGTGTGCAGGGGGAAACAGGCGGTTCTGAAAGGTGTGGTGTTCTATTCCCTGAGTCCTGGAAACTGGGCTGTCCTCATTCAAGACCAGATGATGGATGGTCCAGCATGATAGCTCCTGGCTGAGGAGCTTCGTGGTCTAGTCTGACCTGAAGTGGCTCGCCATGGCTATTTGGTGGTCAGAGCTCAGACACCAATTGTGACATCAGCTCCTGTGACCTTGGGGATCAGAGTGAGTAGCTATGGGACAGTTGGCCAGGATGCCAGGTGTATAGAGGCTAAAGAGCCCTTAGCAGGAGGGCTCCATTCTTTAGTGACTCTGTGTGGTTAGGATCTAGCTGATATCTTATCTTTATTAACTCATCACCTGCCAAAATTTTGACTACTTGCTTTATGCAATCAGATGCAAAAAAACCATTGCTGTGAACAAAGCCAAATAAAACACACCCTGGATTAACTGGGAGGAGTGACTGGCTATGTACAGCTATAAGCAATTACTTAAATACTATTGTTAGGCTATTCAAAGAAGAAAAATCTTGCACTTTGCAAAATGGCACAGTTAAACCCTCATCATGCAGGGGAAGCCTCCTATCAACTTCCCTGAGAAGGGAAGAGAAGGAAGATGGGCTATTATGCCCATTTCATAGCTGGAGAAACCAAGGCACAGAATAGTTTCAGTGGTTTGGTCAGGATCACACTGTGGCAGTGGCTCAAGCTGAACAAGTGCCCAGTGCCTCCATCTGCATCCCCACCCCACACAGGTCTTACTGTTGGGCCAATACTCTCATAGAAATTCTGGGGCAGATGGAGAAAACAAACAAACAAAAGAAACACCATCATGCCTTGCTCCTAGTATACCTGGGCCTGGGACTTGATAGATACCCATGCCTTCTGGAGAAGCTTCCCAGAAAACCTGCTCCTGTAATCGGCATATTACTAAGACTCTTAAGAGTTAAGTTTAGCAATGGGAACATCTTTGAAAAAACTGGTCTGAATGAAACGGGGTGGGATTTGAGAAACCCAGGAAATGGTGTGCTAAAAGGACACGGCTAC